>NW_027590088.1:0-600000 GCF_964213995.1 Mustelus asterias | reverse complement strand
GAAGTTGCTGGAATCAATTACTTCGGAGGAGTTGACTCAGCATTGGAAGGACAATGCTCAATCCACCATTGTCCGCATGGTTTTGTGAAGGTTAAGTCATGCTTGACAAACTTGTTTGAGTTCTTTGAGGACATAATGAGCAAGGTGGTCAGTGAAGAAACTTTGGACGTGGTGTATCTGGACTCCCAGAAGGCGTTTGACACGCTGTCTCACAAAAGACTGATCCAGAAGGTGAGTTCGGGGATAGAGTAGTGGATTGGACTGCGGATTGGCTGATTGATATAAAGCAGAGAATCGGGATCAATATGTCCTTCTCTGGCAGGCGAAATGTACTTCGTGGAGTGCCACATTCGTCAGTCCTCAAAACCTCAATTGTTTACAATGTATATCATTGACCTGCAAGAAGTGACAGTATGTAACATAGCAAAAAATCAATATGATACTAAAATAGGTCGGAAAGCAGGCAGTGAAGAGAATAAAAACATTTTACAGATGGTTAGAGGTAAGCTCGGAGAGTGGATTAATATTTTGGCTGATGGAGTTTATTGTGGATCGATGTGAGGTTGTCCATTTTGTCAAGAATGATACAAGGCAAATTATTATCTCAATGGAAAGCAGATTCAAAATGCGTCTAGCTGTCTTTTTTCATGAATCCCAGAAAGTATGTGTGCAGGTACAGCATGTCATAAAAAAGACAAATGGAATGCTGACATTTTTTGCAACCGACTGGAGTGTTAAAGTAGACAAATGCTGTTGCAATTGTCAGTGTGTTGCTGGGACCACCTCTGGAGTATTGTGTCAAGTTTCGGTGTCATTAGTTGAGGGAGGAGGTGGTGACATTGGAGGCAGTTCAGAGCAAGTTTACAGGATTGCTTCCGAGGATAACACGTTTAACATATGAGGAGATGTTTGACCGCTTGGGCTTATATGTACTGGTGTTTCGATGGGTGTGAGTGGCTCTCATCGCGATACATAAAATGCTAAATGCTAAATGGATTCATAAAGTAATTGTAGACCAAATGTTCCCCCCTTGTGGCGAAATCTAGTGAATGTAGGTCTAGTATGAGAGGAGGCAGAATTAAAACTGACATGAGGAGGAGCTGCTCCTCGCAGAAGGGGGTGAATTGTGCAACTTGCAACCCCATCGTACTGTGGAGAATGAATCATTAAATCGTTTCAAGAAGGAGATAGATATATTTTTTGTCTAAAATGATAAAGGGATATGGATAACACATGGTGAGGTGGATTTGAGTGAAGGGAGAGATCAGCCATGATCTAATTGAATGGTGGAGCAGGCGAGATGAGGTGAATTTGCCCATTGCTGCTCCAAGTCATCTGTTCCTATGTTACAAATTAGGAAGATATAGATGGGTTGGTCAAATGGGTAGAGCAGTGGAAGATGGTCTTTAACCCTGAAAACTGTGAGATGATGCGCTTTGGAAGAAGTAAGGGCACAACGGATTATTTAATGAATGACAGGACAGGATATTCAGATGAACAGACGGATATTGGGGTGCTCATGCACAGACACCTTAAGACTGCAGAGCATGTGAATAGGCTGATTAAATAAGTACATGGAACATTTGCTTTTATCAGTCGTTGTATAGAGTATAAGCGCAAGAAGGTTGTATTGGAGTAATACAGAGCGTTAGTTAGGCAACGGCTGGAGTATGGTGTGCAGTTCGGTTCTCCTCACTATATGATGGATGTGATTGCAATAGAGGGGTTGCAGATGAGAATTACGAAGATGCTCTCAGGGATGAAGCATTTGAGATTTCAGGAGAGACTGGATAGGCTTGGATTGTTTTATCTAGAGCATAAGAGGCGGGGGGAGGATAGAATTAACGTTTATTAAAATTTGAGATGTATGGATAGGGAAATCGGAAGCAGCTGTTCCCCTTGGCTGAGGGGGCACCGTTTTAGGAAAACGGGCAGAATATTTTAAACAAGGTTTGAACGGTTATGGCTATTGGACAGGGAAGTGGATTTGAGACGGAGACGCGATCAGCCAAGGTCGTTTTGAATGGGGGAGGAGGCTCCAGGAACTGAATGGTCTACACCTGCATCTAGTTCCTTTGATTCTTACTATTAGACTTTAATTGCAAATCATGTTTCTGATGGAATGCAAGTCACACCAGCTGTTGTGGTAAGATCCAAAGCTGTTACTTCTGAGAAATATCCTCTTTATCTGGATTACTAATTACGGATACAATATATAAATAAAATACAGAAAATTATAATGGACATGCAGTGCAGTGAGCTTGTCACTGGATTAGTTACCCAGTTACCAAGGGCAATGTTCGTGGGACTGAGGTTCGAATCCCAACGTAATAGATGTGGTTGTCACTTACATGCTCTGTAGGGTACTCCAGCAGAGTAAGTAGGGATGGACGACAAATGCTTGCCGAGCCAGTGATGCCCAAACCTCATGATCGAGTTAAAGAAATGCTAGCGATAATTCCAT
This sequence comes from Mustelus asterias, assembly GCF_964213995.1. Lineage (NCBI taxonomy): Eukaryota > Metazoa > Chordata > Chondrichthyes > Carcharhiniformes > Triakidae > Mustelus > Mustelus asterias. The sequence continues at coordinate 597,536 of NW_027590088.1, read as the reverse complement.
AGTTTTGGGAATCCTGGGGTGGGTATGATAGAGGCCATCTAACTCATTATAGAGCATCCCCTCTCTGCAGCCTCTCCTCCATTTGGTGGTCAGGTCACAGAGCCAGACACACTGTAACTACAGTCTCTATACATCACCCAGATTTGGGACACATAATCCCCTGTCCCACCTGAATGTATGCAGCAGCTTACAACACAGCCTCCAGAAACCCATTCACAAAACCTCCCCTAACATTCCAATCACAGGGGTCAGTCAATAGCCCCTAAGCTGCAAGTGTGGTCCTGGAACGTTTTAAATAACACTGAATGAGCTCCTGGTGTTGGTAAACACACGTTGAGATGGCTGAAATTAACACATGCTTTGAGTGGATAGACACAGTCCAAGTTTCGCAGACATGTGCCAGAGCTGCTGAAACCCGCTGTGCAACACGGAGCTCCACATTGAAGACACGAGGAGCAGAATCTGCAGCATTTCCTGTTTTCAGAACTCTGTCACACTGTCAGCAATCATTGTACAGAGCACAAAACACAGGCAAAAGGTACAGAGCGAATTATATTCACTTTAAAGAATCGGACAGGTTCTTACAGCAAACATTGTCGTGAAAAGGGACATTGAAACATTGGATGAGACGTTGTATCAAAGGGAAGGGAATATCAAAATTCAGGTAATGTTAGATTGATTGAAACAACTTTTTGATGACACTTTCAGAGCCTGCCTCATATTCCAGTCCCAAGTTGGATATCTGCCCAGCATGAGGACATGTACAGGACACACTGCAACTGACCAGCTCTGTGCTTGTATCGTGTATGTATCTAGATTTCCATAGCACGGGTATCAGAGGACTGTAAGAGTGAACATTGCTGTCAGGGAGAGATATGCTGCAGGACAGGAGATGGGGAAATTGTGTGGGGTGGGTGTTTTCAGGCTCTGTATAAATGTGAACAAGCAGAGACATTTTGGAAAACTGATATAGAGTGGGACAATCAGAAAGAAAATCATGGAGGGATTTGATCAGGTAAGTGAGAAAATTAAGGATTTTTCTGATCAGCTGGTGACAGAGGTCAGCGAGCACAAATATGATGGGTAAATCGGATATGGTGAGTGTTGTGGAGTGGGCATCACAGCATCTGATGCTTTCTTTTTCAGCAGATTTTTATCTGAGAGGCTTATCAGCAAAGAATTGGAATATTTGTGTCGGGATTTCGCAACAATAGCTGGTTGAAGCCAGAGGTTTGTGCTCCAGAGAAGAATGCAGATAGGGTTAATGATGGAATGGATATTCGGTCAGTAATCAGCTCAGAGTCAAAGCACTAATAGAGGTTGCTGTGAGTCTGGACTAACCTCACGTACAGGAATGGTGTTAGTGAATAATGAACACAGATTAGGGGTGGAACGAAACTCAATGTCCATATCCCTAATACTGAAATAACAAATACAGTAATACAATGAAACATGGCTGACAAATACAATCTCTAATACAGAGATATACCAGATACAACAACGGGAGAAATTCAAATAATCTCAACTATTAAACGCACTGGAAAAGTTTTCCATGCTGTGTATGGTTCATTAATAGATATAGAGTCACAACAGCAATAATTACAAAGTAGCAGTGCAGAGGAAATCAAAAGATCAGTAATAGAGTTAAATAGGGTGTATAGAACTAATTACTGCACCGGGAGACTTACCGGGGACTCCAATCATAGCCAGGATGGGATAGTAAAATCCTTGAATAAACAAGAGTACATAATGAATCTGCGCTGATAATAATAGCATATCAAATCCATCATGTGACAGGAAGGAAAGACCCTCGGCAAAAGTGCCACTTATACTGAAATCCAAAAGTGGTAGCGGTGGTGGGGGTGGAATATTCCGATGCATTGTTCCCAGATTCTGATCCATTGTTGGAGCATTCCAGTCCACTGTTACCAGATTCTGATCCATTGTTGGAGCATTCCAGTCCATTGTTCTCAGATTCTGATCAATTGTTGGAACATTCCAGTCCATTGTTCTCAAATTCTGATCCATTGTTGGAACATTCCAGTCCATTGTTCTCAGGTTCTGATCTCTCCTCCCCGTTGCCCTGCAGAAGCTAATCCTTATTAGATCTGGAGTTGACGCTCCTGCTGACTCTATGCAATAACACATTGGAAAGAATCCCTTATAAATAGGAGAGGGAAAACCTCCAGTGACACCGCCCGGCTCCATGTAGACTGACATTATTCACAGCCACAGAACAAACAGCTTCAGTTAACCCCATTCAATCCAGAATTGCAATGTGACAAAATACCATAAGGCTGCATGGGATGGTGAGGGTCAGAGAGGGGTGGAAAGGTAAAAATGATCGAGAGTCTGACCACACTCATTTAGCCTTCCCTAAATATGGCAGTGGTTCCTGTTTTATCATGTTTCTGGGTTTTTGATGAGGTCATCATTCGTCAGGATTGATAGACACTGCTGAAATCTAGGCTGTTGTTGAAGTTTAACTTTCTTTGAACACCCTGCTATGTACAGAACAACCTTAGCAGAGGCTTCACGGAGGGTGTGGTCTTACAAAATTAATTCTAAGTCCCGAAATGGAGCATTTCAGATCCATTTTTTCGGCGAGTTCACGAGTCCAAACTTATGATACGCTGTGCAGTAAAAGGACCTCGCTCTGTTTTTCCCAGTGGGAAGAGGGGATCTGGACTATTCTTGCCCAAAAGCCGGCTACTTAGCTTGGAGGTCTCAAATGCGCTTGCGTCCAGAAAGCAGCATACCGGCTGCTCTGTTACCCACACACTCATCTCCTCCCACATGCACCCCATTGCGGACATAGGGACCTTTCTGACCACAGAAAGTGCTTCGCCGGGTCAAAGATCATGAGGAGTCTGTCATCAGTGTAAGCCAACAGGACCACTCCGATACCTAGTCTGTGCAGAGTCTAACCCAACAACCTCCTCCGCAAGAGGTGCAGGAATGGCTCCATGCAAACTGAATACAGTTGGCCACACCAATTGGCAGCTCTGCAATACTCCTGTCCCAAAGAGAAGGGGCTCCATCGGGGCACTTTAACCTTAACGGGACACTGTTCGGTAGCGTACAGTAAAGCGGACTAGGGTGAAAAAGTGTGTCCCAAACCTGAATGCCCACAAAGTCCAGAGTAGATACACGTGATCCATCCTGTCGAATGTCTTCTCCTGGTCAAGAGATAGGAAGGCGTTCGACAGAGCAAACCTCTGGGAATGAGAATGATGCACCAGATTCCAACCCGATCAATGATATGCCGAATGGTGCAGCCCTCTGGAGTGAGGCGAGGAAGCCTTGTATACAGTGCTGCTCATTTTATTCCGAATCTTGCGCTCCTTGGTGAGGGCGCACACGGATCAGCCCAGCAGCACCAGACCCGACTATGTCCCGGAAACAGTGATGGTGCAGTAAGCATTCCTGGCGTTCGCCAGAGGGAATAACGGGAGACTTGGTGTAAGTTATGATGGAGTCCAGTTCCTCACTAGTAATGGCCTCTAACTCATCCTTTTTATCCACAATCAAGTCGCCAATCTCCTCCGGACAGGCGCCTTGTGGTTCTGAGTCCTCTGCCACAGTGAGTGTGAGAGGAGGTAAGGACCCGCCAAGTAGACCAGAATCGATCCTACTGCCGGGATAAAGGTCAGAGGGCTCCTCTGCGGGCACCTTCAGTGACTCTGAGCTGGAGGGTCGCAGCAGCTCAGAGCCCCGCTATTCCCCAGATCACCGAGACACCCAGCAAAATCGGAGAAATGTCAGGTCCAAAACAGGGTTGCTCATTGCTCGGCCGGAGAGGGGATGCGGGGGGCGGGGGGGGGGAGGTGGGGGCTCTCCGCAAGAATTCAAAGATTGCAGTGCTGTTGAAGCCCCACCGGGGTTATTAAATTAAAAAAACCCGTCACCTAATTGCACCAGGAGGAATGAGCCCTGGGGCTCTCACCAGGCCCCGGCTGCAGGAGTGCTGTCAGGTGCCCTCCATGCTGCACCCACCACTGGGCGGTTTTCTGAACCCTTTCAACTGAGACCACCGTCAGAGACGCCCAGCTCCTGACAGCTATGGCACCACATGCCATCCTGTGACCAAAAGATTTGGGAGCTGATTCCATCATGGGGTAATTTGAAAGTTTCCTGCTGGGCATTCCTCCTTTGCCAGGGGTATAAATAACTGCCGCCTGTTGGAGTACATATTGCGAATGCTGGCCTCCCCAGACAGAACGGGACTGACACCATCCCGGAACGGATCTCCCCCAGAAGATGGAAGTGGTTGAGTAGCAACTCATTTGGAACAAAGGGTGGGGCATTGTACCACATTAATCCCCTCAAGGGTCCATCCCCATGATGTTCCCAGCCACCGTGAGCCCCTTTTTAATGGCGAGTTGGACCACTTGCTCAGTCTTCAGGAAGTAAATTGCTGGCACAAACATTTCAGGGGCCGCAGCAATGGCCGAAGGGGTGACACATGTCTGTATAATCATGGTGGGGTGCGTGTAGCACCTCACTCAGAGGTTTTTTATTATCAATGTAAATGCGACGGGGTAATGGGAGCAGCAGCGGCTCGGGAAGCGCCTAATCCCGCGTAGGTTGTCCTGTAGGACTCCACCACCGGCGAAGGTGCTGACATCACCCTCTGGGCAGTGCTACAACCACCTGAAATATTTGTTATTTCGATATATATCAGCATTGGGGATGTCATGTGAAAAGGAAACCAAATCCCGAAGTTTTGGAAGCAGCTGAGAGCAAAGGAAAAAGGAGAGACTGAAAGGAGTGTGTTATACTGAGAGATTGGACAGGTTCCGACTTTTTTCTTTGGACCATAACAGACTGAGGGTCGATCTTATTCAGGTCTATAAGGTTATGAGAGGCGTGGATAGGGTGAATGCACTCAGACCTTTTCCCAGGTTTAGTGAATCGAGAACGAGAGGTAAGGGAGAGAACACCGGGATAATGAGGAATATGGTACCGAGATGCAAGTTACAAAGGTCAGATGGTGAGGAGAGCATCAGGAATTCGCTGGGGCAGGGGGTGGGGGGGGGGGGCGGTGGCGGGGTGGTGGACAAATTGTTGCTCGCTCAGCTTGTGGGACGAGCTTGGTATTCTTTACTCCTGGAGAGATTGGTTCTGGTTCCAATTAAGAATTGAAAATATGGTCCGAAAGTCAGCTTGCAGGGAGCATAAAGACTGACATTAAGTTTTTCTATGGATGCGTGAAGAGAGAGGTCCCCAACAGACAGACACTGGGGAATATATAACAGGGGACAAAGAGCAACTGAGCAACTGAATGCATACTTTGGTTTTGTTTTCACAAAAAGGGCTTAAATCAGGTTCCAGAAATGTTGAAGAATGCAAGATTTAATGAGAGTTCAGAACTGAAGTTGATCAATGTTAGTAGAAAAATGGTGCTGGGAAAATTGATGGGATTGAAGGTGATAAATCCCAGGGCCTGATAATCTACATCCCAGAGTACTAAAGGAAGTGGAAGTAGAAATAATGGATGCATTGGTGGTCATCTACAAGGATTCTATAGACAGGGGAACAGGCCCTGCAGATTGAAGGGTAGCTAATGCCACTCCAATATTCAAAAAGGGAGGGAGAGAGAAAACAGGGAATTACAAACCAGTAAGCTTTACATCGCAAGTGGGGGAATTTCTCGAATCCATTATCAAAGACTTTATAGCAGATCATTCAGAAAGCAGTGGCAGGTTCAAACAGAGTCAGCATGGATTCATGAAGGGGAAATCATGTTTGGCAAATCTGTTGGAATTCTTTGAAGATGTATATCGTAGAGTTGACAAGTGGGAGACAGTCCATGTAGCACATTTGGAATTCCAGAAAGTGTTTGACAAATTTCTGCTTGAGAGATTGTAATGTAAAATTAAAGTGCATGGAATTGGGGGAAGTACATTGAGATGGATAGAAAAGTGGTAGACAGACAGGAAACAAAGACTAGGAATTAATTGGTACTTTTCAAATCGGCAGGAAACAATTAGTGGCCCGCCACAGGGACCAGTGCTGGGACCCCATCTATTCGCAATATATTTTAATGATTTGGATGAGGGAACAAAATGTAACATCTGAAAGTTTGCAGATGATACCAAGTTGGGTGGGAAGGTGAACTGTGCCGAGGATGCAGAGATCCTTCAGAATGATCTGGACAGATTGGGTGAGTGGGCAAATCAATGGCAAGTGCAGCCAATTTGAATAAATGGGAGGTTTTACACTTTGGAAGCAAAAACAAAAGATGGCAGATTACTAACTGAGTGGCTGCAAATTGGGAAAGGGAAGTGTGCAGCGGGACCTGGGTGTCCTTGTGCACCAGTCGCTGAAGGTAAGCATGCAGGTGCAGCAGGCAGGAAAGAAGGCACATTGTTTATTGGCCTTAGTTGCGAGAGGTTTTGAGTACAGGAGTAGGCATGTGTTCTTACAATTATACAGGGCCTTGGCGAGGCCACACCTGAAGTATTGTGTGCAGTTTTGGTCTCCTTTTCTGAGGAAGGATGTTTTTGCTCTCGAAGTAGTACAACAGAAGTTTACCAACCTGCTTCTGGGGATGGCAGGACTGATGTATGAGGAGAGATTGACTTGGTTAGGATTGTTTTCGCTCGAGTTCAGACGTATGACGGGGGATCTCATCGAGATTTCTAAACTTCGAACAGGACTGGACAGGTAGATGCTGGGAGGATATCCCCGATGGTGGGGGAGTCCAGAACCAGGGTTCACAGTCTGAGGATTCAGGGTAAACCATTTAGGACTGAGGTGAGGAGACATTTCTTCACCCGAAGACTGGTGAACCTGTGGAATTCATTACCACAGGAAGTAGTTGATGACAAAACATTGAATTTATTCAAGAGGCGGCTAGATCAAGCACTTGGGGCGAATGGGATCAAAGGTTAAGGGGAAAAAGCAGGATTTGGCTATTGAGTTGGAGAACCACCCGTGATAGTAATGAATTGGCGGAGCAGGCTCGAAGGGCCAAATGGCCTCCGCCTGCTCCTATCCTCTGTGCATCTATTTTTTCTAAGTTAAGAGCAAAGGAGGTTGAGGGGCGACCTAATAGAAGTTTATAAAATTATGAAGGGCATAGATACGGTGAACAGTTGGAACCTTTTTCCCAGGTCAGAAATGACAAACACAAGGGGTCACAAGTTCAATGTAAGGGGGCAAGGTTCAATACAGATATGTGGGGCACGTATTTTACACAGAGGCTGGTGGGGGCCTCGAATGCACTGCCAAGCAGGGTGGTTGAGGCAGATTTGTTAGTATCATTTAAGACTTATCTAGATAGCCACACGAACAGACTGGGAATAGAGGGATACAAACGGATGGTCGAGTTAGGAACACAGATCGGTGCAGACTTGGAGGGCCGAAGGGCCTGATCCTATACTGTATTGTTCTTTGTTGATTGTTCAAAGCCTCCCAGCAGCTTCACCTCCCAGCCTGACTTGCAGTTCGTAAATGCAGTCACCATTTTTCAACTGGAGAAGCTGGGGCAACGAACTCAAGCTCCACCCTTTGCTTCTCCCTCTAGAAGATGGAGGTGGGTGATTTGGAGCCCATTGGGAACAATGGCCAGCGCATTTATCACAGTAATCTGTGGGCGGTGGTCTCTAAAGGGTCCATCTTCAAATTGCCCCCGCCCACTGTGAGCCCCTTTTCAATAGCGACTTTCACCATCCATTAGGTCTTCAGGAAGCAAACTTCTGTGGCAAAGATTTTAGAGGCCGCAACACATTCCTCTATAATCATGATGGGGTGCGTGTAGCTCATAGGCTCTGAGGCGTATGAGCCTACCGACGATGCCCCACGTGGTCCGCATTTCTCTCTCCCCGTGCAGAAGTCCTCTGGCAGATACCTTCGAGCCCAAAGGCCTCAGGCCTCTTTTTACCAGGTCACACTCTTTTCAACATGCAACTCTTATCTTCCGAGCTCCAAACATAAGTCACAATTCCGCAACCAAAACAGCAGCGCAAGAGTCAGTTGCAGCGAGTTCCATCAGAAAACAGCAGCAACCAGCTCCATCAGCAAACAGCTCCTGGAGCAACCAGCTCCAACAGCAAAGAGCAAACAGTCCAGCAGCGAACAGCAGCAACTAGCTCCAGCAACAAACAGCAGCAAGCAGTCCAGCAGCACACTGCAGCAACCAGCCCCAGCAGCAAACAGCTCTTGCAGCAAACAGCTCCAGTAGCAGCAATCTCCAGCAGCAAAGAGCTGTATCAGCAATCAACTAGAGAAACAAACAGCAGCAACCATCTCGAGCAGAAAACAGTTCCAAAGCAACCAACTCCAACAGCAAACAAAAACAACCAGCTCCAAAAGCAACCGGGAGCAACCAGCTCCAGCAGCAAACACCTCCAGCAACAAACAGCAGCAAACAGTTCCAGTTGGAAACAGCGGCAAGCAGCTCCAACAGCAAACAACTACTGCAGAAACTTGCCCCAATAACAAACAGCAACTGGCTCCAGCTTCCACTCTAAACACGTTAAAGAAGCCATCCCCGACGGAGAAGCCCTCCGTACACACAGGATCTGCTCAGATGAGGGGGAACGCAACAGACGACTACAGACGCTGAAATACACCCTCGTAAGAACAGGATGTGGCGCTCGACTCATCGATCGACAGTTCCACCGTGCCACAGTGAAAATCGCACCAACCTCCTCAGAAGGCAAACATGGGACACGGCAGACAGAGTACCCTTCGTCATCCGGTACTTCACCAGAGCGGAGAAGCTACGTCATCTTCTTCGGAGCCTTCAACATATAATCTATGAAGACTAACTTCTCGCCAAGACCATCTAAACACCCCCACTACTTGCCTTCAAACAACCATACAACCTCAAGCAGACCATTGTTCGCCGCAACCTACCCAGCCTTCAGGAGAACAGCGACCACGACACCACACAACCCTGCCACAGCAACCTCTGCAAGACGTGCCGGGTCATCAACACGGAGACCATCATCTCACGTGAGAACACCATCCACCAGGTACACAGTACAGACTCGTGTGACTCTGCCAACGTTATCCATCTGATACGCTGCAGAAAAGGATGTCCCGAGGCATGGGACATCGGCGAGACCATGCAGCCACTATGACAATGGATGAATGGACACCGCTGGACAATCACCAGGCATGACTGTTCCCTTCCTGTCGGGAACATTTCAGCAATCAAGGGCACTCAGCTTCCGATCTTCGGGTAAAGCGTTCTCCAAGGCAGCCTTCAAGACACACGCCAACGCAGAATCGTCGAATGGAAAGTGATAGCCAACTTCTGCACACATGATGACGGCCTCAACCGGGATCTTGGGTTCCTGTCACACTATCTGTAACCCCCACGATTCGCCAGGGCTTGCAAAATCATACTAACTGTCCTGGCTTGAGACAATTCACACGTCTTTCACCTGTGCTGAAATCTCTGAAGACGGGAATGGGTTAATGAACTTTGTGATACTTTGGGATTTGTGAGAAGCATTGTACAGCTTCTTTTTGTGTCTGTAGAACGTGTTTTCGTGTATCCACCCTGATAAGAGAAGCTGCTGCTGTAGACAAGCGCATGATTTTCCCAGCTAATTGTGTTCAGGAATGTAGCTAACCCAGCTGGTATAAACTAAGCTAGAGTCCATTTTATGTTATTTTATAGTATGTACCTTTGTTTAACACATGTATGCCTTCTGTGATCGTATAATCATAGATTCATATATATTCACTATAGACTATTCATCCTCACCAATATCAAGTGTTATGTAGGCCCCTGTATGTCAGTTAACTTGTTTGTGCAAACCTATAATCCAAACAACCCACAGGAGTCCACATAGAGGCAACAAAACAGACAGCCTTGAGATGGCCACAATTATGCAGACTACGCGATAGATGGAATCGCTGTGGCAGCAATAATCATGAGAAACTGCGGACGTGACCAGGGGCGAAAATATACGTATAAATATTTGATCTTAACTCGTATTCAATGAGAAGTCTGGAGACCGTGTTAGGAATCGGACTTCTCCCACAAGCTTGTGAAAATAAACTACTGTACTTTGACTCACGACTAGTCTCAGAGGTGTTATTTACCTACAACAAATTGGTGCCGAAACCCGGGATCTATTTACGGGTCCAGTCGAATGGCCACGACCGGGACAATGGAATAGATTACCAAACGTAATAGAGTGGGTCAAACTACAGTCGTTGATCATCTGTGATGAGAGAGTGAAATACGTCTGAACTGAGCACATAAGGACAAGGAGGCAATTGACTCGAACACGCAGCCTGAGACCGGTTGTTAAGAGGGGAAATCCCCCACGCGATGGTCAGGAATTTAAATGGGTGTTAGAGTCTGGAAAAAGGTTGCCTGCAGTGTGATGTTCAGATGTGAGCGAGAAAGAGAGTGTCTGAGTGATCGCCGGAGTGGAAGGAAAAGCCTTCATGTAAAAGCCGGCTTAACAAATATAATATAAGCGGTGGTACGGAGGGATCTGATCACCCCAGGTATCACCGGACTCTGATAAGGGAGACATGTGAGGGCAGAGTGAGAAGTGAGAGTTGAAGACTCCAGGTGGTGAGTACAAACTTATCGATGTTATGGTGGGACATGGACAGTGGGGACCCTCAGGATCACTGATAAACGAATATATGGCTAAGAGGGACAAACTCATTAAACAGATCATAAAAGGGGGGTGGGATTTAGAACACCCACTAGACCAACAACGAAAATGGTAGGAACAGGAAAAGAAAGACAGAACTAAGAAAATTGGAGTTCTCTCAGTTCACCAATTGGCCGGATTAACTGAACACATCTCAGTCTCGGGTAAGAAATGGGCTGATGACAAAGCAAAAATTAAAATGTTGCAAGCTTCCTGTGTGTCTGCGTGTGTTTAACAAAGTGGTTGCGTGGATGTTTGTTGTTGTTTGCTTTAATGTTTTAATTATACAGCTTTAAATAAAGTACAGTTGAAACTATACCCCATCGTGGCCAGCCCCTCCACTATTTCAAAGATGGGCTGTCGCCAGCTCAACAAAAAATCCTTAAAATGGGAGTTCTCAATACCCAGAACTATGATGAATTAGTAGAATGGGCATCTGGAATTAGAGAAGGACCAGATGAGAAACCATACCTACAAATAAAACAGGAAGATGTTAGTGCAAACAATGGAGGAGCTAAACCCAAAGGGTGCGTGCTACAATTGTGGGAAAGCGGGCCACTTTTCCAGAGACTGTATGGCTCAGAAGCGGGGTGGAATGAAGGCCCCTACCTGCCAGTTTTGTAATAAGGGGGGGGGGCACACAGAGGGGCAATAAGGGGTAGCCCCCGCGAGTTTGGGTAAGACGCAGGGTAGTTTCTACGTGTCTGCACAATGTGAACTGCTGGTGAACACGGCAGCCTCCATATCTATCACTGACATCCCCTTATCCATAACAAATAAAATGAACTATGTAAAAGGAATTCACGGACAGAAGACCCCTGTCTACTAAAGAGAAACAATACAAAGAAGATAGAAGTATTGTTAATGCATCAGTTAGCTGGACTAGTTGAGCAAGTAGTCGACGCTACTAAAAGGTGGATTGAAAATAAAGAAAAGATTGGAGAGTTAGAATCCAGAGTAAGGGAACTGGAGAAACAAAACCATGTGTTAGAAGAAAAGCAATGGAGAGAGGAAACTGTTCCTACCTCCTCATGAGTCCACACAACAGGAACCAACTGCTCCTCCAGAGGAGTGGGAAGCGCCAGAAGGCAACTTAGCGCCAGTAACCCGAAGGGGAACAGATGCACAGCCAAAGGCAAATTATAAACCCTTCACCCCAGGTGAGAGACAGCAATTAATGGCTTCCCTGGGTAAATTACAATCTAGAAGCGCAAACACTAAATTCTGGGAAGAATTAGATACAACTTGGGTCGGACACCAATTACACCTGAGACGCACACTAGCTGGTCAGGGCACCCTGTCCAACGGATAAGTGGAGGCAGGTAGCAGGTGGACCCGCCGCTCCTCCAGCACAGGATGATAGTGGGGGACATGTAGACACATGTATTCGCCCTAACATCGGAGATAGATGCCCGACAGGCACTCCTCACCCAGTTTAAAGCAGAGATTGAGAGAGTATTAGGAAATGCTCCCACAAACTGGAGCGGAATTACCACAATAAAACAGTTAAGAGGGGAATAATGCACGATGAAGAGGGATCAGTGTATGTGATCATGAGGGAAACACTAAGACTTGGGAAATGTTGAAGTGGGAATGTGAGAAGTACGAGAATGACAAAAGAGATAGAAAAGAACAAGAGAGACCTCAAAGGAAAGACGAGACCGTGAAAAAGGACTAGAACGGCCGAACAAAGGAAAGAAAAAAAACCCGGAGGTATCTGGTTTGCCAATGTGGTTCCAAAATACTGATACGGGTGAACAGGAGGAGGAGGATTGGTGGAATAGACCCAGTGCCGCTGCAAAGACAGAAGGGACTCAAATCAGGTTAAATTGGTTAGTCTGAAGTGTGATAGACCAAAGAGGAGAGTAAAGGTTTAAAAGAAACAAGCAGGCTGTGTACATGGCTCTGTACGGCACAGAGAGAGAGAGAGAGAGAGGATGTAATTGCGCGATTGAGAGCCTCATGTGGTGGAATAGGGTATAGCAGATCAAAGTAAATGGCTTCTCTGCGTGCAAGTTGAATAAATTACTTTCCCCCAGTTGAAACTTTACGAAAGTGCAATTGTGAGCGGAGCTGTTGAAGCCTGGAGTGTTTGTTACAGGCAGTAGATGCAGTGCTTTGCACCTTGGTTTAGCCTCGGGGGGCTGGGGAAGTGTTAAAACTGTTAGAGATTAAAGTGATAAGATTTAACATAGAAACATGGAACAGTACAGCACAGAGCAGGCCCTTCGGCCCACGATGTTGTGCCGAGCTTTGTCTGAAACCCAGATCAAGCTATTTCCTCCCTATCATCCCGAAGTACTCCATCTGCTTATAGAACATAGAACATAGAACATTACAGCGCAGAACAGGCCCTTCGGCCCACGATGTTGCACCGACCAGTTAAAAAAAAAAAAAAAACTGTGACCCTCCAACCTAAACCAATTTCTTTTCGTCCATGAACCTATCTACGGATCTCTTAAACGCCCCCAAACTAGGCGCATTTACTACTGATGCTGGCAGGGCATTCCAATCCCTCACCACCCTCTGGGTAAAGAACCTACCCCTGACATCGGTTCTATAACTACCCCCCCTCAATTTAAAGCCATGCCCCCTCGTGCTGGATTTCTCCATCAGAGGAAAAAGGCTATCACTATCCACCCTATCTAAACCTCTAATCATCTTATCCAATAGCTTCTTAAATGTTCCTAAATTTTCTGACTCCACTATCACTGCAGGCAGTCCATTCCACACCCCAACCACTCTCTGCGTAAAGAACCTACCACGGACATCCTTCCTATATCTCCCATCATGAACCCTATAGTTATGCCCCCTCGTTACCGCTCCATTCACCCGAGGAAATAGTCTTTGAACGTTCACTCTATCATCTTATAAACCCCTCATCATCTTATAAACCCCTCATCATCTTATAAACCCCTCATCATCTTATAAACCTCCATCAAGTCCTCATCATAAACCCCTCATCATCTTATAAACCCCTCATCATCTTATAAACCTCTATCAAGTCTCCTCTCAACCTCCTCCGCTCCAAAGAAAAAAGCCCAATTTCCCTCAACCTTTCCTCATAAGAACTACCCTCCAAACCAGGCAGCATCCTGGTAAATCTCCTTTGCACTCTTTCCAGTGTCTCCACATCCTTCTTGTAGTGAGGTGACCAGAACTGCACACAATATTCCAAATGTGGTCTCACCAAGTTCCTGTACAGTTGCAGCATAACCCCATGGCTCTTAAACTCAAACCCCCTGTTAATGAACGCCAACACACTATAGGCCTTCTGCACGGCTCTATCCACTTGAGTGTCAACCTTCAGAGATCTATGGATATGAACCCCAAGATCTCTTGAATTTCTTGAATGTACTTCTGTTTTGAGCTTAATTACAGTTTGGAAGACAGAAGAATAAAATCGATGTCTTAATCAACGTTATGTATTCTTTTTAAATGTTTTATTTTCTTTAATGTTTTAATGTTCAGAAAGGATTGTAACATTGGAAGGGACCATGTGTTCTTTCCTTTGTCTTGAATTCGAAATTATAAGAGAGTTAGTTGAGAAGTTAGGGAAAAAAATAAGTAATTTTGTGGAGAAGTAGAAAAGTATGAACAAAAGAATGAGGCAAATATACTGTCTGTGAGTCAGTTTAAGGTATATCAAGTTAGTGAAATGAATCGTAGTTCTGATTACTCCAAGTTCCAGCCGGAGGTTAATTAATTAGAACCTCAGTTGTCAATGCAGATAAGGATGTTGTCATTAAGTATTTTTAATCTGCATTTGTTGCCAAACATTGCTAAACTTTGTAACAACATGGATTGTTGAAACGTGTGTTGCCATCAACTGGCCAACAGTCCTTTTACTCGTTCTAAATAACATTTGGAAATTCAAGGCTTGTATTATGAGGCTTGTATTATGTTGTTTCGTTAACATGCACAAATTACATCGTCTAAAATTGATGATCGTTCTGACTCGCCCATCCAATTGAAAACCTGACTACACTACTAACACCAAGGCAAATTGCCCAGTTAGAATGCAATATTAAGGTCCACAGAATATAGTGATTTACGAACGTCTGATAGTTTAGTATTCTCTAACTGGTTAAAATTATGTACTGCCGTTGGAATTTCATGTGCCATCTATTGTTCAAGGTTTTTCAAATATAAAAATACTGCAAAGCTTAAAACCACGCCAGTTAAAAAATCAAACCAAAACGTCCTAATCCATTAACTATTGTTATTGTTATTTGTATGGTACCTACTTTGATTTTGATTTGGCGTCTGTTATTTTCCCAGAGTGCAGGGATTTGATCTGGAACTCAGTTTAAAAATAGAAACAACTTAAATTAAAAGGGTTTGGATATCACAGTTATGATGTGCAAAGCGGCATGATACACCTGCCGCACGATTATTATACAGTATAAGCACTGCCATATAGAGCCGAGAATAAAATCAAATCCTGAAAAGCCTTAACCAATTTTATATAATATATATTGTGTATTGATAAAAACATAATTTTGTAGGAGAAAAAGCTATTTATTTCCAAGCTAAATGTAGGTAGGGTAGTGGCATTTTGTGAAGTACTGTCATGCGGCGCTTGCACGCTCACAAATGATCAAATAAGATGTAATGGAAGAGTACATCATATAAAGATCGGAGCTGTATAGCATGTGATTGTAATGGGGAAAGCGATGTCTTTTGATAGAATTATATACAAATTAATGGATGTCCAGCTGCAGCCAGTGCAAATTGTTATTTGATTCACACTGAGCTTTCTATGGAAGGGGGATATGTAATTAAATGTATAACGCACTAGCTAAAGCCATACAGACATCGGCGAAAATGATGGCAGAGGTATTACCCACTATACTAATGAGATTAAGGGCTACCACAAACCGGACAACGGAATTAACCCCTTATGAACTAATGACAGGACGGGCGATGCAATTACCAGAAAGCATCATAACAGGTGGGACCGATGTTGGTCCACTAAAAGATAAAATCAAGAGATATGTTTTGGAACTAAGCACACAACGAAAAGGGATGCGCAAATTGGTAAAAGGCAATCAGGAAATAAGAGGCGCGGAGAGAGAAATGCTCCCTGACGTCCCAACAGCGGGACGTCCTAGTGAAAACACGACCTGACAAACCAGGGTTTGCACCAAAACGGAATGCCCATATGAAGTTATAATTAGTGGTGACGCCTGTGCCTGTATAAGAGTGAAAGGTATATGGAAACATTAGACTCAGTTGAAAGAATATGCTGGAACTAATTGGAAAAATGTGTGATATACTTCAATTGCAGATATAAACAGACAACGACTGAACTCTAAGCAAGCTGAACGGGTTCGCGGGAAGTTGCGCGTGGGCGGTATAGCCTTTGAACCATTGTGTAACGGTTGCACGGATTATTATAAGTGATAGGATGCTTCTCATGCTGCTTCTCACGACCCGGCCCCTGTCAGCCACTGAGAGAAAGTATAGATGGAATTATGAGAATTTAGGGATGAAGTACAGTGGACATCTTTGTAACGATGATTCTGTCTATTGTATGAACACCTTAGTGTATATGTCTTATCTGTATGCATCACAGTCGAATCTGAGCAAGTGCTGGGTCTGTTTACGCATTCCCACGCACGGAGGAAAGGGAGGAAATCCTTTATTCCCTATCCCTTTATCAGCTCCAGAAATGATAGAATGGATTTTAAATCAGAATGGAACCCAGGAAGGGCCAAGGAAACTGACATTTAAATCCCCATCGGCTACCACCATGCAGGGTACGTTTAATATCAGCAACAGTGATGTTGTTTTCGGACTAGGGGGGTGGAGGGTGCACTTTATCGACCTTTAAGAAATATTACCAACCCAGCGATGACAGATCAGATTCACCACCCTCAACAATGGGGATCTGTCTGCCTGATAAGAAATGGAACCATACCTGTTGGCCATAGCTACTGTATACAGCAGACTAATGTCACTAATGATGCCTGGGCCATGGTACAACAGGTCACAATCCAGTACCCCACAGCCACTGTCGCGGTTAGCCTCTCCTCCGCTTATGTAAGCAGGATGACTGAATATAATGGTACCTATTTTGTCTGTGGAAACAATGCCTATTCGCGGCTTCCCTGGAATTGGGCAGGATCGTGTTATTTGGCATATGTGGTGCCCTATATTCACCATTACACTGGCTTACGGGGCCACCCCGAGATACAGTGCTAAGGGCTGCTCGATTATGTGCGAGCCTCCCAGGAACATGTGACATAGTTGGCTCCGAAAGCTGTCCAAATATTCCCGATGCTTCGGAGAATATAACTCGCTTGGAAGATCATATTAAATATGTGGTAAAAACAATGCAGGATGTGGAGAACCAATATCACAATTAAAACCCTCCAGGCTGGCTGGGGGAATGGTTCAGGTCGTGGGGTTCATACCTGATGCATGGATTGATTGTATTAATTGTAATTGTAATTGCTTGCTGTGTTTGTATGGCATTATTGAACGCCTGTTGTAAAACAGTAAGGGCGCAGATTATGCCGGGCGCAAGTGTACAGGCAGAGGGGGCAGACCTCCTGACAAAGAACTAGGCCCATATGTTGATAACATTTGTTTCTAAGTTGGTCATGGGGTCATGTTTGGACCTGGCCCGACCAAAGGGGAAATGAAGATGGGAATGGGTTAATGAACTTTGTGATACTTTGGGATTTGTCAGAAGCATTGTACAGCTTATTTTTGTGTCTGTAGAACATGTTTTCGTGCATCCACCCAGATAAGAGAAACAGCTGCTGTGTGCAAGCGCATGATTTTCCCAGCTAATTGTGTTCAGGAATGTGGCTAACCCAGCAGGCATAAGCTAAACTAGGCTCCATTTTATGTTATTTTATATTCTGTACCTTTGTTTAACACGGTGGAGCTGACATGTATGCCTTCTGTGATCGTATAATCATAGATTCATATGTTTTCATTATATACTATTAATCCTCACAGATATAAAGTGTTATATAGGCCCCTGTACGTCAGTTAACTTGTTTGTGCAAACTTATAATCGAAACAACCAACAGGAGTCACATAGAGGCGACAAAACACACAGGCTTGAGATGGCTATGATTACGCGGACTACGCGAAGGATGGAATCGCTCAGGAAGCAATAATCGTGAGAAAGTGCGGACGGAACCATGGGCGAAAAAATATGTATAAATATTTGATCTTAACTCGTATTCAATGAGAAGTCTGTGAAAATAAACTACTGTACTTTGACTCACGACTCGTCTCAGAAGTATTATTTAGCTGCAACAACGTCTCTCCACTTGCATTATCTGGAACTGCAAAGACTTGATTACCTGTTAAGACTCGCATTCCAACCATTATCTTGTAATTGAGTCTGTATCCATATATGCCCGTTTTGTGAACCCAACTCTCAACTCACCGAAAGCTGTAAATTAAACCTGTTGGATTTTAACCTGGTGGTGTGAGACTACTTATTGAGCTCCAACTGCAAACAGCAGCAACTAACTCAAACAGCAAAACAGAAAAGACAAGCGCCAGCAGCAAACAGCAACAAACAGTAGCAATTAGCTCCAGCAGCAAACAGCATCAAGGAGATCCAGCAGCAAACAGCAGCAAGCAGCTCCAACATAAACCGCATCAACAGCAACCAGCTCCAGCAACAAACAGTTTCAACAGCAACCAGCTCCAACATAAACAGCTCTGGCAGCAACCGGCCCCAGCAGCAAACAGAGGCAAGCAGATCCAGCAGCAAACAGCAGCAACCAGCTCCAACCGTAGACAACCCCAGCAGTTGACAGCAGCAATTAGCTCCACTGGCAAACAACAGCAACCAGCTCCAGCAGCAAACAGCAGCAACCAGCTCCAGCAGCAAACAGCAGGAAATAAATTCAACCCCAAGCAGCAGCAAGCAATCCAGCAGCAAACAGCAGCAAGCAGATGGAACAGCAAGCACCTCCAGCAGCAAAAAATTCAAAAGCAAACAGCAGCAAGCAGTTCCAACATCAACAGTTTCAACAGCATTCAGTTCCAGCAGCAAACAGCTCCAGCAGCAACCAGCTCCAGCAGCAAACAGAAGTAACCAACTCCAGCAGCAACGTGAAGCAACTAGCTCCAAAAGCAAGTTGCAGCAACCAGCCATAGCAGCAAAGAGCAACAACCAGCTCCAGCAGCAAACAGCTCCCACAGCAAACACCTCGAGCAGCAAACAGCGGGTAGCAGCTCCAACAACAACCAGGTCCAGCAACAAACAGCAGTAACCAGTTCCAGCAACAAGCAGCAGTAACCAGCTTCAGCAGCAACCAGCAGCAACGAGCAGCAACCAGCAGCAACCAGCAGGGTGAGACATAAGCTTAGATAGCAGAGTGAAGATTGGCAGTTCAGGGATCTGGATCATAGTCACAGTCTGTTCCAAAACGGACCTCTCAGAGAATCAAGCTGCTGTTCAACAAATAAAGTAGAAACACATTTGTCTGTGCCACACCCCATTGGTTATACTCTAAATAAGACCACTGGCCCCAGAACAACGCAACAGTCATTGATCAGAAAGTATGTTGCATTTGTTAAAACCGATCAGATGGTTTTTGGGGGAATTTGCATTGTGGGAATTCCAAAAAGGTAAATAGATTTAGACTGTGGAGGATGGGGTGGAGGGTAATCCATGTATATTCTCTGGGTAAACATTACCGCTCTTCATTACTAATGTTGTTCTTCATTGTTAATTGTAAATGTTGTTTTTCATTGTTAATCGTAAATGTTGTGTACTGTTAATACAGCTCTATGCAGCTGTCATTCTTGTTGTTTATTTTACAATTTAACAATTGTTTCATTACTTGAATAACGTACAATAGGTCTGACAACTTTTTCTCACTGTGTTTGATCTCCTTGCTCATGTTTGTTCCAAATCGCAACAATGAATAATTGAGGACCAACAATCTGGGATTCCCTTCTGTGATTTGCGTTGTGCTCAGATTGAACATCAGCGAGGTTTATAACAGTAGCCATGAAGTAATGGCAAAACGGGGTGATCAGTTATGGGAACAGGGCCTACATATATTGGTACACACAAGAGACAGGAACATTAGAGAGGTGGATATAGAAAGTGAGACTGAAGTCTGTGTCGTGTGGCTGGGAGATCTCGAACGGGGCAGCGTGTGTTCATCTCGGACCAGTGAACAGGAGATTAATTCCACAGTCAAGAGAGTAGAAGCAATGTGAGATTTCCCTGAGGAGCAGCAGGGTACTGTATGGTAATGTTACTGGAGTTTGTTATAGATCAACTATTTAACATGTTATGGCCCAGTTGTTGGGAGGCCCTAATAAGTTAATAACATTTATCAACAATAGACATTAAGGCACTGGCAGAACAACCAGCAAATAGTTAAATGATGCTTAAAACAAGATTACAAGCGAACAAATGAATAGTTTACATACATGTGAATACAGTGAGAGAAATAATTAAGTAATCATGATTTAAAAAGTATGTGCTGATGTTTTCAATGTATTTTAAATGTTGCATGAACCATTGTTCACTTTTGCCAAAGGCAAGTTAGAAACATAGAAACATAGAAAAACTACAGCACAAACAGGCCCTTCGGCCCGCAAGTTGTGCCGAACACATCTCTACCTTCTAGACGTACCTATAACCCTCCATCCTACTAAGCTCCTATTGAGTTCGCCTCCACCACCACTGATGGCAGCCTATTCCACTCGCCCACCCCCCTCTGTGTGAAAAACGTACCCCTAACATCTCCCCTGTCCCTACCCCCCAGCACCCTAAACCTGTGTCCTCTCGTTGCAGACATTTCCACCCTGGGAAAAAGCCTCTGAGAGTCCACCCAATCTTTGCCTCTCAACATCTTCTACACCTCTATTAGGTCTCCTCTCATCCTTCGTCTCTCCAAGGAGAAAAGACCGAGCTCCCTCAGCCCATCCTCATAAGGCATGCCACTCAATCCAGGCAACATCCTTGTGAATCTACTCTGCACCCTTTCAATCTTTTCCACATCCTTCCTATAGTGAGGCGACCAGAACTGGGCACAGTACTCCAAGTGGGGTCTGACGAGGGTCTTATATATCGCAAGATGTGATGGTAAACACGAATATTTCAGAGCCAACACACGAGGATTTTAAAGTTAGCAAAATTCATATCAGAAATCTTCTTGTGCAGAAACAGATATTGCAGTTTCATGAATTGGTATACTCATTGTCCAAATCCAGGATGGAAGCATGCCCCGGCGTGTCTATCCAGTTTGGCAATGATCCAGTGGGAACATTCACTTGGACCCATACAGTGAGGGTCTAGGGTAACCTGGTGACGCAGAGGGTACTTTAGTCAAAATGGGAGTGAGCGTCCGGATTTAATGGAAAAATGCGATATCATTATGCTGGATGGTAAATTGCAATTGGCTGCATGACAGGAATTATTATTGATATGTGTACCTTAAAGATGATTGATTTTAAGCTAAGGTAAGGAGGGAATGATCGTTAAGAAAACCTATATCTGATCTGCTTTGAATTGCAAATGTAAGATCTATTCGGAGTGTTCCGGCTGCTCAACCTGAGAGCTGACTCGACGCTCTGATGACCTCCAGGCAGCTGTTCGTGAAATAAAGTTATGCCTTCCGTTCAGAAACATTGGCTTCGTGAGTCTTGTATTGTCGAAGATTTCCTGAAAGTACGGGTCACCTCACGTACCCCACCAATAGGCCCTCAAGCGGGCTTTAGGCTCGCACTGTACGGGTGCACTGTATGACAAGTGCGAGGGACACAGAGAGGGTTTAATTTAACCAGCACTAATTTCCCCTCCCAACACCCGCCCATTTCTGAATTCTGAATTCTCCCTTAATATGTGGTCCTGTGCTTTGCACAACCCGTCAGTTTGCAGTGATTTAATTCTCCATGGAAAAGAAAAGTGCAGTAAGTTTGAGAGCAGAAAACATAAGAGGGTTTGTTAATTTTTCATACACAGGGAACGTGGCAAGAGTTATGACAGCTCCTGCCATTTCTTGCATTCATGCAACAAAGGATGCATAAATGAAAGAAAGTGGTACAGAGCAAGACCGCAATAACAGCAATACGATGGTTCTAGTTTTCCTGTGAGTCCAGAGTCCATGATTAAAGATCCAGTGGTGTATTCCTTCAGAGGTCAGGAGACTGAAGTTGATGAAGGATGATACGCTCTTCCGGATTGGAGGTAAGATTCAGTTTATTGATGCATCTCTGTCACAGCAAACTCTAACATCAATCAACAATTAATTGTTAGGTTGGATATAGTAAGAGATACAGATTGTATTAGATTATGATTTTAAATTGAATGTGTTAACACTGCATTAGTTTTATTATGGCGGAAGTGAATTGTAAACAAGCTGGATTGTTTACAAGCTTGTTTACATTTCACTGCAGCCATAATAAAACTAATGCAGTGTGAACACATTCAATTTAAAATGATAATCGAATACAATCTGTATCTGTTACTATATCCAACCTGTTTGAACAGAGGGAAGTACGATAGGATGAGGGCTGAATTGGCTAAGGTGGACTGGGAGAGCAGACTGGTAGGTAGGACAGCTGAGGAACAGTGGAGGATTTTTAAGGAGATCCTTTTCAGTACTCAGGAACAATATATTCCGGTGATAAAAAAGGGTTGTAAGAAAAGGGATAACTAGCCATGGATAACGAAGGAAATTAAGGAGAGTATTAAATTAAAGACCGATGTGTACAGAGTGGCCAAAAATAGTGGAGAATCGGAAGATTGGGAAAACTTTAAGAGACAACAAAGAACGACTAAGAAAGCGATAAAGCAAGGAAAGATAGGTTATGAAGCTCGGCTAGCTCTAAATATAAAAAATGATAGTAAAAGCTTTTACATATATCTAAAAAGGAATAGAGTGGCAAGAGTGAATGTTGGACACTTGGAGGACGAGAGCGGGGATTTAATAGTGGGAAATGAGGAAATGGCTGAAACTTTAAATCAGTTTTTTGTGTCAGTCTTCATGGTGGAAGACACAAATAGTTTACCGAAAATTAACGGTAGAAGGTTGGTAGGAAGAGAGGTACTCGATACAATTAATGTTACCAGGGAGGCAGTGCTGGGTAGACTAACGGGACTGAAGGTGGACAAGTCGCCGGGCCTGGATGGAATGCATCCCCGGGTACTGAAAGAAATGTCAGAGTTAATAGCAGATGCGTTAGTGGTTATTTATCAAAATTCAATGGATTCTGGGGTAGAGCCGACGGATTGGAAAACAGCTAATGTTACGCCGCTGTTTAAAAAAGGAAATAGACAAAAAGCGGGTAACTACAGGCCGGTTAGCTTAACGTCAGTAGTTGGGAAAATGCTGGAATCCATCATTAAAGAAGAAATAGCAGGCCATCTGGATAAGAATGGTTCGATTAAGCAGACGCAGCATGGATTCATGAGGGGAAAGTCGTGCTTGACGAACTTGTTGGATTTTTATGAAGATGAGACTAGTGCGGTGTAAGTCAGAACTCCTTCTGAGTTACACACTCAGTTCATCAGTCGGCCTCACACTCGGTCAGTCAGCCAGCCTCACTCACTCGGTCAATCTGCCTTTCTCACTCGGTCTGCCTGCATCACTCAATCGCTTGGACAGTCAGCCTCCCTTGCTTGGTCGGTCAGGCGGACTCGCTTGCCCAGTCGGCTATCAGCATCACTCGCTCAGCTAGTGATTCGGCATCAGTCGGTTACTCGGTCTTACAACCTCTATCGCTCGCTCGCTCGCTTGGTCAGTTGACTTCACTCAGTCGGTCAGTCAGGGGCCTCACTCCTGCCTTGCTTGCCTAGTGATTGAGTGAACCTCGCACAGTGGCTCAGTCAGTTGGAGTCTCTCATGATTCAGTCTGCCTTATTCACTCAGTCGGCCAGACAACCTAATTGCTGGGTCTGTCATTGAGCATCAGTCACTTCATCAATCGCCCTCGTTCGGTCCTTCTGACTTCATCATAGAATCATAGAAATCCTACAGTGCAAAAACAGGCCATTTGGCCCATCGCGTCTGCACCGACCACAATCCCACCCACGCCCTATCACTATATCCCTACATATTTACCCCGTAATCCCTCTAAGGTACACATTTCAGGACACGAACGGGCAATTTTAGCATGGCTAACCAACCTAACCCACACATCTTTGGAAGGAAACTGGAGCACCTGGAGGAAACCCACGCAGACACGAGGAGAATGTGCAAACTCCACACAGACAGTGACCCAAGCCAGGAATCGAACCCAGGTCCCTGGAGCTGTGAAGCAGCAGCGCTAACCACTGTGCTACCGTGACTTTTCAGTCAGACAGAAGACCTAGCTCACTTGGTCAGTCAATCTAGTTTCGTCAGTCAGTCGGCCTCGCTTAGCCAGTCGGTCAGTTGGCTTCGCTCAGTTCGTTAGGCAGATGGTCATTCTCCGTCCGTCATTTGGTCAACCTCACTCACTCATTCAGTCTGTTGGCCTCACTCGCTCGCGTGGACAGTTGGCATTGCTCGCTCAATCTATTGTCCTCGGTGACCTGATCTGTTGATCAGTCAGCTCGCTCGCTGAGTCATTTGGAGAATCATATGCAAATGTTTGGTCGGTCTGCCTCACTTGCTCTGTCAGTCGACCATGTTCACTCAGTCATCGCTCAGTTCGTTGTTCTATGAGCCTTGCTCAGTCAGTCTGTCAGTGGGTCGGCCTGGTACAGTCGGTCAGTCAGAATTTGTTAGTTGTTCAATCGGCATCGGTTGCTCAGTCAGTTAGTCTACTTTGTTCACTCGGTCAGTCAGTTGGCCATGATCGCTCAGTGGGTCAGTCAACTTAACTCGCTCGATCCGTCAGCCGTTTTCGCCTCACTCTGTCGGCCACTGGGTCAGCCTCACTCGCTGAGTCCATTGGTCAGTTGGCCTTGATCTGTTAGTTTGGCTTTCTTGATCGCTTGGTCAGTCAGCCTCGCTCAGTCCATTGGTCAGTCGAACTCTCTCAGTCAGTTGGTTCGTTGTCCTCGTTGGCTGCTTCGTCAGTTGTCCTGGTGCACTCGGTCAGTCAATTCAGCTCGCTTCATCTGTCAGTCGGTCTTTCTCGATCAGTCAGATAGTCAGCCTCGCTAGCTCGGTCAGTTGGCCTTGCTCGATCAGTTGGTCAGTTTGACTTCTCAATCGTTCAGTCACTCAGCCTCGCTTGCTCGTTTGTTCAATCCATCTCGCTCCCTCGATCATATGGCCTTGCATGCTTGGTCAGTCAATCGCCCTCACATGCTGTCAGTCAATCTCATTTACTTGGTCAGTTGGACTTGCTCGGTCGGTTGGCCAGTTGGACTTGCTCAGGCGGTCAGTCGGTCAGCCTCGCTTTCTCGGTCAGTCGGCCTTGCTTGCTCCTTCAGTCAGTAGGCCTTGGCAGCTTGCTGCCATACAGCACCGTCTCTGCACTTCTGGGGACCTCAATTCCTAGGGCTCTCCCCCATCCTCATCCGCTACTTCTGTTTGCAAGCTATTACACAATCTGTGTGAGGAATGAGATTATCAATAGGCTGACTGGACAATGAGAGGGCGGTGAAATTTGCAGGCTCGTGAGGGATTGTGTTGATCTGCATTTTGGATGGGGAATGGGAAAGGATGAATTATGGGAGGCCCATTTCTGTCTTATCAGTGTCGGGAACCATAATGATTGACTGATGGACCGACAACTTGCAGAGCGGAGCTGCTGGGCATGGTGTTTAATCTATCCAATCAGTATGAGGGTGCTTGGTGCTTTACAGTGCGAATTTCCAAGAGGAAGAGAGAGAGGCCGTGTGGGCGGGTTTTCCCCTCAATGTTTAATGAATTGAAGAATTGTAGTAAAGGGATATTTGAGCACATTTTTCAACTGATCTCTGAACTGAGTCTGTGTCACGGCGTAAATTGCAGTATTTGTGCAGCAACTCAGGATCTGCAGCATGAAGCCAAGTTCCCTAAAAGCCTTAGGAAAAGTTTTAGTATCAAGCCCGAACCAAAAAAGCCGGTTAGATATAGAATAAATCATGAACAGTGACCATAACAGGATGAAATTGGCGGAGATAACAAACAGAAGAACAATGGATTTCCTTCGACTCTCCATCTCGGGGTCTCTCGCATTCTCCCCACTGCTGTGAGCCCGGAGTCTCCTGCGGGCTCTGTTGCTCACTAAAATGTGTCTGACGGTGAAAACGTTGAGCAGCAGAATCAGGACAAACGGGACACATGGGTTTAGAATGTTGTGGAGGAACTCGATTGTTACCCAGACCGGAGATTCCACACCAGTGATTGTGATCTGACAAAACCAAGGGTCGTTCGTGTTCCAATATTCACGACGTAACATAAAATACCAGAAAATGTTCTTTAAACAACTGAGCACACTCACTGTTCCCAGAATCACAGCCGCCGTTTTCTCACTGCAATATTTACTTTTCAGTTTGGGGCAGCAAATGGCCACAAATCGATCAAAGGTGAAAGTGACGGTGAACCAGACAGAACAATCAGTGGCAGCAAAAAGCAAGACGGCGTGGATATTACACACACCGATGGAGGACAGCAAAAAAACCTGTTCCCCATAAACAATGGGAATGTGTCTCAATATCAGGTCAAGGATAATGACGAGTAGGTCCCCCACTGACATGGCCACGAGATACTGAGTTGTGCATTTGGACAGACCACAGTTTCTGCTCTTCAGCGTCACAATTGTGATTGCATTCACTGTAAGGAAGAGAAATAAAGAAAAAAATCATACAGCAAGCTGGGAAAGAAGTTAACACTTTCAGTGATGTGATGTTGAAAAGACGCATACACACACACTCACACACACACACACATACAAACACACACACACACACACACTCACACATACAAACACACACACACACACACCACACACATACACAGAAACTCTCTTAGAGACACAAGAACAGAAACACACACACACACACAATGTCTCCCAGAGGCACAGAAACACAAGCCCAAACACGCAAAATATCTGAGAGGCACAGAAACACAAGCCCACACACAAACATTGCCAAAGAAACAGGAACACACTCTCACACAGAGAAACTCTCTGAGAACGCAAGAGCACACACACACGCACACGCGCGCACACACACACACAAACGCACACAACCTCATACGCACTCCCACACACATACAGGCAGAAACTCTCTGAGAGGCACATGAACAAAAGCCCACGGACAAACTCTCCGAGAGACACAGAAACACAAACCCACACAATCACAAATTCTCCTACAGAATCAACAACGCAAACACACCCACACAAACACACCGAGGGACACAGGAACACAACTGTACCGACATACGTTCTCGGAGAAACTGGAATGCAAGCGAACACATGCAAACTCTCCTCAAGGCACAGGAACACACACCCACACGCATAAAACAAAAACTGACAAAGGCTCGGAAAAAATACACTCTCCTCGATTGGAACACATCCACGAACACAGAGAGATATTAATGCACGCACGTGCGCACACATAAACAAATACAAGAACATAACAATGTAAATACACACATGCAAAAAAAATCTCCAGCACGAATACACAAAGTTGTGCACACACACACAGGCACATTCGTACCCACATTCGCACCCACCCACAATCACACACAAATATTTTCAAATAGACAACCACGCCCACTCACATGCACACAAAAACTGATCCACACGCACAGGCACACAAACAGCCAGACCCTCATACACACCACACCCACATACGTAGACACCCAGCCACAGACACACACACACACACACACACAGATATAATTCAGGTCAGAAACTTCAAAGCGTTTGATGAAGTCCGCCCGGATCTTAATTTTGGAATCTGAATTTGGCTCTGGTAAACATGTGATGATTCACTTCCTGTATGATTCAAATGACAAACCAGGGAGCTTTTCTCAAACAACGTTTAAAATTATATATTTTCCATATCGCAATATTGCCAATTACATACAAGAAAAAACAAAGAAACATGATATTACATGAACATATCCAACTCTGTGAAATTTTCCAACCAAACAAATCTCCTCATAAACACACCACAGCCAGGCGTTCAATACAGAAAACAAGATGACTCTCGTAAGGCTGGAACTTATTCCTTTAGTTGGAGAAATGAAACTCTGACGTCCCAGCTTTCTATCTTCTATCAGTCCTCGAGGCAGAGACATGTCATTGCTGGCCTCTTTTTTGCCAGCAAACCAGTTGAAGAGTCAATGGCGTGCTAGTTACTAGCTGGGAAAGCATCAACAGCAGGACGTTCACTCCAGGAAGGCAAGAAAACCAGATTCCAGCTAACCAGATTAATTTACAATACGAGGGAGAGTAACACAGACACACTGCTGTTTGGGCTCATGTCCAAACACCTTCTGAGCCAAAAGCCAGCAGCCCAAAACTGAATTGGAAATAACTCCTGTCACCTGACCTGTCAATTATTTTTTTCTCCAGCAAATCAGAATCATAAAAATCCCAAGTACATGAGACCGAGAGTAAAACTGAACAAACACCATTTAAATCACTGAAGCAGCAATGGAAGGACTTTAAAGCAGATAGTGTGGGACCTACTTATAACTGCAGAGAACATGAATAAAACACATTTTTTCACTGCACATTAGCGTCACACACACATACACACACACACACACACACACACATCACTGCGCATATTCAGAAACATAGAAAAAGAAACAAGAGTAGGCAATTTGGCCCTTTGAGCTGGCTCCGCAATTAATTTTGATCATGGCTGATATTCGAATCAAACATCCTGCATCCTCCCTCCCCCACCACCACCCCGCGGCCCCCGCTTTCTCCAAGATGCCTTGAATCATTTATCCTCACGAGATATGTCTAAATTCTAATATCTTGGACAACATTTTCGCCACAGCTACATTCTGTGATAGTGAACTCCAGACGTTGAGCACACTGCAGTGAAGAAACTTCTCCTCACCTCAGTGTTAAAAGTTTTACCTCTTACCCTCAAACTATGACACATAACTGTGGACTCCCACAACATTGTGATTATTCTTTATGGATCTACCCTGTTTAGCCCTGGTAGAATCGTATATATTTCTATGAGATCCACTCTTACTCTTCTACACCGGAGTGATAACAATCATAACTCGGATCGTGTTTTCGGGATCCTTAAGGGGGAGGGGGACCAGCCCCAAGTCGTGGTCCACATAGGCACCCAAGACATAGGTGGGAAAAGGGATGGGGATGTAAGGCGGAAATTCAGGGAGTTAGGGTGGAAGCTTAGAGCTAGAACAAACAGAGTTATTGTCTCTGGTTTGTTACCCGTGCCATGATAGTGAGGAGAACAATAGGGAGAGAGAGAGCAGTTGAACACGTGGCTACAGGGATGGTGCAGGAGGGAGGGATTCAGATACCTGGATAATTGGGTCTCATTCTGGGCTAGGTGGGACTTGTACAAACGGGATGGTCTGCACCTGAACCAGAGGGGTACCAATATCTTGGGGGGGAAATTTGCTAATGCTCTTCGGGAGGGTTTAAACTAATTCAGCAGGGGGATAGGAACCTGAATTGTAGCTCCAGTGTACACGAGGTTGAGAGTAGTGAGGTCACGAATAAAGTTTCAAGGTCGCAGGAGTGTACCAGCAGACAGGAAGGTCTTTTGAAGTGTGTCTACTTCAACGCCAGAATCCGGAATAAGGTGGGCGAACTTGCAGCATGGGTTGGTACCTGGGACTTCGATGTTGTGGCCATTTCGGAGACATGGATAGAGCAGGGACAGGAATGGTTGTTGCAGGTTCCGGGGTTTAGATGTTTCATTAAGATCAGGGAAGGTGGTAAAAGAGGGGGAGGTGTGGCATTGTTAGTGAAGGACAGTATTACGGTGGCGGAAAGGACGTTTGTTGAGGACTCATCTACTGAGGTAGTATGGGCTGAGGTTAGAAACAGGAAAGGGGAGGTCACCCTGTTGGGAGTTTTCTATAGGCCTCCAAAAGGTTCCAGAGATGTAGAGGAAAGGATTGCAAAGGTGATTCTGGATAGAAGCGAAAGTAACAGGGTAGTTTTTATGGGGGACTTCAACTTTACAAATATTGACTGGAAACGCTATAGTTCGAGTATTTTAGAGGGGTCAGGTTTTGTCCAATGTGTGCAGGAGGGTTTCCTGACACAGTATGTAGATGGGCCAACAAGAGACGAGGCCACATTGGATTTGGTACTGGGTAATGTACCAGGCTAGGTGGTAGATTTGGAGGTAGGTGAGCACTTTGGTGATAGTGACCACAATTCGGTTACGTTTCATTTAGCGATGGAAAAGGATAAGTATATACCGCAGGGGAAGAGTTATAGCTGGGGGAAAGGAAGTTATGATGCGATTGGGCGGGATTTAGGATGCATAGGATGGGGAAGGAAACTGCAGGGGATGGGCACAATTGAAATGTGGAGCTTGTTCAAGGAACAGCTACTGCGTGTCCCTGATATGTATGTACCTGTCAGGCAGGGAGGAAGTGGTCGAGCGAGGGAACCGTGGTTTACTAAGGAGGTTGAATCGCTTGTGCAGAGGAAGAAGGAGACTTATGTGGAGATGAGACGTGAAGGGTCAGTTAGGGCGATTGAGAATTACAAGTTAGCCAGGATGGACCTAAAGAGAAAGCTAAGAAGAGACACGAGGGGACATGACAAGTCGTTGGCAGGTAGGATCCAGGAAAACCCTAAAGCTTTCTATAGCTATGTCAGGAATAAAAGAATGACTAGGGTAAGATTAGGGCCAGTCAAGGACAGTAGTCGGGAGTTGTGTGTGGAGTCCGAAGAGATAGGAGAGGAGCTAAATGAATATTTGTCGTCAGTATTCACACAGGAAAAAGACAATGTTGTCGAGGAGAAGACTGAGATACAGGCTATTGGACTTGACGGGATTGAGGTTCATAAGGAGGAGGTGTTAACAATTCTGGAAAGTGTGAAAATAGTTAAGTCCCCTGGGCCGGATGGGATTTATCCTGGAATTCTCTGGGAAGCTAGAGAGGAGATTGCAGAGCCTTTGGCTTTGATCTTTGTGTCGTCATTGTCGACAGCAATAGTGCCAGAAGACTGGAGGATAGCAAATGTTGTCCCCTTGATCAAGAAGGGGAGTAGAGACAACCCTGGTAATTATAGACCAGTGAGCCTTACTTCTGCTGTGGGCAAAGTTTTGGAAAGGATTATAAGAGATAGGATTTATAAGCATCTAGAAAGGAATAATTTGATTGGGGATAGTCAATATGGTTTTGTGAAGGGTAGGTCGTGCCTCGCAAACCTTATTGAGTTCTTTGAGAATGTGACCAAAGAGGTGGATCAGGGTAAAGCAGTTGATGTGGTGTATATGGATTTCAGTAAAGCGTTTGATATGGTTCCCCACGCTAAGCTATTGCAGAAAATACGGACGCATGGGATTGAGGGTGATTTCGCGGTTTGGATCAGAAATTGGCTAGCTGTAAGAAGACAGAGGGTGGTGGTTGATGGGAAATGTTCATCCTGGAGTTCAGTTACTAGTGGTGTAACGCAAGGATCTGTTTTGGGGCCACTGCTGTTTGTCATTTTAATAAATGACCTGGATGAGGGCGTAGAAGGATGGGTTAGTAAATTTGCGGATGACACTAAATTCGCTGGAGTTGTGGACAGTGCGGAAGGATGTTGTAGGTTTCAAAGGGACATAGATAAGCTGCAGAGCCGGGCTGAGAGGTGGCAAATGGAGTTTAATGCGGAAAAGTGTGAGGTGATTCGCTTTGGAAGGCGTAACAGGAATACAGAGTACTGGGCTAATGGTAAGATACTTGGTAGTGTTGATGAGCAGATAGATCTCGGTGTCCATGTGCATAGATCCCTGAAAGTTGGCACCCAGGTAGATAGAGTTGTTAAGAAGGCGGACGGTGTGTTGGCTTTTATTGGGAGAGGGATTGAGTTTCGGAGCCATGAGGTCATGTTGCAGCTGTACAAAACTCTGGTGCGGCCGCACTTGGAGTATTGCGTACAGTTCTGATCGCTGCATGATAGGAAGGATGTGGAAGGATTGGAAAGGGTGCAGAGGAGATTTACCAGGATGTTGCCTGATATGGTGGGAAGGTCTTCTGAGGAAAGGCTGCGGGACTTGGGGCTGTTTATGTTAGAGAGGAGAAGGTTAAGAGGTGACTTAATAGAGGCATACAAGATGATCAGAGGATTGGATAGGGTTGAAAGTGTGAGCCTTTTTCCTCGGATGGTGATGGCTAGCACGAGGGGACATAGCTTTAAATTGAGGGGTGATAGATATAGGACAGATGTCAGAGGTATGTTCTTTACTCAGAGAGTAGTAAGGACGTGGAATGCCCTGCCTGCAACAGGAGTGGACTCGCCAACATTAAGGGCATTTAAATGGTCATTGGATAAACATATGGATGATATTGGAATAGTGTATTTTAGATGGGCTTTAGATTGGTTGCGCAGGTCGGCGCAACATCGAGGGCCGAAAGGCCTGTACTGCGCTGTAATGTTCTATGTTCTATGTTCTATAACTGACCTTGTCTCTCATATATATGGCAGACATACCATCCCAGGGATCAGCCTGGTAAACCATCGTTGTACTCCCGCTATAGCAAGGATGTCTTTCCTCATAAAACTGCACACAATACTCCAGGTGTGGCGTCACCAACAACCTGTACAATTTCAATTAACCGTCCCTGACCCCGCACTAAAATCCTTTCGCTATGAAGTCCAACATACCATTTGCCTTCTTTACTGCCTGCTGTGTCTGCACGGCTTACTTTCAGTGACTGATGCACGAGGACACCAAATTCTACCTGATTATACACTTCTCACAATTTACACACATTCAAGTATTAATCTGTATTCCTATAATTGCTAGCACTTTGCATAACCTCTCTTTATCTGCATTTTATTGCATCTGCCATGCACAGACCCACGCACTCAGCCTGTCCAGAATATGCTGAAGTATCTCTGCATCCTGCTCAGAGCTCACGCTTCCACCCAGCTTTATATCATGTTCCAAACGGGGGATAATGCAATCAGTTCCCTCTTCCAAGTCAATAACATATAATGTGAACGTTGGGGTGCGAGCACCGATCCCTGCAGAACCTCACTATTTCCGGTCCGCCAATCACAAAAATACCAATTTTCCCAACTCTTTGCTTCCAGTCCGGAAACCTGCTTTCTTGCCATCTCAATTCGTTACCTCCAATCCCATGATTTGACTTCACATAGTGGTCTTTTGAAAATCAATGTCGCAGGAGGGAAGAAACGTAAAAAGACAAAGGTACACCGAAATCTGGAGTAAGTATTTCAGATAAGGATCAATGTCATCACGGACCAAACATATTTGCATGTGGAGAGAGAAAGACAAATAATTAAGACTTAACTAAGGACGTTGCACCTAGCTGCATGATATATTTGATCAAAGTTGATGAACTGGCCACGCAAATAGTGACAGATAGGTATCATGTGGTGGGGATTACTAAAACGCGGTTACAAGATAATTAGGACTGGGAGCTGAATGTCTTCGCATATTCAGTATTCCAGAAGGACAGACGAAAAGGAGTAGGAGGTGGAGTTGTTCTATTGGTTAAGGATGACATCATGACTGAATTCAGGAATGACCTGGGCATTGGAAGGAGGAGGAACTTCTTCTCCCAGAGGGTGGTGAATCTCTGGAATTCTCTGCCCACTGAGGTGGTGGAGGCTATCTCGCTGAATATGTTTAAAGCGCGGATGGATGGATTCCTGATCGGTAAGGGAATTAAGGGTTATGGGGATCAGGCGGGTAAGTGGTACTGATCCACGTCAGATCAGCCATGATCTTGTTGAATGGCGGGGCAGGCTCGAGGGGCTAGATGGCCTACTCCTGCTCCTATTTCTTATGTTCTTATGGAAACCAAAATGTGCCAGCCTGGGTAGAAATAAGAAGCAAGGAAGAAACACATTACTCGGAGTAATTTCCATGCCATGGAGCAGTACTTTAGAAATAGGACATATTATAAAGCGGGCAATAAGGGATTATTAAAATTGCATAACAGTAATTATGGGTGATTTTAACACGCACAATAATTGGGTTCACAACTTTTAATTTCTCCAAAAACATTTCCCTCCTCCTGCTGTTTTCCTTCAGTCCCTCAAAAAAACGTGGTTCTCTCAGATTTTCTGGTATATTATGCATGGCTACCTCTGTGAAGACAGAAACAAAGTACGAATTTAATTCCTCGGCATTACTTTTTTTAATTCTCCGTTCTGAATTCTTCCGTTTCTGACTGTAAGGAGCCTGTATTCGTTTTTGGAAACAAATGTTTCTGTCAACATACATAAAGAAACTTTTCCAATCAGTTTTAATGTTGTCCACTAGCTTCCGTTCATACCCTATTTTCCGCATCTTAATCAAGCCGAATGGTCATGCTTTGCTGAATTTTGATCTCCTCCCAATCCTTAAGCCTATTGCTTTATCTTGCCAATTTGTATGCTTCTTTGTTGAATCTGATACTATCTGTAATTCCCCTTGTAAGCTGTAGCTTGGCCACAATTCCCTTACCAATCTTGCTATCTTTACTTTCAGTAATGTTTCCCAGTCGATCATGGCCAATTCATGCATCATACCATCATAGTTACCTTTTTTGAGATTCAAGACCCTGACTCAGAATCAAGGACATCACAATCCTCCTTGAGAAAGAATTCTACCATATTATGGTGACTCATCACAAAGGGCTCTCTCACAAATTGCCAGCTAATCATTTCTCATTACATAACAGCCAGTCAAATGTGACCTGTTCCCTTGTTCATTCCTCAATGCATTGCTTCAGGTAACCATCTCATATGCACTCCGGAAATTCTTCCTGTGTTACACTGTGACTACTTTGATTCTTCCAATCAATATGCAGATTCAAGTCGCCCTTAATCACAGATGTTCCTTGAACATATGCATCATTTACTTCCTGTGTAATGATTTTGCCAATATTACCATGAATGTTGTGTGGTCTGTTTAACATACTCACAAATGTTTTTTTTTGTCCTTTGTTGTTTCTTAACTCGACCGATACGGGTTCCACATCATCTCTGCTAATGTTTTCCTCAATATGGTATGAATATAATCTTTGATCAGCAATGCAACTCCACCGCATTTTCCTTTCTATCCATCCTTCCTTAGCACTGAATAACCCTCAATATTTAATTCCAATCCTTGGTCAACGAGGAGCCACTTCTCCTTAATGCCAACTACTTTGTACCAATTTACATCTATCTGTGCAACTGATTCATCTATTTTGTTTCGAATGCTCCGAGCATTCAGATGCAACGCCTTCAGCTGGGCATCTTGACCGTTTCTTTTTATTTCCCATGTATTTCTATTCAGTTCATATCTCGCTCTGGCTCTTTGTTTCTCTGTCTATCGCGTTCCTCATTCTCCTTGCTGCTATTCCTGTTATCATAAAGTCACACTGCTGTGCATCCTTGCAAAGGTCTCCATCCCCCTGCCATATTTGTTCAAACCCTCCCCAAATACAATAGCAAGGACACCCTCCTCCCTCTCCCGAGGATATCATAAGAACATAAGAAATAGGAGCAGGAGTAGGCCATCTAGCCCCTCGAGCATGCCCCGCCATTCAATTAGATCATGGCTGATCTGAAGTGAATCAGTTCCACTTACCCGCCTGCTCCCCATATCCCTTAATTCCCCTACCGATCAGAAATCCATCTACCCGTGACTTAAACATATTAAACGAGGTAGCCTCCACCACTTCAGTGGGCAGAGAATTCCAGAGATTCACCACCCTCTGAGAGAAGAGGTTCCTCCTCAACTCTGTCCTAAACTGACCCCCCTTTATTTTGAGGCTGTGCCCTCTAGTTCTGGTTTCCTTTCTAAGTGGAAAGAATCTCTCCACTTCGAACCTATCCAGCCCCTTCATTACCTTATATGCCTCTATATGATCACCCCCCAGCCTTCTAAACTCCAACGAGTACAAACCTAATCTGCTCAATCTCTCCTCATAATCTATTCCCCTCATCTCCGGTATCAACCTGGTGAACCTTCTATGCACGCCCTCCAAGGCAAATATATCCTTTCGCAAATCAGGGGACCAATACTGCACACAGTATTCCAGCTGCGGTCCCACCAATGCCTTGTACAGATGCAGCACGACTTCTCTGCTTTTATATTCTATCCCCCTCGCGATAAATGCCAACATCCCATTTGCCTTCTTGATCACCTATTGTACCTGCAGACTGAGTTTTTGCGACTCATTCACAAGGACCCCAGGTCCCTTGGCGTAGTAGCATGTTGGATTTTTTTTCCATTTAAATAATAATCCAATTTGCTATTATTTCTTCCAAAGTGAATAAACTCACATTTGCCAATGTTATACTCCATCTGCCAGATCCTCGCCCACTCACTCAGCCTACCCAAATCCCTCTGCAGACCTTCCGCTTCCTCCACGCAATTCACTTTCCCACTTATCTTCGTGTCGTCAGCAAACTTTGTTACCCTACATTCAGTCCCCTCCTCCAGATCATCGATGTAATCAGTAAACAGTTGAGGCCCCAGTACCGATCCCAGCCGCACGCAACTTGTCACCGCCTGCCAACCAGAAGAGCACCCATTTATTCCAACTCTCTGCTTCCTGTTGGATAGCCAATCCCCAATCCACGCTAACACCCTACCCCCAACTCCATGTGCCCCAATCTTCCGCAGCAAACTTTTGTGAGGCACCTTATCGAATGCCTTTTGGAAATCCAAAAACACCACATCCACCGGTTCCCCTCCGTCAACCGCACTAGTCACATCTTCATAAAAATCCAGTAAGCTCATCAAACACGACTTTCCTCTCATGAATCCATGCTGCGTCTGCTTGATTGAAACATTCTTATCCAGATGGCCTGCTATTTCTTCTTTAATGATGGATTCCAGCATTTTCCCAACTACAGACGTTAAGCTAACTGGCCTGTAGTTACCCGCCTTTTGTCTACTTCCTTTTTTAAACAGTGGCGGAACAGAAGCCGTTTTCCAATCAGCAGGCACTACCCCAGAGTCCAGTGAATTTTGATAAATAACAACTAACGCATCCGCAATTACCTCTGACATTTCTTTCAGTACCCTGGGATGCATTCCGTCTGGGCCCGGGGACTTGTCCACCTTCAGTCCCGTTAGTCTACCAAGCACTGCCTCTCTAGTATCAATAATTGTATTGAGTACCTCTCCTCCCAACAACACTCGATCTTTAATATTCGGTAAACTATTTGTGTCTTCCACCATGAAGACCGACACAAAAAACCTATTTAAAGTCTCAGCCGTTTCCTCCTTTTCCACTATTAAATCCCCCCTCTCATCTTCCAAGGGTCCAACATTCACTCTAGCCACTCTATTCCTTTTGATATATTTGTAAAAACTTTTACTATTATTTTTTTATATATAGAGCTATTTAGTTTCATAATCTATCTTTCCTTTCTTTATCGCTTTCTTAGTCATTCTTTGTTGTTTTTTAAAGCTTTCCCAATCTTCCGATTCTCCACTATTTTTGGCCACTCGATGCATCGGTTTTTAATTGAATACTCTCCTTTATTTCCTTCGTTATCCACGGCTGGTTATCCCTTTTCTTACAGTCCTTCTTTTTCACCGGAAGATATTTTTGCTGAGTACTGAAAAAGATCTCCTTAAAAATCCTCCATTGTTCCTCAGCTGTCCTTCCTACCAGTCTGCTCTCCCAGTCCACCTTAGCCAATTCAGCCCTCATCCTATCGTACTCCCCTCTGTTCAAGAAGAGGACATTGGTTTGGGACCCTACTTTCTCCCCCTCCAACTGCACCAGAAATTCGACCATATTGTGATCACTCGACCCAAGAGGGTCCTTCGCAAGAAGATCCTTAATTCTACCTGTCTCGTTACACAGTACCAGATCTAAGATAACTCGTTCCCTCGTAGATGCTGTAACATACTGTTCAAGGAAACTATCCCGACAGCATTCTCAGAACTCTTCCTCCATCCCACCACGTCCAACTTGAGTCAGCCAATCAATATGCAGGTTAAAATCCCCCATGATTATTGCCGTTCCGTTTTTGCATGCATCCATTATTTGCTTGTTCATAGCCCTCTCCACCTCAACATTATTAGTTGTGGGGCATATAGACCACGCCTACTAGTGTCTTTCTCCCCCTACTATTCCTTATCTCCACCCATATTATCAGTCCCTATCCTGCCCAAATATTATTACCCGTCCAGTTTGAACAGGCCCATCCCTCCACAGAACCAGTCTCAATGCTCTAGAATCTTAAACTCTCCCCATGAGACCATCCTTTTAGTCATGTCTTCACACAATAGAACCTCGTGTTTCTACTCTGACTAGCATATGTCAGTGGTAGTAATCCGGAGATAACTATCGTTGGGTTCTTTTTTTTAGCTTGATCCAAGCTCCCAGTATTCTTATTTAAGGACCTCATCACTTTTTCACTGATGTCGCTTGTACCAACGTGTACTAAGACCACTCCCTACCCCTTCATATTGCCCTGCAGCCACTTGGAATTATGCTTGACCCAGCAGCAGGGAGGTAACATACCATCCTCAAGACTCGTTTACGGCCACAGAAACGACTGTCTATTTTCGCTTACGATTGAATGTTCTATAGCTATTGCAGTCCCACAACTGGTACTTCTCCGCTCTGCAGCAGAACCAACATGGTGCAATGGATTTGGGTTTTGCTGGTTTCCTTTAAAAGGCTATTCCTCTCAACAGTATCCTAAACGGTATACCTGTTTTGTTGGGGAATAGCCACAGGAGATTCCTGCACTGTCTGCCTAGCTTTCGTGCTCTGCCTTGTGCTTTCCTCATTTCCTTCTGCCTGTGGACTCTGACCCTGCGGTGTGACCACCTCTCTATAATTGCTAAGCATGGTACTCTCCGCCTCGCGGATGCAACACTTTGTCCACTGCTGCCGCTCGACACTGAGACTTGCAGGAGCTCTAGCTGGAGACACGTCTTGCATACCTGTTGTCCCCAGGCACTGAACACGTTCCTGCCCTCCCCCATGGAGCGCGGACAGCAGACCATGGCTTGGAGCTCTCCTGTCATGTCTTAGTGCTTTAAATTAAACGATTGAAATATTTTTGCTTCAGCTTATATATAATTCTGGAGGGCCCTTCTTTCCTGCTCCTCGTTACTACACAATATAACGTTTACAAACAACACATACAGAAATTACTTCGGAGACAGTAAGTGATAACATGAGTAAACACTTAACCCACATTTTTACTGACCAATCAGCTCTTTCCCTTGTGATCTCTGCTACTGCAGCAGCGTAAGACCACACCTATCTTTTATCTTTTTTGTCCTCCTCATCGTGCTATTTTTTGTTTGGAGGAGGAGGAGGGAGGGAGGTAGGGAAACAGGGAGGTGGTTTCTCAGGCTATCGCACTCCTTGGCAGCAGTTCTTCCTCTACCCAGTATGCATTCAAGTGACTGCGCCAACATCTCCCAGAATGCTCCTCAGTGAAGTTACTCTCCTGCCTCTACTGGATTGCTGATCGAAGGAAAACATTCAAACACAAACACACTCACAAACGTAAAAACACTCAAAACTTTTGCAACTCCCCCCAGAACTATGCGCACTCAAAAGAAAACATAACTCCCACTCGCACACACGCACACTGACACAGGCAATATAGACACACAAAATCACTGTCGCACACACGCAATGCATTGATAGAGTCAATATATGTATCCGCAATCTTTTTCATACAGAGATAGGGACAATATAGTCACACACAATCTTTCTCACACACATCGATAGAGACAATATAAAAACAGACACTCTCCGACAGACACGCACACATCGATAGAGACAATATGGATTCTGACACAATCTCTCTCTCACACACAAATCTTTAGAGGCAATATAGACACACACACAATCTCTCTCACGCACAAACCTTGTGGAGACAATACAGATAGACGTACAACTTCACACACACACATCGATAAAGACAATTTGGACACACACAATTTCTCTCACACACATTGATAGGGTCAATAACGACAGGCAGGCAATCTCTCTCACACATGCACACATCAATAGAGACAATTTTGACACACACACAATCTCTCTAACATAAACACATTGACAAAGACAATATAGACAGACACAATCTCTCACACTCGCACACATCTATAGAGACAACATAGACCAACACAATCTCTCACACATACACACATTGACAAAGACAATAAAGGTACACACACAATCTCTCACACAAACATCTTACGGAAATTATAAATACACACTCAATCTCTCTCTCTCACATCGATTAAGACAACATAGACTCTCACACATTGACAGAGCCAATTTAGAAACAAACACAATCTCTCCCTCGTACACACACATCGATGAAACAGGAGGTATATTTGCTTTATTGCTTAAAGGTGACATCAAGACTGTATTAAGAAATTACACTGGCACGAAGGACCAACATGATGAATCAATGTGGGCGGAAATAGAAACAAATGAAAAAAAAATCCTAAATCGGACTTATTTGCAGGCACCCGAGCAATTCCTCCAAAGTTGAACGTAGTTTCAATCAATAAATAATGAGGGCTTGGGAGCACAGCACAAATGAAATCATGGGTGATTTTAAATGCATATCGGCTGGATTATTGAAATTGGAAATATTTCCTCGAGGGAGATTTCATATAGCGTATGAGGTATTGTTTTTAAAGTAATATGTGATGGAACATGTGAGGGAGCGGGCTATGTTACATTTAGTTTTATGCACTGTGGAAGGGTTGATAAACAGTTTTGACATGAAACATCCTCTTGGCACAAGTGATCACCACATGCAAGGATTTCTGATTCAGATTGAGCGAGAGAAGACAATGTGCCATCGTAGTGTTTTAGAGTTTGGCAGAGGTGATTATGCAGGCCTGAGGAAAGAGTTGGCCCAAGCAGGCTGGGCAGAAGCAATTGAGTGCAGGGGAGTTAACGAACAATGGAGAATGTCCAGGGAGATATTGAATACCTTTAAATTAAAGGATATTCCTGAGAGAAACAGGAATTATAAAGAGAAGAAACACAATTCATGGCTAAGCAAGAAAGTCATGGGGGCAGAAAGGCAAATACGGTGCATACCAAACTGCAAAGGCTGGTGGCAAGATGGAGGATTGGGAGAACTTTATGATTCCGCAAAAGGCTACACAAAAATCAAGATGAACGACGAATAGAAAGTAGCAGAAAGCAAAAACACTGTTACCAAAGCTTCTATCAGTGCATAAATGAATACTTTACCTCGGTATTCACGGTGGAAAGGGATCTGGGTGGTTGTACTGCTGGTTTGCGGTGGACAGAAAGGATCGAGCATGTGGACATAAAGAAAGAGGATGTGTTGGAACTATTGAATGGCATCAAGGTTGGTAAGTCGCCGGGACCGGATGGGATGTACCCCAGGTTACTGTGGGAGGCGAGGGAGGAGATTGCGGAGCCTTTGGCGATGATCTTTGCATCGTCGATGGAGACGGGAGAGGTTCCGGAGGATTGGAGGATTGCAGATGTGGTCCCCATATTCAAGAAAGGGAACAGGGACAGCCCGGGAAATTACCGACCGGTGAGTCTAACCTCAGTGGTTGGTAAGTTGATGGAGAGGATCCTGAGAGACAGGATTTATGATCATCTCGAGAAGTTTAGTATGATCAAAAGTAGTCAGCACGGCTTTGTCAAGGGCAGGTCGTGCCTTACGAGCCTGGTTGAGTTCTTTGAAAATGTGACCAAACACACTGACGAAGGAAGAGCGGTGGATGTGGTCTATATGGACTTCAGCAAGGCGTTCGATAAGGTCCCCCATGCAAGACTTCTTGAGAAAGTGAGAGGGCATGGGATCCAAGGGGCTGTTGCCTTGTGGATCCAGAACTGGCTTGCCTGCAGAAGGCAGAGAGTGGCTGTGGAGGGGTCTTTCTCTGCATGGAGGTCAGTGACCAGTGGAGTGCCCCAGGGATCTGTTCTGGGACCCTTGCTGTTTGTCATTTTCATAAATGACCTGGATGAGGAAGTGGAGGGATGGGTTGGTAAGTTTGCTGACGACACCAAGGTAGGTGGTGTTGTGGATAGTTTGGAGGGATGTCAGAAGTTGCAGCGAGACATAGATAGAATGCAAGACTGGGCGGAGAAGTGGCAGATGGACTTCAACCCGGATAAGTGTGTGGTGATCCATTTTGGCAGATCCAATGGGATGAAGCAGCAGTATAATATGAAGGGTACCATTCTTAGCAGTGTAGAGGATCAGAAGGACCTTGGGGTCCGGGTCCATAGGACTCTTAAATCGGCCTCGCAGGTGGAGGATGCGGTCAAGAAGGCGTACGGCGTACTGGCCTTCATTAATCGAGGGATTGAGTTTAGGAGTCGGGAGATAATGCTGCAGCTTTATAGGACCCTGGTTAGACCCCACTTGGAGTACTGCGCGCAGTTCTGGTCACCTCATTACAGGAAAGATGTTGAAGCCATTGAAAGGGTGCAGAGGAGATTTACAAGGATGTTGCCTGGATTGGGGGGCATGCCTTATGAGGATAGGTTGAGGGAGCTTGGTCTCTTCTCCCTGGAGAGACGAAGGATGAGAGGTGACCTGATAGAGGTTTACAAGATGTTGAGAGGTCTGGATAGGGTAGACTCTCAGAGGCTATTTCCAAGGGCTGAAATGGTTGCTACGAGAGGACACAGGTTTAAGGTGCTGGGGGGTAGGTACAGAGGAGATGTCAGGGGTA
The DNA here is from genome assembly GCF_964213995.1 of Mustelus asterias. Classification (NCBI taxonomy): domain Eukaryota; kingdom Metazoa; phylum Chordata; class Chondrichthyes; order Carcharhiniformes; family Triakidae; genus Mustelus; species Mustelus asterias. The sequence goes on along the minus strand of NW_027590088.1, from coordinate 555,203 downwards.
AGTTTTTCACTCAGAGGGTGGTGGGTGAGTGGAATCGGCTGACGTCGGTGGTGGTGGAGGCAAACTCGTTGGGGTCTTTTAAGAGACTTCTGGATGAGTACATGGGATTTAATGGGATTGAGGGCTATAGATAGGCCTAGAGGTGGGGATGTGATCGGCGCAACTTGTGGGCCGAAGGGCCTGTTTGTGCTGTGGCTTTCTATGTTAAACAGGAAGTGAATAGCTAAAGCAAATGTTAGCCCTTTCGATGAAAATACTGGTGAAGTAATAATGGGGAACACGGAGATGGCGGACGCATTAAACGAATATTTTCCCTCTGTCTTCAAGGTAGAGAATAAAGAATAATTTCCAAAAACTGCAGTTAATGTCGATAAACTTGGTGCAATAAGCATCACCCGGGACAAGGTATTGAATAATGTTCTGGGATTAAGGACAGATAACTTATACAGAGGGTGGTGGGTGTCTGCAACCCGCTGCTAGGGAAGGTAGTAGAAATAGATATGATAGTGACTTTTAAGGGGCGTCTTGACAAATACTTGAATATGAATGGAATAGAGTGATATGGTCCCAGATGAGCAGGGGGGTTAAATTAAGTCGGGTAGCTTTGTCGGTGCAGGCTTGGAGGGCCGAACGACCTTTTTGTGTGCTGTAATTTTCTTTGTTCTTGATTCTAAATTTCCAGGACATGATGGTCTGCTGTCTACGGTATTAATGAAATTGGCAGCAGAGATAATGGATTCTGTTAATGTCCCGCTGGATTGGAAACACGCGAATGTGATGTCCCTATTCAAAAAGGGAGAGAGGCAAAATGTCGGAAACGATAGGCTGGTTAGCTCGACCTCTGTGGTGGGGAAGATGCTGGAATCAATCATTAAGGAGGAGACAGTTGAACATTTGGAATGACGATTGTCAATCCACCATTGTCAGCATGGATTTATAAAGGTTAAGTCATGCTTGACAAATTTGCTTGAGTTCTTTGAGGACATAACTAGCAAGCGGGATAGTGGGGAACCTGAGGTTGTGGTACATCTGGACTTCCAAAAGGTGTTTGACAAGGTGCTGCATGAAAGACTGATCCCGAAGGAGAGATTGCAGGGGACTAGGGTAGAGTACTGGATTGGATTGCAGATTCGCTGATTGACGGAAAGCAGAGAGTCGGGATAAATAGGTCCGTCTCTGGCAGGTGAAATGCACTTATTGGTGTGCCGCATTGGCGAGTCCACAGATATCAACTGTTTACAATGTATATAAATGATCTGCAAACAGTGACAATGCGTAGCGTTACAAGAACTCTGGATGAAATAGTTCGAAAATCAGGCACTGAAGAAAATATAAAGATTTTGCAGGTGATTATAGATATGATACGAGAGTGGACCAAAATCTGTCAGATGGAGTTTAATGTGGATAGGTGTGACGTTATCCATTTTGTCAGAAAAGATGCCAAGGCAAATTGTTATCTAAACGGAAGGCAGATTCAAAATGCGTCTGTGTGTCTTTGTTCATGAATCTCAAAAAGTCTGAATACAGGTGCAGCTTTTAGTAAAAAAAAAAGGCAAATGGCATGTTGGCATTTTTTGCAAAAGGACCAGAGAATTAACGTCGAGAAATGTTACAATTGTTAGTCTGCTGCTGGGACCACATCTGGAGTATTGTTCCCCGTTTTGGTGTCCTTATCTGGGGAAGGAGGTGGTGACATTGGAGTTTGTTCAGAGGAGGTTCACCACAATGATTCTGGGGTTAAAACGTATAACGTATGAGGAGAGATTTAAACGCTTGGGCTTATATGCACTGGAATTTAGAACGTTGTGAGTGGATCTGATTGTGATACGTAAAATGCTAAAGGGCTTCATAAAGTAAATGTAGACCAAATGTCCCCCTTGTGGCGAAATCAAGAGTAACAGGTCACAGGTACAGTTTGAGATGAGGCAGAATTAAAACTGAGTGAGGAGAAACTGGTCCGCCCAGAGGGTGATGAATTTGTGGAACTCGCTATCTCATAGCGCAGTGGAGTCTGAATCATTAAATGGTTTCAAGAAGGACAGAGATATATATTTCATTATAAAAAAGTGTGAAAGGGATATGGTGAATTGAGAGGGAGGTAGATTGGAGTGCAGGGAGATATTAACAGTGGTTTAATTGAATGGCGGGGCAGGCTGGAAGTGGTAAATTTGCCTACTGCTGCTTCCTAAGTCATGTGTTCCTATGTTCCCAATCAGGTCGTATGTTACAGGAAGATATAGATGGGTTGACCAAATGGGCAGAGCAGTGGAAGATGGTATTTACCCCTGAGAAGTGTGAGATGTTGCACTTTGGAAAAAGTAACAACGCAAGGGATTATTTAATCATAGAAACCCTACAGTGCAGAAGGAGGCCATTCGGCCCATCGAGTCTGCACCAACCACAATCCCACCCAGGCCCTATCCCCACATATTTACCCACTAATCCCTCTAACCTACGCATCCCAGGACTCTAAGGGGCAATTTTTAACCTGGCCAATCAACCGAACCCGCACATCTTTGGACTGTGGGAGGAAACCGGAGCACCCGGAGGAAACCCACGCAGACACGAGGAGAATGTGCAAACTCCACACAGACAGTGACCCGGGCCGGGAATCGAACCGAGGACCCTGGAGCTGTGAAGCAGCAGTGCTAACCACTGTGTTACCGTGCCGTGAATGACAGGGCACTGGAACACTGAGAGGAACTGATGGATCTTGGGGTACTTATGCACAGGGCCCTTAGGATTGCAATGCACGTGAGTAGGTGAGTTAAGAAAGCACACGGGACGCCTTTTTATCAGTCGCCCTATGGAGTCTAAGTCCAAGAACGTTATGTTGAAGTTTTACAGAGCATTAGTTAGGCCACTTTTGGAGCAGTGTGTTCATTTCTGGTCTCCTCCCTATCGGATGGATGTGATTACACGAGAGAGGGTATAGAGGAGATTCCCCAGGATGTTCACTGGGATGAAGCACTTGAGCTATAAGGAGAGACTCGATTGGTTTGAATTGTTTTATCAAGAGCAGAAAAGGCTGAGGGAGGAAAGGATTAGGGTTTATAAAATTATGAGGCGCATGTTTAGGGGAGGAGGAAGCAGCTGATCCCCTTGGCTGACGGGGCAGCGTTTTAGGAAAAGGGGCAGAAGATTGTGAACAAGGTTTGAACGGTTATGGCGATCGGGCATCAAAGTGGAGTTGAGGCAGAGACATGATCAGCCATGGTCGTATTGAATGCGGGAGGATGCTTGAGGATCTGAATGGCCTCCTGCTGCATTTTCTTTCTTTGACTCTCATGATTAGACTTTTAATTCCAAATTGTGTTTCTTACAGAATGCAAGTCCCACCAGCTGCTGTGGTAAGATTCGAAACTGTGACTCCTGAGAAACATCCTCTGCCTCTGGATTAGAAAAATGGGGGATGCAAGATAGAAATGAAAGAGAGAAACGTATAATAAAAATGCGGTGCAATGGGATTGTCACTGGACTAGTTATCCAGTTACCCAGAACAATGCCCATGGTACCCAGGTTCGAATCCCAACATAGCAGATGTGGTTGTCACTTAAATGCCCTCTGGTATTCTCCAGCAGGGCAAGTAGGGTTGCAGGACAAATGATTGCTCAGCCAGTGGTGCCCACAGCCCATGATCGGGTTAAAGAAATGCGAGTGATAATTGCACCGTTTCTGGGAACACCGGGGTGGGCGTGACAGAGCCCCCCTCCTTGTAACTTTTTACAGAGCTTTCCTTTTCTGCAGCCTCAACTCCATTTGGTGGTCATGTCACAGAGCCAGACGCACTGTAACTACAGTCCCCAAACATCACCCAGAGTTGGGACACAATATCCACTGTCCATTCTGAATGTATGCAGAAACTCACCATGCAACCTCCAGAAACCCACGAACAACACCTCCACTAACGCTCCAATCAGAGGAGTCAAAAGCCCATCAGTTGCAAGTGTGATGCCTGGACCATTTAAGTAACACTGGCATGGGTTACTCGTGTTGCTGAACACACTTTGAGCAGAGAGAGACTCACACATGCGTTCAGTGGACAGACACTGTCCAAGTTTCAGAGACATGTGCCAGATCTGCTGAAACTCCCTGTGCAACATGAAGCACCACACTGGACACGAGGAACATAACCCACAGGATTTCCTGTATTCAGAACTCTGTCACACTGACACCAATGAGTCGACAGAGCACAAAGTACAAGTACAAGATTCAGAGGAACAGAAATTCACTTTGATCAGTCAATTTGACAAATTCTTAACGAGAACGGCCTCTACAGATCTAGGAAAAGAGAATGTGACACATTGCAGGAGACATTCAAACACAAGAATGGGAATATGAACATCATGTACTGTCAGATTGATTGAACCAGCTTGTTAATGTCACATTTAGAGCCTACCTCACATTCCCGTCTCAAGCTGGATACAGACCAGACAGGATATCAGCCCGGCATGAGGAGATGTGCTGGACATAATGGGACTGGCCAACAGTGTGGCTGCACCCTGCATGGATCCAGAATTCCATAGCACGGGTGAAAGGGAAGCTGTACCATGGAATATTGGTGTCAGGGTGATATGTGTTTTCGGGACTGGGGATGGGGAGACTTTGTGGAGTGGGTGTTTTTAGGCTCTGTATAAATGTGAACAGAGACATTTTGGAAAACGGATACAGAGTGGGACAAATCAGACAGAAAACTCATGGAGGGATTTGATCAGGTGAGTGAGAAAATTAAGGGTTTGCCTGTTCAGCTGGTGATAGAGTTCAGCGAGCACAGGATGATGAGTAAATTGGATTTGCTGAGTTGGGGAGTGGACAGCAGTGCTTTGGATGAGATTTTTTCAGCAGGCTTATATAAGAGAAGCTTGTCAGCAAATAATTGGAATATTGTGTCTGGAATTCGCAGGGACAGCTGAGTGGAGCCAAAGGATAATATTCCGGAGATGACAGTAGACAGGATTAATGATGGAATGATGCAGGGTCAGTAATCAGCTCCGAGCCAAAGCACGGACAGATGTTGCAATGAGCTGCGCTGGACTCAGGTACAGTAATACTGTCAGTGGATCGGGAACAGAGATTGGAAGTGGAACGGAAGTCAATGTCCATTTCCCTAATACTGAAATAACAAACAGAGTAATACAATGAAACATCGTTTACACATATAATCTTTGATACAGAAACAAATCAGATACCACAATGGCAGATATTCAGATAATCTGAACTATCAAAAACACTGAACAGTTTTCCGTGTTGTGCGTGTTTCATTAATGAATATAGAGACGCAACAGCCAGAATAACAAAAGTAACAGTGCAGAGTAAATCGCAAGATTATGAATAGAGTTAAATAGGCTTTATAGAATTAATTACTGCACAGGGAGACTTACCAGGGATACCAATCATTGCCAGGATGGGATAGTAAAATCCTTGAATGAACAAGAGTACATAAAGAATCTGCGTTGAGAGTGATAACCTATAAAATCCATCACCTGACAGGAAGTAAAGAGCCAGTGCAAAATTTCCACATGTATTAAAATCTAAAGGTGGCAGGGGTGGTGGGGGTGGAATATTCCGATGGATTGTTCCCAGATTCTGATCCATTGTTGGAACATTCCAGCCCATTGTTCTCAGATTCTGATCTCCCCTCCCCGTCTCCATGCAGCCGCTTATCCCTGTTAGTGCCGGAGTTGATGCTCCCGCTGATTCTATGCTGTAACAAACTGAACAGAACCCTTAATAAATAGAAGAGGGAAAACCTCCAGCGACACCGCCCGGCTCCACGTAGACTGACATTATTCACAGACACTGAACAAACAATTTCAGTTAACCCCATTCAATCCAGCATTTTAATATCACAAAGTACCATGTTTAGGAAGGCTGCATGGGATGGTAAGCGTCAGGGAGGGGTGGAAAGGTGAAATTGATGGAGAGTCTGACCATACTCCCTCAGTCTTCCCTGAATATGGCAGTAGTCCCTGTGTTATCATGGTTGTGGGTTATAGATGAGTTTATCATTAGTCGGGATTGATAGACACTGCTGAAATCTAGGCTGCTGTTAGACTTTAACTTTCGTGTAACACCTTGTTCTTCACAAGAGGCTTCACAGAGGTGATGCACATTCATGCCAAATTCATTCTTCGTCCCGAAATGTAGAATTTCAGATCCGTTATTTCGGGGAGTTCGCAAGTCCATTCTTATAGCACGCTGTGCAGTGAAAGATCCTCGCTCTGTTTTCCCCAGTGGGGATGCAGACTATTCTTGCCCAAATTTCGGCTGCACAACTTGGAGGTTTCAAATGAGCATGTGTGCAGAAAGCTGTAAAACGGCAGTTCTGCTGCCCGCACACTCACCTCCTCCCACTCGCGCACCCACCACCATGGACATAGGAACCCTCCGGAACAGAGAAATTGCCTCCTCGGGTGTGGGATCGTGAGGAGCCTGTCATCAACGTTAACCAACAGGACTAGTCCGATACTGGTCTGCGTAGAGTCGAAACAGAGAACCTCCTCCACAAAGAGGCACAGGAATACAGTTAGCCACACAAAGTGGCACCTCTGCTGTACTCATCTCCCAAAATGAAGGGACGCCCCCAGGGACCCTTTAACCTTCACGGGACAGTGTTCGGTAGCGTACAGTAATCGGACCCGGGCGAGGAAGTGTGTTCCCAAACCGAATGCCCACAGAGTCCAGAGTAGATACATGTGATTCACCGTAACGAATGCCTTCTCCTGGTCAAGAGACAGGAAGGCGTTCGGCAGAGCAGCCCTCTGGGAATGATGGATTAGATCCCAGACCAGATGAATGTTATCCCGAATGGTGCAGCCCAGAGTAGTGGAGGATTGCTCAGAGTGGATCATGTGATCCACTACGGTGCCTTTGCGTGATTATAGAGCCCTGGCAAAGAGTCAGCAGGGCATTTGCAGCCCTGTGCCTTGAAAGGGGCTACACCCTCAAGACAACAGAATAGTCCTTCTCCAGGATGTCACAAAATGCCCTGAAGAACTCCATCGTCAGACCGTCCAGCGCTGGTGATTTGTCCCTTGAGAGGGTATAGAGGGCGCAGATCCCCTCCTCCAGGCTGATAGAGGCGTTGCTCCTAACGACACCCTCCGGGTCGAACAGTGGCAGGTCGTTCCACAAAGCTCTACGGGCATCCTTGCTGGACAGATTTAGACAGAAAAGGGCAGTGTAATATTATCAGGCAATTTCCCCGATGCCCTCCAGATCCTAGAAAAGGGATCCATAGTCGGCCAGTCAGTGCAGTAGTTGCTGATGGATCCCATGTTTTTTTCCAGCGGTGGTAAAATGGGGGGAATCTGCATTCACAACCTCATGTACATTGTGGCACAATGATTGGAGCACAGATGTTCACAATGTGAAGCACCACACCCCGCCCGCACCGAACTGTCAAGTGCAGCAATCGGATCTACCACGGTATGGAACTCACCCAGAAGACGGAAGTGGGTGAGTAGGAGCCCGTTGGGAACAAAGCACGAGACATTGTATCACATTAATCTATGACCGGTGGCCTCTGAAGGGTCTATCTCTACGATGTTCCTGCCCACCATGAAACTTTTCCAAGGCGAGCCAGTAAGAACATAAGAACTCGGAGCAGGAGTAGGCCATCTGGCCTCTCGAGCCTGCTCCGCCATTCATTAAGATCATTGCTGATCTTTTCGTTGACTCAGCTCCACTTACCCGCCCGCTCACCATAAACCTTAATTCCTTTACTGTTCAAACATTTATCTATCCTTGCCTCAAAAACATTCAATGAGGTAGCCTCAACTGCTTCATTGGGCAGGGAATTCCAGAGATTCACAACCCTTTGTTTGAATAGGTTCCTCCTCAACTCAGTCCTAAATCTGTTTCCCCTAATTTTGAGGCTATGCCCCCGAGTTCAAGTTTCACCCGCCAGTGGAAACAGCTTCCCTGCTTCTATCTTATCTATTCCCTTCATAATCTTATATGTTTCTATAAGATCTCCCCTCATTCTTCTGAATTCCAACATTTACCAACATTGTACCCCATCTGCCAGACTGTCGCCCACTCACTTAGACTATCGATATTCCTTTGCAGACTTTCAGCGTCCTCTGCACACTTTGCTCTTCCACCCATCTAAGTGTCATCTGCTAATTTTGACACACTACACTTGGTCCCCAACTCCAAATCATCTATGTAAATCGTAAACAATTGCTGTCCAAAAACTGATCCCTGAGGCACACCACTAGTCACTGATCACCAACCATAAAAACACCCACTTACCCCCACTCTTTGCTTTCTGTTAGTTAACCAATCCTCTATCCATGCTAATACGTTACCTGTAACACTGTGCACCTTTATCCTATGCAGCAGTCTTTGGTGCAGCACCTTGTCAAATGCTTTCTGGAAATCCAGATACACCACATCTGCAGCTTCTCCATTGTCGACTGCACATGAAATGTTCTCAATGAATTCCACCAAATTAGTCAAACATGACCTGCCCTTCATTAAACCATGAAGGGCAGGGTGGACCACCGACTTTGTCCTCAGGCAGTAAATTGCCGTTCCGAACATTTTAAAGGCGTTTGAGGGACCGACAAATGCCTCTGTAATGGTGGAGTGCGTGTTGCACATCACTCCCAGGGATTTTTTTGTTTTCAGTGTAAACGGCGACGGGCAATGGGAGCAGCGGGTGCTCCAGCAGCAACCAAACTCCAGCAGCAACCAGCTCCAGCAACAACCAGCTCCAGCCGCAGCCAGCTCCAGCAGTAACCAATTGCAGCAGGAAGAAACTCCAGCAGCAACCAGCTCCAGCAGCAACCAGCTCCAGCAACAACCAGCTCCAGCAACAAACAACTCCAGCAGCAAAAAGCTCCAGCAACAGCCAACCCCAGCAGCAACCAACTCCAGCAGCAACCAGCTCCAACAACAACCAGCTCCAGCAGCAACCAGCTCCAGCAACAACCAGCTCCAGCAGCAAACTGCTCAAGAGCTCCAGCAACAGTAAGCTCCAGCAGCAACCAGCTCCAACTACAACCATAAGACCATAAAACATAGGAGCAGGATTAGGCCACTCGGCCCATCGAGTCTGCTCCACTCAATCACGGCTGATATTTTTCCCCATCCCCATTCTGCTGCCTTTTCCCCATAGCCCCTGATCCCCTTATTAATCAAGAACCTATCTATTTCTGTCTTAAAGACACTCAATGACCTGGCACCCACAACCTTCTGCGGCAAACTGTTCCGCAGACTCATCACTCTCTGGCCGAAGAAATTCTTCCTCATCTCTGTTTTAAAGGGATTGTCCCTTTAGCCTGAGGTTGTGCCCTCTGGTTCTAGTTTTTCCCACTAGTGGAAACATCCTCTCCACATCCACTGTATCCAAGTGTCGCAGTATCCTGTAAGTTTCAATAAGATCTCCCCTCATCCTTCTAAACTCCAACGAGACCAGAACCAGAGTCCACAGCCTTTCCTCACACGACAAGCACTTCATTCCAGGGATCATTCTTGTGAACATCCTCTGGACTCTTTCCAAGGCCAGCACATCCTTCCTTAGACATGGGGCCAAACCGGTTCACAATACCCCAAATGGGGCCTGACCAGAATCTTATGCAGCCTCAGAAGTACATCCCTGCTCTTGTATTCAAACCCTCTCAACATTAATGCTCACACTGCATTTGCCTTCCTAACTGCCGACTGAACATGCACGTTATCCTTAAGAGAATCTTGAACAATGACTCCCAAGTCCCTTTGTGTTCCTGGTTTCATAAACATTTTCCCATTTCGAAAACAATCTGTGCCTCTATTCCTCCTTCCAAAGTGCATAACCTCACACTTTACCACATTGTATTCGATCTGCCACTTCCTTGCCCAATCTCTAACTTGTCCAAGTGCTTCTGCAGCCGCCCTGCTTCCTCAATACTACATATGTCCCTCTACATATATTTGTATCATCTTCAAACCGTGCCTTCAATCCCTTCTTCCAAATCGTTAATATATAGTGTGAAAAGTTGTGGTCCCAGCACCGACCCCTGAGGCACACCACAGTTCACCAGCTGCCATCCTGATAAAGACCCCTTTATTCCCACTCACTGCCTTCTGTCAGTTAGCCAATCTACTATCCATGCCTGGATCTTACCCTTAACACCATGGACGCGTAACTTATTTCACAGTCTCCGACGCGGCACCTTATCAAAGGCCTTTTGGAAATCTAAATAAGCACGTCGAAACGTTCTCCTTTATCGAACTCCCTTTTTACCTCCTCAAAGAACTCTAACAGAATTGTCCTCCCCTTAACGAAGCCGTGCTGACTCAATCCTACTTTATCATGTACTTCTAAGTGTTCTGCGATCTCATCTTTCATAATGGACTCTAAAATCTTGCCAATGACAGAAGGTCAGGCGAACCGGTCTATAATTTTCGGTCAGCTGCCTGCCTCCCTGCTTAAACAGAAGCGTTACGTCAGTTATTTTCCTGTCCTCTAGTACCCTCCCTGCCTCCGGCGATTCCTGAAAGATCACCACCAATGCCACCACAATTTCCTCAGCTACCTCTTTTAGAACCCTAGGGTGCAGTCCATCCGGTCCAAGTGAATCATCCACCTTCAGACCTTTTAGTTTCCCCATAACCTCCTCCTTAGTGATGGCCACTACTCTTACCTGTGCCCCTTGACTCTCCTGGAGCTCTGGCATCCTACTGGTGTCTTCCACCATGAAGACTGATACAAAATAACTTCAGTTTCTCTGCACTTGCTTTGTTTCCTATTATTACTTCTCCAGCCTAATTTTTCAGTGGTCCAATGGCTATTTATACCTCTCTCTTATTTTTATACACTGAAAAAATCTTCCTGTCTTCTTTTATATTACTAGCTAGCTTAAAATCATATTTCATCTCCTCCCCCCTTATGCTTTTATAGTTGTCTTCTGCGTGCTTTTAAAGGCTTCCCAATCCTCTGGCTTCGCACTATCCTTGACACCTTGTGTGCTTTTTCTTTTACTTTTATGCTGTCCTTGACATCCCTCATTAGCAATGGATGCCTTGTCCTCCCCTTGGCATGTTTCCTCCTCCTTGGGATTAATTTCTGTTGTGGCCCCTGAATAACTCTCGAAACCTCCTGCCATTGCTGTTCTACTGTCTTCCCTGCTATGCTCCCTTTCCAATTAATAATGGCCAGCTCCTCTTCCATGTCTTTGTAGTTGCCTTCATTTAATTATAACACTGTTACATCTGATTCCAGCTTCTCCCTCTCAAACTGTAGGTTAAATTCTATCATAATGTGGTCACTGCTCCCTAAGGAATACTTCAACTTAAGTTCCCTAATCATGTCTGCCTCATTACACATCACCAAATCCAGAATTGCCTGGTCCCTAGTCGGCTCTGTCACAGGCTGCACCAAATACAAACATCTCTTAGACATTCCACAATTTACTTTTCTTGGGATCCACTACCTACTTGATTTTCCCATTCCACCTGCATATTGAAGTCCTCCATGATTCCTGTAATATTGCCTTTTCTATATGCATTTTCCAGCTCCAGCAGTATGCAAAAAGAACCACCGAACTTTTTGGAATGTTGATCCCTGTTCCCAAAGTCGTGTCCCACTGTGACATAAATCACGTCTCAGAGAAACAGAGAAGATAGGAGCAGGAGGAGTCCATTTGGCCCTTTGAGCCTGTTCATCATTATTTACGATGTTGGCTGATCATCCAACTCAATAACCTATTCCTGCTTTCTCCCCATATCCTTTGATTCCATTCGTCACAAGTGTTATATTTAGCAGCCTCTTGAATGCATTCAATATTTTGACGTCAACTACTTTCTGTGGCCATGAATTCCACAGGCTCACCACGCTTTGGGTGAAGAAATATCTCCTCATCTGATAAATGGTCTCTCCTGATTCCTCAGAATGTGACCCATGATTCTGGACGCCCCAACAATCTGGAACAACTCCCCCCCCCTCCTCTCCACACCACACCACCTCCCCCCTCCCAACCCCCCCCCCCACCCCCGCTCCCCCGGCCTGCATCTGCCCTGTCTCGAGCTGTTAAAATTTTATAACTCTGTATGAGATCCCCCCTCATTCGTCTGAATTCCAGCGAAAGCAATCCTAACCTTGTTAATCTCCACTCATACATCAGTTCCACCATCTCCAGAAAAAGCCTGCTAAATCGTCACTGCACCCTAAGGGTTACTTCAACTTAAATTCCCTAATCAAGGGCAAGGTCATCCTACATCAGAAAAGGAGACCAAAACTGCAGACAATATTCTCGGTCTGGTCGCACCAAGGCCCTGTATAATTGCAAATCCTTTCCCCTGTACTCGATATCTCTCACAATAAAGGCCAAAATTCGATTTGCCGTCGTTCCCACCTCTTGCACCTGCATAATTACCTGAAGCGACTGGTGCACAAGGAACCCCAGGTCCCGCTGCCCTCCCGCCTCTCCCAACTACCATTCAGGAAGTAATCACCCGTCTTGTTTTTGCTTCCAAAGTGAATAACTTCAGCAGCAAACTACAGCAACCAGTACAGCAGCAAAAGGCAGCAACAAACACCCACAGCTTCAGCAACAAACAGCTCCAGCAGAAAACAGATCCAGCAGCAAGCAGCTCCAGCAGCAAACAGCTCCAGCATCAAACAGCTCCAGCAGCAAACATCTCCAGCAGCAAAAATAAAAAAGAGCAACCTGCTCAGCAGAAAACAACAACAACCAGCTCCAGTGGCAATTATCTCTACCAGCAACCAATTCCAGCAGGAACATCAGCAAACACCAGCAAAGATTCCAGCAGCAACCAGCACCAGCAGCAAACAGCAACACACAGCTCCAGCAGCAATCAGCAGCAACAAGCTGCAGCAGAAACAATTTCCAACAATAAACAGCAGTAATGAGCAACAGCAGCAAACATCTCCATCAGCAAACACTTCCAGCAGCAACGAGTTCCAGCAGCAACCAGCTCCAGCAGCAACCAGTTCCAGCAGCAAACAACAGCAACCAGGTTCAGCAGCAAGTATCTCCACCAGCAACCAACTCCAGCAGGAAACATCAGCAAACATCAGTAACCATTCCAGCAGCAAACAGCACCAGCAGCAATAAGCTCCAGTAGAAAACAACAGTAACCAACAGCAACCAGCTCCAACAGCAAACAGCAGCAACCAGCTGCAGCAGCAGGCAGCTCCAGCAGCAACCAGCAAGGTGAAACATAAACTTATTTATTAAAGTGACGACGAACAGTCCAGGCAGCTGGGTCTTAATCACAGCCAGTCCGAAAGCACTATGAGATTTCACCGAGTAGCAGCAGGGCACTGTGTTGTAAAGTTACTGGAGTTTTTTACAGATCAAACATTTATCATCGTAGGGCCCTGATGTTATGATACATAACAAGTAATTATGATTTAATATATATATATACTGATATTTTAACTGTGTTTTAATATTTTATGAATCATTGCTCAGTAAAGCCAAAGGCATGTAACTGCAAGGTGCTGATGGCAAAGGCGAATAGTTCAGAGCCAGAACCGTGGGAAGCTTAGAGTTAGCAAAATTCATATCAGGAAGTTTCTTATGTGGGAACAAATATTGCAACTTCATGAATTGGTGTAATCATTGACCAGACTCAGGATGGAAGCGTGCCCGGGCGTGGCATCACGTGTCTATTTAGTTTGGCAATGTTCCGGGAGGATCATTCACTTTGACCCAGGGTACAGATGCTCGAGGAAAGGTAGAACAGGAGGTAAGAGAGGAGGGGCAGTTGCACTTTTGATTAGGGAGAGCATCACGGCCGTACTGAGAGGGGAAATATCCGAAGGTTCGGCCACTGAGTCTATATGTGTAGAACTGAGAAATAAGATGGGGGAAATCACTTTGATAGGGTTGTACTATCGGCCCCCAAATAGTCGGCGGGAAATTGAGGAGCAAATATGTAAGGAGATTACAGATAGCTCGAAGAAAAATAGGGTGGTAATAGCCAGAAATTTTAACATTCCCAACATTGACTGGGACAGGCATAGTATTAGGGGGTTGGGTGGAGAGAACTTTGCTGAGTGTATTCATTTCTCATTCAGTATGTGGATGGCCCGACTAGAGAGGGGGCAAAACTTGACCTCCTCTTGGAAAATAAGGAAGGGCAGGTGGCAGAAGTGTTCGTGAGGGATCACTTTGGGACCAGTGACCATAACTCTATTGGTTTTAAGATAGCAATGGAGAATGATAGGTCTGGCCCAAAAGTTAACATTCTAAATTGGGCCAAGGGCAATTTTGATGGTTTCAGGCAGGAACTTTCAAAGGTTAACTGGAGAAGTCTGTGGGAAGACAAAGGGACGTCTGGTAAGTGGCACGCTTTCAAAAGTGTGTTAACCAGGGTTCAGGGGAAGTACATTCCTCTTAAAGTGAAGGGCAAGGCTGGCAGAAGTAGGGAACCCTGGATGACTCGGGATATTGAGGCCCTGATCAAGAAGAAGAAAGAGACACATAACATGAATAGGCAGCTGGGGTCAAGTGAATCCCTTGCAGAGTATAGAGGCTGTAGGAATAGAATTAAGAGAGAAATCAGGAGGGCTAAAAGGGGACACGAGATTGTTTTGGCAGATCAGGCAAAGGAGAATCCAAAGAGCTTCGACAAATACATAAACGGCAAAAGAGTAACAAGGGAGAGAGTAGGGCCTCTTAAGGATCAACAAGGTCATCTATGTGCGGATCCACAAGAGATGGCTGAGATCCGAAATGAATATTTCTCATCAGTATTTACTGTTGGGAAAAGCATGGATGTGAGGGAATTTCGGGAAATAAATAGTGATGTCTTGAGGAGTGTACATATTACAGAGAAGGAGGTGCTGGAAGTCTTAAAGCGCATGAAGGTAGATACATCCGCGGGACCTGATGAAGTGTATCCCAGGACATTTTGGGAAGCTAGGGAGGAAATTGCGGGTCCCCTGTTAAGCTCGTTTTTTGTGAGACTCTTCCATCCCTGATACAAAGGCAAACACCAACTGTTGTCCGATTCAAAAGTTCTTTATTTATCTTACATATGCAAGCTGGCAAACCTTTGCTATGTAACTTCCACTCAGTGCTGGGAGTCAGTTCGCAAAAGTCCCCCGAAGCAACAAGGCTGACCCTTTTTCTACAGTTTACAATCCCATCAGGTAGATGTGATTTCAAACAAGACTTAAACACACATCATCTGATTCAATCAAAAATGTCTAGACTGAAGCACACATCACCCGATTCATTCAAAAACGAGTAGTTACAGGAATTGCTGTATTAGAAAGAACATCCTATTAAAATACGCATTTAGTACTTACAATCCCCACCCATCAGAACATCAACATAATGTCTTTAGGATACGCCATTTGTTTGCACAAAAGAGTACATTATCACGTACTCAGCTGGACTCGCACCCCAGCCGGGTTCAGCAAGCTGGAGCCTGTGGTTAACCTGTTTTGTCAGTTTGCTCCCATGAGCTGTTTCTCTGCCGTTCTTGCAAGCCCAGTAGTTCACCTTGCCCTCTAAAGTGGACATATTTCGATGAGCAAACGATGAAAAGTATAATTTAATCAAAAACCAAAAGAAAAAAACCACCAAAAAAATTGCAAGCCCAATAGCTCACCTTGCCCTCTACAGTGGACATTAACTCTTTAATATCTCATTCCCTCCTTTTATCATTCCATGATAATTAACTCGTAAATCGTTTTTCAGGGGGCCGTTGGAAAAACGGGACAAATAATTACATAGGCATTTGAGAAGAAATAAAATGAGCAACACGACCAAGATAATGATTCCTAGGTGTACTATCATTCCTCCCCAGTCTCCAAATATGTTACCAAACGGCTACCAACCAAGGGGTTTGTAATGATTGAATTTCTGCCCTTCTGTTCTGATCTTATCTCCTCTCTCTCTCATGCGATTAGCTATGCTGGTTACATTTTCAGAGGAATCAGGGATATAGCTGCAACACTTTGTTCCCAATAGAGTGCATGTACCTCCCGATTCAGCCAGTAAATAGTTCAAAGCCATTCGGTTTTGAAGGGCTACCGTTCGGATGGCAATCACTTCTGCCTATACCTCAGATATCGCCGTGCCCATACTTTCCAGAATGTCTGCTGTATTATTGGCTATTTTCTCGAGAGCTGAGGCAATGTTGATCAGTTCTCGGGCAGTTTTGGCTGTACCATAGAGAGGAAAGGCTATCATCCAAGATCGCTGGGTTTCTGTGATAGCCCGTTTTAATCTCAAAAGGTGTATCTTGGGGTGGAGGCGTAGGGAGTCATCATGTCGGATATAAGGGACCACATACGCTGGATAGCAAGATCCTGCCCAGTCCCAAGAAAGCCATGGATAGGCGTTTTTTTTCCACAGACAAAATAGGTAGAATTATACGTAATCATGTCGCTCAGTAGTTCGGCATCTATCCTCAGTTGGGCAGCACCATTAGAACACTCAATTTTCAGCCTGTCCATTTGGTGGCCCCCAGTGACATTGAAAGTCTGGGTACAGCTCCTACGGCCTACAGGCTTAGTCCCATTTCTAAGGAAACATACGGATCGATTCTGCTGATACATGACAACAAAATGGGGTGGGGAGACCGACCTATTATATTTGGGTTTGAAGCTATGAATAAAGGACGTCAGGTTACACCCAGCGGTTTTCAGTGTAGAAACGTCACCCGTAATATCTACTTGTTAGTTACCTCCGATCGTCTGGGACGCGCTTCGTCTCTCACATTCAGTCCCGTTTTGCTGCAATATCCATCCGATAGTTTCCTGTGTGGATAAGGGGACGCGGAACAAGGGTATCCCTCCTTCGGCATGGGCGGGAATATGTGAACATATCCAACACTTACTCAGGTTTGACTGCAATGCATACAGATAAGACATGTACAGAAAATTGTTAGAGTGCAAATGTCCTTTGGTTAGTCCATTTCCCAGGCTTCTTTTCCTTTTGTTTGGTCGTCCTCGTACCAGAGGGATAGCCGATAGGCTGAGGATGCTGAGAATAAACTTCATGGTTTATTGGTAGGTACTGGTGTCCACCGTTTACAGTCACACAGATGTATCCAGCGAGGTTGTCCTTGAACCTTGATTGCAGTTGGAGTCTGGAGGAGAACTTGGAACGGTTCTTTCCACTGTGGCCCAAGTTTGGGTCGATCCCAGTTCTTTATTAGTACTAGATTTAAAAATTAACTCCCAACTTATTAGCATTTACATACATTGAACCGAACAAAGTTTATATTTGAATATGAGGATTTCCACAGATAACATTTACTCAGTATAGGAAAGTCACAAAACAAACAGATATTACTTTGTAAAATTATCTTACATTCAAATGGTTACATCATAAACTGAGAACATGTTTCAATAAAACCCATACAGACTGTCTTTCCATGACCCTTTATTTGTCAAAATAAACTTATTTACCTCTTTAGAATTTAGGCAATTTCCCTTTAATAAGTTGGTTATTTTGTGCGCTCAATCTATTCTATCAATTAAATGTCAGAAACTGTAACGCTTAAGCATAACCAATCACTTTAATTTGAAAGGTAACAGTGAGAAAATCTGAATGAGCCAAACTCTTCAAGTCTCAATTATCACTGGGTTGTGATAAACAATCTGGGAGTCTTGAAGCTGCTCGACTTGTTATTCACGAGCCATCTATTTAAAACAAAACACACAAAAAACACATTCGGCTTGGAGCCAAATGAATTAATTCGGTCACAAAATCTGTCAAATTAAAAACAAAAACAAAAATAAAATTTACAACCTCCAAAGTATATAATTTTTAAGTTACCAATTTAGGTACAGATGATAGTGAAATCTCTGCCAGTTAAAAAAACACAAGAAATAAAACACATTCCAATGTGATGATGTCACGATTTCTTTATGACAAAGGAAAGAGCACATGGTTCCCTCCAAGGTTTACATCCTTTCTTAACAAAATTTTAACCCAGGATTATTCAAAATTCAAATTCGTTATTTCAAACTTCAATTTATGTACTTTTATTTTAAAATTTCAATTTACTTTCCAAAAATTGTGTTCAAAGTAACGTCCCACATATATATATATTATTTATGTATATATATTCTATACCTCTTAAGCACAATCATGGCCATTAATTATACTTAAAAGGTTAAGGAATTCCAAAAATGTATTTCAATTTAATCCAATCCAATTTCCAACTTTTATTTAAACTCTGTATCAAACCCACTGTTGTAAAATCACAATTAGGGGAAGAACATTGAAACATTAAAGCAAACAACAACAAAAACATCCATGCAACCACTTTATTAAACACACACAGACACACATGGAAGCTTCGAACATTCATTCCACGGCACTTCCTCTTTCATTCAAACTTAACATTTTAAACTGGGATGAAAAGAAAATATTTAAAGAAAATACAGAAAATTGATAAAGACGGTCGCTTTCATTCTTCATTCTTCCACACTGTAATTAAACTCAAAAACAGAAGTAAATTCAAGAAATCCTATACTTAAATTTTAACAGTTTAAACACTTCCTCAGCCCCTTTGAAGTTAAACCAATGTGTAAAGCATTGCATTTATTGCCCGCAATAAATACTCCACAAGAACAAAAGGGCTTTAACAACTCCTGCTCTCAATCTAATGCAACACCAACCACCTACATTCGACATGCACCCAGACGACACAAACACACTGAAATACAAAAACTACTCAAATTATTCAACCTTAGATTTTCTCTGATCAATTTTCCACCTTGCCAATTAATTTATAATATTTCCCTAGTAAGTTGAGAGAACATAGATCCTTTCTCTCAAAATTCTGTAACACACACAGCACACTCCCTCCTTTTAAAAAAAACAAAGGATCACTTGGGGTTCTTTGTGATGTGAGTGAGGGTGTAAGCTCCTTAACCCACATGGCCTGTTTTAATGGGGTTCATGGGCATAACATTTTCTAATAACGCTAGACTATCCATTGATGGGGACGGTTAAGTCTGCATTCACAAAGGGTAAGGCCCTGGCTGATCGTGCCGCCAAGGCTGCTGCTGCCTCTGGCGCTATGGTCGTGCCGTCCATGAATAAGCAGGCGATAACCGCTCGCCTCCTTTGAACACACCGGGCATGCCAGATATAGCCACTATTCAGCGCTTACAGGGGGATGCCCCTGCTTCCGAACAAGACCTTTGGAAGACGCATGGATGTTCACATTCTGCGTCAACAGCCCTCTGGTTTCCTCCAGCCGGCTGCGTTTGTGTCCCTATGCGTTATTACATTTATTGCTTGATTGCTGACACTCAGATACGCACCTCGGCATGGAGGGAATGTTTGGAATATTACTCCACACCTGGTGGCACCTGCGATTAAATGAAGCAGCCCAATCCGGTATCATGTCATGTTTCATATGTCAACAGAATAATGTCGGCCAAGGTATCAGGTGTCCACAAGGTAGCACCCCCTTGCCTGATGGCCCATTTGATTGCGTCCAGTTAGATTTTATAGAATTACCGCGTGTACAGTGCTACAAATATTGTCTTGTGGTTGTTGATATATTTAGCCATTGGATCGAGGCGTTCCCCACCACCAATAACAAAGCCTCTACAGTAGTAAAATTATTATTGACAGAAAGTATACCCAGATTTGGCATACCCCAACAAATTAGCTCGGACAATTGTGCACACTTTGTTGGAAAAATTAATAAGGAATTGTGCGACATTCCACACATTCAGCAACAGTTCCACTGTCCCTACCACCCCCAGACAGCAGGAATAGTGGAAAGAGCTAATGGGGACCTTAAAGCCAAGCTCGCCAATCTAACATCTGAAAACGGTCTAAATTGGCTAAAGGTCTCACCCTTAGCCCTCTACCACACGAGAATAACAGCCCACTCTACCACCGGACTATTGGCTGCAGATATAGTCTGTGGTAGGCCAAGTGGAACGCCCTGCGATGCAAATACGAGCCCGCCCACGCAGATAGATTTACACATTATGGGTGACGAAATGCAGAAGTACTTCCACCAGCTAACATCGTCTTTTAAGTTTCTGCATTCACAGGCACAGTGCGCCTTTAAACCAAACAAGCGGACGGAGCCAGATTCTGACCCACACACTGATTTCATTGGACCCCAGATAGGAGATCTAGTACGAATAAAGAACTAGGATCGACCCAAACGTGGGCCATGGTGGAAAGGACCCTTCCAAGTTCTCCTCCAGACTCCAACTGCAAACAGGGTTCAAGGACAACCTCGCTGGATACATCTGAGTGACTGTAAACGGTGAACACCAGTACCTACCCATAAACCATGAAGTTTATTCCCATCATCCTCAGCCTTTCGGCTATCCCTCTGGTACGAGGACGACCAATCCAAAGGAATTGAAGCCTGGGAAATGGACTAACCAATGGACATTTGCACTCTAATACCATTCTGTACATGTCTTATCTGTATGCATTGCAGTCAAATCTGAGTAAGAGTTGGGTATGTTCACATATTCCTACCCACGTCGAAGGAGGGATCCCCTTGTTTCCCGTCCCCTTATCCACACAGGAAACTATCGGATGGATATTGCATGAAAACGGGACTGAATGTGAGAGACGAAGCGGGTCCCAGACTATCGGAGGTAACTAACAATTAGATATTATGGGTGACGTTTCTACACTGAAAACTGCTGGGTGTAACCTGGCGTCCCTTATTCATAGCTTCCAACCCAAATATAATAGGTCGGGCTTCCCACCCCATTATGTTGTCATGAATCAGCAAAACGGATCTGTATGTATCCTTAGAAATGGGACTAAGCCAGTAGGCTGTAGTAGCTATACGCAGACTTCCAATGTCACTGAGGGCCAACAAAGGGTCATGCTGAAAATTGAGTGTTCCAACGGCATTGCCCAGCTAAGGATGGATGTTGAAGTACTGAGCAACATGATTGCGTATAATGGTACCTATTTTGTCTGCGGAAACAACGCCTATCCATGGCTCCCTTGGGACTGGGTAGGATCTTGCTATCTAGTGTATGTGGCCCCCTATATCCGACATTATTTCTCCCTACAACTCCACCCCAAGATACATCTTTTGAGATCAAAACGGGCTATCACAGAAACGCAGCGATTTTGGATGATAGCCTTTCCTATCCATGGTACAGCCAAAGCTTCCCGAGAACTGATCAACATGGCCTCAGCTCTCGAGAAAATAGCCAATAACACAGCAGACAGTCTGGAAAGTATGGGCATGGCGATATCTGAGGTATTGGCAGAAGTGATTGCCATCCGAACGGTAGCCCTTCAAAACCGACTGACTTTGGACGATTTACTGGCTGAATCGGGAGGTACATGCACTCTAGTGTGAACAGAGAGTTGCACCTGTATCCCTGATTCCTCTGAAAATACAACAAGACTAGCTAATCACATTAGAGAGACAGCATATAAGATCAGAGCAGAAAGGCAGAAATTCAATCATTAGAACCCTGCTGGTTGGTGGCCGTTTGGTAACATATTTGGAGACTGGGGAGGAATGATAGTACAACTTGGAATCATTATCTTGGTCGTGTTGCTCATTTTATTTCTTCTCAAAGTCCTATGTAATTATTTGTCCCGTTCTTCCAACGGCCCCCTGTAAAACGATTTACGAGTTAATTATCATGGAATGATAAAAGAAGGGAATGAGATATTAAAGAGTTAATGTCCACTGTAGAGGGCAAGGTGAACTATTGGGCTGGAAAATGTTTTGTGGTTTTTTTTGGGGTTTTTGATTAAATTATACTTTTCGTCGCTTGCTTAACGAAACATGTCCAATTTAGAGGGCAAGGTGAACTACTGGGCTTGCAAGAACGGCAGAGAAACAGCTCATGGGAGCAAACTGACACAACAGGTTAACCACAGGCTCCAGCTTGCTGCGGCCGGCTGGGGTGCGAGTCTAGCTGAGTACGTGATAATGTACTCTTTTGTGCTAACAAATGGCTTATCATAAGAAAGATATTTCGATTATGTTTTGATGGGTGGGGGTTGTAAGGAGTAAATGCGTATTTTAATAGGATGTTCTTTCTTATCCATCAATTCCTGTAACTACTCGTTTTTGATTGCATCGGGTGATGTGTGCTTAAGTCAAGACATTTTTGATTGAATCAGATGATGTGTGTTTAATTCTTGTTTGAAATCACATCTACCTGATGGGATTGTAAACTGTATAAAAGGGGTCAGTCTTGTTGCTTCGGGTGCTTTTTACTAAATGACTTCGAGCACTGAGTGGAGGTTAAGTAGTAAAGGTTAGACAGCCTACATATGTTGGACAAATAAATAACTTTGATTCTGACAACGGTTCGTGTTTGCCTTTGTATCAAGGATGGAAGAGTCTCGCGAAAAACGTACTTAAGAAACTGACCAACCGATTGAGCGACGCTGACTGACTGATCGAAAGAGCGACGCTGACTTATCAACCGAGCGACTGAGTCTGACTGACTGATCGAATGACCTTGCCTGACTGACTGATTGAGTGTGTGAGGGTCACTGATCAACTGAGCGAGCGAAGCTGTCTAACTAACCGAGCAAGCAATGCTGGAAAACCAACCAATTGAGCAAGACCGAATGACCAACTAACTGAACGAAGCTAAGTGACTGACCAAGCATGCAGGGCCAACTTACTGACTGGATAAGCAATGGCGACTGACTGAGTAAGCAATGGCGGCTCACTGAGTGAGCAAGGAAGGCTGGCTTCGCAAGGGAAACCGACTGACAGACTGACGAGGTTGACCATGCGAGGAAGACCGACTGACCAGCCGAGCGAGCGAGGCTGACTGACAGAACAAATCAGTCAGAATGACCGACTGAGGCCGATTGACCAAGTGAGAGAGGTCAACTGACCAACTGATAATATGAGGTCGAATGACCGACTAAGTGATTGATGTGAACTGAATGACGAGCGACTCTGACTGACTGAGCGAGCATGCGAGGCTGACTGAATGACTGAGCGAGTAATGCAAACTGAATGAGGAGTGAGGCCGACTGACCAACGAGACGAGCGAAGCTTACTGGGTGGCACGATGGAAATGTGTTTAGCACTGTTGCATCACAGTGCCAGGGACCCAGGTTCGAATCCCGGCTTGGGTCACTGTATGTGTGGAGTTTGCATGTTCTCCTCGTGTCTGCTTGGCTTTCCTCCGGGTGCTCCAGTTTCCTCCAAATTCTGAGAAATGTGCTGATTCGGCGCATTGAGCTGAACAGGCGCCGGAATATGGCGACTTGGGGAATTTCACAGTAACTTCATTGCAGTGTTAATGTGACTTGTGACGAATGAATAAATAAACAAATGACCAAGCAAGATAGCGAGGCTGAATGACCGACCAACTGAGTGATGCTGAATGCTGGACTGAGTGAGCAAGGCCGACTGACTGACTGAGCAAGCAAGGCCCAGTGTCTGACAGATTGAGTAAGGCAGACAGGCCGAAAGAGAAATGCAGACTGACCGAGCGAGTGAGACTGACTGACTGAGCAAGCAAGGTCGACTGACCAACTGAGCGAGTAAGTCAGAATGACCAAGCAAGAGAAGCTGCTTTTCCTCTGCAGTTATATGAGAACAACTGAACTAAAAATGCAACGTGCATCATTATCTCGCATGATATCAAAATAAACACGAACATTGACCCCAGGCAATGAGAACAAGCCCAATAAAGCAATTAGTTGCTCGTATATGCTGATGTGTCTTATTAACTATGCACACTGTAACAATGATCTGAAAGTTTATTCAACTGTGCGTGCTTGGAAAGTTCTGCATATCCTGTCAACTAACACTTCATTTTGCCACTTAGAATTTCGTATCGCGATTGGAACACAGATTTCTTCACCTGTACATTGGCTATCAGGCTGGTTTTAAATTCACTGCATCTAAAGAAAATTAACGCAGTGTTACCAAGTCCAATGTAAAATGATAATCTAATACAACATGTGTTACACTGTCCAATGTTACAATTAATCGTGAATTGATCATATAATTTGCTGTAACAGAGATACATCAATGAACAGAATCTTATGTCCGGAAGGGAGCATCACCCTCCATCAACTCCAGCCTTCGGAATTATGAAGGCAGGCACCAGTGGATTTCTGATTATGGACTCTGGGCTCACAGGAAAGCTATAGCCATCATGTTTTTTGTTACTGTGTTCTTGCTCTGGACCACTTGATTTCACTTCTTCATCTCTGTTAGTATCAGTGCAAATAAAAATAGCAGGAGATCTCATAACTCTTGCTGCCTTAACTGAATATGGAAAAAAAATCAAAGCCTCTCATGCTTCCTGGTCTCAATTTTACGGTGCGATTTTCCATACAGAGTTCGATCACTGCAAACTGACGGGTTGTGGAAAACACCCGACCACAGACAAGGGAGAACTCAGGATTCAAAAAAACCCTTTTCTTTAATGGGCTCTTTTTGGTGGGGCGGTGGGGGGAGTTGGGGCGGGGGGAAAGGGGGGGGGGGGTGGGGGGGCGGGCTAGGGTGGGAATCAGAACTGTTTAAATTCAACCCACTCTCTGTCCCTCGCACTTGTCACAAGTTCACCGGTTATCAATTGTAATCTGCAACCTGATTAACACTTGAATTAGTTGTCACAATCAAAACAAACGATTACATCCTTTATAGCATGCAGCTGTTAAATGTGAGGCTGCCACATCCCTCAACGGAAACTTGAGTCAGCTGCCACAACAGCTTTGCAATCGATATAAAATGATGAATCATCTAAAATCGAAATAAACAAATTTCAGAGCAATTATGATGATGTTATATATTAAAGGTCACAGGTTATGAAAAAAGTAAAACATATAGCAATTAGGACACTAAACAGATTTAGACAGTTAGCAGAACTTTATAAACTCTTCCCAGACCCCTCTTGATAGTCTGTTGGTGGGGTATCTGAGGTGACCAGTACTGTCAGGAAATCTCAGACAATGTAAGATTCATGAAGCCAATGTTTCTGAACCAAAGACGTAACTTTATCTCACCAGCAACTGATGACAGATCGTCAGAGGTTCGACTCAGCTCTCAGATGGAGCAGCCGGACAACTGTGAATAGATGTGACCTTTACAATTCAGAACAGATTTACAATAGTTTTCTTATCAATCATTCCCACCTTACATTAGCTTGACTGCAATCATCTTTCGTATATACTTATCAATAATAATCTCTGACATGCACCTCAGCCAATTCCAATTTACCATCCATCATAATGAAGTCTCATTCGTCCATTAAAACCGGATGCTAACTCCCATCTTGTCTACAGTCATTTCCCCATTGGCAGGTTACCCTAGACGCTCAATATTGGGGTCAAAGTGAATGTTCCTCCTGGATCATCGCCAATCTATATAGACATGTGGACCCGCGCCCGGGCCAACCTCCAACCTGAGTCTAAACAATGAAGACAGCAAATTATGAAGTTGCAATATGAAACTTTCTGATGTGAGTTTTGCAAATACTAAGGTTCCCAAGATTTTGGCTCTGAAGTATTCGCCTTTATCATCACACCTTGTGATAACTTGCCTTTGGCTAAAGTGAACAATGATTCATAGAATACTTGCAATAGACTTCAAATATCAGCATATATGTTTCAAATCATAATTACTTATTTCAATCTCTTAATGCCTTTACATACGTGTAAACTATTCTCTCTTGTTAGCTTATAATCTTGTTTTAAGAATAATTTAACACTTTGCTGGCTGTTCTGCCTGTGCATTAAAGTCAAAGCTTTAAAAATCTTATGAACCTATCAGCAGCAGTCCACATCAGGGCTGGACCATCTTAAATATTCGATCTACACCAAACTCCAGCAATATTAATACACAATATCCTGCTGCTCTTATGTCAAATCTCACACTGAATCTCCTCTCTGATTGTCTCAGAATACTGGTTTTCATTCGTCTAATGTCAACACATGCTGTCGCGTTCGAGATCTCGCAGCCACACGCCACAGACTTCAGTCTCGCTTTATATATCCAGCCCTGTGATTTTCCTCTCTCTTGTTTGAACAATTCTTTATAGGCCCCTATTCGCACAATTGATGAACCAGATTTGCAGTTACTTTATGGCTACGGTTATGAACCTCATGGATGTTCGATCTGAGCACATCCCAAATCGCTGAGGAAAACTTGGAATGCTCGTTTTAAGTTATTAATTGTCGCGATTTGGAACTAATATGAGAAAGGAGATCAAAGCCATTGAGGAAAAGTGGTCAGACCTATTGGAAGTTATTTTAAAAAACGAAACGGTTGTTAACTTGTAAAACAAACAACAGGAATGGTAGCTGAAATAGAAAAATTACAATAATCAGAGAGCAACATTTACAATTAACAATGAGGAACAGCATTTTCAATTTAGAACTAAAAACGACATTAACGTTGGAATACAATATTTTTTTACCTGGACAGTGAACATAAATGACCTTCCACCCACCCTCCACAACCTAAATTTACCCGTTTGTAAAAATTCCCACAATGCACTATCCCGAAAACACCATCCGATAGATTTTAACGAATACAACTAATAATTTCCTCTCAGGGACTATCACGTTGTGTTGTGTCCATTGTTTTAATTTAGGGTCGAACCAATGTGATCTGACACAATGACAAATTTGTTTCTGCTTGATTTGCCGAACAGCAGCATGATTCTCTGAGATATCTGTTTTGGAACTGGCTCTGAAAACAATGATCCAGCTCCCCAGATTGCCAATCTCCACTCTACTAAAAAAGCTTATGTTTCATCCTGCTGGTTGCTGCTGTTTGCTGCTGGAGCTTGATGCTGCTCGTTGCTTCTTTTCGCTGTTGGAGCAGGCTGCTGTTGGAGCTGCTTGCTGCTGGAATTGTTTGCTGCTGAAGCTGGTTGCAGCTGGAGATGGTTGCTGCTAGAGTTGGCTGCTACTGATCGCTTCTGAGTTGGTTGCTGCTGGAGCTGGTTGCTGCCGTTTGCCGCTGGAGCTGATTGAGTCATAGAGTCATAGACGTTTACAGCATGGAAACAGGCCCTTCGGCCCAACAAGGGCGGCACGGTAGCACAGTGGTTAGCACTGCTGCTTCACAGCTCCAGGGTCCTGGGTTCGATTCCCGGCTCGGGTCACTGTGTGGAGTTTGCACATTCTCCTCGTGTCTGCGTGGGTTTCCTCCGGGTGCTCCGGTTTCCTCCCACAGTCCAAAGATGTGCGGGTTAGGTTGATTGGCCAGGTTAAAATTGCCCCTGACATGCGTAGGTTAGAGGGATTAGCGGGTAAACATGTGGGGGTAGGGCCTGGGTGGGGTTGTGGTCGGTGCAGACTCGATGGGCCGAATGGCCTCCTTCTGCACTGTAGGGTTTCTATATGTTTCTCCATTCCGCCTTTTTTTTAAACCACTAAGCTATTCCCAATTGCCCGCATTTGGCCCATATTCCTCTATACCCATCGTACCCACGTAACTGCTAAATGCTTATTAAAAGATAAAATTGTACCCGCCTCTACTACTACCTCTGGCAGCTTGTTCCAGAAAGTTGGCACCCTCTGTGTGAAAAAATTGCCCCTCTGGACACTTTTGTATCTCTCCCCTCTCACCTTAAACCTATGCCCTCTAGTTTTAGACTCCCCTAACTTTGGGAAAAGGTATTGACTATCTACCTTGTCTATGCTCCTCGTTATTTTATAGACCTCTCTAAGGTCACCCCTCAGCCTCCTACGCTCCAGAGAAAAAATCTATACAGCCTCTCCTTATAATTCAATCCATCAAGTCCTGGTAGCATCCAGTAAATCTTTTCTGCACTCTTTCTAGTTTAATAATATCCTTTCTATAATAAGGTGTCCAGAATTGCACACACTAATCCAAATGTGGCCGTACCAATGCCTTGTACAACTTTAACAAGACGTCCCAACTCCTCTATTCAATGTTCTGACCGATGAAAGCAAGAATGCCAAATGCCTTCTTCACCACTCTGTCCACTGTGTTTCTACTTTCAAGGAGCTATGAACATGTACCTCTAGATCTCTTTGTTCTGTAACTCTCCCCAACGCCCTACCATTAACTGAGTAAGTCCTGCCCTGGTTCAATCTACCAAAATGCATCACCTCGCAATTGTCTAAATTAAACTCCATCTGCCATTCGTTAGCCCACTTGCCCAATTGATCACGATCCCGTTGCAATTGGTGAAAACTTTCTTAACTGTCCACTATGCCACCAATCTTGGTGTAATCTGCAAACTTACTAACCATGCCCCCTATATTCTCATCCAAATTATTAATATAAATGACAAATAACAGTGGGCCCTGCACTGATCCCTGAGGCACACCACTGGTCACAGGCCTCCAGTTTGAAAAACAACACTCCACAAAGACTCTCTGGCTTCTGTCAAGAAGCCGATTTTGTATCCATTTAGATACCTCACCCTGGATCCCGTAAGGTTTAACTTTATGCAACAACCTACCATGCGATACCTTATCAAAGACATTGCTAAAGTCCATGTAGTCAACATCAACTGCACTGCCCTCATCTACCTTCTTGGTTACCCCTTCAAAAAACTCTGTTTTCCACTCACAAAGCCATGCTGACTGTCCCTAATCAGTCCTTGCATCTCTAAATGCCTGTAGATCCTGTGTCTCAAAATACCTTCCAACAACTTACCACCACAGATGTGAGGCTCACTGGCCTGTAGTTCCCAGGCTTTTCCCTGCCGCGAGTTTTGAACAAAGGCACAACATTTGCCACTCTCCAATCTTGAGGCACTTCACCCGTGAGTATCGATGATTCAAATATCTCAGCTAGGGGACCAGCAATTTTCTCTCTTGCCTCCCACAACGTCCTGGGATATAGCTCATCAGTCCCGCAGATTTACCTACATTGCTGCACTTTAAGACTTCCAGCACCTCCTTCTCTGAAATATATACACTCCTCAAGACATCAATATTTAATTCCCCAAGTTCCCTAACATCCATGCTTCTCGCAAAAGTAAGTACTGATGAGAAATATTCATTTAGGATCTCACCCATCTCTTGTGGGATTGCTGATGAATGCTTCTGGAGCTGCTTATTGCTGTTTGTTGCTGGAAATGGTTGATTCCGGATTTTGTGTCTCCTGATTTCTGCTTCAGCTTTGTGCTGTTGTTTCCTCCTTGAGATGTTTGCTGCTGGAATTGTTTGGGGCGCGAGTTCGTTGCTGCTGTTTCCTTCTGGAGCATGTTTCTGATGTTTCCCGCTGCGCAAATCGCTTCTGATTTCTGCTGAACATGGTTGCTGCTGGAGCTGGTTGCTGCTCTGTGCTGCTGGAGCTGGTTGCTGCTGTCTGATTCTGGAACTGTTTACTGCTGTTTGTTGCTGGAAATGGTTGATCCTGGAGCTTGTGTCTGCGATGCTGCTGGAGTTTTGTGCTGTTGTTTACTGCGGGGAATGTTTGCTGGTGGAACTGTTTGTGGTGCGAGTTCATTGTCGCTGTTTGCTGCTGGAGCATGTTTCTGATGTTTCCCGCTCGACCAATCGCTGCTGTTTTCTGCTGAACATGAGCGGTGAGAGAGAGAGCGCGGACTGTGAGTAAATTCTGGGTTTTTTTTTTGTCTAATTTTCGGGAGGTTTTTTGTAATTAACGGAAACCGGAAGGCCGCATCGCGAAGCCTGCCGGTAGCTGTAGTTTTTTTTTCTCTCGGGCCCCTAGCCCTATAAATTGGTGCAGAGGAGATACCCGATCCTCTACACTGATAGAGGATCCCACCCTTCCATCCTCCTCTAACCTAATTATAAGTGTGGGGAAGTTTTTTGTTTTCTTTTTTTCTTGCTGGTAATGGCTTCAGGGATGGCAGTTCAGGCAGTATGCTGCATCTCCTGTGGGATGTATGTGGTGAGGAAATCCAGTAGTGTTTCAGGAGATTTTAGTTGTAAGAAGTGCATTAGATTGCAGCTTCTGGAGGAGCGTGTAAAGGAGATGGAGGGGGAGTTAGAGGAACTCCGCATAATTCGGGAGGCGGAGGTGGAAGTTGATAGGAGTTATAGAGAAATAGTAACTCCTAGAAATGAGGCTTGGGTCAATGCCAGGAGGAGGGGTAAGAAGCAATCGGGAAGACAATCCCCTGGGGCGGTTCCCCTCCATAATAGGTTTTCGGTGCTGGAGGCTACAGTTGAGGAGGAATCAACTGAGCATAGAGAGCAGATCTCTGGGGGTGAGCCGAGTGAGAAAGCTCAGGTGGTTAGGGGCTGTAAAAGACTGGGCCTTGTGATTGGGGACTCCACAATTAAGGGGACAGATAGGAGGGTCGGAACTAAAGGTAGGGACTCAGGGTTGGTGTGTTGCCTACCAGGGGCTGGGGTCCGGGATGTGTCTGACAGGGTATTCAGGACTCTTAGGGGGGAGGGACATAAACCACAAGTTATTGTACATGTGGGGACACACGACATAGGGAGGATAGGGGAAGGGGATATTAGGCAGGGATTTATGGAGTTGGGGTGGAAACTAAAGGCCAAGACTGACAGAGTGGTTATCTCTGGACTCTTGCCTGTACCACGGGATAGTTTAGAGAGGAATAGGGAGAGGGAAGGTTTGAATTCATGGCTGAGGGGATGGTGCAGGAGGGAGGGGTTCAGGTACTTAAGCAATTGGGGCTCGTACTGGGGAAGGTGTGACCTCTATGAGAAGGATGGTCTACACCTTAATCAGAAGGGGACCAATATCCTGGGGGGTAAATTTGCTAAGGCCATGCAGGGAGGTTTAAACTGATTCGGGGGGGGGGGGAGGGATCCTGAGTAGTGGGGCTGAAAGTGAGGGATGCATGGATGGGGACTGCAATGCACGGCATTGCAGAGGTGGGGTGGAGCAGGGTTTGAAATGTGTATACTTCAATGCCAGGAGTATTCGCAATAAAGTGGGTGAACTTGCAGCGTGGATCAGTACCTGGGACTTCGATGTTGTGGCTATTTCAGAGACATGGATAGAGCAGGGGCAGGAATGGATGCTGCAGGTCCCGGGGTTCAAATGTTTTAGTCGAAGTAGGGAAGGAGGTAGAAGAGGGGGAGGGGTAGCATTATTGGTCAGAGATTGTATCACAGTGTCAGAGAGGAGGTTTGATGAGGACTTATCTGTTGAGGTAGTATGGGCGGAGATTAGAAATAGGAGAGGAGAGGTCACCCTGTTGGGAGTCTTTTATAGACCTCCTAAAAGTTCTAGAGAGGTTGAGGAAAGGATTGCGGAGTCAATCCTGCTTAGGAGTGAAAGTAATAGGGCAATTGTTATGGGGGATTTTAACTTGACTAATATTGACTGGAATTGTTATAGCTCTAGCTCGTTAGAGGGGTCAGTTTTTGTTCAAAGCGTGCAGGAAGGTTTTTTGACTCAGTATGTAGACAGGCCAACTAGAGGTGAGGCTATATTGGATCTGGTGCTGGGAAATGAGCCAGACCAGGTGCTAGACTTGGAAGTTGGTGTGCATTTTGGTGATAGTGACCACAATTCGGTTACGTTCACCTTAGTGATGGAAAGGGATAGGCATGAACCTCGGGCCAGTGGTTTTAGCTGGGGGAAGGGTAATTATGAGGCTATTAGGAGAGAATTAGGAAACATAGGTTGGACTAGGAGATTACAGGGACTGGGAACGTCTGACATGTGGAGTTTTTTCAAGGAGCAGCTACTGCGAGTCTGTGATAGGTATGTCCCTGTCAGGCAAGGAGGAATTGGTAGGGCTAGGGAACCGTGGTGCACCAAAAAAGTTTCTTTGTTGGTTAAAAAGAAAAAGGAGGCTTATGTTCGGATGAGACGTGAGCACTCGGGTAGTGCACTAGAAAGCTTTAGATTGGCTAAGAGGGAGTTGAAGAGCGAGCTTAGAAGGGCTAAAAGGGACATGAGAAGACTTTGGCGGATAGGGTTAAAGAGAATCCTAAGGCGTTCTATAGGTATGTCAAGAACAGAAGGTTGGTTAGGGCAAGTTTAGGGCCAGTTATAGATGGCAGAGGGAAGTTATGTGTGGAACCGGAGGAGATTGGTGAAGCATTGAACCAATATTTCTCTTCGGTGTTCACGCAAGGGGACATGAATATAGCTGAGGAGGACACTGGGTTGCAGGGGAGTAGAATAGACAGTATTACAGTTGATAAGGAGGATGTGCAGGATATTCTGGAGGGTCTGAAAATAGATAAATCCCCTGGTCCGGATGGGATTTATCCAAGGATTCTCTGGGAGGCAAGAGAAGTGATTGCAGAGCCTCTGGCTCTGATCTTCAGGTCGTCGTTGGCCTCTGGTATAGTACCAGAAGATTGGAGGTTAGCGAATGTTGTCCCATTGTTTAAGAAGGGGAACAGAGACTTCCCCGGGAATTATAGGCCGGTGAGTCTCACTTCTGTTGTCGGCAAGATGTTGGAAAAAATTATAAGGGATAGGATTTATAGTTATTTGGAGAGTAATGAATTGATAGGTGATAGTCAGCATGGTTTTGTGGCAGGTAGGTCGTGCCTTACTAACCTTATTGAGTTTTTTGAGAAAGTGACCAAGGAGGTGGATGGGGGCAAGGCAGTGGACGTGGTACATATGGATTTTAGTAAGGCGTTTGCTAAGGTTCACCATGGTAGGCTTCTGCAGAAAATGCAGATGTATGGGATTGGGGGTGATCTAGGAAATTGGATCAGGAATTGGCTAGCGGATAGGAAACAGAGGGTGGTGGTTGATAGTAAATATTCATCATGGAGTGCGGTTACAAGTGGTGTACCTCAGGGATCTGTTTTGGGGCCACTGCTGTTTGTAATATTTATTAATGATCTGGATGAGGGTATAGTTGGGTGGATTAGCAAATTTGCTGATGACACCAAAGTCGGTGGTGTGGTAGACAGTGAGGAAGGGTGTCGTAGTTTGCAGGAAGACTTAGACAGGTTGCAAAGTTGGGCCGAGAGGTGGCGGATGGAGTTTAATGCGGAGAAGTGTGAGGTAATTCACTTTGGTAGGAATAACAGATGTGTTGAGTATAGGGCTAACGGGAGGACTTTGAATAGTGTGGAGGAGCAGAGGGATCTAGGTGTATGTGTGCATAGATCCCTGAAAGTTGGGAATCAAGTAGATAAGGTTGTTAAGAAGGCATATGGTGTCTTGGCGTTTATTGGTAGGGGGATTGAATTTAGGAGTCGTAGCGTTATGTTGCAACTGTACACAACTCTGGTGCGGCCGCACTTGGAGTACTGTGTGCAGTTCTGGTCCCCACATTACAGGAAGGATGTGGAGGCTTTGGAGAGGGTGCAGAGGAGGTTTACCAGGATGTTGCCTGGTATGGAGGGGAGATCCTATGAGGAGAGGCTGAGGGATTTGGGATTGTTTTCGCTGGAAAGGCGGCGGCTAAGAGGGGATCTTATTGAAACATATAAGATGATTAGAGGTTTAGATAGGGTGGATAGTGATAGCCTTTTTCCTCTGATGGAGAAATCCAGCACGAGGGGGCATGGCTTGAAATTGAGGGGGGGTAGTTATAGAACCGATGTCAGGGGTAGGTTCTTTACCCAGAGGGTGGTGAGGGATTGGAATGCCCTGCCAGCATCAGTTGTAAATGCGCCTAGTTTGGGGGCGTTTAAGAGATCCGTAGATAGGTTCATGGACGAAAAGAAATTGGTTTAGGTTGGAGGGTCACAGTTTTTTTTTTAACTGGTCGGTGCAACATCGTGGGCCGAAGGGCCTGTTCTGCGCTGTAATGTTCTATGTTCTATGTTCTATGTTCTATGATTGCTGCTGCTTACTGCTGGAGCTCCTTGATGCTGAAGCTGTTTGTGCTGTAGTTGGTTTCTGCTGGAGTTCGTTGCTGCTGTTTGCTGCTGGAGTGACTGGTACGGAATCTTGCACTGCTGCTTTTTCTCCGTTAGTTTGATTGTGTTTGGAGCTGGAAAGATGAGACATGCGTGTGGATGAGAGTGTGGCATGGTAAATAGAAGCCTGAGGTCTTTGAGCTCGAAGGCCTCATTGCCAGAGAACTGCTTGCACGGGGAGAGAAACATGAGGACCACGCAGCGCATCAGGCATGTAGGCTTATGAGCCTCAGAGCAGGAGGAAGAAGCGAAGGATGGAGCCTGGGCTTCTTGCCCCAGCTTCTCTCAATGAAAGCTGTGTTTGCATTTACCAACTGCAAGTGTGAGTGGAAGGTCAATCTGCTGGGACGTTTTGCTATTGGATTCATAGCCTAAGCCTCCAAGACTGAAGAACACCCAGGTTCACCCACCAGCTGAGGGAGGAACAACTTAACGTCCCCCCAGACCAACACCCAACGCCCTCCTCACCACCTGACCAGGGCACTTGCTTCTCGTTACCATTTTCCTCATTATCCCGATTTTCACTCCCTTCCCTCTAGTTCTCGAGATCCCAAGCCTGGGAAAAGGTCTGAGTGCATTCATCCGAACCATGCCTCGCACGAGCTTTTAGACCTCAATAAGATAACCTCTCAGTCTATTACGCTCCAAAGCCAAAAGTTATAACCTGTCCAATCTCTCCCTATAACAGTCCTTTGAGCCTCTTCTTGATGCTTTGCTCTGAGGTTCTTCCGCCACTTAAGGAGTGGGTTTTCTTTGCAACATGACATCCTCTAATACTGATATATACCGAAATAACAAACAATTGAGCTGTGTATAGCCGGTGGTGGGATCCAACGGTGCTACATACGCGGCAATAGCGGCTTCCCGAGCCCCAGCTGCTCTCATTACCGCGTGGCCTTTGCATTGACAACAAAACACCCTTGGAATGAAGAGCTACACGCTCTCCACCATGATGATAGAGGCATGTATCGACCCATTGGCCATTGTTGCGATCTCGAGAATGCTCGCGACGGCTATTTGCTTCCAGAAGACCTGGTTGGTGGTCCAACTCGCCCTGGAAAAGGCTAACGTTGGGTGGATGCATCTTAGAGATGACCCCTTTAATGGCCACCGCCCACACTTAATGTGATGCAATGTTCCACCCTTTGTTACCAATGGACTCCTGCTCCCCCACCGTCATCCTCTTGGTGAGCTCCGTTCCCGGGTGGTGTCAGTCCCACTCGGTTTGGGGAGGCCGTCATTCGCCATGTCTCCTCCAAAAGGCCGCAGGCATTACTCCGCCTGGCAAAGGAGGAATGACTAGCCGGGAGTTTTCAAATTATCCAATGATGGAATCACGTACCACATGTTTTGGAAACAGGATGATGTGCTGCGCCATGTCTGCAAGGAGGGCCAAGTACTGCCCGTTCTCCAAAGCAGCAGCTGCCACGGTGGCTGCTGGTGGGAAGTGGAAGGAGCGCCGACGTGGCTGCAACGTGAGGCAGAAGGCATAAAGATGTGATGCTACCCTCATACCCGGCACACCTGAGAACCCGACCACTGGCTAGGGTAATAAAACACAAGTCATCGCGATACAACATCAAATGCCGTGCCGTTGGACACCTTAGTGTGAGGTGCTAGGCCCGGAAATGCTCCTTGTCAACTCCCGGGGTCCGGCAGTGTTGAACCGCGCGGCCCCGGCGTCCTGACGCTTCCCTGTCGGTGGTCTCAGTTAAAAGGGTCGAGAAACCAGCCCAGTGGTGATTGCAGTATGGGGAGTGGGGAAGGCAACGGGAGAAAACGACAACACACCTGCTGTCATAACCCCCTAACCACGATGCCCCGGAGCCTGATGAGAGCGGGACACCCGAGGTCTCATTCCGCCGGGTGCAATTTTGCACCAGGGAGGTGTTCAGAAGCCCTATCCTGGTTCGAAATGCACCAATCCCCGACCAAATTGCATCACCTCGCATTTATCTAAATTAAACTCCATCTGCCATTCGTCAGCCCACTGGCCCAATTCATCAAATCCTGTTGCAATCCTAGATGACCTTCTTGACTGTCCACTATGCTAGCAATCTTGGTGTCATCTGCAAACTTATTATTTGTACCTCTAAATTCTCATCCAAATCACTTATATAAATGCCAAATAACAGTGGACTCAGAACCGATCCCTGATGCACATCGCTGGTCACAGGCCTCCAGTTTGATAAACAATCCTCTACAACCACGCTCTGTCTTCTTTCATCAAGTCAATTTTGTATCCATTTGGCTACCTCTCTCTGAATCCCTCAAGATTTCACTTCATGCAACAACCTACCAAGAGGTAACTTGTCAAAGGCCTTGCTAAACTCCATTTAGACATCATCAACAGCACTGCCCTCATCTACGTTCTTGGTTGCCCCTTCAAAAAGGTCAAATAAATTTCTGAAACATGAATTTCCACTCATAAAGGCATGCGGACTGTCCCTAATCAGTCCTTGCCTCTCTAAATGCCTGTACATCCCATCTCTCAGAATACCTTCTGGCAACTTACCCAGTACAGATGATCGACACACCAACCTCTAGTTATCAGGCTTTAACCTGCATCCTTCCTTTAACAAAGGTACAACATTTGCCTCCCTTTAATATTCAGGTACCTCACCTGTGGCTCTCAATGTTTCAAATATATTTCCACGGGGCCCACAATTTCCTCCCTCGCCTCCCAGAACGTCATGGGATACAGTACATCAGGTCTGGGGATTTATCTACCTTGATGCGCTTTAAGATTTCCAGCACCTACTTATCTGTAATATGTACACTCCTCAAAACCTCACAACTTATTTCCCCAAGTTCCCTGACATGCATGCCAATTCAACAGTAATTACTGATGACAGATATTCATTTATGATCTCACCCATCTCTGGTGGATCTGCACATCGATGACCTTGTTGATACTTAAGAGGCCCTATATACTCCCACGGGTTACTATTTTGACATTTAGGCAGTACAATCTCTTTACATTCTCCTTTGCCTTGTCTGTCAAAGCAATCTTGCATCCCCCTTTTGCCCTCCTGGTTCCCCTCTAAACTTTACTCCTTAATGTTGTTTTTCATTGTTAAATGTCAATGTTGTTCACTGGGGTTATTGTAAATTTGCCATACCTGTTGTTTGTTTTACAATTTAACAACAGCTTCGTTCTCTTTAATAACTTCCAATCGGTCTGACAACTTTTCCTCCATAGGTTTAATCTATTTCCTCATATTTGTTCCAAATCGCGACAATGAATAATTTGAAACCAGCATTCCAGGCTTTCCTCTGCGATTCGGGATGTGCTCAGATTGAACATCCACGAGGTTCATAATTGTAGCCGTAAAGCAATGGTAAAACTAGTTCATCAATTGTGGGAATAGGAACCTAGTAAGAATTATGCAAACAAGAGAGAGGAACATCACAGGGATGGATGTGTAATTTGAGACTGCAGTCTTTGACGTGTAGCTGGTAGATCTCGAACGGGGCAGCCTGTGTTGATGTTGGACCAGTGCAAACCAGTGTTCTGAGACAGCCAGAGGGGAGAACATTGTGAGATATGACATAGCAGCAGTAGGATACTGTACGTTAATATTACTGGGGTGCTCCTGATAGGTTGATAAGATTTATAAACATTATACATTAAGGCACAGGTATAACACCAAGCAAAGGGTTAAATTATTCTTAAAACAAGATCATGAGCCAGCAAGAGAACCGTTTACACGTATATAAATGCAGTAAGAGATATAGACAATTAATTATTATTTAAAACATATATTCTTATCTGTGAAATGTATTGTATGAATCATTTTTTCACTTTCGCCAACGGCAAATTATCACAAAGTGTAATGGTAAAGGCGAATAGTTCAGAGCCTAAACCCTGTGAACGTTAGTGTTCATAAAA
Source organism: Mustelus asterias (assembly GCF_964213995.1). Classification (NCBI taxonomy): domain Eukaryota; kingdom Metazoa; phylum Chordata; class Chondrichthyes; order Carcharhiniformes; family Triakidae; genus Mustelus; species Mustelus asterias. The sequence continues at coordinate 517,619 of NW_027590088.1, read as the reverse complement.
CTCATCAGAAAGTTTCATATTGCAATTTCATAACTTGCTGTCTTCATTGTCCACACCCAAGATGGAAGCTTGCCCGGGTGCGGGTCCACATGGCTGTATAGTTTGACAATGATCCACGAGGATCATTCAGTTTGACCCCGATAGTGAGCGTCTCGGGTGACCTGCAAATGGGGAAGTGACTGTCGTGTTCACATCCGTATTTAATGGACGAATAAACCTCATTCTGCTGCATGGTAAACTGGAATTGGCTGAAGTGCATGTCAGGGATTATTGTTGATAAGTATATACTAAAGATGATTGTTGTTAAGCTAATATAAGGCAACAATCATCGATAAGAAAACTATTTTTGATCTGTTTTGAATTGCAAACATCAGATCTATTCAGGGTAGTCCGGCTGTTCCATTTGAGAGCTGACTCGACCCTGTGATGATCACTATGCAGCTGCTGGATATTTGAAGTTCGGTCATTGGTTCAGAAACACTGGCTTCGTGAATGTTCTATGGCCTATGATTTCCTGACTGTACTGGTCAACTCGGCTACCCCACCAATCGGCGATCAAGAGGATTTAAGCACTGAGTTGAATCAAAAACCTTGAGGAAAAATTTATAAAATTTTGTGAACTGTCTCAAGGTGTTTCGTTTTTAAAATGTTATCCGTTTTACATTTTTATTAATCTGTGACCTTTAATATATAACAGATTGTCATCGACTTTAGAAAATGTAAAGGAGAACATGCCGCTGTCTACATCAACGGGGACGAAGTAGAAAAGGTCGAGAGCTCCAGGTTTTTAGGTGCCCAGATGACCAACAACCTGTCCTGGTCCCCCCCATGCCGACAATATAGTTTAAAAAGCCCACCAACGGCTCTACTTTCCCAGAAGACGAATGAAATTTGGCATGTCAGCTACGGCTCTCGCCACCATTTACAGATGTCCCAAAGAAAACATTCTTTCTGGTTGTATCACAGCTTGGTATGGCTCCAGCTCTGCCCAAGACCGCAAGGAACAACAATAGGTGGTGAATGTAGGCCAATCCATCACGCAAACAGTCTCCCATCAATTGACTCTGTCCACACTTCCCGTTGCCTCGGCAAGGTAGCCAGCATAATTAAGGAGCCCAAGCACCCCGGACATTCTCTCTTCCACCTTCTTCCGTCAGGAAAAAGATACAAAAATCTGAGGTCATGTACTAATCGACTCAAGGACAGCTTCTTCCCTGCTGCCGTCAGACTTTTGAATGGACGTACCTTCCATTTAGTTGATCTTTCTCTCCAGCCTAGCCATGGCTGTAACCCTACACTCTGCACTCTCTCACTTCCTTCTCTATGAGCAGTATGCTTTGTCTTTATAGTGCAAGAAACAATACTTTTCAATGTATGATAATACATGTGACAATAATAAATCAAATCAAATCAAATCATCAAAATTGTTCTGAAATACATTTATTGCGATTTGAGATGACTCAAAGTTTTAAACGGAGTGCACACTTTTTGTGGTAGTTGATTTAAGTTTCCCTTTGGGATTATGATATTCTGCGATTTACCAGCTGAATTCCCTGAAGGCAAAGAACAAAGAACAAAGAACAATACAGCACAGGAACAGGCCCTTCGGCCCTCCAAGCCCGCGCCGCTCCCCGGTCCAGAATTGAATCCTCATTCCAGGATCCCCGCCCAATTTTCCAGCCTATCTACATACCAATATTCTATCCACCGAGCTGTCCCTCACAGCTACGATGCTTTGTTCATTACAACCTATTAACTTACCCCCACCCCCCCATTCCAGACCATGTGATCTCCAGGGAGAGGCGAAAACCCAGAGTGAAAAACCCCAGGGCCAATATGGGGAAAAAAAATCTGGGAAATTCCTCTCCGACCCCCTGAGGCGATCGAAACGAGTCCAGGAGATCACAATGGCCCCGATCGGAAAATGCTTCCCAACCCTAGTCATTTCCACTTCCACGAACACCATATGAATTCCCTGCCCCCGAGACAGGTTCCCAACTATCCGCAGTCTCACTCTGTACTGGCACCAGCAAGATGATCATAGAATGAAGCCTTGAAACGAGAAACCAGGAACAATTAGCCCGCGCCGCTCCCTGGTCCAAACTAGACCACTCTTTTGTATCCCTCCATTCCCACTCCGTTCATATAGCTGTCCAGATAAGTCTTAAACGTTCCCAGTGTGTCCGCCTCCACCACCTTGCCCGGCAACACATTCCAGCCCCCCACGACCCTCTGTGTGAAATATGTCCTTCTGATATCTGTGTTAAACCTCCCCCCCTTCACCTTGAACCTATGAACCCTCGTGAACGTCACCACCAACCCGGGGAAAAGCTTCCCACCGTTCACCCTATCTATGCCTTTCATAATTTTATACACCTCTATTAAGTCTCCCCTCATCCTCCGTCTTTCCAAGGAGAACAACCCCAGTTTCCCCAATCTCTCCTCATAACCAAGCCCCTCCATACCAGGCAACATCCTGGTAAACCTCCTTTGTACTCTCTCCAAAGCCTCCACGTCCTTCTGGTAGTGTGGCGACCAGAACTGGACGCAGTATTCCAAATGCGGCCGAACCAACGTTCTATACATCTGCAACATCAGACCCCAACTTTTATACTCTATGCCCCGTCCTATAAAGGCAAGCATGCCATATGCCTTCTTCACCACCTTCTCCACCTGTGACGTCACCTTCAAAGATCTGTGGACTTGCACACCCAGGTCCCTCTGCGTCTCTACACCCTTTATGGTTCTTCCATTTATCGTGTAGCTCCTCCCTACATTATTCCCACCAAAATGCATCACTTCGCATTTATCAGGATTGAACTCCATCTGCCATTTCCTTGCCCAAATTTCCAGCCTATCTATATCCTTCTGTAGCCTCTGACAATGTTCCTCACTATCTGCAAGTCCTGCCAGTTTTGTGTCGTCCGCAAACTTACTGATCTCCCCAGTTACTCCTTCTTCCAGATCATTTATATAAATCACAAACAGCAGAGGTCCCAATACAGAGCCCTGCGGTACACCACTAGTCACAGGCCTCCAGCCAGAAAAAGACCCTTCCACTACCACCCTCTGTCTTCTATGACCAAGCCAGTTCTCCACCCATCTAGCCACCTCCCCCTTTATCCCATGGGATCCAACCTTTTTCACTAGCCTACCATGAGGGACTTTGTCAAATGCTTTACTAAAGTCCATATAGACAACATCCACGGCCCTTCCTTCGTCAACCATTTTGGTCACTTCTTCAAAAAACACCACCAGGTTCGTGAGGCATGACCTCCCTCTCACAAAACCATGTTGACTATCGTTAATGAGTTTATTCCTTTCTAAATGCGCATACATCCTATCTTTAAGAATCTTCTCCAACAACTTCCCCACCACGGACGTCAAGCTCACCGGCCTATAATTACCCGGGTTATCCTTCCTACCCTTCTTAAATAACGGGACCACATTGGCTATCCTCCAATCCTCTGGGACCTCACCTGTGTCCAGTGACGAGACAAAGATTTGCGTCAGAGGCCCAACGATTTCACCTCTCGTCTCCCTGAGCAGCCTTGGATAGATTCCATCAGGCCCTGGGGATTTGTCAGTCTTTATATTCTCTAACAAACCTAACACTTCCTCCTTTGTAATGGAGATTTTCTCCAACGGTTCAACACTCCCCTCCGAGACACTCCCAGTCAACACATCCCTCTCCTTAGTGAATACCGACGCAAAGTATTCATTTAGGATCTCCCCGACCTCTTTGGGCTCCAAGCATAAGTCCCCACTTTTGTCCCTGAGAGGTCCGATTTTTTCCCTAACAACCCTTTTGTTCCTAACGTATGAATAAAATGCCTTGGGATTCTCCTTAATCCTGTTTGCCAAGAACATTTCGTGACCCCTTTTTGCTCTTCTAATTCCCCGTTTGAGTATTTTCCTACTTTCATTATACTCCTCCAGAGCTCCCTCCGTTTTTAGCTGCTTGGACCTAACATACGCCTCTCTTTTCCATTTGACCAGTCCCTCAATTTCCCTGGTTATCCACGGTTCTCTAATCCTACCCTTCCTATCCTTCTTTTTTACAGGCACATGCTTGTCCTGTAGCCCTAACAACCGTTCCTTAAAAGATTGCCACATACCAGATGTGGATTTACCCTCAAACAGCCTCTCCCAATCAAGAGCTGCCAATTTCTGCCTGATCCCAATAAAGTTAGCCTTCCCCAATCCAACACCTTACCCTTGGGACACCACTCATCCTTTTCCATCACTATCCTAAAGCTAACAGAATTGTGGTCACTATTTGCCACATGTTCCCCAACCAAAACTTTGAAGACCTGACCGGGCTCATTCCCCAGCACCAGTTCCAGTATAGCCCCCTCTCTAGTTGGGCTGTCCACATATTGTTCCAACGAACCCTCCTGTACACATTTTACAAATGCCTCACCATCCAGAGTCCCTGCCCTCAGCGATTTCCAGTCTATACCAGGGAAATTGAAGTCTCCCACTACAACAACCCTATATTTCCTGCACCTATCCAGTATCTCCTGACATATCCATTCTTCCACTTCCCTTGGGCTGTTGGGGGGCCTGTAGTACACCCCCAACATAGTGACTGCGCCTTTCCTGTTTCTAAGCTCCATCCAGAGTGACTCGCTACACGACTCCTCCGAATTGTCCTCCCTCTGCACCGCTGTAATATGCTCTCCAACCAATACCGCTACTCCCCCACCTCTTTTGGCCCCTCCTCTGTCTCGCCTAAAACACTTGTACCCTGGAATATTCAGCTGCCAGTCCTGTCCCTCTTTCAACCAAGTCTCTGTCACCGCAACCACATCCAAATTCCTCGTGCGCATTAAGGCCCCGAGTTCGTCTGTTTTACCTGCTACGCTCCTTGCATTGAAGTATAAGCACTCCAGACCCCCAGGCTCAGTGAGGTCGTCCTCCCCCAGAGTGCTCTTCTTCTTTGCCAGCCTTGTCCCAGCCCCAAGCTCGTCCCCAGCCACCACACTTATAGACCTAATAGTTTGATCCCCACCCCCCTGCCATACTAGTTTAAACCCCCCCGAACTGCATTAGCAAAGCTCCCAGCCAGGATATTTGTGCCCTTCCAACTTCGTTGTGACCCCTCCCTCTTGTACAGGTGCCATCCTCTCCTGAAAACCTCCCATTGGTCCATGAAAATAAAGGCTGCAGTTGTTTGTTTCGGGTGTGACAACCAATTCAAGTGTGAATCAGATTGCACATTCCATTTGATCACGGTGAACTGTGCGACACGTTCGAGGGGCAAAGAGCGGGTTTAATTTGAACAACAATGATTCTAGACACCACCCCCTCCTCCCAACCCGCAGCACGTGCCCATTGAAGAAATGCGTTTTTCATTTCTGAATTCACCTTTTCTTTGTGGTCGTGTGTTTCCACAACCCATCAGTTTGCAGTGGTCTAATTCTCTATGGAAATTCACGCAGTAAAATCGGGACCAGGAAACATAAGGGGCTTTGATTATTTTCCATATTCAGCAGACAGAACAAGAGTTTTGACAACTCGTGCTATTTTTTTGTATTGAAACAAACAGAGATGGGTAACTGAAATAAAGTGATACAGAGCAAGGCCACAACGACAAAAACGATAATGGTTATTGCTTTCTTGTGAGCCCAGAATCCATAATCAAAAACCCACTGATGTATGCCTCCATAACTCTGAAGGCTGAAGTTGTTCGAGGATGATGCTCTCTTTCAGACACTGATTCTGATAATTGATGTATCCCTGTGACAGCAAATTCGATGATCAATTCACGATTAATTGTCAGATTGGACAGTGTAACAGATGCAGGCTGTATGAGATTATCTATCATTTTACATTCGACCTGGTAACACTGCGTTAATTTTCTTTTGTAGCAATGAATTTAGAAGCAGCTTGATAGCCAATAGACAGGTGTGGAAATCTGTGTTCCAATCGAGAAACGAAATTCTAAGTCGCAAAATGAAATAATAATTATCAGGACATGTAAAACAATCTAAGCACACAGAGTTGAATAAACTTTCAGGTTTTTGCTGCAGCGTGCATCATTGATAAGGCACATGAGTATGTTTTAGCAATTAATTGCGTTATTGAGCTTGATATTATTGCCTGGGGTCCATGTTCCTGTTTGTTTTGATATCGTGCTCGATAATGATGCTCATTGCATTTTTACTTCATTCCTTCTCATATAACTGTCGAGGGAGATCGGCCTCACATGCTTGGTCATTCTGACTTATTCACTCAGTCGGTCAGTCGGCCTTGCTTGGTCAGTTAGCCTCACTCGCTTGGTCAGTCTTTATTCATCTTTTGGCCTGTCTGCCTTATTCAGTCGGTCGGAAAGTCGGCCTCACTTGCTCGGTCAGTCAGTCGGCCTCGCTCACTTCGTATCTTTATCGGTCTCAGCATTCAGCCTCACTCAATTGGTCGGTCATTCTGCCTCACTGGCTTGCTTGGTCATTTGTTTATTTCTTTATGGGTTACAAGTCACATTAACACTGCAATGAAGTTACTATGAAATTCCCCGAGTCGCCACAAGCCAGCGCCTGTTCGGGCCAATGCACCGAACTGGCACGTCTCTCAGAATGTGAGAGGAAACAGGACCACTTAGAGAAAACCCACACAGACACGTGGAGAACGTGCAAACTCCACACAGACTGTGACCCAAGCCGGAATTCGAACCCGGGTCCCTGGCTCTGTGATGCAGCAGTGTTAAGCACTTTGCCACCGTGCCACCCAGGAAGCTTCACTCGGCCGGCTGGTCAGTCGGCCTCACTCCTCATTCAGTCTGCATTACTCGCTCAGTCATTCAGTCAAATATGACCTTCCCTCATGAACCCATGCTGCGTCTTACCAATGGGACAATTTATATCCAGATGTCTCGTTATTTCTTCCTTGGTGATAGATTCAAGCATTTTTCCTACTACAGACGTTATGCTAACCGGCCTATAGATACATAGCTTTTGTCTACCTTCTTCTTTAAACAGTGGCGTCACATTTGCTGTTTTCCAATCTGCCGGAACAGCCCCAGAGTTCAGCGAATTTTGGTAAATTACCAGAAGTGCATTTCCTATTTCTCCCGCCATTTCCTTTATTACCCTGGCATGCAATCCATCAGGAAGGCTTGTCTACCTTTAACCCCATGAACTTGTCCAACATTACCTCTTTCCTGATAATGAAAGTTTCTCGGTCCTCACTTGCCAGAGACGTCCTTTCATCAATTTTCGGCATGTTATTTGTTTCTTCCACTGTGAAGACCGACACAAATACCTGTCCAATGCCACAGCCATTTTGTCATTCCCAGTTATTACACCCCCCTTCTCATCATCTGAAGAACCAATGTTTACTTTAGCTACGTTTTTCCGTTTTATACATTTGTGAAAACGTTTGCGATCTTTTTTTATATTCTGAGCTTGTTTACTCTCATAATCCATCTTACTTTTCTTCATAGCTTTTTCCTTGGCTTTCTGTTAACCGTTAAAGATTTTCCAATCCTTTAATTTCCCAATACTCTTTGCCACTTTGTATGCATTTTCTTTCAATTTGATACCTTCCCTCATTTCCTTCGATACCCATGGCCGATTATCTCTTTTTTTACAGTCCTTCCTTATCACAGGTATATAAGTTTACTGAGCACTATGAAAGATTGCTTTGAAAGTCCACCGCTGTTCCTCAATTCTCCAACCATAAAGTTTTGCTGCCAGTGTACCTCAGCCAACGCCTACCTCATTCATTTGTAGTCACCTTTGTTTAAGCGCAAGACACTGGCCTTGGATTTTACCTTCTCACGCTCCATCTGTATTTTAAATTCAACCATACTGTGATCGCTGTTTCCGAGAGGATCTCTCACTGCAAGATCATTAATTATTCCTCTCTCATTCCACAGGACCAGATCAAGGACAGCTTGCTCCTTCGTAAGTTAAATTACATACTGTCCAAGGAAGCTATCGCGGATACATTCGCTGAACTCGTCCTCAAGGCTGCCTTGGCCAACTTGGTTTGACCAATTGACATGTAGATTAAAATCCCCCATGATAATTGCTGTACCATATGTACATGCATAAGTTATTTCTTTGTTTATTTCTCGCCCCACCATGATGTCGTTATTTGGTGGCCTATAGACTATGCTTATCAGTAGCTTTTCCTACTTACTATTTCTAATTTCCACCCAAGTGGATTCAACCTTTTTCCCATAGAACCTATATCATCTCTCACCACCGCCCTGATGTCATCCTTAAATATCAGAGCTACACCACCTCCGTTACCTTCCTGTCGGTCCCTCCAAACAGTCTGATACCCCTGGACATTTAACACCCAATCCTGACCATCCCGCAACCATGTCTCTGAAATGGCGACAAAATCACACTCGTTCACAATGATTTGTGCCGCCAACTCATTTACCTTGTTTCGAATGCAACGAGCAATGAGATAAAGTGCCCTTATGCTGGCTTTTGTACCTTCTTTTCGGAATCTAACACTTCCTGTGTTCTCCTTCCTTTTAGCTTTTTTCCTGATTTTTGGTGTAGTTGGCCTCACTTGCTCGGTCAGTCAGTTGGCGTTGCTCAACTTGTGGCTGGTGCTGCTGTACTGCACCTGCCTGTGCAAACCCAGTTACCTCACATCCTCAGTAGCCCCCCTTCCACCCCCCCCCCCCCGCTCCCGCCCCCCCACGCCCCGCCAACCATGAACCATTATTCCTGATTGGAGGATATGTATCCAATCTGCGTAAGTGATGAAGCTGATGAACATGCTGACTGGCCAATGAAGTGGGGGAAACACTGGGAGACTGGTGAGTGGTTGTGACGATGGGCAATTTGGCTGACCAATGGAAGAGGAGAAATGGTGAATGGTCAATTTCTGTCCAGTCAGTGTTAAGAACCGCAATGATGGATAGGCGGAGTGATCAGTTGCAGAGCACAGTTGACGGCGATGTTTCATCTGTCCAATCAGTATGAGGATGGTTGGTGTCATACTGTTTGAATGTCCAATAGGAAAATAGAGAGGCCATGTGGGTGGGTTTTCCTCTCACCGTTAAATGAATTGGAGAATTTTAGTGAAAGGATATTTCAACACCTTTTTCATCTGCTGTCTGAACTGAGTCTGTGTCACAGCATAAATTGCAGTGTTTGTGCAGCAACTTAGGAGCTGCACCATGAAGCCGAATTCCATAAAGCAATGAGGAAAATATTTAGTATAATACCCCAACCACGATAGCCGTTCAGAAGTCGTATAAACCATGGTCATTGACCATAACAGCATGAAATTGGCTGATATTGAAAGCAGTAAAATGATGGATCTCCTTCGACTCTCCATCTCGGGGTCTCTGGGATTCTCCCCACTGCTATGAGCTCGGAGTCTCCTGCGGGCTCTGCTGCTCACTAAAATATGTCTGACGGTGAACACATTGAGCAGCAAAATCTGGACAAATGGAACACATGGGTTCAGAATGTAGTGGAGCAACACGATTACTACCCAGACCAGGGACTCCTCAACATATCGTGGAGAATCACAAAACCATGGTATGTTCAATAGCCAATAATTACTGGATAACATAAAATATCAGAAAATGTTCTTTGAACAGCTGAGCACACTCACTGTTCCCAGAACCACAGTTGCCGTTTTCTCACTGCAATATTTTATTTTTAGCTTTGGGCAGCAAATGGCCACAAATCGATCAAAGGTGAAAGTGACGGTGAACCAGACAGAACAGTCAGTGGCTGCAAAAAGCAGGACGGCGTGGATATTACACGCGGGTATCGAGCTCAGGAATAGAAAATGTTCCGCATAAACAATGGGAATGTGTCTCAATATCAGGTCCAGAAAAACGACCATTAGATCCCCCAAAGACATGGCCACCAGGTATCGAGTGACGCATTTGGACAGACCACAGTTCCGGCTCTTCAGCGTCACAATTGTGAGCAAGTTCACTAGAAGGCAAAGAAATAAAAAGTAAAATCATACAACAGGCTGGAGAAGAAATCATCTATTTCATTGAGTTGGTGTTGACAAAGACGCACAAATACGCACACACACACACTCTTCGAGAGACACAGGAACGCAAACCCACACAAAAACTCTCCTTGAGACTCAGAAACAAACATTTTGATGCAAACTCTCCCAGCGGCGTAAGAACACGCCCCCCTTCCCCCGCCCACACACACATACAAATATTCGTAGATGCACAGGAACACACACAAAACCCAAACTCTCCTGGAGACACAAACACACACACACACACACGCAACCTCTCCTGGGGAGACAGGAACAAATGTACACGCACAAACAGACAAGCACTCCTGTGAAAATAGGAACATAAACACACATGCACAAATTCTCCGAGGGGCAGAGGAACACAATTCCAAACACAAAAACGCTCCAAGAGGCACAAGAATGCACAGTCTCCTGCAGACACAGAAAAATAAACACAAACACACAAACTTTCCGAGAGACACCGGAATGTAAACCCACACACAATATCTCCTCGACCCACAGGAACGGAAACCCACACACAAACTCTCTGAAAGACACAAGAATACACACCCCCACACAATCTCTCCGAGAGACACTGGACACAAACACACACAATCAAACTCTCCGAGAGACAGAGGAACACAGACACATGCACAACATTCATGTAGACACAGGGTGACAAACACAGATCCAAAACCTCCGAGAGGCAGAGGAACACAAACCCACACATACAAACTCTCCTCGAGACATTAGAAGACAAGCACACATGGGAGGCGAAGGACCAGTGGTATCATCACTCAATTATTAAGCCCCAAACCCAGACATTGTTCTGGGGACCAGGGTTCGAATCCCGCCACGGCAGATGGTGGAATTTGAGTTCAGTAAAATAATCTGTAGTAATGAGTCTACTAATGATCATGAAAGCATTGTCGATTGTCAGAAAAATCCAACTGGTTCACTAATGTCCTTTTGTGCCGTCCTTACCTGGTCTCGCCTACATGTGACACCAGAGTCACAGTAATGTGTTTGACTCTCAACTGCCTGTGAAACTGCCGAGCAAGCCACTCATTTGTAACAATCGCGACAAAATCTCCACAAAGAAATGAAACTGGACGGAGAACCTGGCATCGACCGAGGCACTGGAAAAGACAACGGCAAATCAAACAGCCCTGTTGACCCTGGAACGTCCTCCTTACTAACATCTGGGGCTTGTGCCAAATTTGGGAGAGGTGTCACACAGACTAATCAAGCAACATCCTGACGTAGTCATTCTCACTTCAGACACCACCGCTACCATCCCTCGATTTGTCCTGTACCATCGGCAGGACAGACCGAGCAGATGTGGCGGCACAGTGGTACACAGTTGTGAGGGATTTGATCTGGGAGTCCTTAACATCGATTCTGTATCCCATCAATTCTCATGTCTTCAGTTAAACATAGGCAATGAAAAGTCTTACTGGTCTCCATTTACCCCCCTCATTTGGCTGATGGATCAGTATTCCACCATATTCAACAACACTTGGAGGTCGCACTGAAGATAGCAAGGACACAAAATGTACTCTGGGTGGGGGATTTCAATGCCCACCACCAAGAGTGGCAGCAGCACGAGTGATCGAGTTGGTCAGGTCCGAAAGTATATAACTGCTAGACTGGGTCTGTAGCAGATGGTGAAGGAACTAACAAGAGGAAATAACATTCTTGACCTCATACTTTCCAATCTGCCGGCTGCAGATGCATCTGTTCATGATGGAATCGTTAAGAGTGAGAACTACACAGTCCTTGTCGAGACGAAGTCCCGCCTTCACATTGAGAATAACCTCCACTGTTTTGTGTGGCACGATGCGTGCTGAATGGGATAGACTTTGAACAGATATAGCAAATCAAGACTGGGCATCAAGAATGCTCTGTGGCCATCAGCAGCAGTGGAATTGTACTCCACAATCTGAAACCTCATGGCCCGGCATATCAGCCATTTGGACTGCGATCCAATTTGCCAGCAATCCAGATCGGTACATGCGCAGTGGCCTGCTCAGCGCTGCGTTGGAGGCTTCTGGGATGGGAATAAGCCCCACCCACGGATTTGTGCTGACATGCACGCTGGTGAACTTTGCAGAGTACAGAGTGTGAGACCTCCTTTTGGAAACTCCTGCTGAAAGAAACAACGCAATTTAATCCATTTTAATTTTAATCCAAATTCTACACTTCAATTTTTTTTAGGAGAATCGCCCCCACTCACTTATAATCACAGATATTCATGCAGGCATTCATACACAGAGAAACATAAACAAAAATACAACCATGTAACGACACACAGGCATAAACAATATTTCCTGAAGCAAATACACAAATACGCACACAGACTAACACAAACACACACACACAAACGTTTGCACACAGACTCACACAAACACACACACAAATGCACAGACTCACAGACACAAAAGCAGACACATGCAGGACTAATCCCACCCACCCACATATTCACGCACACACGGAGACTAACAAACTTGCACCCACCGACATTCACACACATACACTGAAAGCAAACCGTCACACAAAGACATACAAACAGCCACAGCCACACGCAGCCACACACCCGCACGTAGAACGAGACCCACGCACATATGCTGACAGGCACAAACATACACGCACACACACACAATGCTATAATATCCAAGTCAGAAACTCCAAACTGTTTTATGAGGTCCTCCTAGAACATAGAACATAGAACATAGAACATTACAGCGCAGAACAGGCCCTTCGGCCCACGATGTTGCACCGACCAGTTAAAAAAAAACTGTGACCCTCCAACCTAAACCAATTTCTTTTCGTCCATGAACCTATCTACGGATCTCTTAAACGCCCCCAAACTAGGCGCATTTACTACTGATGCTGGCAGGGCATTCCAATCCCTCACCACCCTCTGGGTAAAGAACCTACCCCTGACATCGGTTCTATAACTACATCCCCTCCTGGATCATAAATAATACAATGTGAATTTGGCTAGGGCAAGCATGAGATGTTAGATGTTTCACTTCATGTATGAGTCAACTGACCCACGAGGAACTTTGACCAAACAAATTTTATTTAAAGTACTATTAACGTGTCACAGTAACTTGTACCAATTACAAATAAGAGATAAACGCCCATGATAACGTAGACACATTAACAACGAGATGAAATGTTCCAAACAAACAAACCTCCATATCAACATATCCCAGTCAAAGGTTTAACAGCTGAAATAAAAAGACTGTCCACGTGATGCTGGAACTTAGTCCTTTGTTTGGAGAATTGAAAGCCTGACTTTGCAGCCTTTTAACTCCAACGGCGCTCGAGACAGAGACAATGCCATTGCTGGACACTTTTCTGTTCTCAGCAAAGCACTTCAAGAGACAGAGACACTTTAGCTGCTCGCAAGCAAACCACCAACAGTCGAAGTTTCAGTCCAAGACGGCAAAAAGACCAGTTTTCAGCATGCCAGAATAATTTACATTACTATGGAGGGAAGCACAGAAACAGAATTGTTCAGTCTGATGTCCAAGCACCTTCTAAACCAAAAGTGCATCCAGCAGCACAAAACGCAAAGTTAAACAACTCCTGTTAACTGAACTGTCAATCATTCTTTCTCCAACAATTCAGGGTCATAAGAATCCCAGGAAGAGCATGAGTTCCAAGGTAAAAATAAACAAAGCCCCATTTAAACCATAAGGGACTTTGAAGCAGAGAGATCTGAGGCCGCTTATAACTTCAGAAACATGAGTAAAAATACAGTTCTCAAAGGCAAACCAGCGTGACACCTCCCGCTTCAGAAATAAATGGACTATCAAAATTCAAAGATGGTTTCATTTTTAAAACCTTTCTGTTTCACACTGCTACTATTCTGCAACAAACATATATGCCTGATACAAAATCAAAACATGCTGAGATCACACTACTACACTCATTTCTGTCATTGTTTTCCACTTCAACACTTTTAAAAATCACATATTTGATGAACCGATTGATCGACAAGACTCCTTCAGTTCTTAATCCTACATTGATTCTCAATCCAAATGCACTTTGGCTGCTATGATGATAAATTAGCTTTGGCAATATTCTCCAAGAACTTGGCAGGATCAGGAGGAGAAAAATATCTGGGTCATTCGGAAAGGTAATTTTATCTGTGTCAACTTTCTTATTCATTGGCCAGAACTCATCTGGTTAGCAATTAGAACACTTAGTTTGGCCTTGATCTTGCGCCATCAGTTTCTGCATATTCCTTGGCAAAGGCGCAAAACAATTTGTCTTCATTGCTGTCAGATCCCATTTTGACTGTGATCAATACTGTGAAAACCAGTTAAATTTACTCGAACACTAACTGTATACAGTCCTGTTTCACTGGGTAGCCACATCTCTGCTCACTGCTCACAGAATCATTATGCCAGCAGTTCATTTAAATGATGGCACAATCTTGGAAAACAGTCTTACTTCACGTTGTTGTACCTTGTTCGGTTCACATTAGCCCGATGCTTCGACTCCTCAACCTCCTTTTTGAGATTACACATGACTGTTGATTCATCTACATTTCTCTTTGTATAGATTATGAGCCGCTTTTTTTATAGTCCTGCAATTTACATTCAGACAATTTGAACAAATCAGCAACGGTCAGATTGGCTTGTGTGTCTCCACACCTGCTCAATATCTTTGTTCACATCATTGTTCTCCTTCTCCACCTCCACCTCCACTAATTTAATGTGATTGATCGAGACTTTCGGCTGCTGAATCCTGGACAAAGTAAACATCAGCTTTTCCTTCTGAGCCTGTGCCAAATTTGTGAGGAAATCGCGAATCCCATGCGCGCTGTGGGCGGGGCTTAGCGCACCCGAATCGATCGGAGCTCTGAATCACGCATGCGCAGTTAGAAAAGAAATTGAAAAAGCGCGCCATGTCAGATCGCTCCCCAGCCGTAAACAGTAGAGAAAGCGACCCGGGAGCGAAAACCGGGCGTAATGGCCCCAACAGACATCACGGTCCCCCTCATCCACCCACCCACCCGCTACCATGACAGACCGTGACCCCCTGCCCCCTTCCCTCCCACAGATTGCCCGCAGAGTGGCAGCCGTCCCTCCCCAGCCCTCCCCATTCCCCCCACAAGAGATCCATTTGGCCTCCCCCCTCCCGCCCGCCGGAGATACATCTTATCCGCCTCCCTCCGGCCCACCTCCCCCGCCCAAGTGATTGATCTGCCCTCAATTCCCTCCCCCCTCCCCCCCCGCCCCCCCAGGGAATGGTCTGGGCTCAACCCTCCCCACCCCCAAGAGAATGATCTGGTCTCACTCCCCTCCATCCCCCCACCCCAGCGATACATCTGACCCGCCTCCTCCCCCCTCACCCACTCCTCCCTCACCCACTCCTCCCCAGACAATGATCTGGCTTCACTCCCCTCCCCCCTGCCCGCGCAGAGGTACACCTGACCCGCCTCCTCCACCATCCTCCACCATCCACCCCCTCCCATCACCAGCTGGCCGCCTCCCTCCCCCTACCCCCCCCCCCCCACATCCCCAACCCGCCCCCAACCAGACAACGCCCTTTATTCAGCATGTCCATTTCAGCGCGATTCTGCATTGGCGAACGTTGGGTAAAGGGCAAGATGCTGATAAAGCAGGGTGGGCAGTTCATTAGTTCAATTGAAATGCATGCAAATGCATTTAAATCGCCATTGCGCTCGTTTCGGGCATGAATCGGCTGGCGGCCATTCTCTAAAAATACAGTTAACATATCACAATACCTTTTACCAATTGAACACAAGAAAACAAAAACCAACCGTGACACTGTATAAACCTTGACAAGTATATGGAATGATCCAACCAAACAAACCACGTCATAAACATACCCCTAACAGGTTTAACACAGAAAATGAGACTACACACGTGAGGCTGGAACTTAGTCCTTTCGTTGGAGAATTGAAACTCTGACTTCTCAGCCTTGCAGCCTCCAGCAGCCCTGGACACAGGGTATATGCCACTGCGGGCCTATATTTGTTCCCAGCAAACGACTTGAAGAGTCCGAGACACTCTAATTACATGCTAGCAAACGAACAACAGCAGAGCTTTTCGCTCCAGGAAGGCAAGAAGACCGATGTCCAGCCTTCCCTAGTCCAACTAGGGAAGGGGCCGGACGTGAACTGCTTTTGGGGAATGAGCCCAGCCAGGTGGTCCATGATTCAGTCGAGGAGTAGTTCTGGAACAGTGACCACAATTCAGTAAGCTTTAACGCACTGGACTTAGTGTTATGTAATGAGCAAGACGTGATAAAAGATCTTAAAGTAAGGGAACACTTAGGAAGCAGTGATCATAATATGGTAGAATTCAGTCTGCAATTTGAAAGTGGGAAGGCAGAATCAGATGTGAAGGTTCTACAGTTAAATAAAGGTAATTACAAGCGCATGAGGGAGGAACTGACAAAAATCGACTGGAAGCAGAGCCTAGTGGGAAAGACAGTAGAACAGCAATGGCAGGAGTTTCTGGGAGTAATTGAGGACACAGTGCAGAGGTTCATCTCAAACAAAAGAAAGGTTATCAGAGGGGGGATTAGGCAGCCATGGCTGACAAAGGAAGTCAGGGAATGCATCAATGCAAAAGAGAGAGCCTATAATGTGGCAAAGAGTAGTGGGAAGTCAGAAGATTGGGAAGGCGATAAAAACAAACAGGATAACAAAGAGAGAAATAAGGAAGGAGAGGATCAACTATGAAGGTAGGCTAGCCAGTAACATTAGGAATGATAGTAAAAGTTTCTTTAAATACATTAAAAACAAACGAGAGGCAAAAGTAGACATTGGGCCGCTCCAAAATGACGCTGGTAATCTAGTGATGGGAGACAAGGAAATAGCTGAGGAACTTAATAAGTATTTTGCGTCAGTCTTCACAGTAGAAGACATGAGTAAGATCCCAACAATTCAGGAAAGTCAGGGGGCAGAGTTGAATATGGTTGCCATCACAAAGGAGAAAGTGCTAGTGAAACTAAAAGGTCTGAAAATTGATAAATCTCCGGGCCCAGATGGGCTCCATCCTCGAGTTCTAAAGGAGATAGCTGAAGAAATAGTGGAGGCGTTAGTTATGATCTTTCAAAAGTCACTGGAGTCAGGGACAGTCCCAGAGGATTGGAAAATCGCTGTTGTAACCCCACTGTTCAAGAAGGGAACAAGAAAAAAGGTGGAAAATTATAGGCCAATTAGCCTAACCTCAGTTGTTGGCAAAATTCTAGAATCCATCGTTAAGGATGAGATTTCTAAATTCTTGGAAGTGCAGGGTCGGATTAGGACAAGTCAGCATGGACTTAGTAAGGGGAGGTCGTGCCTGACAAACCTGTTAGAGTTCTTTGAAGAGATAACAAATAGGTTAGACCAAGGAGAGCCAATGGATGTTATCTATCTTGACTTCCAAAAGGCCTTTGACAAGGTGCCTCACGGGAGACTGCTGAGTAAAATAAGGGCCCATGGTATTCGAGGCAAGGTACTAACATGGATTGACGATTGGCTGTCAGACAGAAGGCAGAGAGTTGGGATAAAAGGTTCTTTCTCAGGATGGCAACCGGTGACAAGTGGTGTCCCGCAGGGTTCAGTGTTGGGGCCACAGCTGTTCTCTTTATATATTAACGATCTAGATGACGGGACTGGGAGCATTCTGGCCAAGTTTGCCGATGATACAAAGATAGGTGGAGGGGCAGGTAGTATTGAGGAGGTGGGGAGGCTGCAGAAAGATTTAGACAGTTTAGGAGAGTGGTCCAAGAAGTGGCTGATGAAATTCAACGTGGGCAAGTGCGAGGTCGTACACTTTGGAAAAAAGAATAGAGGCATGGACTATTTTCTAAACGGTGACAAAATTCATAATGCTAAAGTGCAAAGGGACTTGGGAGTCCTAGTCCAGGATTCTCTAAAGGTAAACTTGCAGGTTGAGTCCGTAATTAAGAAAGCAAATGTAATGTTGTCATTTATCTCAAGAGGCTTGGAATACAAAAGCAGGGATGTACTTCTGAGGCTTTATAAAGCACTGGTTAGGCCCCATTTGGAGTACTGTGAGCAATTTTGGGCCCCACACCTCAGGAAGGACATACTGGCACTGGAGCGGGTCCAGCGGAGATTCACATGGATGATGCCAGGAATGGTAGGCCTGACATACGATGAACGTCTGAGGATCGTGGGTATATATTCATTGGAGTTTAGGAGGTTGAGGGGAGATCTGATAGAAACTTACAAGATAATGAACGGCTTAGATAGGATGGACGTAGGGAAGCTGTTTCCATTAACAGGGGAGACTAGGACGCGGGGGCACAGCCTTAGAATAAAAGGGAGTCACTTTAGAACAGAGATTAGGAGAAATTTCTTCAGCCAGAGAGTGGTGGGTCTGTGGAATTCATTGCCACAGAGGGCTGTGGAGGCCGAGACGTTGAGCGTCTTCAAGACAGTAATTGATAAATTCTTGATTTCTCGAGGAATTAAGGGCTATGGGGAGAGAGCGGGTAAATGGAGTTGAAATCAACCATGATTGAATGGTGGAGTGGACTCGATGGGCCGAATGGCCTTACTTCCGCTCGCATGTCTTATGGTCTTATGGTCTTATGATGGAGAAAGCTGAGTGTTGAACTCAGGTGAAGGTGTGAAATGGGGAAAGGCTGAATTCAACAACATTAGGTAGGGACTTAAAAATGAAGATTCGAGGCAGATGTTTGATGGCAAATAAACATCTGGCATGTGGGAAGCTTCCAAGTGTAATCTGATAGGAACTCAGTACCGGCATCTTTCTGGAAGTATGAAGGATAAGTATGGCAAGAGATATTTTGAGCCTTGTCAACGAGAAAAAGGAAGCATTCGTCAAGGCGAAGAGGCTGGGAACACACAAAGCAAGTGTGAAATCTAAGGAAAGGAGGAAGAAACTAAAGCAGGGAGTCAGGAGGGCTAAAAGGGGTCACAAAAAGGAATTGGTCTGCAGGATTATGGAAAATCCTAAGGCCTTTTACATATCGATATAGACATAAGCATTGTCAGGGAGAGGGTTGTTCCGCTAAAAGCTGAAGGAGGAAATTTATGCGTGGAGTTTGAGGAAATGGGTGACGTATGAAACTAGTATATTCCATCAGTATTTACCAAAGAGACGGACTTGGTGCAAGATGATCTGGGGAAGGTTGTGTGGATAATTTGGGTCACGTTGAGATCAAAAATGAGGAGGTATTGTGGTTCTTGAGAAAACATTAATGTTGACAGGTCCCCAGGGCCTGGTGGGATATATCCCAGAATACTGAGAGATGCAAGGGAGGGAATTACTGGGTCCTTGAAAGAAAATTTGTATCCTGACTGGCTCCAAGGGAGGTCCGAGAGGATTTGAAAATAACCAATGTCACCAACAAAATTCTGAGCGAGCATGTTCTCACTGCAGATGCCTGCGGGCGGCCGAAAGCCGACAAAGGGAGGTAGTGAGCATGTGCAGGACTCTCATGCTGCACATGCGCATTAGCAGTAGCAGAGATTTGACAAAAAAAGAGTGCTGTCAGGCTTCTGGTGGTGCAGGCTGCCTGAAGCAGCTCCTTCCACTGCAATCTCCGGGGCCCTCAGCCCGAGATATAGCCTGGGCCGACCCCTCTGCATCCCAGACCGATCACGCCCCCTCACCCACTGATCGTGACAAAGTCACCTTCCCCCATCGATCACGGCCCATTGCCCTCCCAAGGATCCCTGCAGATTGGTAGCAGGCCCCATCCTCTGTAGCCCCTCCTCCATTAACCCCGCCCCATTCGCCCTTCACCTATTTGCGCCGCCACCATTAGCATTGCCCCCACTGTTCCCACCCACTTGTCCCTCCCCCCTCTTGCCCCGCCCCATTAGACCCACCTTCTGGTTTTGTCCAGTGGGCATTGCCCAGGTGCCATACTGGCATTGTCTTGGTGCCAGGGTTGCACTGGCTGTCTGGCACTGCCGAAGGGTAACCCCTCCTTGCCCAAGGCCCCCCCGGGTGGCGGGGGGGGGGGTGGTCAATGGATTCCGATTCCAGTAGTGATGCAAAGTTGCCGTCTATTCCTCACAGGGAGAAACTTTCCCCTCGAGGTCATAAACGTGGGCGGGCCCCGATGACTGTGCACCTGGTTCACTAAGCAGACGTTAAACAGTATTCGAATAAACTTAAATACATTAACCTGCCTCTCGCCCATTTCTGGCGATAGGTGAACCGCGCCGGAAATCTGGCGCTCGTAAAATGCCACTGGTTTTCGCAACTGTCTCTCAGCGCTTTATGCCCCTCTTTCCCACTGCATTGCACCAGAAAACGGGCGCAACGCGACGGTAAAATAGCCCCAAACTGTCCCCGCACGTGGAACTCCCTGGTGAGGAATAGACGGCAACTTTGCATCACGACTGGAAACGGAATCCATTGAGCAACCCCCCCCCCCCCCGCCACCCGGGGGGGCCTTGGGCAAGGAGGCGTTACCCTTCGGCAGTGCCAGACAGCCAGTGCAAACCTGGCACCAAAACAATGCCAGTATGGCACCTGGGCAATGCCCACTGGACAAAACCAAGGTCTCGTTGACTGTCCACCTCTCTCAATTTACACCCATTCAATTAATAATGTGTCTTCATATTATTGTCACCAAAGTGGATAACCTCACATTTATCCACAATTTGGTTTAGCGAGCAGATGCACACACTCTCAGTCTGTCCAAATCGCGCTGAAGCATGTCTGCATCCTCCTCACAGCTCAACCTTCCACTGAACATATTATGCTCTGCAAATCTGGAGTTAACACATCCAGTTCCTTCTTCCAAATCATTAATATATAATGTGAAATGTTTGGGTCCTCGCACAGATCTCTACGGAACAACACTCGTCACTGACTGCCAATCAGGAAAATACACACTTATGCAATTTTTTTGCCTCCTCTCTGCTCATCAGCTTTCTATCTTTCTCAAGACATTACCTGCAATCACGTGATTTAACTTTACATAGTGGGCTGTTATATGAGACCTTGCCGAAAGCCTTCCGAAAGTGTAAATTAACCACATCCACTGGTTCTCTTTGATCAATTCTGCTTGTTACATCCTCAACAAAAATCAAATGGATTCGTCAAGCATGGTGCTAATCAGAGTAGAAATGAAAGGATCTATTGGATAAATACGTGGCTGAAGATATGGTGTCATGGGGAGGTTTTCAGATTCCTGGGGCATTGGGACCGGCTCTGGGGAGGTGGGACCCATACAAATTGGGCGGGTCACACCTGGGCAGGATTGGGACTCCGAGGGGGAGTGTTTGCTAGAGTGTCTGGGGAGGGTTTAACCTGATATTTCAGGGGGATGGGAACCGATGTAAGGAGTCCGAGAAGGGCAATATGTGGGGAGAAGGTTCCAACTGCAGTCAAAAATCAGGAAAATACTTCAAAGAAGGATAACTCAGAAGATATTAGTAATGGAAGTGTTAGAATTCAAAAAGAAGGTGCAAAAATTAGCATAAGGGCACTTTATCTTAATGCTTGTAGCATTCGAAACAGGGTAAATGAGTTGACGGCACAAATCATTGCCAACGAGTATGATTTGGTGGCCATTACAGAGACACGGTTGTCGGATGGTCACGACTGGGAGTTAAATATCCAGGGTTATTAGACTGTTCAGAGGGACTGAAAGGAACGTAAGAGAGGTGGTGTAGCTCTGATATTTGAGGGTGATATCAGGGAGTCATGAGAGATGATATAGGTTCGATGGAAAAAAAAGATTGAATCTATTTGGGTGGACATGAGAAATAGTAAGGAATAAAAGTCACTGATAGGCCTTGTCTATAGGCCACCAAATAATAACATCATGGTGGGGCGAGAAATAATCAAATAAATAACTCATGCATGTAAAAAATGGCACAGCAATTATCATGGGAATTTTCATCTACATATTAATTGGTCAAACCAGATCGGTCAAGGTAGCCTTGAGGAGGAGTTCGGAGAATGTATCCATGATAACTTCCTTGAACATATGTAATGGAACCTCCGAGGGAGCAAGCTATCATAGATCTGGTCCTGTGTAATGAGACAGGAATAATTAACAATGTTACAGTTAGGGTTCCTCTCGGAAGAAGGAATCAAAGTATGATTGAATTTAAAATACAGATGGAGCGTGAGGAGGTAAAATCTAATACCAGTGTTTTCTGCTTAAACAATGGGGACTACAAAGGGACGAGGGAGGTGTTGGCTAAGGTAGACTGGGAACAAAAACTTGATGGTAAGACAATCGAGGAATAGTGGAGGACTTTCAAAGCGATCTTTCACAGTGCTCAGCAAATGTATATGCCAGTGATAAGGAAGGACTGAAGAAAAAAAGTGATAATCAGACTTGGATATTTAAGGAAATAAAGGAGAGTGTCAAATTGACAGAAAATGTATAAAAGTGGCAAAGGTTAGTGGGAAACTAGAGGATTGGAGAATCTTTAAAGGTCAACAGAAAGCTACGAAAAAACTATAAAGAAAAGTAAAATGGATTATGAGAGTAAACTAGCTCACAATGTAAGAACGGATCGCAAAAATGTTTTCAAATCTATAAAACGGCGAAGAGTGGCTCAAGTAAACATTGGTCCTTTAGAGAGGAGAAGGGGATGTAATAACTGGAAATGAGAAAAAGGCTGAGGCATTGAACAGGTACTTTGTGGCGGTCTTCACAGTGGAAGACACAAATAACATGCCAAAAAGTGATGACAGGAAGGCCATGGCAGGTGAGGAACTAGAAACTATCATTACCAAGAAAGAGGTAATGTTGGGCAAGCTAATGGGGCTAAAGGTAGACAAGCCTCCTGGTCCTGATGGAATGCACCCAGGATACTAAAAATGATAGCGGGGAAATAGCAAATGCACTGATGGCAAAGTTACCAAAATTCGCTGGACACTCGGGTGGTTCCCGCAGATTGGAAAACAGCAAAGTGACGCCACTGTTTAAAAAAGGAGGTAGACTAAAGGCCGTAGCTATAGGCTAATTAGCTTAACTTCTGCAGCAGAGAAAATGCTTGAATCTATCATCAAGGAAGAAATAGCGTGACATTTGGATATAAATTGTCCCAGTGGTAAGAATGGGCAATGGTTCATGAGGGTCAGGTCATGTTTGACGATTTTGGCGCAATTCTTTGAGAACATTACATGCGCAGTGGACAATGGGGAACCTGTGGATGTGGTGTATCTGGATTCCCAGAAGGCATTTGACATGGTGCCGCACCAAAGACTGCTGCATAAGATAAAGGTGCATAGTGTTACGGATAATATATCAGCATGGGTAGAGGATTGGTTAACGCGCAGAAAGCAAAGAGAGGGGGTAAATTTTGGTGTTTTTCTGGTAGGCGATCAGTGCCCAGTGTTGTGCCTCAGAGATCAGTGTTGGGACCACAACAGTTTAGGATTTACATAGATGATTTGGAGTTGAGGACCAAGTGAAGTGATGACACTATGATGTGTGGCAGAGCAAAGTGTGCAGAGGACGGTGAAAATCTGCAAAGGGATATAGGTAGTCTAAATGAGGGGGCGCGGGACTGGTAGATGGAGTCCAATGTTGGTAAATGTGAGGTCATCCATTTTGGTAGGAATAACAGCAAAATGGGCTATTATTTAAATGGTAAATAATTGCAGTATGCTGCTTGCAGTGGGGCCTAAGTGTCCTTGTGCAAGAAGCACAAGGAGTTGCTTTGCAGATGCAGCAGGTAATTAAAAGGCAAATGGAATTCTGTCCTTCATTGCCAGAGGAATGGAGTTTAAAAACAGCGAGTTTATGTTGCAGCTGTAAAAGGTGCTGGTGAGGCCACACCTGAGTACTGTGTGCAGTTTTTGTCTTCTTGCTTGAGAAAGTACATACTGGCACTGGAGGGGGTACAGAGGAGATTCACTAGGTTTATTCGTGGGTTGAGAGGGGAGGTTGAGTAGACCTGGGCTATATTCATTGGAATTCAGAAGAATGAGGCGAGATCTTTTCGAAACATATAGGATTATGAAGGGAATACATAAGATAAAAGCAGGCAAGTTGTTTCCACTGGCGGGTGAAACTAGAATTAGGGGGCATGTCCTCAAATAAGGGGGAGCAGATTTAGAACTGAGTTGAGGACGAACTTCTTCACACAAACTGTTGTGAATCTGTGGAATGCCCTGCCCAGTGAAGCAGTTGAGGCTAACTCATTGAATGTTTTAAGGCAAGGATAGATACATTTTTGAAGAGTAAAGGAATTAAGGATTATGGTGAGTGGGCGGGTAAGTGGAGCATGAGTTCACAAAAATCTTACTGAATGGCGGAGCAGGTTCGAGGGATGAGATGGCCTACTCCCGCTCCTAGTTCTTCTGTTCTTACGTTATGAATTCTCCAGTTTCTAACTGTAAGGGCACTACATTCGTTTTTGTCAATCTTTTTTGTCATTACACATCTACAGGAATTTTTACAGTCAGTTTTTTTATGTTCCCTGCAGGCTTGCTTTCATTCTACATTTTTCGCTTCTTAATTAAACCCTTGATTCTCCTTTACTGAATTTTAAACAGCTTGCAAACCTCAGGCCTATTGCTTTTCTTGCCAATTTGCATGCATCTTCCTTAAATCTGATGTTCGCCAGTCAGTCATGGAGACTTCATGCGTCATATCATCATATTTATCGTCACTGAGATTCAGGACCATGGTCTCAGAATCAAATACATCATTATACACCTTGACAAGGAATTCTACCATATTGTGTTCTCGCGTCCCTGGGATTGTCTCACAACCAGATTGTCAACGAAACGTTTCTCATTACACAACACACAGCCATGATTGTATTAAATGGGGGAGCAGGCTCGAGGCGCTGAAAGACCTATCCCTGTCACTCGTTCCTGTGATTCTTATGATTAGTCTTTTAGTTCCAAATTGTGTTATTTATTTACTTCAATACCCATCAGTTGTTGTGGTAGTATTCAGGCGTCTGTCTCCTGTGAAAATACATTTTCTCTGGATTACACATTCGCGGGATGTAAGAGAGAATTGAAAGGCAGAAGCACATAATGGAAATGTGGTGCAGTGGGATTGTCAATGGACGAGTTATCCAGTGACTCAGGGCAATGCTGTGGGACCCGGGTTCGAATCGCACCATATCAGATTTGTTTCACCGTTGCGTTCCGTCCAGCGCGGCGTAACAGGGCAAGTAGGAATGGGCAACTCATAGTTGCCTCGCCAGTGATACCCGTGAACGAATGAAAGAAAGGTTGGCCACAATGCCACAGTGATTGGGAACCCCAGGGTGGGCATGACAAACTACCATCCTCCACACTCTTTACAGAGCGTCCCCTCTCTGCGGCCTGTGCTCCGTTTTCTGGTCATGTCACACAGCCGGACGCACTGTAAATGCAGTCCCTTTTCCTTGCCCAGAGGTTCAGCCAGCAGATCCTCTGTCCTCCCTGAGTGTATGCAGCAGCTCACAACACAACCTCCAGAAACCTATCCACAACACCTCCACTAACTTTCCAATCACAAGAATCAGTCAAAAGCCCCTCAGCTGCAAGTTCGATTCATGGAATATTTAAATTTCAGTAAAGTTTATTTATTATTCACAAGTAAGGCTGACATCAACACTGCAATGAAGTTACTGAGAAATTTTTGGCGGCTGTTCGGGCCAATGCACCTAATCAGCACCTCCTTCAGGAAACCGGAGCACCGGAGGAAACCCACGCAGGCACGGGGAGAACGTGCAATCTCCACACAGACAGTGGCCGCAGCCGGGAATCGAACCCGAGCCCTGGCGCTGAGAAGCAGCAGCGCTATCCACTGTGCTACCGTGCCAGGTTCATCGTGTTGTGGAACACACGTTAAACTGAGAGTGACTGACACATGCGTTCAATGGACAGACCACGTTCAGGTTTCGCAGGCATGTGCCAGAGCTGCTAAAACCCGCTGTCCAACATGGTGCTCCACACGGGAGACAACAGGAACAAAACCCAAAGGATTTCCTTTTTCCAGAACTCTGTCACATTGACACCAAGGATTCGACAGAGCACAAAATACAAACCCGAGACACAGAGGGACATACATTGACTTTAATCAGGGAATTTCAAAGACACTTAAACGGAACTCCCCGAGAGAACTGGAAAAAGTGGTTGCAACACACTAGAGGACACATTCAAGGATAAGAATGGGAATATTAAATTCGGGTCCTGTTAGATTGATTGAACTGGCTTGTTGATGTCACATTTGGAGCTTGCCTTTCATTCCCAGCCCAAGCTGGATACAGCCCTGACACGGTATCTTCCCAGCATGGGGAGATGTGCTGTACACAACGGAGCAGTAAGATGTCTGACAACACCAGGTTAAAGGCCAACAGGTTTATTTGGTCGCAAATACCAAATGCCACGAGCTTTCGGAGCGTGCTGCTCATTCGTCAGGTGGACGTGACGAAGGAGCAGCACGCTCCGAAAGCTCGTTGGACGTTATCCTGAAGTTGTTAGACTTCTTACTGTGTTTACCCCAGTCCAACGCCAGCATCTCCGCATCATGACAATGGAGCAGACCAGTAGTGTGGTTGCTCTGTATGTGGATCTAGACTTCCATATCATGGGTCCAAGAGGGGCTGTAGCAGAGAACATTGCTGTCAGGGAGAGATATGGTGTGGGACTGGGGAAGGGAAGATTGTGTGAAGTGGCTATTTTCAGGTACTGTATGACTGTGAACAAACAGAGACATTTTGTGAAATGGATAGAGAATGGGGGAATCAGATGAAGAATCATGGAGAGATTTGATCAGGTGAGTGAGTAACCTGAGGCTTTTCCAGAGCAGCTGGTGACAGAAGTCAGTGAGCACACGAATGATGGGTAAATGGGATTTGGTGAGAGTTGGGACATGGACAACAGATGTGCTTGGGTTCAACAACTTTGTAACTGGGAGGCTGGTCATCAGAGAATTGGAATAGTTGTGTCTGGAATTCACAATGACAGCTGGGGGAGCCAGAGTATAATATTCTGGAGGTTACAGTAACAGGATTAATGATGGAGAGGATAGGGGGTCAGATATAAGTTCAGGGTGAAATAGTTATTAAAGGTTGCCATAAGTCTGAACGAGCCTGAGGTACAGGGTTGGTGTCACTAAATTGGGAAAAGAGATTGGGAGAGCTATTGAAGTCAATGTCCATGTTCGCATAACTCAAATAACAAAGACAGTAATACATTGAAAGATAGTTTACAAATATAATCGCTGATATAGAGGCTTACCAGATACCACAATGGAGAAATTTAGATAGTCTGAGCCATCAAATACACTGAAACAGTTTTTACTGTTGTGTCGTGTTCATGAAATGATATAGAAACAGAACAGCAACGGTAACAACAGCAGCATTTCAGAACAAATGACAAGATGAGGAATAAAGTTAAATAGGGTTTACAGAAGTAAGTACTGGACTTGACACTTACCAGGGACACCAATCATAACCAGAATGGGATAGTAAAATCCTTGAACAAAGTAGAGTACATATTGAATCCGGGATGACAATGGTAGCCTATGAAATCCTTCACTTGTCATGAAATAAAGACCCTCGGTGAAAGTGCCACTAATATATAAATAAAAAGGCGGTGAGGGTGGTGCGGGTGGAATGTTCCGATGCACCGTTCCCAAATTCTGATCCATTGTCAAAACGTTCCAGTCCATTGTTCTCAGATTCTGATCTCTGCTCCCACTGTCTCTGCAACTGATGATCTCGGTCAGTGTCCGAGTTGTCGCTCCCGCTGACTCTATGGTAGAACACACTGAACGGAATCCAATATTAATAGAAGAAGGAAAACCTCCAGTGACACAGCCCGGATCCATGGAGACTGACGTTAATCACAGTCAGTCTCCATGGATTTACAAACAGCTTCAGTTAACCCCGTTCAATCCAGCACGTTTCATGTCACAAAATACAACAGTAACTCGGTCTGCATGGGATGGCAAGGGTCAGGGTGAGATGGAAAGACGGAAACAGCAGAGGGTCCGACCATAATCTTTCAAACTTCATTGGATATTAAAGTGGGCCGTGAGTTATCTTGGTTGTGGGTTTTCGATGAGGCTATCATTTGTCAGGATTGATAGAGAATGCTGAAATCTACGTGGTTTTTAACACATCCAGTCCAGCACCCAACTTTATTTTAAATAAAGCAGAATCAAAAACAAAAGGAATATTGCCTGTGAAGAATGAAAAAAGGCCATGGTGTGAACTTGGGCACAAGGAATTTTCAACACTAAGCAGAAGTAACCAGCCATTTCTTTTTATGAATCCACTCAGTAACGATCCGTTCTGCAGCATTCCATATTGCTTTAAGGGTAAAGCCATTTATCCGACCCTCAATGGCACTTACTGAACTTTTTGGGAACAAGGAATATCCATAGCTACCTATTGGATGGAAAGGTTAATGTTTCCTTGGATATGTAATTCCATATATGTCTCATTCTTATCGGCTTTCGCCTGGAAGAGATCGACGTGCCCTGATGAGAATACACAATTCCGTTGGTATACTGATGCCCCCGTTTGCATATGAAAGAATGGTAATTGACATTGAAGCTGTAAAGTCGATTTTGAAACAGGTTGCCAATGTTACTGCTGCAGCTCTCATTGTGATGGGATGGTTGCAATGCGCACTGTTGTCCTACAGAATTGGATGGCACGAGTCTTCATTTTAGCAGCTAATGTGTGCTTTGATTGGATCAAAGTGTTGCACACACATACCTGACACTTCAGAAAGGAGAATCAATTTGGTCACACACATTCGAAATTACGTCGAAAAACTTAACCAACCAACTTCATTTCCCTTGCGGGACTGGGCAACTGGCTGGATGGGTTCTTGGGGATCAAACATCATGCACGAGCTAGCGTTTTTCTTCAGGATTATCTTAATGTTCATTGTGATTATACAAATTATTAAATGCTGCTGTTAATTAGCAGCAAAATCCGTAGGGGGTGCAGCAGCAATGGTGTCAATCCAGGTGGACAAGTAAATGTCGTTATTACCAAGCGCTCCTCCAGCATATCAGAATATGGGTCCCTGGCACTGTGCGTCAGCATTGCTAACCACTGTGCCACATCTGTATCTCTGGCTACTCATGTAATGTGTCAATAAACGATGACCACTTTGAATAATCTCACGCTATTATTCATTAGATTCTCCTCATGTCAGTCCGCTTCGAGTGCAGTCTGATGACATGCCTGTGAATCAAATTTGCGACAATTTAATGTGGTAAAAGTTGTGGTGGCATGGCCTCTTTAATGGGGCGTTCTGCGAGGGCTACGTTATCGGGCCGGATCCTATGGAGAGGCAATGTGGGAAACCCATCAATTGGGGGCAAAGGTGCCCGTCCCGAAGTTGGGTGAGGAACCGCAGTTCAATCCAAGGAGTAGAATAGATTGGAGGGTGTGGTATTTCTGTAGACAATCGCATCTACACACAGAAATATTGTTCACAATAAAATGTTCATCAGTTGAAATCACAAAAAGTCACCTTCAAAGTGTCATGTGAGTGTTCCATTCCGAAGGGATTTTTCAAAAAAATCATGCAGCTTACAACCTCAGCGATGTAGTTGCGGGGGGGGGGGGGGGGGGCGGGGGGCGGTGGTTGAAGTTGTGGTAGTCAGGTGATGGGGTTTTGATTTCGTTTTGGGGGGCGCTTTTGGACGTTGATTAGCAGCAAGCGAAGAATCAGTCTCTCTCTCTCTCTCCCTATTATTTTCTTTGTTTTGTTCTGAAATTATTATCAATTAGCTGAGGGAGAGCCTTATTGCCAAGCTGCCTTAAAGAAGCTGTGTTTCGGGAAACAGATTCGGAAAACTCTTCTGAGTTTCTTCACAGGAGATTTTCAGCATTAATTCCAGGAGGCTGCAATCGTGTAATAAGTGGGCATTTAACCTATGCTGCATCGTGCTGATGTGGAAGGTTTTGTGGCTTGGATCTGGCTTTGGTTAGAACACATTAGAGATGTTCCTTAAGATTTACACATTATCGTGTTTGTTGAGTTTCTTGTCTGCAATTGTTAAAAGTTCTTGCTTATTGTCTTACCAACGTTTAGTTAAGAATGTTGCTGACATGTGTACAAAGAACCATAGAAACATAGAAAATTACAGCTCAGAAACAGGCCTTTTGGCCCTTCTTGTCTGTGCCGAACCATTTTTTGCCTAGTCCCACTGACCTGCACTTGGACCATATCCCTCCACACCCCTCTCATCCATGAACCCGTCCAAGTTTTTCTTAAATTTTACCACATTTACCACGTTATCCGGCAGCTCATTCCACACTCCCACCACTGTCTGCGTGAAGAAGCCCCCCCCCCCCCTCCTAATATTCCCTTTCAACTTTTCTCCTTTCACCCTTAACCCATGCCCTCTGGTTTTTTTCTCCCCGAGCCTCAGCGGAAAAATCCTCCTTGCATTCACTCTATCGAGACCCATCAAAATCTTATACACCTCGATCAAATCTCCCCTCAATCTTCGACGCTCTAGGGAATAAAGTCCCAACCTATTCAATCTCTCTCTGTAACTCTGCTTCTCAAGTCCCGGCAACATCCTTGTGAACCTTCTCTGTACTCTTTCAGCCTTATTTACATCCTTCCTGTAACTAGGTGACCAGAACTGTACACAATACTCCAAATTTGATCTCACCAATGCCTTATATAACCTGACCATAACACTCCAACTTTTATACTCGATACTCCGATTTATTAAGGCCAATGTACCAAAGGCACTCTTTACGACCCTATCCACCTGTGACGTTACTTTTAGGGAATTCTGTACCTGTATTCCCAGATCCCTCTGTGCAACTGCACTCTTGAGAGTCCTACCATTTACCCTATACGTTCTACTTTGGTTTGTCCTTCCAAAGTGCAATATCTCACACTTGTCTGCGTTAAATTCCATTTGCAATTTTTCAGCCCATTTTTCTAGTTGGTCCAAATCCCTCTGCAAGCTTTGAAAACCTTCCTCACTGTCCACTACACCTCCAATCTTTGTATCATCAGCAAACTTGCTGATCCAATTTACCACATTATCATCCAGATCATTGATATAGATGACAAACAACAATGGACCCAACACCGATCCCTGCGGCACACCACTAGTCACAGGCCTCCACTCAGAGAAGCAATTCTCCACGGCCACTCTCTGGCTCCTTCCATTGAGCCAGTGTCTAATCCAATTTACTACCTCCCCATGTATACCTAGCGACTGAACCTTCCTAACTAACCTCCCATGAGGGACCTTGTCGAAGGCCTTGCTGAATTCCAGGTCGACAACATCCACCGCCTTCCCTTCATCCACTTTCCTGGTAACCTCCTCGAAAAGCTCTAATAGATTGGTCAAACATGACCTACCACGCACAAAACCATGTTGACTCTCCCTAATAAGTCCCTGTCTATGCAAATATTTGTAGATCCTATCCCTTATCACACCTTCCAATAACTTGCCCACCATCGGGGTCAAACCTACTGGCCTATAATTTCCCGGATTTCTTTTGGAACCTTTTTTAAACAACGGAACAACATGAGCCACCCTCCAATCATCCGGCACCTCCCCCGTGAAGACTGACATTTTAAATATGTCTACCAGGGCCCCTGCAAGTTCAACACTAGCTTCCCTCAAGGTCTGTGGGAATACCCTGTCCGGTCCTGGGGATTTATCCACTCTGATTTGCCTCAAGACAGCGAGCACCTCCTCCCCTTTAATCTGTAAAGGTTCCATGACCTCCGTACCAGTTTGCCCTATTTCCGTAGACTCCATGCCCGTTTCCTCAGTAAATACGGATGCAAAAAAACCTTTTAGGATCTCCCCCATCTCTTTTGGTTCCATACACAGTCTACCACTCTGGTCTTCAACAGGACCAAATTTATCCCTCACTATCCTTTTGCTCCTAACATACCTATAGAAGCTCTTTGGATTTTCCTTCACTCTGTCTACCAAAGCAACCTCATGTCTTCTTTTAGCCCTCCTGATTTCCCTCTTAAGTGGCTTAAGAAGAAAGAACAAAGAAAATTACGGCCTGCTCCTGTGCTGTAATTTTTTTGTTCTTTGTTATTCATAGACATGTCAACAATATTCTTAATTAAACTTTGCTTTTGATTAAAGATCCCTGTGGATCAGTTGAATTACCCTTGGAGTGAAACCTCTCATTCTCATCCCAGCCAAGTTCAACGTAAAACCTCACAGGTCAGGCGAGCGTCAGAGAACAACTTGAAATATCCAACCTGACTTGTAACAAATGTTATTACAAGAGTGTCATTATGAATGTTCGTTAATGCTGTGTTGCAAAAACATTAACCCAGCATCGAAGTCACATTCTTGTTTTGTACATTTGCAGCAACACCGGCTGACATGGAAGATAATCCTGGTGAAGTCATCTGTAACGTCCTTGATCAACTTGACGCACCAAGCCTCAAAGCCCTATTGCAGCATCTAATAATATTCCACGACCACAGTGAAGGTAAGCAGCAGTGTACATTTTTATTCAGGAAAAAGAGTGAGAATTTTAATTTCAGATATTGCGAGGTTATTCGCTCTTACCTAATCGAGTGGAACAATCGTGTATTTTTTCTTGCATGAAAAGACAGTGGGAGGTTCGGGCAGCCGAATGAAGATTCTGTGCACAGAAATCGCGAGTAGCCACTGGGCGGGAACGAAAAGCTGGGAAATATTAAACTAACATTGACCAGAATGCTCCCAAATATTTGCGATATTTGACATGCGGAAAAAAACATTCTTCTGTCCATTAGAGTCCCCGCATCTGCACCGACTTTACGAAAGATCCATCCACTGGAGCCCCACATTTAACACAGTCAATCCATCTAACCTAGACATCTTTGGACCCTGAGGAATAATTTAGCATGGTCAAAACACCTGACATATTTATGGATACTAAGTGACACTTTAGGACTGCCAATCTAAATAATCTACACATCTTTGGATACTACGGGGCAATTTAGCAAGGCCTGTCCACCTAACTGATATATTTTTGGACCCTGAGGAATAATCTAGCATGGCCAACCCACCAGACTGGGTATTTTTGGACACTAAGGTGCACTTTAGGATTGCCAATCCATCTAATCTACACATCTTTGGACACTAATGAACAAGTTAGCATGGACAATCCATTTTACCGATATACCTTTGGACCCTGAGGAATAATTCAACATGGCCAACCCACCGAACTGACACATTTTCGGACAGTGAAGGAAAATGTGGCATGGCCAATCCACCTAAGCTGCTTACCATTGGACTGTGGAAGCAAACCAAAGTGCCCGAAAGAAAGCCACGCATACACGTGCGGAACGGGCCAATTCCACACAGACAGTGACCCAAGTCTGGAATCGAACCGGAGTCTCTGCCTCTGTGAGGTAGCAATGCTTACCGCTGTGCCATCATGCCACCCCGTGCGCAATATTCTAGCAAATATAAATCAAACATAAACTAGATGAGACTTAAGAGATTTGAAATCAATAGAACATTTGCCTCGTGAGGAAATCTTGAACAATGAGGCGTTAATTTCCGTTAATGGGTGGTTGATTTGAGGCTGAGACCAGGAGGAACAGTTTCTCTTTGGAGGTGCTGATTTTTGTTAACTTCATGATTGAGGCTGTCATTGAGTATTCCCAAGCCTATGATACACAGAATAGTGGAATATGCAGCAGTCGGGCATGATGGTGAACAGGTAGTAAAGTGGAATAATAACTAGGATACACTATGGTCAGAATAATACGAAGATGGGATGAATGGGATTGCACTCTCGACGGGGTGCATGGCCCAGTCCTATTTTATTACGTTTTCTATTAGGCACTGATAGCCGTTAGCCCAATAACCAGCATTCAGATGAGGGACATTTAATTTCCTTTCTTTTGGAGAAGAATTGAATAATGACTGCTTCAACTGGTACTGGATACATATTCGAAGCGTAAATGAATGGATCATTGGGGAGAACGTGCAGACGATGGCAATAAAGGGGCCAAACGTTCCCCTTCGTTTCTGCAAGATCCTCCAATCATGTAATCTTGTCGATTCACTGAAGAACTGCAGATGCAGAGGGAGGGATGTTTTGATTCGGTAACACAGAGCTTCAGATTATCCACTTGTGCAATATTCTATCAGTTCAGGTATTCCAATGTTGGACAGCTGTATTATCGTTTGAGAGAAGAAAGCACAGGGCCTTCAGAATATAATTTCACCTACCTTACAGAGTGTGTTTTTTAATTTAATTGAATAGCTTCATGTGTCCCACAGGTGCTCCAGTGCAGCTCAATGCATAACGTCTTCCAGCTCCTGGCTAAAGATCACACCCACAGAGATCAATCCGGCATCATCCTTGCACTGAACAGCTCCCAATAAAAGCCATGCTGAAAACTGCATTTGTGCATCCCCCTCTGTGAACATTCAGCTTTGAAGCTGACACACACACACATACAAACACACACGCACACACAGATGAGCTCGGGGAACTATGTTCAAGTCTGTTCCAAGTAGAAACACGGGTTCATGTTTTTTTTTGGATTACGAGTGAAAAACGTTTGCAGAAATAATGCGAACTCAAAACTCATCTGCCTTCAAATAAAATAAAATCATTTATCAAAGTACAAGGACAATAATTCATCACAAAGAAGCAATCTTATGCTGCAGAAAATTAATAAGACTGTCGCTCCTCACAGCCTGCAAACCCAAACACATCATTTTACCTCTAACCCTGAACTCGACTGAGAGCCGTCTGTTTCCAAAACAGCAATCCTAAATCTATTGTCAAATCTAGACAATGACAATCACACTGTACGGTTTAAGTGGCCAGGACTTGGGAAAGGATTTTGGCTCAACACAGGAAATGTTTTTATTTTTTCACCATCTGGCTTCTGGCCTCAGTGCAACATTTCTGCTGTGCCCTTTTGTGAAAAGGCTCTCTCTCCCCCTGCCTCTTCTATAACTGTGTACTGCTTCCTAAACATTACCCTCTGACTCATAAAGTTTTGCGATTTCCATGAACATCCCCATAGTATTGCCCTGAAATGTAAAAGAAAGGAAATTTTGACTTAACTCGCAGAATGCAAAATTAAATTTGACTCGTATCTCCTGGTGGCACTTCTGCTCCACTGGCCTGGAGCCAGGTTCGATTCCAGCCTCAGATGATTGCCTGTGTGGAGTTTGCATGTTCTCTTCCTGCCCCAGGCGCCCACCGGCATGGGTTTCCTCCGGAAGCCCCCGTTTTCGACCACAGTCCAAAAATGTGAAGGTTACATTGATTGGCCATGGTAAATATTGCCCCGTACTGTCTGAAATGTGCAGGTTGTGCGTACTGGCCATGGTAAATTATTCCTTCGTAGAAGGGGAACCAGCAGGGTAAATGTGAGTAGTTACGGGGATATGACCTCGGTGATGACTTTATTTTACTTCATTCGTGAGACATGGGCGTCGCTGGCTGGCCAACATTTGTTACCCATTCCAGTTGCACTGGAATTGGGTGGTTTGCGAGCCCATTTTAGAGGGCAGTTGAGATTCAACCTCATGTAGGCCAGACCAGTACAGACGGCAGATTTTCTTCCCCTAATGACATTAGTGAACGAGATAATTGTTTTTGTGTTGACAGTCGACAATGGTTTCATGGCGATCAGTAGATTCTTAATTCCAGCTATCTTTATTGAATTAAGATTGCACTATCTGCTGTAGCGGGATTCCAACCCGCATCCCCGGAGCATTAGTTGAGTTTTTGGTTTCATTGCTTGGCGATATAACCACTAAGCCATCGCCTCCCCAATCAACTTGTCGGTGAAGGGTCGATGGCCCGAAAGGCCTCCGTCTGCACTGTGTGGATTCTATAATTCCAGCCCAATATTTAGAACATGGAACAGTACAGCACAGAACAGGCCCTTCGGCCCACGATGTTGTGCCGAGCTTTATCTGAAACCAAGATCAAGCCACCGAACTCCCTATCATCCTGGTGTGCTCCATGTGCCTATCCAATAACCGCTTAAATGTTCCTGAAGTGTCTGACTCCACTATCACTGCAGGCAGTCCATTCCACACCCCAACCACTCTCTGCGTAAAGAACCTACCTCTGATATCCTTCCTATATCTCCCACCACGAACCCGATAGTGATGCCCCCTTGTAATAGCTCCATCCACCCGAGGAAATAGTCTTTGAACGTTCACTCTATCTATCCCCTTCATCATTTTATAAACCTCTATTAAGACTCCCCTCAGCCTCCTCCGCTCCAGAGAGAACAGCCCTAGCTCCCTCAATCTTTCCTCATAAGACCTACCCTCCAAAGCAGGCAGCATCCTGGTAAATCTCCTGTGCACTCTTTCCAGCGCTTCCACATCCTTCTTATAGTGAGGTGACCAGAACTGCACACAATATTCCAAATGTGGTCTCACCAAGGTCCTGTACAGTTGCAGCATAACCCCATGGCTCTTAAACTCCAACCCCCTGTTAATAAAAGCTAACACACTATAGGCCTTCTTCACAGCTCTATCCACTTGAGTGGCAACCTTTAGAGATCTGTGGATATGGACCCCAAGATCTCTCTGTTCCTCCACAGTCTTCAGAACCCTACCTTTGACCCTGTAATCCACATTTAAATTAGTCCTACCAAAATGAATCACCTCACATTTATCAGGGTTAAACTTCATTTGCCATTTTTCAGCCCAGCTTCGCATCCTATCTATGTCTCTTTGCAGCCTACAACAGCCCTCCACCTCATCCACTACTCCACCAATCTTGGTGTCATCAGCAAATTTACTGATCCACCCTTCAGCCCCCTCCTCTAAGTCATTAATGAAAATCACAAAGAGCAGAGGACCAAGCACTGATCCCTGTGGCACTCCGCTAGCAACCTGTCTCCAATCCGAAAAATTTTCCATCGACCACCACCCTCTGTCTTCGATCAGACAGCCAGTTACCTATCCAATCGGCCAACTTTCCCTCTATCCCACGCCTCCTCATTTTCATCATAAGCCGACCATGGGGACCTTATCAGACGCCTTACTAAAATCCATGTATATGACATCAACTGCCCTACCTTCATCAACACACCTAGTTACCTCCTCAAAATATTCAATCATTTTTGTGAGGCACGACTTGCCCTTCACGAATCCGTGCTGAGAGTTGTCGATCACCACCTACTCTGTCTCCACTCAGTATCCCATCTCCCGGTCACGTTCCGTGTCCCATCGCTCAGATATATTTTTTGAATGGTGGCATTAGGATCCAACGGCCGAATAGTTTGCTCCTGCTCCCACTTCACATGGGTGTATGTCTTACTGTCTGAAATAACAAATGATGGTTCTTTTTCAATTTTCCTTGCTGCACTACCTGAGACTGTCCATTGATGTTCCTGGAATGAGATCCAGGGAATCCCCTCCCAACAAGCCCATACCTCTCTATTCAGTTTTCCTCCTTCATGAAACTCCCTAGAATTCCTTGACCATGTTTTCAACCATCGGTTCAAAATCTTCACTTGGCAGCTTTCGTATTAGATTGCATGAGCGAAGAATTTTGGAAAGATTTTTCTTTACATTAAGACGCTATATGAGTTAATTTTTATTGGTGTTAACAGCTGTTCCACTCAACAGGTTACCCTCCCCAGCCTAACACGAACACGAATGTGGCACCTAATACCAGTTTGTCTCTAATGTTGACCCGTGAACAATCCAGCTTGCATTCTTTATTTTGTTCATTGGTGGGACATGGACGTTGCTAAACGTCCAGCATTAATTGCCCATCACGATTTGTACTTCAACTGAGTTACTTGCTGGGCCATTTCAGAAATCAGTTGAGAGTCCAACACATTGCGGTGGCTCTCGAGCCACATGTAGGGCAGAACGGGTAAGGACGGCAAAAACCCTTCTGTGAAGGACATTCAGTGACATCAGCTGCTCTGACAGCATCTCTGTGCAGAGAATAGAGCGAACGTTTCAAGATCATCCAAGAGAGAGTTCATAGTCTGAAATGATTGAACTCGATGTCAAGCCCATAAGGCTGTATAATGCCTAACTTGAAGATGAGATGCTGTTCTTTCCAATTACGTTGGGCTTCACTGGAAGATTGTAACAGGCCAACGGCTAACATGTGCAAATGAGAGCAGGATGGAGAGTGGAAATAGCTAGCGACAGCGAGGTCTGGGTTCTGCTTGCACATGGAGCAAAGGTGTTCTGAAAAGGCTTCACACAGCCTGTGTTTAATTTCTCCAGCAAATAGGTTAACACATTTGGAGCAGCGAGTGCGAGACACCAGATTAAAGATGGTTGCACATCAACTGCTGCTTCACATTAAAAAAAATCCATGTATAGTTCCTTGGGTGGTAAGCAGGTTGAAGTAAAGATGAAGATGTTGCATCTTCCGCGATTGCATGGAAGGTAACGTGTGATGTGGGTGAGGATTTGGGGATGGTGGAGGCGAGGACCCGGGTATCGCGGCATTAAGAGTCACCGTGGAGTGCTAACAGTTGGCGTGAGTCAGATGTGTTTGTTACTGGCTTTATGTTGGAGTTTGTAGAAATGGTGGACGTTAAAACACTGAAGCTGAAGGCCGTTGGTGTGTAAGATAAGGACAGGCGACGCCACCCTGGCTTTGAGAGTAAGGGACAAGGGTGAGAACAGAGGCACTGGACATGGGTCGGACAAGATTAATAGCTGTGTCATGCTCAATGGCTGGGAATGGAAGTGATGCCTGCAGTGCCCTTTTCGAAAGTGGAATCGTCAGAAATGATGCAATGGAGGCAAAGCAACTGAGAGAATAGGATGGAGTCATTACAGCATGTGGGTGTGTGAAGAGCTGAAGTCGCAGTTACTGTGGGAGTTGTTGGCAGTTCAATATATATTAGTGGACAGTCTGTCACCAGATATGGAGACATCGAGATCATGGAAGGGAAGGCAAATATCAGGGGCGGACTATTTGAATGTGATAAAGGGGTGGAAATTGGAAGCGAAGTTGCTAAATATTTTCTGTCTCGGCGAGAACATGAAGCGGCATAAAAACTGTCGTCTTTCGAGTGGTAAAAGTCCATTGGGAAGCCCTGGAGAAGGATGGGAACAAGGCATTATCCAAATACCACATGGTTCCTATAGATACCAACAACCATACTTTTCATTTGGACGAGGTGAGCCACGGTAAATGTGAAATTGTTCAGTGGGACGGCAGTTGAGAAGTGGCCTCTGAATGGTTGAGATTTTCCTGTGGAGTTTTCACCAAGTAACGGCAGATTTGTATTTTACAATATAGTGCGCCCTGAAAGCGGACTTCTGTCTGAAGACCACTCATTACTCAGAACCGGGCAATGTTTCACTCCCTCAAAACCGACAATGCTCTCGCCTGGCGTTCCGCTAGTACTGGGCCTCAAAAAGAGCAGCACTCTCTCAAACCTCGCCCTCCTATATTGTTCCAGTTCCTCTGCACCGAACACCCAGCAGTTCATTTCTCCCTCAGTATATTCAATTCCGCAGAGCAGACACCATTATAATAGAACCGATGAGAGTGCAGCATTCCATTCAGCATGCTTGGTTTCAATGGGGAAATAGGGCGCACCTCCACCTAACGCCGATTGCTTATTTTTCCCCACTATTCTCGACTTGATCCTCTCCATTTGTTGTCGGATCACATTCCCCACCATGCTTATTCCCGATTTGGCATGCAGTAGCCCTGTGTTCAAGCTACAGCCAGTCGACTCTTCATTTCGTACGTCATACTGATCCTGTTCTTGGCATTTTCTCCTCCATAGTTCATTGGCCAAGAGGTTACTAATTGTCTTTGTAATGAAGTATGCTTCTGATTTTATCCCATAGCACCTTCCAGATATCTATTTTTTCCAGGTTCTGTTTGAAATCCAGTGTTGCACTGTGGTAATGTGACTCCACAGGTACACTCAATGTGAGGAAAAGGCAGCATCTTCAAAGCGACTGCATGGTGGCATGGTGGCTCGCACTGCTGCTTCACAGCTCCAGGGATCCGTGTTCAACTCCAGTCTCGGGTGATTGTGTGGAATTTGCATCATCTGCCCATACCTGTGCGGTTTCCTCTGGGTTCTCCAGTCTAAAGATTCGGAGGTTAGGTGGATTGTACATGATCAATTGCCATTATTGCCCCAAGAGTATCCCGGGAGCGGCACCGTGGCACAGTGGCTAGCATTGTTGCCTCACAGCCGAAAGATTGCAGCAGGAACCCGAATTCGATTCCAGGGTTCGGTGACTGTCTGTGTGGAGACTGCACATTCTCCTGTGTCGGTGTCGGATCCTCTCGATGATCCACCAGAATATGGCGGCTAAGGAATGTCCGCAGTAACTTCATTGCATTGTTAATGAAAGCCGACCTGAAACACTTCAAAATAAACTTTAAACATGATTTTAAAAAAAATGTATAGGTTATTTGGGATCACTAATGGCAAATGTGTGGGATTACAAGTGTAGGACGGTGCAGACTGTCTGTGTGAGATAAAATGTCAGACAGTAAGTAGACTCATGAAGTGCCAGATGGCCTCTTCTGCACTATTGGGATTCGATATATGAAGAGGCAACACACAGGAAGGGGCGGCACGGTAGCACAGTGGTTAGCACTGCTGATTCACAGCGCCAGCGACCTGGGGTCGATTCCCAGCTTGGGTCACTGTCTGTGTGGAGTTTGTACATTCTCCTCGTGTCTGCGTGGGTTTCCTCCGGGTGCTCCGGTTTCCTCCCACAGTCCAAAGATGCGCGGGTTAGCTTGATTGGCCATGCTAAAATAAAAATTGCCCCTTCGTGTCCTGAGATGCGTAGGTTAGAGGGATTAGCGGGTAAATATGTAGGGACATGGGGGTATGGCCTGGGTGGGATTGTGGTCGGTGCAGACTCGACGGGCCAAATGGCCTCTTTCTGCACTGTTGGGTTTCTATAATAACATAAGATAACATAACATCATTGAACCGTGGGAGGAAACTGGAGCGCCCGGGGAAACCCAACCAGACTCAGGAACATGAAGGCTTGAATTAACCTTGCTCCCTGGCGCTGTGAGGGAGCAGTGCTAACTTTGTGCCACTGTGCAACTATATACTACTATATACTGCATCTATTTTCCAATGTTATTAGCGGCTCCACTAATCAAAACGAAATCCTTCAAATCCATGCTGTCTCAACAAATCAGAATATAATACATACCATTCAATCTTCCTTGAGCCTCCACTTTTCCAAAGGGGAAAAAACACTGTCTAAGCAACAAGTACTCAAACAAATATATACATACTCTCCACTTCCAGTCAGGTGCTGTGTAAATATTATCTGTACCAATTCTACTGAGATCACAGCCTTCTTGTAATATGCTGACCGCAAATGCACACAACATTCGAGCTGTACTCACATTTTTCCGCACATTGTGGTGACAAACTAAATGTATCCCAGACAGAATATGGCCCTTGGTAATAATGCACCTGACTGTTTGGAGATGAAGAACTGTTTTAATTATTCCCTCCAACACTTTTCCTGTTTAATCAATTCACTCATTACTCTTCTAAATTACAGCGGGTACAAGCCGAGCCTGTCCAAACATTCCACATGAGGCTATCTGCCCATAGCAGGCATGAGCCTGCGAAACCTTTTCTGAAATACCGTGTTTGCACCTTCCATTAAATCAGTTACAAAAACTGTATAGGTCACTCCCGATGGGGTTTCACGTGTACTCTGTACAAATGAATGATAAACTCTACACCATTTGTTTAATTCGCTTTGCAATAAACTATAACATTCTATTTGCTTTCCCAGTCAGTCGCTTTATTTGCATACTGGGCATTTGTGGTTCATACAGGAAAACACTCAGATCTCTCGGCATATCAGAGTTTTGAATTCGCTGATAAGATATTAGTTTTCTTCTTCCTGTCAAAGTGGAAAATTTCACATGCTCATTGAACAGGCCTTTTTCCATTATCAGAACGCATGTGTTTTTTTGCTGAAATAAAGGAGGTTGAATTCACTTGTTTATTCAGTGACAGCGCCTAAGTTAATTCTCAAAGGATTATTACATGTCCCAGTTGAGCTTTCCCTCTTCCATTCATAAGGGAGCACCTTTATTGCTTTACACGCAGTGTCAGCAGCTGCATCATCTCCAGCACTAAGAGACATCAATTATTACATCGAAAGGGAGAAGATAGATCCGATCTAAGAACAATAGTTTGTAATAGTACAGCAATGGAGCAGAATCTGAGAACACTTGAACGGACTGGTACAACAGTGAACAGAAGTTTCTCGTTTCTGCTTCACTATCTTTCTGAAAGATATGACCGTTTGTCATTAGCCAATCGGGTCAGTGTTATACTTGATCTGATAGCGACGCTGTACTATCCAATCCTCGCTGCTTTTGGTCTAACTGGTAAGTCTCTCCATCAGAAATTCATTTTGTCAGCTGCATGAGACTCTCTTACTGATCCTGTTAAACTTTTGGAATCTGAACCGATTCTGTTCAGTTCCCTTTGCAACTTCTAATTCTGGCAGGGAACCAAACGGTTTTCAGCCTCCGTGAATCTGTTTGAACTTGAGATTTACAAATACTCATCTTAGCCGTGTCCCATGTTGCCTCTTAACAACTCTGTGCAAAGCCCATCAGCATTCTGTAAAAGCCGATCAGCTGCATAAACCCTCATTTGTACCATTGCGAGCTGAAAAACTGGCCATGTTAATGTTCTCCTCTTCACTTTAACAACATCCAATGTTCATATCTCACAGTCGTTATAAAACGTGGCTGCTTGCATTCTCAAGCACAACAAATCTCGTTCACATACCATTGTAATGCCCAGCTTGAAATCCATTTTGTGTCTTCTCACTCTGTGTTCCATCCAAACTCAGCACAGAATACTGCATTGCATTATTAACGTCTCACTGTCCGGCCTCAATCTTTAATCTGATTTTCATATATCAAGGTAACTCTGTCCCTGTGCTCCAGATTAATTTTACCACTTCTATTGTCTGCCAATGTTGCTCCCTTAAAAATGCCTCACCCGCACTTCCCCGCATTGTTCTTCGCCTGCCATGTGCTTTTACTATCCACCAATTTGTCTAT
The DNA here is from genome assembly GCF_964213995.1 of Mustelus asterias. Taxonomy (NCBI): domain Eukaryota; kingdom Metazoa; phylum Chordata; class Chondrichthyes; order Carcharhiniformes; family Triakidae; genus Mustelus; species Mustelus asterias. The sequence goes on along the minus strand of NW_027590088.1, from coordinate 474,673 downwards.
GTCCTTTTGAATTTCTAAACCGTCCTTCTCACAACTTGCAATCCCTCCTAGTTTTGTCATTTGCAAACTTTTGAACTGTTCCCACACACCAATATTTAGATTATTAATATAATGGAGTCAGGTCAAAGGTTCCAATATTGTCCCCTCGGTGAACTCCTCGGCAAACTTTCCTGCGGCCCGAGAAATGTCCATCAAGCATTGCTCTATTTTTCCGATCAATCGGCTAATTATGCAACCACGTTGCTACTGTTCTTTTTTATTCTCTGTACTAAAACTTTTCTCACCTGTCTACTGTAGTACATAGTACCGAATGCATTCCAAATGCCCAAGTGCACCACAGCAACAGCATTGACCGTATGGACCATTTCTGTTGCCTCTTCGGAGAACTCCAGCAACTTAGTTAACAGGGTTTCGACCTTAAATGTTCATGCTGCTCTTGTTAATCAACATTCAATTCGTCATTTAACTAGGAATTGCACCAGGAATAACTGTTTCTGGAAGTTTTTGCACCGCTGAAGTTAAACTCACTGGTCTGTATTTGCTGGTCTCATCAATAAACCTGCTGTGGCCAAGCGCATAACATCAGTAATTCCGCAATCCTCCGGCACCACCCTGAGTCCTCGGAAAAGTTTAGTATTATGGTCAACAGCTCTGAAATTTCCACGATCACATTTTTCTTCCGTGTACTACTGAAGTCAGGAACCTTCATATGTTCTAATCTGGTAGCTCCACAATTCATTGCATTTTCATAATTTAATCCTCCCTCAGGTAAGGAACAGTAATTGTTTTCTACCCTATTTGTTTGCAAATATTTGACGTCAAGTATTCTCCGAATGAATTAAACAGGATAGTGTTTCTTCTTCTGTATCATTCCCCATCAAAAAAGATTTGGCACTTGAGGTTCATTCGTGCGTTGTTGTGGAAACAAAGATCCAATAAATCGAGTGAAAAGCACGGCGAGCAGATTCCATGCTGGATTTCACACGAGGCTGCTTGAACTGTGTCATTGTTTGGACTGCTTTTAACGCGATGACAAACAGCCATTCCATGTGATTTGAGTCACTTTTTCGAAAGTTGGTCTGTTCAGTTGTAACCACTGTTCTCAAATCCATGGCCCGGAAGACAGCAGGTCCAACATTCCCACTAAGCCTGGATCATCTCGGGTTAACGAGAGCGCAGGAGGGCAGACAGGAGGTGCAGCAGACCGAGAGCTGCAGCAGATATGTTGCAAGATAAAGAGATATCAGTTCGGTGAGGCTGCAACACGAGATGAATTGACTGGCAAACAGCACATGTAGTGACTGATAGACAGAGCCAAACAATACCACAACCAATAGAGCAGATCTAAATGTTGCAGTCCTGAAGATCCAGTCCTCAATGGCGCTGGTCAAATCAATATCTTCGTGGAGGATGAGTCACCACCAGTATCAGCACATCATTGCAAGATGAAAGGCTGCAGTGTGTTTAGGAAACTTCAACCAAAAGTGTGGATAAAACGTATCCGACTTCTCTTGAGGTCCCCAGTTTCCCATATAATTTTCTTCAACCAATTAGATTCACTCCTTCTAACGAGAAGAAACGGCTGTCGCCACTGTAAACTCCGAAGACAGTGACAGGCAGTGACCTGCAGCACGACAGCTTTGCTGCCTCAAAGCACCAGGGACATTGGGGCGATTCCGGCCTCGGGTCTCTGTCTGTGTGGAGTTTCCAGTCCCTCATTGCTTCTGCATGGGTTTCCTCCAGATGCTCCGGTTTCCTCACACAGTACGAAAAACCTGATGGTTAGGTATTTTTGGCCATGCTAAATTCTCCCTCAGTGTACCCAAGTGGTGCCCGAGTGTGGCGACGAGGGGGATTTTCACAGTATCTTCAATGCAGTGTTCATGCAAGCCGACTTGTGACATTAATAAGTGTAAACTAAACTCGCATTCCATCAACATTCCATGATGCAGAACATATCACGGCCCGAGCAAATATGGCAGCTGGCATTTAGCTGGAAATCTGCCAACATACCCAGCTGCTTATGGTGAGAAAGGGAAGGACATATCAACCCCAGTCAATTAACACCCCTTCAGTCTAGTCCGGATTATGATAAATGTAGCAGCAGGTGTCAAGACTATTGCTACACAGCGGCAGTTATTCAGCATATACCTGCTCACAGTCTTATAGTTTGTGTTCTGCAAGGCTAAATGAGCTGTTGAAGTCATTGCCTCCAAAGAATGGACGAAGTGGGTGAACTCAGGGGTGTAACCGTGACTATGGTTGACCTGATTTGGGATGGATGAACACCAGCAAAAGCAGAACTGAATTCAATGGAATTCAGGGAGAATGTTGCAGATCCGACATAACGCAATGTCTGATGGTTGGAAATATTGGACCTCAGTCTTGTCAGTCCAGGTACATTATTGCAGAAGGGCCTCAGATTTACTGACCCAATCCCAGCCAGGTGCAGCTGCATCATCATTGACCATCCTCCCATCATGAAATCAGAATTGGGGTTGTTCCCTGAAGATTTCATCATACTTAGTATCATTTCTGCCTCCATGGACACTGAAGAGTTCCATTTATGAATGCAGAAAACCCTGAACAATATCCAGGGTGAGGCTGAAAATTTGAAAACATAATTCACACCACAGAACTGCTCGCAAGAGGCTTCCTTCAAAAACAGCGAATTCAACCATCACCCCCTCGGTATTCATTAGAATTTCCATCACTGAATCTCTATCTAGATCCGGTGGGGTGGTGGTGGGGGGGAGCGGGGGGGGCGGGTTAAAATCGACCAGAAACTGAGATATATTAGCCACATTATTACTGCGGAGAAACGAGCCAATCAGAGGTCACGTGTCCTGCCGATGATAATTCACCTGTCCAATCTCCAAAACCTGTCCAGCATCTCCAAGGAACAATTCCGGACAATACGGTGTTAACCATCCTTTTGATGGATGTGTGCATCTTCACCAACACTCAGGAAGCTTGGCACCATCAAGACAGATTCAATCCAGTTGAGTGATAGGCAACACATTCAACACTGACTCTCTCCACCACGGCATACATTGGCAACAGTTTGCGCTGCTTTGCATTTAGAAAACACAGTGAACACCAACGACTCGTACTGCCCAATTCTCACACCCTCACTAACTCATCAAACAACTTCGAGTCATACTCTGTCACTCAGCTGCCACAAACACACTCATTCCCTCGCACCCGCCCGCAGTCACAGTCACAGACCCACTACAGTATAAACTTACACTGTCCAACCCCTCCCACCAAATACATACACCCGCGCACACACTCACTCTCTCTCTCACCCACACGCAATCACTCATTCTCTGACTCAGACAGATGCACACGAACAATCCAGACACTCACCCTCTCCCAGTTACAGCCACACTCAAACTTTCTCTGCAACTCACTCATTTCCTAATTCCAACAAAAGAACAAACCGAATTTCTCATTCCCACACACACAGATACACGAGCCCCCTCGCTCACACTTAGACAGAGACACACAAACAATGGCAAAACACAGAGTCTAATTCCCTCTCACACTCACACAAAGACGCATACACTCCCAATTCCACATGCAAGCGAACTTTCACAAACACACTTAAACATTCTCTTGTCTGCTTCCCACGCTCAAAGACACAAACATTTTATCTCTTGCACACCTTTCTCCCACACATACAATGATGCTCACTTTCACATTCCCACAATCTCTCACTCACATTCGCTGCATGCTCTGCCCCGTCTCTCTGATACAATATAGACATGCACACATACATACACAAACACACACACACACACACACACATACACACATGCACACACACACACAGACACATACACAAACACAGACATGCACACACACACATGCACACGCACACACACACACACATGCACACACACACGCACACACACACACACACACACACACATGCGCACACACACACACACATGCACATACACACAGACACATACATACACACACACACACACACAGACACATACACACACACACACATGCACACACACAGACGCACACACGCAGTTTCTCTTCTTTTGTTCAGGCGGAATATTAGCAAACAACAGCGAATGGAGGAATAACGCTGAACAGCTCAATAAAGTTTTAATCAAAGTGTTTACTTTGTTCAATGCCCGTTGTCTGTCTCACTGTTTATTTCACTCTCTTGCAGCTAACCTACTTACTGGGTTGATACTAACCCGTGGAAGATGTGGTCTCTCCAAATCTGTCACTTGCTACCTGGTGGCCATGGCAACAGCAGATCTATTTGTCATTATCTTCGACGTGATTTTGAAACAGATTCCACGTGTTTATCTTTTACATTTCTTTTATTTGCTGCGCTCTCTCAAAGTGTGCAATATCCACACTGCATTTCTTCAAACAGCCACGGACTGTTCTGTCTGGTTCACCATGACTTTCACCTTTGATAGATTTGTGGCCATATGTTGCAGAAAGCTGAAAAGGAAACACTGCACCGTGAAATCAGCAGCGGTGACTCTGGGAACAGTCACTGGGTTGAGCTGTTTAAAAAACGTGTTCTGGTCTTTTACGTTCACAGGTTCATATGCGTTTACAAAAGGACTATGGCTTTGTAGACGGATCAGTGGCTTTATAACCTCCCCTATTTGGGGATCAATCGAATTGCTGCAACATATTTTAACGCCTTGTCTTCCATTTGTCCTGATTATAATGCTCAATACCTTCACCGTCAGAAACATTTTAGTGACCAGCAGAGCCCGCAGGAGACTCCATGCTCAGAGCATTGAGAAGACTCATTTTGATCCAGAAATGGAGAATCGGAGGAAATCCATTATTTTACTGTTTGCTATATCAGCGAATTTTATTCTGTTATGGGCATTGTTGGTGTTTTATTCCAAACAGACACGCATGACGTTTCTCCAGATTACGGATATTGCTGTGGACTATTTTATCATAAAATTGGGCACCATGCTTCAACTTCTTAGTTGCTGCACAAACACTTGCATCTATGCAATAACACAGACAAAGTTCAGGCAGCAGGTGAGAACTATGCTAAAATATCCCTTCAGTAGAATTGTGAAATCTATCCAATGATTCGAATAGATGAATAATTGAAATTTCCCATAAAGTCAATATCTAATTTTACTTGTAAATGGACCAATTATTTTAAATTGTAGACAGCGTGTGGTTGGTTTATGTCGCTGTCCATGTGCAGCAGCTATCCCTGCACTAATAGAACATGTGGTGCATCTTAATCTATGATAGGAAAGGTTGGGGGGGTGGTTGGGAGGGGAATGACAGAGTGGGGGGGGGGGGGTGGCGTTGGGTGCAGAGCCTGTCATTATGGCAACAGAACTGGCTGAAGAATATCTCTATTGCAATAGAGACGGAATGCAGTCAAAATGATGGTAGCAGAGCAGGGCGGAGGATTGCCGCTAATCAAACAAAGCATGGAAGGTGCCAGCAGTCTGCTGGCAGAGCATGGGTAAGAGCTCTGTGCGTTTTCAGAGAGTAGGTATGGGACCTGTCACTATGGTAATATGTTGATGAGTATCTGTATTGGGGCACGTTTGGAATGATGTTAATCTCTTAGTAACGCAATACAAATTGTGCTGCCATTGTGGTGAAACGGGCAGCCATGGGATATCTCTTTAGTTGCAGCGATGTGGTGTGGCAGTTTTCAGCGAGAATTGGAGGATCTGTTGATGTTAGTGTGCGTTAACAATATTTCAGTGTCTTTGTTAGATTTTCTGCCTCTTAGATTCAGGACCCCCATTAGTTTCAGGGTCTTTGTCAGTATAAAGGTATCTTTCAGTTGCAGCAACCTTAATTGCAGTCTCACTGAAGTGCCCCCATTCCAGAGCCCTCCCCATTCAATCACTGCAAATCACAAACACTTTTAGAACAGTACAATTGCATCTAATGGGAACTCTCTGCTTTGACATTGTCATGTGAGTGTACATTAAAGCAATGTAAATGCCATGCAGCTTACAGCTTGAGCGATGTCATTGGGGGGCTGCAGCTAAGCTGTGGCAGTCGGGTGATAGGGTTTGTTTCCTTTGGGCTTTCAGTTACGTTTTTGGAAGCAGTTTACCTGCAAGCTAAGAAGCAGACTGCTTTTCTCCGTTTTTTTTTCTCTTTGTTTGGTTCTGCCTCAAAGGATCTGTGTTTTGGGAAAATAGATCCGACTACAACCTCTTCTGACTTTCTTCACAAGGAAAACATGGCAAATAGGAATGGGAGGAGACTATTCAGCCCATTGCAGGCCTGCACCGACAACTGTCCCACCGTATCCCATAACACCGTAAACTTACCCTGCCGATTCCCCTGAAACTAGAGACAATTTGTCATGGCCCATCAACCTAATCCTCACATCTTTTGACTGTGGGAGGGAAACGGAGCACCCGGTGGAAACCATGGTCAGCCATGATCACAATGGATGGCACAATGGATCGCAATAGATCACAGGCTTTGAATTGAGGCCTACTCACATAGGCCTTGAATTGATGGCTTGTCACATACAACTGGAATTGAGGCCTAGTCACACAGGCCTTGAATTGAGTCGTCATCACACAGGCCTTGAATTGAGGCCCAGTACCAACCAACTTGAATTGAAGCTTGGTCATCTCGACCTTAAACTGAGGCCTAGTCTGCAGGTTTTGTATTGAGGTCTAGTCACACAGAAGTTGAACTGAGGCCCAGACACACTGACCTTGAATTGAGAAGGAGGCCAAAGAGCTGGATGAGGGTAAAGCAGTTGATGTGGTGTATATGGATTTCAGTAAAGCGTTTGATGAAGTTCCCCACAGTTAGACATTGCAGAAGATACGGAGGCATGGGATTGAGGTTGATTTAGTGCTTTGGATCAGGAATTGGCAAGCTGTAAGAAGACAGAGGGTGGTGGTTGATGGGAAATGTTCATCCTGGAGTTCAGTTACGAGTGGTGTCCCGCAAGGATCTGTTTTGGGTCCACTGCTGCTTGTCATTTTTATAAATGACCTGGATGAGGGCGTAGAAGGATGGGTTAGTAAATTTGCGGATGACAGTAAAGTCGGTGGTTGTGGACAGTGCTGAAGGTTGTTGCAGGTTACAGAGAGACACAGATAAGTTGCAGTGCTGGGCCTGAGAGGTGGCAAATGGAGTTCAATGCAGAAAAGTGTGAGGTGATTCACTTTGGAAGGAGTAACAGGACTACAAAGTACTGGGCTAATGGTCAGATCCTCGGTCGTGTGGATAAACAGAGAGATCTCGGTGTCCATGTGCAAAGATCCCTGAAAGTTGGCACCCAGGTTAATCGGGTTGTTAAGAAGGCCTACTGAGTGTTAGCTTTTATTGGTAGAGTGATTGAGTTTTGGAACCAGGAGGTCATGTTGCAGCTGTTCAAAACTCTGGTGCAGCTGCACTTGGAGTATTGCATACAGTTCTGGTCGCCACATTATAGGAAGGATGTGGAAGCATTGGAAAGGGTGCAGAGGAGATTTAGTCGGATGTTAACTGGTATGGTGGGAAGGTCTTCTGAGGAAAGGCTGAGGGACTTCAGGTTGTTTTCGTTGGAGAGAAGAAGGTTAAGAGGTGACTTAATAGAGGCATACAAGACGATGAGAGGATTAGATAGGGTGGATCGTGAGAGACTTTTTCCTCGGATGGTGACAGCTCGCACGAGGAGATATAGCTTTAAATTGAGTGGTGATAGATATAGGACAGATGTCAGTGGTAGGTTCTTTACTCAGAGAGTAGTAAGGGCGTGGAATGCCCTGCCTGCAGCAGTAGTGGACTCGCCAACATTAAGGGCATTTAAATGGTCATTGGATAAACATATGGATGATATTGGAATAGTGTAGGTTAGATGGGCTTGAGATTGGTTTCACTGGTCGGCGCAACATTGAGGGCCGAAGGGCCTGTACTGCGCTGTAATGTTCTATGTTCTATGTTCTATGAGGCCTAGTCAGACAGAACTTGAATTGAAAACTAGTCACACAGCCCTTAAATTGAAGCCTAGCCACACAGGCTCTGAATTGACGCCAAGTCAGAAAAGCTGCATTATCCCTCAGGTACAAAGAACAAGTCCCTGTCCCAACGCACCCCCCTCCCCCACCACTAGTGAAACTGAACAACCCTTTCCATCCACAAATCTCACAACCCTGTCTGAAAACACAAGTAGGACTCTGGCATGGAGAACACGCCTTTCCCCAGGCTCAGAAATGTGAATTTCAGCTCCCTCTCCCTCCCGAGTGCTTCGCAGTGAGAGAGGGAGACTGAGAATGTTACAAACAGAAACTCAGTAAAAGTAGATTGAAGCGTTGCCCTGAGCTCTCACACAGCACCGTGACATTACTGAGAGTAAAGCACAGGCACTATCCAATTGGCCAATTAAACCGGGTCCCAATCGCAGCCTTTTTCATTCCAAGCCCCTGTGAGAACTCGATCGGAACGCCCTCTCTACAGCTCTGCCTTACCCTGTTCCTCTCGATATCCCACCCTCCTTTCCCTCAATCTTTTATGTTTAAAATGTGGACACTGATGCAGTGTGAAGAATATGTGGCGGGTTTAAGGAGCACAGAGCATGAACGCACACCAAGATCCCACACACACACACACACACACACACATACACAGTCTGAACATGTCCAGATACAACGTGATTTTAAGTGTGGATTTCGGTAAAGCTATTGGGCAATGAGGGACGACACCTCTCCCTCTCCCTCTCTCTCCCTCCCTCCGCCCATATTCCTTCCACCCCTCCCCAGTTAAAATAATAACAAGTCACTACAGGTTTGGTGCTGTTTGTACATCTGACATGAACAGGGAACCTTCCACTTCTACCGCAGTCACTCCTCTGTGTTTCTCTTTCTGATTCCCTCTCTTTGTTACCTCCACCATCTCTGTCCCGATCCACATCCCTCCTCTCTTTCTCTCCTGCTACTGATGATCTAACTCTGTTCTCTCTCTCTCTGCCTGTTCATCTCCCCCTATCTCTCTGCGTACCCATCGCCCTCCTCTCTCTCACTCGCCTGCTCTGGATAATCTCTCTCTCTCTCTCTCTGATGATGAATCTGGATTGAAATGCTCTCTGAAAGGTGTCTGTCTGACCATTTTAAATCATGTCACCCTGTGACCACTGTTTCTGTTGATCACTGATTCACATCGAGAAATGAGGCTGGGGGCAGCTGTGGGAAATGGAAGTAATCACAGTCAGTTGCCAGTACACTGAATTTGGGGAGCGAAACCACAGTCTCCCAACAGGATAGGCTGCAAGAAAAAGATGCACAGCAAGATCCCACAAGCAAACGGCTCAGTTACCCTCCAGTTCCCCCCTCTCTCACTGTTACCCTAAATTTCCCATTTATCTCCCTCTCTCTGATAACTCGAAATCAAAGAAGAATGATGGGAGACAGAGAAAGAGAGAGGGAGAGCAGGAAAACCCACAATCTCATCCTGAATAAAATGAATTAAGATCCACTTCATGAAAGCAGAGAATGCTCCTATGAAAATTTTCCCCGCAACAGCCGAACGGCGTCGCTGCTCTGCTGCCCTTGCTGGATGCTTGCCTTAATTCGAACACGGAGGGTGTATTCTGCAGTTCCACTTTCTGGAAGCAGTGTCTGCGTCTATGAAAATTAGCTTGCCCAACACTATTGATAATTATAGTTTCCAGGTCCTCACCTGCCATAGTCTTGTGGTCGTAAATTTTTGGCATTTTATTTATGTCTTCCACTGTGAAGACTGACACAAAATATCTGTTCAATGCCTCGTCCATTTCCTCCTTGCCAGTTATTACCACCCCGTTCTCATCCTCTAAAGGCCCAATGTTTACTTTAGCCAACCGTTTTCGTTTTATATATTTGTTGAAACTTCTGCTATCTCTTAGGCTCAGATAGGAAAAGTATTATTTTATGCATGACATGTGGCAGCATCCTTAATGCCAACCTTACCAGGCTTCAGAAAGGAGATGGATGATGCCTGTCCTCCAGTTAATGACGTGTGTGAAATATTAGATGCAATGCGCATTAAGAGAGAGAAGTGCTGGTGGGACAACCATGCCTGAAAGGAGATAGATGATCAGAGCCGGATTAATTTCTTCTCATGCACTGAAATGAAGTTTAGGATGAAAGAGTAGATTTCCTGAGGATCAGCTTTCAATCTTCACGCGGCAGAGGGCAGAGTACAGAAAGCCTGAAGGCCTATGCACGTTGTACCTTTCTTTACACACAAGTGTGATTGATAGGCCAAATGGCTATAAGCCAGTCACTCTGTGACAGTGGGTGAACAGTTTAATAGAATATTTTCTCAGAGACAGGATGAAGTGTCACTTAGAACGGCAAGTGTTAATCAAGGGCAGTCTCCGTGACTTTGCTCTGGATAAGTTGTATATTAAAATCTTAATTAAAATATTTGAGGAGCTAATATGGATGATTGATCAGGTCCATTTTGCACATGTGGTCAACATGGATTTAGTCGGGAATATGATCTTTGAAACGTGGCTGGGAAGTAAAATCCCGTGTTACAGCAGAATGTGCAAGGTTGGATTGGCTCAGTCACCGGAAACAAGGGATTATAATTTACACATTTTGGTGAATGGAATGTGGTTTCCAGTGGAATTTCACATAGCTCAGTCCTGGCCTCCTGCTGTTGTTATCACATTCCATTGACAAGGAGTTATCGGTGGCAGGCATGATTGGTAAATTATCTGTTGATTCAAAAAGCGATCGAAAGTTAATGGTGAAAACCATAGCAGTTTTCTCCAGAATGACACCAATATTTGGATTTCGAAATCAGAAAAGTGGCAAATAGAAGTCAGTTGGAGAAGTGTGAAATGATGCATTTCGGAGGGAACAGAAAACAATGCAATTCATCACAACTGAGAAGATTTTGAGAACTGTAAAGGAAATTAGAGTTATTGCAGCTTGTGTCCAAATTTCCCTGAAAGTGACAGGATAGGTCGGTAATCCGGTAAAGAAGGAAAATGCAATGCTTTCCTTAATTGGACCTCGTCGAGAACAACAACCCAGTGCGGTGATGCCGGATTAATCGAGAAACACCTGTTAGGCCACAGCTGGACGTCTGCATCCGGTTCCGTCAATCAAATTACAACGAGAATATAATTGTATTTGCTTAATTGTGTAAAAAGACTTGCAAGAATCGTGCTGAGCTTGATAATTGTACATATGAGGAAATCTGGGCAGCTTAACATTGTTCACCGGGGAACACAGTCGGATGAGTTGTAACTTGATTGAATCATAGAAGTCTATGTTGGTTCTAAAATGAGTTAGCAAGAAATATCTGTCTCGCCTAATGGATAGAACAATTACTGGGGAGCATAGATTTAAGTAGCTTGATGGAAAAACTGGAGGTTGCATTTGGCAAATTGGTATTCATGCAAAGGGCAGTTGTAGTCCGGAATTAACCTCTTCAATTGAAACAGAAACCTAAACTGATAAAACTGTACCGGGGTGCGAATCTGAATTGCTGTAACTGACAAGGTTATCAGTCGGGTTCAGTTACGTCTGATGAGAATATATCGACACAGACACGATCACTGAATGATCACTTGTCCGTACCCTACTTTTTATGATGTTCTATATTTTTGTCTCTGTATCTATGCAGCATGTTTTGTATCTGATTTAATGTGTACATTTACGTGCTGTGTTACGTTTCCCCGAAGTCTGCGTGGTTCTCCATCGGGTGATCAGGTTTCCTCTCACAGCACAAAGATGTCCATGTTTCTTATTGCCCGAAGATATGTCGGTTGCGTCGGTTCAATCTCACGAAGGTCGATGTGAAGGATGTATAAAACACGCGAAGCAGGAATATAAAAAACATGGGACATTGTTTTAAAGGAGGACAGACAGCGGCAGATGCGTCAACAAACATTTAGGAAGGTGATAGGAGAAATAATATTATTGCTAAATTCACATCCAATGTCGAATTAATAAAAGAGGCTTAGAGTGTCAAAACATGTTTCTTATCTCTCACTGAGTACGTGTCAGTTGAGATATTGTGAGTAATTCTGGCCATTGAATATTAGAAAGCTGCAAAGAGTTTGAAGAGAGTGCAGAGGAGATTTACTAAAAAAATACCGGGAGAAATCTCAGCTAAGTGAGGGAGACGAGGTAAGATGGCTGCTTCTCTCTCTTCACATCAGAGGAAATAAACCAGTTAATGGAACTAAGACTGAGAGAGAGAGAGAGAGACAGAGAGAGGCAGACAGACAGACAGAGGCAGAGGCAGAGGCACAGGGAGGGACAGACACACTGGTCCTCCTTAGACATCCATATATCTGTAACTTCCTTTAACTCCGATAACCTCTCTGCATTGCTCCAAACTGGACTCTTGAGCATGCATGAGAATCATCCATTCAACATTGCAGAAATGTCAGCAGCTGCTTTAAGCCTAACTCTGCTTTTCTTTTTTCCTAACGCTCTCTGCCACCATATGCCCCTTTAGGATGCTTCTTACTACTCATTGGCCTGGCCGGATATTTGTCCTCCTTCCTACCAGTGATTCGCAGGACCACAAAACCTTTCAGGCACGGAATGAGTTTATTCTTATTGTGCTTGTTCTGGCGTCTGAATGAAAAATACACCCAGTGTCATTAGCCCACCTTCTGCACAGACCCCGCAATATTTTTCCTTTTCAGATAACGAATGTAATTACTCTAGTGAGGTTGAAGCCACTATGTCAGAAGCCTAACATTGATCAAGTGTAAGTGATGTTCTGCCCGAAAGCTTCCATGATTTACCTGGAGGAAACAATATATTGGTCATTGACATCTTACTGGACTTCCTTTAGGTCTCGGTAGTAATGGGAAGGGTGTGTGATGTCATGAAATGCAACGGCAGCAGCTGTATCAGAAGAACAGGATGGCTTACCTCACAATTGTTGATGTTGGACATCCTTCTAATGCCCCGTAGAGTCCTGGGATGGGTAGGTTAGAGGGATTAGTGGGTAGAATATGTGGGGGTAGGGCCTGGGTGGGATTGTGGTCGGTGCAGACTCGATGGGCCGAATGGCCTCCTTCTGCACTGTAGGGTTTCTATGGTTTCTAATGTCTAACTGAATTTGCAGTGTCCATAGTGACTTAGACACGAGACTCAGCAGTAGGCCATTCCACACTTTGAACCTGCTCCGCCATTCATTCGGATCATGGCTGATCTTCAAATTCAATATCGTGATTCCCCATTTCCCCATATCCCTTCATCCCTTTAGCCCCAAGTACTATATCTAATTTATTCTTGAAATGAGTTCGAGACCGAGTGCAGCTTCTGTTTTGGTAAAATAAACATCGGTCTGAATAGTGCTGTGTTCATTCTGCCCACGTTCCGCGTTCAGTGCAAGTGGAAGTGAGTTTTGTTTGTTTTTAGAGCAAATAAGATATCTATTTTTAAAATTCATCCAATATACTGAAGGGCAGATGTGAGGAGCCGCGTCTCAAGGGAGTGAATGTAGGAAGCCCATTCATACTGCCACAAGCATATTGTGTTCAATCAGCAAATGACTGATAACTGAACCGATGCTTCCATGCAGGCAACTTCAGTCCATGGGGATCACCAATTTGGACCAAATTTATTGCTTCCTCATTCCGTGACACAACTGAAGCCAATTGGCCAATGGTGTGTCAGTGAAGAGTGTAGCAGATTATGTCATGAGTAGCAGCAAATATTCTGCAAAATGAGGTGCCATCCTGGTGAAGCTACATCAATGCAATAATTGCAAGCCCAGCAGCTTGCATTAAGAGAGGTCTGTGACCCCCTGTCAAAAGATCGGACCACAGGTTTGCAGTCAGGCCACGCTAAGGGGTTGCGCGCAAACATAAAGCAAACTGGTTGCACTTATATCACAAGCCAAAATGATGGAATGCCCAGATCATCAGTGTAAAAGACATGCAGAAGCATTTGTAAAACCTCGTGGTACATTTACGGAATGGATGGCATATTTCAACCTCCTCCTGACGTCCACATCATTAAAAAGTGCTCGTCTTCAGCCAATGCGATCAAGTCTACGCGATATCAAGAAACAGTTAAACTTGAATTTGTTTATGTTTTAGTCTCTTCAGGAAAGTTACAGCTGTGGTTGTCACCAGTTACGGGAAAGATTTGGGGAACGACTTTAGCGCCCTCTTCCACCATCACTCTGACACTCCAGTGGTTATCGATTGAAAATGGTATCAGGAGTCGGCAGCTTGTATATTGTCCACAATGATGCACAGTGAAGTATTGCGTCCTATCTTGAGCTGGACTCATTACTTTCAAACACTCACACTGTGTTCAAGGCTCTCAGACTGGCTGGCAACTGGTGTCTGTTTAATTCCGTGTTCCAGGAAAATATTTAAGAGGCTGTAAACCTGCTCAAAATCATCAAGGTCTCTCAGGGCTCAAATGGCCATCATGGAACTCTTTCTATGCACACACTGCATTCAGTAACTTCCAAATGTTCATCCCACTCCTCTATACATGAATAAATTAAACTTTCAGCTAATGCCCAGAACTGGGATACAATTAAAACATCAATAAAGTTCGATGCACAGAGATATAACGGCACTAAAAGCCTTTCGGCCCATCGAGTCCAAGCAGCTGAAATCCAATGATTGATCATTTTGCACAGGGTCCCAAGGAAGAGCTGCTGGGTACAAGCGCTGGAGAGTGATAACATTCGGAAACGTTTTGAAAGGGCTGGGGTCACGGAGTGGGACAAGTGTGCTTGGGGACAAGAGAATAGCGGGGTGTTAATTTGGAGATTCAGTTCGCGGGTTGAGGTGGGAAAGGGGAATACATTGTGTCATCGAATCATGGAATCCCGGCAGTGCAGAAGGAGACTATTCAGCCCATCAGACCTGCACGACAAAAATCCCACACAGGCCCCATCCCTGTAAACTTACGTATTTATTCTGCTAGTACTCATGACACGAAGGAACAATTTATCATGGCCAAGTAACCAAATCAGGGCACCTTTGAACAGTGGGATGAAATTGCAGCATTCGGAGGAAACCTATGCTAACGCGAGGAGGATGTGCCCCTTTGGTTAACTCAAGTTGCACCAGGGAGAGCCAAAGGGCTCACTTGGACAGTCAGTGACACATTGTCCCGATAGAGCACATAGTTCCTTGCGCTGAACACAACCCCACGAAAAGGTCATCTGTGAGATTTTAGAGCCCTGCTTCGACATTCAATCAGGGATGTTAGAGACTGCAAATACTGTCCCTTATTTATAAAAAAGCTGTGATGTGGAGATGCCGGCGTTGGACTCGAGTGGGCATAGTAAGAATTCTCACAACAGCAGGTTAAAGTCCAACAGGTTTATTTGGAATCACAAACTTTCGGAGCACTGCTCCTTCATTAGCTGAGTCACCTGATGAAGGAACAGCGCTCCGAAAGCTCGTGATTCCAAATGAACCTGTTACATTTTAACTTGCTGTTGTGAGACATTTTGCTATAAAAAGGCTAACACCAGTGATTGTGAATACAAATTACGTGCATTCTGATAAAGACCCATTTACTTTAATAATGTGCTTCGGGGAAGGATATCTGCTGTGTTTACCCAGTCTCATCTACATCTGATTCTGATCATGCTGCAACGGGGTTAAATTTTAACCGCATCTCGACTATCATTCGGTTTGGTTTGTCACGATAATAGCAGGGAGAGAGCAGGCGCCAGAACAAGTCAAGGCCTCATTGGCATTTTCTACCTGCAATACACTCGCACGCTGAATCTGACTCGTGGGCAATGTGTCAGGATCATTCGTCACCAACCCCGGTGTGTCCAGTCCCACTGGCATTGCAGATCCAGCAGAGCTGACAGCTGTCTGGCACACATTCTGGATGGATTGTCCGTGGAAATCTTCAATAGTGACTCCAGAAACTATGATTTCTCACGGCATTCGTGCAAAGACAAGGAAGGACATCTTCTGCTGACTCCCACCTAACACCCTCCGTCAGCTTCAAAATCCCTGTTGCACAACGCTGAATAATAGTAATGGGAATCATTAGCTTCAGATTTCTACTTCATAGATCATAGAAATCATAGAAACCCTACAGTACAGAAAGAGGCCATTCGGCCCATCGAGTCTGCACCGACCACAATCCCACCCAGGCCCTACCCCCATATCCCTACATATTTTACCCACTAATCCCTCTAACCTACACTAAGGGCAATTTTTAGCATGGCCAATCAACCTAACCCGCATATCTTTGGACTGTGGGAGGAAACCGGAGCACCCGGAGGAAACCCACGCAGACACGAGGAGAATGTGCAAACTCCACACAGACAGTGACCCAAGTCGGGAATCGAACCCAGTTTCCTGGAGCTGTGAAGCAGCAGTGCTAACCACTGTGCTACCGTACCGCCCTGTACTTCTCTCTTTGGTCCATGTCATTTTCTCAGTCACCATGTGAATCACATCATCTTTTGCATGGAAGTACAAACGTGCATGAGCGTCCTCTGAACAGAAAGGTCTAATATACTGGGAACTAAGTGTCCGATTATAATACATTTTTCCAAATCGTTATGAGTAACAGATTTCTTAGTCTCAGTCGAATTTACGATTCCACTTTGTGAACTTAAAAACTGAGACAATTGTCTGCAACATTTTATACCTGGCACCAACCTCTCACTGAAAAAATCTGAGCTTTTATTTGATATTCATCAATTGGGAGTCTTTGTCGCCAGATTAATAATCCAGAGAACTAGAGCAATTTTCTGGAGCTTTAGGTTCGAATGGCACCTGGAGAAATTTTAATTCAATAAAAATATGGAACTGAAAGTCTACTGATGACCATGCAACCATTATCGATTTTCGTAAAAACCCATCTGGTTCACTGATGCCCCGACAGGGAAGGAAATCTACCGTCCTTACCTGTCTTGGCTACACGTGACTCCAGAACCACAGCAATTTGGTTGACTCTAAAATACTGTCAGGGATGGACAATAAATGCTGGCCCAGCCATCGACGCACACAATCCATGAACGAATAAAAGAAAAATAAACCGCTGTCAGTTATTCTAAGCAAATAGTTGCGTATACAAAATCGAAGACTCTGATGAACCCAAACTTTTTAAAGCGAAATTAAATATCCTTCACAATTGAAACAAGAGACAGGGAGAAAGGGACAGATAGAATAGGTAGATAGATAAAGGAGAGTGAGAGAAAAAGGGTCAGGCAGACATGTGGTGAGACAGACAATGACAGAGACAGGAACAGAGACAGATTAAGGAAAGAAAAAAATGAAATGGATGGAACTATCCACTTAACATAGCGAATGAAACTCTTAACCCCTCCATCACCCCCCCCCACCCCACACCCCCTCACCCCCCGATCCCCTTCCCCCGCGCACATGTGCTAACATCATATTGTATTACAGCTACAATTATAAACTCCCACAAACATCAATTGCAGACTGACCAGCGAATCACTGTCATTGACATTGTTCGGTGGATGAATATTGCTTCAGGGAGGGAGCAATATTCCCCCGAGGGTGAACGCTCCAACTCTTCTTTGCACAAGGTTCAGGAAAGTTTGAACGTGGGATATTCGGTTCTAACTTTGCTAACCAGGTACAGGTTAATCGGCAATGTTTTGGGAGTTTCAATGTATTAGCTTTCCAGAGATCTCGGCTGGTGCTCCCGGGATCTGATTTAAAATCCATCGTGGTTGTTGTATTTAAAATCCAATTAATACAACCCTCAACTGAAAGGTATTCTCAGTAATGCGGACATGAACACTTCATTGAAGTACAAAAAAAAACAACCTAGTTTATTAATGCATTTAAGTGATTGACTACTGTCCACTTTGCTAAGCAGGCTTACATTCGATTCGGGACACTGGTTAACCTGGTTGACTCTCAAACTCTCTCTGAAATGGCCAAACCAGACTTTCAGATCAGGGCCATTGTTAGGCAGCAAATGCTGGCTCCTTCAGCCACGCACGTCCGAAGAAATGGTGAAAATGAAGTTGAAGCACGCTGAAAATAATTCACAGGTGAGGCAGCTGAGGAGATTTACCTTTAATACAGCGAGATATTGCGATCTGGACTCACTGACTGCAAGGATACGGGAAGATATTCAACAGTATATTTCTCAATGAGAATTCAACCAATAAAGCGCAGTGGCCGCAGTAACTTATAGACAGCATTCAGCTCGCTGTTGCGTGGAGCACGGACCAAGCCGGATGGGAAAAGACTTGCTCAAGCATATTCGGCGAAACTGGAAGTATTCAGGTGAGGCGTGGGATACAATGATATCAGAAGATACCCTGGAGTTGTTTTCAGGAACATCGAGGTAATTATAAAAGGGGCCAAGGCCATGATCAACGTGAATCCCAATGCTGCACATAGCTATTTCAGAGCCAAATCTGGAGAAGGTGGAAACTGAACTACGAAATCTTGAAAGGTTGGTGCAATCATTCCTGTGCAATTTGCAGAATGGGTTGTGCCCATTTTCCCTGTTCTTCGTCCTGAAAACTCAATTTGTCTGTGTGGTGACAATAAACTTACAGTCAACGGGGTCTCCAAACACTATAAATACCCCATGATCTGGATCAAAATGTGTAAACAAGTTAACAGGCGGCAAGACGTTCTCCACGTTTGACATGAGCCCCAACTTCACTTGAATCAGACGAGACCTCCTGGAATATATGTGATATTCAGCAAATACAAAGGATTCTAAGAGCATACTTATTTGCACTTCGGAGTCTCATCAGCATGTGCCATGGGTATCATCAGTGTGTTTCGCCTTGCAAAGAGTTATGTCAAACATCCTTCAAGGGCTACCCAAGTTAACAGTATATTTAGCTGACATCTTGGCAACGGACATTTTAGAACAGGAACAGCTGGCCAAAAAGGAAGATGTCTTGCAGAGATTTCCCAGAGCAACAGTTTGCTTTCAGAGAGGGAAATCCACTTTCCAAGCAGGTGAAGCAAACTAATTAGGCTACCAAGTAGATGATAAGCGATTACATGAGCTTTGGATGAAGAAAAGGTCATCAAGGAAGCGCGAATCCCAGGGAACGCCACAGAGTTAAAATCTTTCTAGAGTTAATTAGTTATAACAGAAAATCTGTTCTGAATGGAGCTTCCATGCTGCCCCCTTGTATACCCGACTATGCAAATGCCTCCGATTTTCCTAGGGAGCGACGCAGAAAGAGGATATTTCGGTAGTAAATCGTCAATTACTGTCATTAACACAATGGCTCATTCCGACTCTGAGAAATACCTTATTTTAACTCGTGATACTTCCCCGTCCGGGGTTCGTGCAGTGCTATCACATTGCTGGCAAGACGACACGGAGAATCCCGTCATGTATACCTCCCAGATCCTTCAGGATGCAGAGCGATGAAACTTTCAAATTCAGAAGGAAGTTTTGGCGGCCACATTTGGTGTGGAGAAGTTTCACCAATATATCTACTGTTAATTACATTTTTAATAGTTGCCGATTCCATACTGCGCTTCATCAAAGAGGACAAAACAAATCCCCCAATCAACAGCTCTCGTACACAATGCTGCACACATATTGACTGACTATGAATGGATTCTGGAAGACCTCCATGGAATCAGGGTAGCTCATGTGGACAGATCGAGTCACAAGCCTGACTCCTTTACCAACACGCGAAGAGGTTGTGATGACACTGAGCCTTTAGGAGACCTTGCTAGTGGCAGCAAAGCAGATTAAAGCCCCGATTCAAAAGCATCCAGCTTTATCCAAAATAAGGCACACAATATTACACACCGAATTCCAGCTTGGAATTTCCGAAGAAATGAACCCTACCTCATTAAGAAAGCTAACCTGACTGTTGAGAATGAGATAATTCGTTGGGCGTCCCGGGAAAATGTTCTGACCCGAGGTCAAAGCCCAATATTAATGGAAACACTTAATGGCCGCCCGGGAGTATAAAAATGAAAATGCTGGCTGGGAGATTCGCCTGGTGGCCCAGTGTTGATTCTGAAATCGCAGACTTCTGGCAACAAAATCAAAAGCTGCTACCTCAAGCCTCCCTAAACCAAAGGGAGTCGCCTGCCGTGTGTACGGTTGCATGTGGACTTTGCTCGTCTCTTTGAGGCTTCTATGCTTTTAGTAACGGTGGACGCACACTCGAAGTCGGAACAGGTACATCGGATGGGCTCCACATCTCCGGTAGTGCTCTTGGGCAGGACAAACAAGGCAAGGAAATCGATAATGAAAGGCAGGAATTACCAAGGATCAAAGGGACCTCGGTGTGCATGTACATAGATTATTTAAGGTAGCAGGACAGGTAGATGTGAATAAAACGGCATGTAGCATCTTCTTATTTATTAGCCGATGCATCGAGTTTAAGAGTAGGATTGTTCTACTGCAACTGTATGAAACGTTTGCGAGGCCACAGCTAGAGAATTGTATGCAGTTCTGGAATCCACATTATATATGGGATGTGAGAGAACTGGAAAGGGTTCAGAAGCAATTTACCCGGATGTTGCTTTGTCTGAGGAGCATTAGCCACGAGAGAGAGATTTGATAGACTGGTGTTGGTTCCCTTGAAGCAGAGGGTTGCATGTTTGAGATGTAAATAATTCTGAGTGACATGGATAGATTAGACAGGAAGAAACTGATCCCCTCGGTGCAGTGAATCAATGACCAGGGGCCATGGATTTAAGGTAAGGGACAGGAGGATGAGAACGGGACTGAGGAAAGCCCATTTCAGATAGAGGGAGATAGGAGTCAGTACTTACTGCTTGAAAGTGTGGTGGTGGCAGAAAACCTCGCTACTTTAATAAGTATTTATATGTCGCTTTGCAATGCCACTGCTTATAAAGCTGTGAGCCAAGTGCTGGCGAATCGCTTCAGAATACTTTGATCGTTGTTTTTGACCAGCCAAGAAGAGATGGGCCGAAGGGCATTTCCTGTGATGTCGACCTCTATGATTCAATTTCACTGATTTGATATCAAAAGGAAATAGGGTAAAAGAGAATAATAATTTGGAAAACAAGAATGCAGAGGGAAAGGGGAAAGCGTATT
The DNA here is from genome assembly GCF_964213995.1 of Mustelus asterias. Taxonomy (NCBI): domain Eukaryota; kingdom Metazoa; phylum Chordata; class Chondrichthyes; order Carcharhiniformes; family Triakidae; genus Mustelus; species Mustelus asterias. The sequence continues at coordinate 453,695 of NW_027590088.1, read as the reverse complement.
TTGGAAAATGGAAGAAATCGAGTTGAGAGAATTTTAAGAAGAATAAGGACTGTGAAAGGGAGATTGCAAGATAGCGGATGATGCAAGGGAATTGAAAGCATGGTCCAGTTTTCAAATGCAAAATCGGTGTTGATTGGAACGTTTTTGAAATGTCCAACACCGTTTAGATGAACTAAAATCAGTATATTCGACTTTCTAAATTAATCCCAAAAGGTTTATCTGTTTTGCGACAATCCCGAAAGAGATCTACAGTGAGCGATCAGCAGGTGTCAGCAGGTTGTTTGTTCACCAACCTGTCAGTAACATAATTAGGGGTTTAATTGTTTAACATGACTAAGCGTCTACTTCAATATAAATAAACTGTTCACTTCTCTTTACTGCCCCAATGTCCAGGAGGACATTTCTTCTCCAATACCAGCACGGTTCCTTAAGGCACATCCAATGCGTTGGACAGCAATTTCCCAGACAACAGCTGTGTCCTCTCCGATACTCGTAGCAGCCGGAGGACCTAGTAAGTTACTTTGATATCTTGAACCTTTCAACTTGCTGCTGTTTAATTTTCTATATCGGCTAAATGCATTACACTTGCCTTCAATTCTGTGCGAAAAGTAGCGTTGGTGAATGGAATGTCAGCGTATCTATCTGGTCTAGAATGCCTTATCCCTGTAGATTATTTCTTATTGCGACATTTGTCCTTCTGCTGTTCACTCCCAAACTGTGTTTTAATTTTGATATATCTTCCTTCCTTGCAACTTAATAATCCATGTTTCTCCTGAATGTTCTGTTTTTCGATCTTTTACAACAACATTTTCTTATCTATTGCCAATTTCTTATCTCTGCCCAGCTACATTCCCTATGATGCAGTGTCGTGTTTTCGTTCTGCTCCTTTTACTTCAGTTTCTTATCGTCTTTCCTGGGCCATTTATCCGGGTTGTTGTCTTCCTCCTGCTGCTTATATGATTGTTGTTTTGTTCTCTGGTGTCTTGTCCATCATTGGTACTGTCTTCTTCCTCAACCCGTTAATCCTGGACATTATCTCCTCTGCTGCACGGCTTCATGCTCAATTTTACATTACGAATTTGCATAGATAAATAGCCCCACGTAATGGATCACACACAGCTTCACATCTATCAGATGCGACACCACAATGTATCCCGACACCATGGAATGGATATTCAGGAAATAAATGTAGGTCATCGGGAATGAGGATTTTAGTTTAGGCAACATCAAATGGTTCCAGCAGATGCTCTTCTTGTTGTTTTGACCAATTATTTAATTTCAGCATTGTTATTGAAATTCTTCCAGCATTTTCATCACTTGGTGATATTACTGTTTTCTATTTTATGTCTCACAGTGAACATCGTGACAATTGCAATCCCGTCTTTCAAACATTGTGGCCTATCCAAATGCATCATCCGTTACCTGTTGGCGATGGCGACAGCGGATCTCCTGGTCATTGTCTGTAATGTGTTCTTACATCACATTGCTACCATGTATTGGCGTGACACGTTCCTGTTCCACACCCCCGTGTGCAGATTCATTGTCTACATGTCCGCAACTGCCATTGACATTTCTGTTTGGTTGACTGTCTGTTTCACCTTTGATCGCCTTGTGGCCATTTGCCATCAGAAGCTGAAGATAAAGTACTGCACCAATAAAACTGCTGCTATGGTTATCAGCATTGTGAGCTCGCTGTTCTGTTTAAAGAACATTCCCTGGCCCTTCCTGTATTCCTCTTATTACATCAAGGTGCAGTGGGGTTGCTTATTAGGAGCCAATTTTTATATTTTACCCATTTGGATAGCATTTTCCTGGGTTGAGCAGCTGTTAACATCAGTGATTCCTTTCATTTTGATTTTATTATTTAACATTGTCACCGTCAAGCGCATTGTAATGGCCAACCGCGGCCGAATGACGCTCCGGCAGCTCAGCAATGACTTGAATGAGAAGGATCCCGAGCTGAAGAGCCGCAGAAAATCCATTGTGTTACTATTTGCAATATGCAGCAGTTTTATCCTGCTGTGGATGACAACAGTTGCATATTTCTTATATATTATAATTGGAGCCACCTTTAATCGCAGATCCACAGTTACCAGCTTCTCGATATTCCGGGAGGTGGGAATTATGCTGCAGCTTCTGAGCTCCTGCACCAATACAGCCATTTACACAATAACCCAGACAAAGTTCAGGCATCTGCTGCTCAATGCGATAAAATCTCCCTTTACTCTGATTGGGCAGTTAGTGAAATTTGGGGGGCACTATCATTGAAGGTGGAACTCCTCGTCTCACTGCCACAATATTAGCATTGAAAAAATCTTCACCTACTTGAACCAGAAGATCTAAACATTTGAAATTAACGTTTTAAATATACTCATTATCAACATTAAATTTACCAACATCTTCAATTCAATAGATTATAATATATTGTAATTTAACCTTAAATTTTCAAACCGATTGCAAAAACTGACTGAATGCAACTCTCACGTGATCTGTGAATTTGAGCTTGGATGTTTATTTACTAATAATAAATTTGATATTCAATAATTATGCAATAATGTTATCAGGTTCACAGTACTTTGGGGTATAATTCTCTTCAGTTATTTCTGGTTTCATTATCACATCCATACAACACTCTGGCTGTGAAAATTTAACAATCTCTAGCCCACGTTCATTCCGAAATTTATTATGGTAATCCTAGTGAGAACATGTTTCCACTTCCAAAGCAATTTTTCCACCAGTGTTGAAAAGTGGTAAATTTTGGAATCAGGACGTCATTGAAATTATGAAGTTGAAATCGCAGAAGGAGGAGTTTCAGAAGAGCAGCTTAAACTGACATGCTGCAATCTGTGTGTGTTTATTTAATAGTTGGGTGGAGGTGTTACACGGCGGACTAGGTCATTGAGACAGATTGAAAAGACTGAGGTCCATTTGGCTGGAAACATTGCCACAGACGAGATCAAAATAAATTGATGACGGCTGGAGGATGAAAGCATGAAGTCGTTGGAAATGGGGGACGGTGCTGCACGGACAGGTTGCAAACTGTGGAGATGGAGCACATAAGTAATCACAATGACAAAAAGGTGGTGGCGTGGAACGGTGGAAGTATCCAATAGGGGAAATAGATTGCTGAAGATATACATGACTGGCAGGTGGTGAACATCAGGCACGGGTTGTTTGACGAGCTTGAAAAGGGGGATCACAGGTGAATGGAAGAGGGATTGATGGTTAATGAGTAGAATGATGGCAGTGAAGTTATGGGGTTGGCCACGTAGGTTGCAGAGGTTGAGACAGTGGATGATTAAATCATTGTATTAGCACCGACATAATGAAGGATGTCGGGGATTTGGTGTGGGAATGGAGGGGTTCAAATATGTCGTGGATTGTGGAGATGCCGCAATGGATGTGACCCGCGTTGTTGGGGGAGTGGCGATGCAAGATCTGCTGTGTGGGACGTTTGCAGTTAAGGATATGGACAACAATCGATTCAAGACGTTTTCGAGTGGAATTGCGATCACATGGGATGATAGGTGGACTGCAGGAAGTTTTGAATCAGTGCGAGTGGCTTGATGTGCAGCTTGGTGGAGGACGATTGAAGTGCAGTTGTGGATAGGTAAGAGAGAAACAATGTGACTTAAGATGTCCTAAATTGACAGCGTTTTTATAGGGAGGCATGCTTCGATTAAAGAGATTGCACTGGGAATATCTGCATGACAATGGGCTTATGAAGATTGGGAATAAGGTGACGGACTGAGTCGGAGTATTGGAGGTGAAATTACAGAGATGGAAAGAAAGTGAGTGAAAATGATTTGGACCATCAGGTGCAGGTTTCGAAAGGAGTACTGGGGGGAATTAGATCGTCTTGAAGTTGGGTTGGGGGTGGGCAGTGATACCGGTCTGGAGGCGAGTCGGCTGGGGACGAGTGAAGAGGCAACAAAGTGGGATGCCAGAGCTAAGGGGACAGGAGCAAAAGTATTTCAAATGTTTGGAAGAGATGCGCTCGCCACATGGAGCCGGACGGAGACTGAGTCCAAATTGGGTGGACTGTGAAGCAGAGAAATTAATGGTGTGGATGAAGAAGTGATGTGATGGGTGCGCGGAAATAGGGAATTGGTCACACAGGCGATTGAGACTTTGGTGTAGGGTGGGATGTTCGAAATGTTTGGGGAAGAGATGCTCTCTTCCAGATGTTTTAGTTGGTCAGTAATATGTGGTGGCGAGTGTCACAAAATGTTGGAAAATGGAAAACAGTTCTGAAGGAAATGTCAGCATAAATTGAGGAAACGCGTAAAGTGTTTAAATTGACTGACTGACGTTTGATTAACAATGGAGTTAATGGTTATGGGAAACAGGCTGGAAAGTGAAGCAAATCTTGCAATCTGATCAGTCATGATGTCATCGAATGATTGAGCTGGCTGGAGCGGCAGATTGATAGACCCATACACATATTCCTTGTGACATTGTGACTAGTTACAAAAGCACTGCTGCCTCACAGCGCCAGGGACGAGGGTTCAATTGCAGCCTTGAGTGACTGTGTGGAGTTTGCACATCCTCCCCGTGTCAGCGTGAGTTTCCTCCAACTGTTCCAGTTGCCACCCTCAGCCCAAGATGTGCTGGCTAGGTTGATTGGCCATGCAAATTTGCCCCTTAGTGTCAGGGAGATTAGCAAGGTAAAAAGTTGCGATAACGGCGATAGTACCTCGGTGGGGTTGTTGTCAGTGTAGAATTGATGGGCCGAATGACCTCCTTCTGCACTGTCAGGATTCTATTCTATGTTTCTATGAACAAGTATATTGTTTGGCGAATTCTACACCCTATGCACTGCATCTGGTAATAAATATCTTGTTTTAATTACTAATTATTTAACACACATTACACTGGACCTGGTCACAGAGTCACATATCGAGGCCAGACTGGGAAATCTGTACTTCAGCGGTGACACAATGCTACCAATATTTCTACACTTCACACACATTCATTCCCAGGCAGATGACCGACTCAGTCCATTCAATTGTTATCCAAAATAATTCACAAATCAAGATTGTGGAAAGGCAATGGATTACCAAAAATGGAAATCCTGAACACGAAAAATTCACAAGCCCAATGATTTGATCAACTCACTTTAAAACAGCTGATTATATTTTAACATCTTTTCTCTGCACAGATGTTTATTCACAAAAAAAAACATGAAGTTCCAAGCATATATATCTTCCTACATTCTCTCACAATATGTAATGCTTAGCATTTCTTCACTTGTTCTCTCTATGAATACAATACATTATCAAAATTATCACAAAAATCTACATTGTCAAATCGGGTGCAGATTCTCGAGACCTCGCTGAAAGTTTCCCTCTTGAAAAGACGTTTCTTAACATGTATTTTGACAGATTCATTTCAATAAAAGAAATATGTGAAATGTTTTTGTTGTTGAAACGTTCTGCACCGACAGTTTCTTCTCTGCTGCCATCAGACTTTTGAATGCACCTACCTCGCATTAAGTTGATCTTTCTCTACATCCTAGCTATTACTGTAACGTTACACTCTGCACTCTCTCGTTTCCTTCTCTATCAACAGTATGCTTTGTCTGTATAGCGTGCAAGAAACAATAATTTTCATTTTATGTTAATTCATGTGACAATAATAAATCAAATCAAATCAAAAGATGAAATGTTAAATATACCCCACCACCAATGACAACTTGAATTTACTTTACAATAGTTCTGCGCAATTGAGCTAAATTACTCTTGCTTTTTCCTCTCTGTCTATGTCGTTAACAGGATTGACTCCACCATCGTCCTGCAACACCTCCTATGATCATTCCCTTGGCAGCACCTGTCCTGTCAGATCACATTCATCTTTATCATTCATTGTCCTAAAGTCCCCATCAATGATTTTCATCCTGTCCTGCACAGTTTTGTTTGGAGTTCCCCAGGATCTCCTTTCTGATACTTCTATTTCATTTTTGTGCACGTCCTGTCACGGACGGGGGGGGGGGGGGGGGGGGGGGGGGGGGGGGGCGTGGGAGAAAAGTGAAATTCTTGATCCTCAATACATCAGAACCTCTGGGTTCTAGTCGCACTCCAGGGCCTGATGGTCAATGAAGCTGCTTACATAATGCAGATTAAATGTCAACTTGGAAAATCTTTCCAACAGGCCAGTGTGCGGATGTAAGAGTGGGATTGGCTTCTGGACAGATAGGCTTGATGTGCAGTGACGTTCCTCAATCTTTAATCCTTGGGAGGCAGACGACTGTTCTGTGCTAGGAATAACTAGCTCTGGAAATAGATGGAAGTCTGCCTATCGCCGTCCATCATCACGGAATGGAAGAGAAAGGGCTTGGGATGCTGTAAGTACCACACAGCAAACTCTCTTCATCATTTACTGGAAAGACTAATCTCTGTCGAACTCAGTCCTCGAGGGGTGGGCGTATTTTTTCTTTACAACCTCACACATATTCACAATAAATGCGGAGGTTTTACAACTATGTATAATATCAACAAAAAGAAACGTAAATATATATATATAATATATATAGTTTGTGTCATTTCCAAAGTCTGCGAGCACCAGTTCCAGAGGACCCGTTTGTCTGGATAAGTTTCTGTCTGGAATCAGCAACTCCAAAATCCTAGAAACGAATGATGAGGCATGGGACTGATGTACTCAGGCCGCTTGACAGGCGGTGTCAGAGATTGCTAAAATTAAGCAGGATTTAAGGAGTTCACAGAGTGTTCACCTCCTTTTGTCAGAACCGTGAATTGTTGGAGATCTATCTGGTTTGAGTTAAATCAGCTCAACTGAGCTGTGGTTTGGAAAAGAAACAAATGGGATTTGTGGGCTTTTTCACACAGCCTGTGGTTCAGTCTGGAATGTACTGCCTGGTAATATGTTGGAGGTTGTTTCAATCGAGGCATTCAAAGGAGCATTAGATGTTGATATGAGGAGAAACAACATGCAGGGGTTGCGGGGAAAGGCAGGGGAATGGTACGAAGTTCTGATGCTAATTTCGAGAGTCGGTGCACCGAATGGTCTCCTTCTGCAAGGTAACAATTCTGTGATTCTGCGATTTAGTTATCCATTCTTCCCTGAAAGCTGTTACCACTCAAACCAGTTTCCAACAGAACTGTTGTCAAACTAAAGTAAACTTCTGGAGAACCTTCTCAGCACTGATTACATTGGCATGGATGGTGATGATCTGTCACTGGGGCTCTATTGGAATCTGCAGTGATAACTATGTGCACGACATGGTCACCTCTGGTCAACCAGGTACTTGTATTTGTCTGAAAAACTCAGAATCTTGGTGCCACTAATCCCACCTCTAAAAGCTCACCCCAAAATCCATTTATTGCATCAACAATCTGATATGGACAGAAGCTGTCATCCTCCCACTCTACCGTGTGCCAATGTGAAACTTTGTTCCTGGAGATTGAAATTCTGTCTAAACATTCCACATCCTCCTCCTGTCAAACCTGGGCTGGAATTCTGCTGTGGCAAACAAAGAATAAAAAGGGGGTAAAGGCGGAACAGAAATGTCACAGTGTGAAGTTATTGATACCAATGTTGAGTTAACAAGGACGTAACCTACTGAATCGGAAGGTGAGATGCTGTTCCTGCAGTTTGCGTTGGGCTTCACGGGGACATTGCAGCAGCTGAAGGACAGACATGTGGACGTGAGAGAAAAGTGCTCATTTGCAATGACAGCAACGGGAGGTTCACGGTTACGCTTACCGACTGAGCAAACGTCTGCCACAATGTGGGCACCTAATTTGTGTTTAGTCTCCCCCATGTGAGACCACACTGGGAGCAGTGAATATAGTTGCGTCAAAGAAATCCATCCCGCCACAAACCTACAAACAACTCTCACACCCTCCCCTGCATACGCCAAAGGACTATCAGTTTAAGGAGTGGTTTACAACAACCTTCTCAATGACAGGGAGGGTTGAAAGTAAGTGTCGGCCTTACGATTGAAGCTCACACACAATATGAAAATTGGTCCAAAACTCAGGGAATGTTCTACTGGCGTCATGATGCAGGGTCAGTAATCCAAAGTGACCCGACCTCATAATCTACACTGGCAGATACAAGAAGGTCACTCGCTGCTTCAGTGAGGTTAATATCAGTGTTTTCCACTTCAAGTGCAAGCGGAGAGGATAATTAATTGATTAAGGAAATGCTGTTTCAATCAGGATCAGGAAAATTCTTAATCATGCACTCTTATATGTTTACTCAAATGCATTGAAACCATTATAGTGCGGGACAGTTTTGAATAAGACATCTCACTCCAGTTGCATTGCAGACTCTGGAGTTTTAACTCTTCTATCTCGGAACGTTTCAGCCTCCCAATTCGACAAGTTGTCCATATTTGAACAGTTCTTGCCATAAAGCTGTCAATAACATTTGATCAAACTTTCGCCGCTCTACAGCGGTACACATACGGTAAGGGAGGTGGTGTAGCTCTGATATTTAAGGATTATATCAGGGCGGTAGTGAGAGATGATATCGGTTCTATGGGAAAAAAAAGGTTGAATACATTTGGGTAGGAATTAGAAAAAGTAAGGAGAAAAAGTCACTGAGAGACGTAGTCCATAGGCCACCAAATAATGACATCATGGTGGGGCGACGAATAAAAAAAGAAATAACTGATGAATGTAAAAATGGTACAGCAATTATCATGGGGGATTTTAATCTACACATCAATTGGTCAAACCAGGTCGGTCAAGACAGCCTTGAGGAGGAGTTCATCGAATGTATCTGCGATAGCTTCCTTGAATAGTATGTAATGGAACAGACAATGGGGCAAGCTATCCTAGATCTGGCCCTGTGTAATGAGATGGAAATAATTAATAATCTTGCAGTTAGGGATGCTCTTGGAAGAAGTGATCAGTTTGGTTGAACTTAAACTCCAGATGGAGCGTGAGAAGGTAAAATCCAACACCAGTGTCTTGTGCTTACACAAAGGAGACTACAAAGGGATGAGGGAGGAGTTGGCTCGGGCAGAATGGGAGCAAAAACGTTAGGTGGGACAATTGAGGAACAGAGGAGGACTTTCAAAGCGATCTTTCACAGTGCTCAGCAAAAGTACATACCAGTGATAAGGAAGGGCTGCAGAAAAGGAGAAAATCAGCCCTGGATATCTAAGGAAATAAAGGAGGGAATCAAATTGAAAGAAAATGCCTACAAAGTGGCAAAGATGAGTGGGGACCTAGAAGATTGGAAAGTCTTTAAAGGTCATCAGAAAGCTACGAAAAAAGCTATAAAGAAAAGTAAGGTGGATTATGAGAGTAAATTAGCTCGGAATATAAAAGCAGATAGCAAACGTTTCTACAAATGTATAACATGAAAAAGAGTGGCAAAAGTAACCATTGGTCCTTTGCAGGATGAGAAGGGGGATGTCATAACTGGAAATGAGAAAACGGCTGAGGCATTGAACAGGTATTTTGAGTCGGTCTTCATAGTGGAAGACAAAATAGCATGCCAAAAATTGATGAAGGGATGGCTATGGCAGGTGAGAACCTAGAAACTATCACTATCACGAAAGAGGCAGTGTTGGGCAAGTTAATGGGGCTACAGGTAGACAAGTCTCCTGGCCCTGATGAAATGCATCCCAGGGTACTAAAAGAGATGGCAGGAGAAATAGCAAATGCACGAGTGGTAATTTACCAAAATTCGCTGGTCTCTGGGGTGGTTCCCGCAGATTGGAAAACAGCAAATGTGATGCAACTGTTTCAAAAAGTAGGTGGACAAAAGGCAGGTCAAGATAGGTCGGTTAGCTTAACTTCTGTAGTAGGGAAAATGCTTGAATCTATCATCAAGGACGAAATAGCGAGACTTCTGCATATAAGTTGCCCCATTGGTAAGTCGCACCTTGGGTTCATGAAGGGAAGGACATGTTTGACTAATTTGGTGGAATTCGTTGAGAACATTACATGAACAGTGGACAATGGGGAACCTGTGGATGTGATGTATCTGGATTTCCAGAAGGCATTTAACAAGGTGCTGCAGCAAAGACTGCTGCATAAGATAAAGCTGCACGGTGTTACGGGTAATGTATTCGCATGGATAGAGGATTGGTTAACGAACAGAAAGCAAAGAGTGGGGGAAAATTGGTGTTTTTCTAGTTGGCGATCAGTGACTAGTGGTGCCTCAGGGATCATTGTTGGGACCGCAATTGTTTACGATTTACATTGATGATTTGGAGTTGGGGACCGCGTGTAGTGTGTCAAAATTCGCAGATGACACTAAGATGGGTGGCAGAGCAAAGTGTGCAGAGGACGCTGAAAGTCTGCAAAGGGATAAGTGAGTGGGCAGATGGAGTACAATGTTGGTAAATGTGAGGTCATCCATTTTGGTACGAATAACGTCAAAATGGACTATTATTTAAATGGTAAAAAATTGCAGCATGCTGCTGTGCAGAGGGACCTGGGTGTCCTTGTGTAGGAATCTCAAGGAGTTGGTTTACAGGTGCAGCAGGTGATTAAGAAGGCAAATGGAATTTTGTCCTCATTGCTGGAGGGATGGAGTTTAAAAGCAGAAAGGTTATGTTGCAGCTGTATAAGGTGCTGGTGAGGCCACACCTGGAGTTCTGTGTTCAGTTTTGGTCTCCTTACTTGAGAAAGGATATACTGGCACTGGAAGCTGTGCAGAGGAGATTCACTAGGTTGATTCCAGAGTTGAGAGGGTTGGCTTATGAGGAGAGAGTGAGTCGACTGGGGCTACACTCATTGGAATTCAGAAGAATGACGGGGGATCTTATATAAACATATAAGATTCTGAAGGGAGTAGTTAAGATAGAAGCAGGGAAGTTGTTTCCACTGGCGGGTGCAGCTAGAACCCGGGGGCATAGCCTCAAAATAAGGGGAAGCAGATTTAGGACTGAGTTGAGGAGGGGCCTCTTCACACAAAGAGTTGTGAATCTGCGGATTTCCCTGCCCAGTGAAGCAGTTGAGGATACCTCATTGAACGTATTTAAGGCAAGGATAGATAAATTGTTGAACAGTCAAGGGATTAAGGGTAATGTTGAACGGGCGGGTAAGCGAAGCTGAGTCCACAAAACGATCAGCCATGTTCTTATTGAATGACGGAGCAGGCTCGACGGGCCAGATGGCCTACTCCTGCTTCTAGTTCTTCTGTTCTTGTGTTCTTATATAGCGGAGCAGTGACCTCGATTTCAGCTGTGCCCATTCCTCTCTTTCATCTGCTTTCAATCCATCAACGGCGCTCTGCACAAATTAATAACTGGTTTCGCGAACAATTGACACAAATACTGCACCTTTCAGGAATCATCAGTAAAATTCCAGAGTGGCAGGTAGCTGCTGGCGAGACAAAACATAGTAGCTGCTATAAACGTCCTTTAAAAATGTGGCAGGACGGTCTCCGGTGTGTTGCTGATTACAGTGAAACTCGCCTGGGAAGAAAAAATAAATTCCTAAAGGAGGGGCTGTCCTTCATTGAGCAGCTACTGAGAGGATAATTCCAATTGCATTGGGATCTTGATCAACTGGGCCAGTGGGCTGACGAATGGCAGATGGAGTTTAATTTAGAAAATTCAAGGCGATGCATTTTGATAGATTGAACCAGGGCAGGACTTACTCAGTTAATGGTAGGGCGTTGTGGAGAGTTACAGAACAAAGAGATCAAGGGGTAAATGTTCATAGCTCCTTAAAAGTGAAGTCACAGTTGGACAGAGTAGTGAAGAAGGCATTCGGCATGCTTGGTTTCATCGGTCAGAACATTGAATACAGGAGTTGGAATGTCTTGTTGAAGTTGTAGAAGACATTGGTAAGGCCACACTTGGAATACTGTGTGCAACTCTCGTCACCCTATTATAGAAAGGATATTATTAAACTAGAAAGAGTGCAGAAAATATTTACTTGGATGCCAGCGGGACTTGATGGATTGAGTTATAAGGAGAGGTTGGATAGACTGGGACTTCTTTCTCTGGAGCGTAGGAGGCTGAGGGGTGACCTTGTAGAGGTCTATAAAATAATGAGGGGCACAGATCAGCTAGATAGCCAATATCTTTTCCCAAAGCTAGGGGAGTCTAAAACTAGAGGGCATAGTTTTAAGGTGAGAGGGGAGAAATACAAAAGTATCCAGAGGGGCAACTTTTTCACACAGAGGGTGATGAGTGTCTGGAACAAGCTGCCAGAGGTAGTGGTAGAGGCGGGTACAATTTTGTCTTTTAAAAAGCATTTAGATAGTTACATGACTACGATGGGTATAGAGGGATATGGGCCAAATGCGGACAATTGGGATTTGCTCAGGAGTTTAAAAAAAATGGTGACAAGGACAAGTTGGGCCGAAGGGCCTGTTTCCATGCTGTAAACCTCTATGACTCTATGACTCTATGATGACTGTGGCTGCAAAGACAAGATTTTCTCCGACAACTTTTGCTCATTCCAAATCATTGGGAGAATGTTGTCACAAAACTTGCTTACAGAGAGGAAGCACAACGTAAATACAACTGGGTTCACCCGAGTGTAACCCGAGGCCTGTGAAATGGGGCTCCTCTATGACTGTTACAGAGGTAAATGCATCAATCACAAAGCAAGTTCGACTGTCATTTTTTTCTCTCTTTCAATAATTTATGACTTGCTGTAACCGGTTAAACAGATCTAGGTTGACGGCCATTCAGGAATATATTTCAGTTCACTGAAGTTCCAACTCCCAGAACCATAGCCCCACATTTAAAATTCAACAGGCTCCGGGTAATTCCGCGCTGAAACACCGGCCATGAGATTGGAATACTGAGCGCCTGGCCTGCAAATGGTGAAAATGTTCCTCAAAATCCAACACATTAAAGCTGGGAAGGAGTGACATTTTAAAATATTTTGACTGAAAGGTCTGAACAAATCTTGCTTTTTAAGCTGAAAAATAATTTCAAATGGAATTTGGGTGAATATATCATACAGGTGATGGAAATGCACCCGAACGACATGACAGTAAGTGTTTTTACATGGGATTGCATCAGATTTCCGATCATGAGGAAACTCGCAGTTTGAGATTTGCTTTGTGCAGAATATATTCATCATTGCGACAAAGAAAAACGCAGCTGTTGCTGAGCAGGTTTATGAAGATGGAAACATCCAGAACGCTCTGGTGAAAAACCTCACACCATGCTGAAAAGCAGAAGCTTTGAATTTGCAAATCCAGGAGGTCTGAAATAACCAAAATTGTGCGATCCGTCAGCAATAAAGTAGAATTATCCAATTAGTGTAGCACTGAATATGAAAATCTGCTGCTCGTCTTAAGAACTGCAGTCGTCGGTGGCCTCAGGTGATTAGAGTGTGGTCAGAATAAGAGTAGAGATCTCCCTGTACACTGTCCCTACCAAACATCCCCAATACTGGTACAGCATGGGGTAAGTTAGAGGGTAAAGCTCGCTCTACAATATCCCATTAATCACTCCCAGGACAGGTACAGCACGGGGTTATACAGAATAAAGCTCTGGATCTTAGACGTGTAAGTCCTTTCTGGATGTAGGATACGAGGTGCCATGATGAGAATATCAGCCGACACAGCATTCCATATGAGTTACATTTGTTTATCAGACGCGGTTAGACTTTCATCTTCAATGTACCTGAAGACTCCACCGAGAAGTAATCCACCAGAGACCACAGGCCCAACACTAAAAGTATAAATGATGAACTCATTATTGGCCTTGCTTCCGATCTAAATTTACTCGTGGTGGCACTAATCGACACTTACTACTTCAATACAACTGGCAATTGTTCCATACAACATTACTGGTCATTTCTCCATGTTGACAATACAGGTGGCAAAGTGTTGCTGCCTTGTTCCCAGGGAAATCACAACGGTAATGATCGAGAGAGAAAGAGAGTGAGAGAGAGAGAGAGAGATAGGAGTGTCAGGGCTACTGAGATGCTGTGAAAATCTATCTTTGCTCGACGATATCACCTGTTAAAAAGGAGTCAAGCTTGGGAATGTTCACCCCTACAGGACCTGCCTTTTAAAAAAATAAAGCAACAGGTGTCATCGTCGAGTGTCATGCAACACTCCAATCCTAGAAAAGAGTTTGGGCTAAACTGTGAAGCATCTCTGTATGGCATTGGGGTGGTAATAGCAAATAGGTAGATCATTGGAAAGGAACATCCAATTAAAAATGCCTCTAGGACCTTCGCCAGAGCAGAAAGAACGCACGCACATATTGATCAAGAAGGGTTGGCGGTGATATTTGGAGCAAAATAAAATCCATCAATACATTTATTGATGGACATTTGTGATTGTCAACAATCACGATCCGATATTGCGACTACTCAGAGAGGACAAAGCGGTGCTACCGGTAGCATCAGCCCGTGTTCAGCCGAGGGATATATTATTCTCCCACTACAACTATCATTTGGAACACCGGCTGGGAGGCCACGTAGCAAACGCATAGGCCATGAGTAGCCTGCTTTAGCAGACACAGCACTGATGGTGCCACAATTAGAAGATACGGTAATGACCATGAATTCTCTGGATGTCCGTCCTGTGGCTGCACGTAACAGAACTTTGGATGCAAAATCCTGGGTCCTCTCAAAAGTTAAACAGTTAGTGCTGATGGGAGAAATGGAAAGACCAGTACAACCCCAATTCCACCCCTATCGGAGCTCACTGTACAAGATGGAATACTGCTCTGGTTGGCACGATGGGTTTCTCCATGTCAGGACCGCTGTTCCAAACTGGCTGAACTAAATCACAGGAGTTCCAGAATGAAGATGCTGGCCAGGAGCTATGCTGAGTGGCTGGGAGCGGACACGGACATTGTGGCGCTTGTGTGTTGTTGCCAACAATGCCAGCTAGGGCAGTGTTGTCACCAGCAGCTCGCCTGCACCCGTGCAAATGGTTTGGCCATGGACTCTGCTCTGCATGGATCATGCAGCCCATTCATCGGTTCGATGTCTCCAGTCATTTTGGCGACCGATCCCAAGTGGGTGGACGTCCATAGGGTGAACCCGGCGACCACAGCGGTAACTGGAGAGAAACTTCACAATTCCTTTTCCAAGCATAGGATCCCGGAAGTGCTGATCTCTGACAACGGACATCATTTTTCCAGCCAGGGCTTCACCAGGTTCTTGAAGTTGAATGAGATTCAATAAATCAGAATGGCACCACACCATCCATTGTCGAACAGCCGAGTGGAGAGAGTGGTCCAGAATTTAAAAGTTGCTGGAAAGAAAACAGCCCGCAGCCTTAGTAGACAACAAACTCTCCCAAATGTTATTTGATATCGGAGAAAACCCTGATACCACGATGGGAATAGTGCCTGCGGAATTGCTCATGGGCAGACGACTACACCTTTGATCTTCCTGAAACCTTTGGGAGAAGAATGGAAACGCAGCAGGAAGCTCAAAGCGGAGGCTATCGCACCAGCAGCCATGGGAGACAATTGGAGGCAGGTGAAAAAGTACTGGCTGAAAATAATTACGCCAAGGGTCCCGCAGGGTACAGTTGTGACTAAGGGGGTCCGGCATCCAATAAAATATGCGTGGGTGAGGCCATCCAGTAAAAAACGTCTGGACCAGGTGTAGGCCTCCAAAGCCCAGTTCATGCCGAAGCCAGCTATGGCCAGCCGGCCAGCATCCCGGACCGGGCTCTCCATCATTCGTATTTAGGAATTTGCAGCCGGAAATGAAGACGCACATGCAGCCGCGGCTATTCGATTGCTTCCTGAGGAATGGAGTGAACCAGCACTCTGGCACTCGCTTCATCAGAGAGGAGCGACTGTTCGATGTGCGCCACCCATGTCGGGCACTCTGTCGGCGGAACCAGACCGGCACCGAAATGTCAGAAGGGATGCATGCGGAGCGTGAAGCACTGAGGTTCTTTGGACTTAAGGTGGGAGGGGTGTAACGACCTCAACGAGGCACATGAGGTTTGTCTCTTGGTGTCTCAGCTCCCTGATTGAGTTGATGATTGTCCGCTCAATCAGGGAACCTTGCCTGTATATATGTTGAGGAGTGTCAGGGCTACTGACGAACTGGATTCTGACTTTGTACCTGCAACACTTTTAAGAGTGGAACTAAGATTGTAAATAAAGGGAATCTGGTGAAGGGACAGCGCCCTCTGAGTAATTATTTCAACAATCAGACCTGACCCGTGATCCTGAGCAATGTGAGGTTGCAATTTTGCAAAATGATACGAGGTGATTCATATGCGCAGGTAAAACATAAATCTGTTCCAGCAGAGAATCCGCCAAGGCCCTATCCCCTTTAGACTCACGTATTTACCCCGATATCTCTGTAATACACACACCTTGGAGCAGACACTAAGGGACAATATAGAATGGCCAATTCACCTAACCTGCTCATATTTGGACTCTGGGGGAAAACTGCAGGAAACCCACACTTACAAATTCCACAATGTCACCCAACCCCATAATCGAAACTGGGACCCTGATGCTGTCAGGCCGACAATATTAGGGATGAGGTCTCACAAATCACTGTATAATTAAAGCATCACATCCTTATTCGACGTTAAGTTACTCTGATAATTAGACATATCTCTCCATCAGCCTTTTTACCCACTTTCTGAGCCTGTGTGCTAACGTCTTGCAACTTTTGCACCGTAAGACCGAGATCCCTCTACAATTTGGGATTCTGCAGCTGTTCTTCGTCTCAGTAATATTCCCTTTTTGATTTTTCCTTCCAAAGTGAAGAACTTCACACTTTCCTCCCTCACTCTCCACCTCCAGATTGTGCACACTCACACAACTCTTCTAAGTCTATATTCAATCTCCTCATGCCCCCCTCACGATATATTGTCTTCCATACATAGAAACATAGAAACCCTACAGTGCAGAAGGAGGCCATTCGGCCCATCGAGTCTGCACCGACCACAATCCCACCCAGGCCCTACCCCCACATATTTTTACCCGCTAATCCCTCTAACCGACGCAGCCCAGGACTCTAAGGGACAATTTTTAACCTGGCCAATCAACCTAACCCGCACATCTTTGGACTGTGGGAGGAAACCAGAGCACCCGGAGGAAACCCACGCAGACACGAGGAGAATGTGCAAACTCCACACAGACAGTGACCCGAGCCGGGAATCGAACCCGGGACCCTGGAGCTGTGAAGCAGCAGTGCTAACCACTGTGCTACCGTGCCGCCCTTTGTGTTAAATGCGAATCTAGACCTCCGATCTTCACTGTCCTCAATTCAATCATCCATATGAGATGGAAAAATGTAACGTGTCAGCACAGACCTCTGACAGAATGCTAGAATCAATTATGTGATTGAAAATCTGAATATTTCCATTATAATATTCGGACAAACAAGATACTTACGAAAAAACGTAACAGAGGCAGCATCACTTTGTGATGCGGAAAATAGGATTAAGAAATGTCTTGATGCTCACAGAGGCTGTAAGAATCAACGTGGACTAAAGGAGAATCCCTCAACTATTGAACATAGTTCATAAATACATGCCATTAAAAAACATGCCAGCTGTTTGCTCACAGCACTGGTGGTAATACATTAGCAGCGAGAGAGGATAAAACATCTACCAGGAAACGGGAAATCCGGATAACTGCTGTCCAATTAGGACGATAAAACTATTATTTTGCCGCTGGGATCAAAGCAGGGTCCTTAAGTATTCAGAAGGTTGATATATGACCTATGTTTTAGATGATGAGGCCATGTGCATTGCACATAGTTGTGTTCACACTAACAAAGTGACTAAGGGAAATGTGAGGATGGCAGATGGGAAATTAAAAGTTTCAGGGAATGTGTGGGAAATGTCATATTGAGTACAAACTGGGACAATTGTAGATCATACACTTTGTCAGAAGAACAGAAACACGGGCTGTTGTTTAAATGCAGAGGGACTACAGAAGATTGCAGTGGAGAAGAGCTTGTTTTTTTCTTTCATGGATCAGGAAATGTCATCTGACATATCCAGCAAAAAATTGAATGTTGACCTTTACTCAAAAAGGACTGCAGCTCACATCGAGGGAACTCCTGCTACAACAGGCCAGTGGATCGGTGAGGCCGCATCCAGAGTTGTTGCGGACAATTTCTCATATTTACATAGTATTAAACTTGCATTGCAGGCAGTTCATAGAATTTACTCGACTGTTTCCAGGAATGACGGAGTTGTCGTCTGAGAATAAACTGAATAATTTGCGCCCATACCAATTGGAGTTTAGAGGAAAGAGAGCGAATCTTACAGACACATGTCGTATTCTGACCCTTTGTCATCGGATATTGTCATTCATGGGACAACCAAGAAGTATGGGAAACCGTTCCAAAATAACATGAGAAAACTTCAGATTCTGGTTGGATAAAAGTATAGAGTCCAATTGTCAATTTACCAATGATGACGAATAACAAATGCTAATCGAGGAAAGAACAGTAAGGGGGATAAACACACTCTGATGTGGTGCAGGCTGACCAGTGTGTGCTGAATTGGATATGGTGGCTGAGAGAATTCACCCCAAACAACAACAGATGTGCGTTATGTTGCTCATTGGAAAATGGCCATCTTTGAGTGAATGCAGCTTCAACTGAGCACTCATGAGAAATGACGTGGATCTTTCTTTCCAACTTAAAAACAGAGCTAAAAATAGGTCAGAACAACAGGGATTTAAGACAGGTGGCGTCATCTGTTTGTTCAGTATTTCAAAGAACACTAAATAATGATGTAATTTCTATACCCCGTGGACATTCCGCAGAGTATAAGTTAAGGACTTTCCGAAAACAACTCAAAGTTTATCTGAGGCAGATTTCCACCAGTATACAGAGAGATAGACCTCGACACGGAATACAATGCATCGTCCAATGCAATGGGTCAAGAAAATATTCTATATGGTCATTGCTGTCGTTGGTGTTCCTGGTAAATCACAAATGCTTTAAAATTATGTGAATGTATGTGTGAGTCTGTGCCTGCTTTTAATCTGTTCAATGTGCCATATGCTGTTTAATGTGTTCTACGCTGATCTGATGCTGACTATTGTGCAGATAACTGTGCTACCAAATGTGGTATTTGCGACCAAATAAGCCTGTTGGACTTTAACCTGGTGTTGTAAGACTTCTTACCGGAAAGTTATAATACAGGTATCTGTGATTGTATGTTAGATTGGCACTAACTCGAGGGGACACTGACCATGCAAAATTTGGGCTCTGAGTCACGGGGAAATTGTGCTGATTGTGACTATCAGAACATGTGAGAATGGAACAGGAGTATTGCATTAGTATCTTCCCCACTATTCAATAAGATCACGAATGACATGACCTTTTCTCAATTCGAATTTCCTCCCGTCTGGCACGAACACTTTAGTCGTTTATTGATCAAATAAATCTACTAAAATCACTTTCTGTGATTGATAGAAATAATCTCTAAACATCCTAAAACCAAGAGAGACAGCATGGTTTTGTAAGAGGGAGGTCGTGCCTTACAAATTTGGTGGAGTTTTTTGAGGAAGTGACAAAAAAGGTTGATGAAGGAAGGGCCGTGGATGTCGTCTACATGGATTTCAGTAAGGCATTTGACAAAGTCCAACATGGCAGGTTGGTTAAGAAGGTTAAGGCTCATGGGATACAAGGAGAAGTGGCTCGATGGGTGGAGAACTGGCTTGGCCATAGGAGACAGAGGGTAGTGGTCGAAGGGTCTTTTTCCGGCTGGAGGTCTGTGACCAGTGGTGTTCCGCAGGGCTCTGTACTGGGGCCTCTGCTATTTGTGATGTATATAAATGATTTGGAAGAAGGTGTAACTGGTGTAACCAGCAAGTTTGCGGATGACACGAAGATGGCTGGACTTGCGGATAGCGAAGAGCATTGTCGGGCAATACAGCAGGATATAGATAGGCTGGAAAATTGGGCGGAGAGGTGGCAGATGGAGTTTAATCCGGATAAATGCGAAGTGATGCATTTTGGAAGAAATAATGTAGGGAGCAGTTATACAATAAATGGCAGAGTCATCAGGAGTATAGAAACACAGAGGGACCTAGGTGTGCAAGTCCACAAATCCTTGAAGGTGGCAACACAGGTGGAGAAGGTGGTGAAGAAGGCATATGGTATGCTTGCCTTTATAGGACGGGGTATAGAGTATAAAAGCTGGAGTCTGATGATGCAGCTGTATAGAACGCTGGTTAGGCCACATTTGGAGTACTGCATCCAGTTCTGGTCGCCGCACTGCCAGAAGGACGTGGAGGCGTTAGAGAGAGTGCAGAGAAGGTTTACCAGGATGTTGCCTGGTATGGAGGGTCTTAGCTATGAGGAGAGATTGGGTAGACTGGTGTTGTTCTCCTTGGAAAGACGGAGAATGAGGGGAGATCTAATAGAGGTGTACAAGATTATGAAGGGTATAGATAGGGTGAACAGTGGGAAGCTTTTTCCCAGGTCGGAGGTGACGATCACGAGGGGTCACGGGCTCAAGGTGAGAGGGGCGAAGTATAACTCAGATATCAGAGGGACGTTTTTTACACAGAGGGTGGTGGGGGCCTGGAATGCGCTGCCAAGTAGGGTGGTGGAGGCAGGCACGCTGACATCGTTTCAGACTTACCTGGATAGTCACATGAGCAGCCTGGGAATGGAGGGATACAAACGATTGGGCTCGTTGGACCAAGGAGCGACACAGGCTTGGAGGGCCGAAGGGCCTGTTTCCTGTGCTGTACTGTTCTTTGTTCTTTGTTCTCTTCCATTTGTAGTCTCCCTTCCAAGAGGAGTCACCCACTTGGTACCCATCATTTAAAGAGCCCTCAAGATCTCAAAAACATTAAAGTAAAATACAGCTGATGCTGAAAAACAGGCATTGAAACAGTAAATGTGGAAACATCTCAACCAGTCTGGCAGCGATGGCACATTATCACATTGTTTGTGGGAGTGTAATGAGATGAGTTTGCTTTGCACAACAGGAGACCGACCGGAGAGAAGAGAAAAGCAGATTCAAGAATGTGTTTTTCCACGACTTGTGGAGAGTGGGGAATGGAAGCGGGAACAAGAGCCATGCGAGGATCTATCAGGGACAATATTGATCCAGACCCTGGTTCAGGGCCACTCGCTTACCAGGAAAGAGCAGGAAGAGACATCCAGGGGAGTTTTGGGGAGTTTGAAATTAAAACAATTCCTGTCATCGCAGGAAAGTTCGAAGTTAAATGGTTGGTGATGGAGTTTACTAAGCGGTCGGGCCAGAAGAGACGGTGAGACTTTCGTGTTCTTTAAAGTTTTTGTTAATCCTACTGAAACTAATTAAAATAGGAAAGCCAATTTTTCATATTTCTAACATTATTAATGCAAGAAGTCAGGCTATTTATTTGGCAACATGTTTCAATGTTGATAAGGTTTATTTATATTTTCAGAGTGTATCAATATTTGTAAGAGTTGTGCTTTATTAATGATGGTGTGGTTTGTTGAAACAGTTGCTTTTATTAAAATAGAAAGGAATAATGGCATTGAAAATTGTATATTGAGTCATTATGTTTACTATCAGCGGTGTCCAAGTGATCAACTGCAATGAACAGTGAACAGCAGAAGCACCATCTCTGGAATGGGCCATCATCATCTCAGGGATAATTTGGCCACAGTCAACGTATATTCCCAGCAAAGGGAGAGGCAGAGAGAACAATTACAGAGCTCACTGTATACCGAAAAAGACAGGGATTAAGTTCAATAAGAAAAAGTAAGAAAATATCGAGGATGGGGTGTGGAATGGACTGCCTGCAATGACAGTGGAGTCAGACAATTTAGGAACATTTAAGCGGTTATTGGAATCGGCACAGGGAGCACACCAGGATGATAGGGAGTGGGATAGCTTGATCTTGGTTTCAGATATAGCTCGGCACAACATCGTGGGCCGAAGGGCCTGTTCTGTGCTGTACTGTTCTATGTTCTATGTTAACATGACGAAGGACCAGATTCACTGTCGAAAGAGAAGAGAACTTACAAACAACTCAAACAAGAGAAGCAAAGAGAAAGCAGGATAAAATAATGGCTTCTTGTTGTAAGAGAATATCACAGTTTTAGTTTGAATAACAGATAGTAAGAGGACGATTGGGACGAATGGTGGGGGGGGGGCGATTTATGATTGGCGATTTAGGTCATAGTTACCATCAAATGAAGAGTTAACATTCACTTTTAAGAGGGGAGACTGCAAATCTCAAGGACCCAATACCAACCAAGCATAGGTGGACTCATGCATCCTCAGGTTAGATTCTTATCTGTTACTCTTCCCCTCCTCCATCACCCACCTTACTGTCAGTTCAAGAAGGCCGATCACCTTCTCAAAGGAAACCTGGGCTTTCACACAAACTGTTGGTCTTCTCAGAGGCGTGCCTCCGCCATGAAATAATATGTTAATCAGAGTTGCTGTGTCATTTCCATGTTCTGTTCCCTTCTCTGTCTACAGTTAATTTAATGGCGATTCTGGTCCTGCTCCGGGGGAAATGTGGCCTCTCCAGCTGCACCACTCGCTACCTGGTGGCCATGGCAGCCGGGGATCTGATGGTTATTATCTTTGAGATCATACTGCGGCGATTCTCTTTGTATTATTACCCATGGTGTTTCCTGGACCTGACACCCGTGTGCAGCGTTGTCAATGTCCTTCGCCGTGCAGCAATAGACTGTTCTGTCTGGTTCACCAGTCATGTTCACCTTTGATCGATTTATCGCCATTGGTTCCCAAAAGCTGAAAGCTAAATATTGCACCGAAAAAACTGCGGCTGTGGTTCTTGCAACAACAACCATTCTACTCTGTTTGAAAAATGTGCCTCGTTACTTTAGATATGAACCGAGTAAAATAATCAACAATGTATCGTGGTTATGCAAAAATAAGAGAATCTTTTACACTGATCCTAGGTGGCAGGGGTTCACTAACTTTCCAATAGCATTAACTCCAATGATCCCATTCGCAGTAATTCTGATCCTTAACGCTCTGATTTTCCGACGCATTTTAATGGCCAGCCGAGCTCGCAAGTCACTGAAGGGTCAGAGCGAGGGAGACAAACACAGTGACCCAGAGATGGAGAGTAGAAAGAAGTCTATTATTTTACTCTTTGCCATATCCAGCAACTTCATAATTCTGTGGTTATTCTATTTTTTATATAGGCTTGATGTGCCAGAACTCTTTTTCGATGGCAGTGGTTATGACATCTTTGAGGACATCGCCTATATGCTGCAGATTTTAAGCTGCTGCACAAACACCTTTATTTATGTGGCCACTCAGCCCAAATTCAGAACAGAGTTAAAGAAAATGCTGAAATATCCGTTTGTATCGATTGCTCAATACATTGATTGAAACAACAGTTTAAAAAAATCCATCGTGTGAGGGACAGGAACATGGTGGCCCTGTGAGCAGAGATATGACAGATATCCAGCTCAAGAAGAGCAAGATGTGACATGGTGGGAGGAGGTGAAGGGAAGAGTCTGCAGGAATGAACTGCATTGGAGGGATGTGCGCGGCGCAGGGAGAGAGAGAGTGGAAGAACCAGAGCTTGACTTCTCCAAGGAGGTCAGACAGGGCGAGGAAAGGCTGCGGAGGACAAGAGGTGAACGTGACATAACCCAGCATAAAGAGATCAGATACAAAGTATCGCCTGAATGCATTGATTTAAACAGTTCATAAACTTGAAAACAGCGGAAAGGGAGGTTGTTAATTGAACATTTCGGGGTATCTATTGGACCGAGGAGGGTTTTCATCTGTCAGCATGTTGCCGTTTCTGGGATCTTGCTGTGTGAAGAGGGCAAGTGTGTGGCTTTCTACATCATAGTAATGTTGCAGAAACAGATGAAGGGAGAGAGGGAAAGACAAAGAAAAAGAATCAAGGAGAGAGATAGAAGCGGCTGGATGTTGTGTGTTGGAGGCAGAGGGAGCGGTGAAAGCTGCTATTGAGGTGCGGGGGTTCTAAATGGGGGAACAGGGTCTCCATTTAATTCTGAGGCTCCCGGGATGTGGATTTCACTGCCTCAGCCTCACTCTGCCTCACTCTGTACCTCTGTATAAAAACTGACCACATTTAAAACGCACTCCACACTGTTGACTGCATCTTGTGGGATCTTGCTGAGCACAAGGGACTTCGTTTTAAAAGCCGTCATGCTTTTCATGAGGGACGTTTATCCTTTCAGGGACAGAAGGGATATATCGAGACTTAAGAAAATGCCCACAGACACAGAGGTGTGTGTGTGCGTGTGTGTGTGTGTATATATATATGTTTGTGCGTCTGTGTTTGTCTGGCCGCGTGTCTTGGTGTGTTTTTATGTATGTGTGTGTGTCTGCGTGTGAGAGTGTTTGTGTGTCTGTGTGTGTGCATATGTCTATGTTTGTGGGTGCTGCACGTTGCTGTGTGTTTGCCCCATTGTCAGTGTAAGCATATGTGTGCGTTTGTGCCTGTGTGTGTGTGCGTGTGTGCCCGCCTACGTGTATGTCCCAGTATCTGTGTGTGTTCCTCAGTGTTGGGTGTCCATGTGTGTTTGTGTGTGCCTCAGTGCGTGTGTCTCAGTGTTTGTGTCTGTCTGTGTGCGTGTGTCTGTGTGTGTCTGTCTCTATGAGTGTATCTCTGTGCGTGTGCCTGTGTGTGTGTTTTTCTCGGTGTGTGTTTGTGATTGTGTCTGTGTTCATGTGTTTGTCTGTGTGCATGCGTGTGTGTCTCTGTCTCAGTTTGCGTTTCTGTGTGTGCAGCGTTGTGTGTTCCTTGTGTTTGTGTGTATGTGTGTCTTCTTGTGTGTGCCTATATATATATATGTGTGTGTGTATGTGTGCGAGCGTGAGTGTATGTGTGTTAGTTTGTCTCAGTGCGTTTGTGTGTGCATGCATGTGTGCATGTGGGTGTGACGGGAGACAGAGTGAGGGAAGACAGTGAGATGCGACTTTGAGGCATCGCACAGTGCGGGAATAATGCGAAGGGAAAAAGAGTGAGGGGGGAGAGAGTGAGATGGAGAGAGCAAGGCGGAATAGCGCAAGAGGAGGATAGGGCGACGGGTAAAGAGTGTAACGGGAAAAGAGTTCGGGAGAATGTGAGGGAAGAGAAAGTGAGGGGGAGAGTGAGTGAGTGGGAGAAGGGTTTTAGGGTGCGAAGGAATAGTGTGATAGGACAGAGTAAGAGGGGGAAGGAATAAAGGAGTTGAGGGAGTGAGATACTGGGTAAGGGACGAGCAGATGGGAGAGAGATTGTTGAGGTGAGAGGGGAGCTAACAGAAAGCAGAATATACTGGCCAGTTTGAATTTAATCTCAATTCATGAATTCGAACTTTCTATCTGAAGGAATTCACATCTGAGGAGTCCAGTTAAAAATCCCAGTGACTCTCCCACTGTGATGTTGCTGAAGATGCTGTATTTAGTAAGTGGAAATATTATATCTCACAATGAGAAAATTTAATTTAATGCAGATTTCTAGAGCAAGCAAATCCTAATTGAGTTAAGAAGAATACAACTGTGCACAATGCTCCCGGTCTGGTCTGGCCAAGGTTCTGTGCAATTGCAGCAAGACATCTTTACTGTTTTACACAAATCCCCTTGCGATGAAGGCCAACGGAGCATTAACCTTGCTAAGTGATTGCAGTCCCTGCATGCTGGCTTTTAGAGTCCCATGAACAAGGACACCCAGAACTTTCTGGACATCATCTATTTCCAATTTTGCACCATTGCATAATTACCTTGTTTCTCTGTATTTTCTACCAAAATTGGAGAATTAGACACTTATTCCCGTTATATTCCATCTGCCCTGTCCTTGCCCATTTATACAGCCTGTCCAAATCCCGCTGAAGAACCATCACAAGTGTGTGTGTGGGTGGGTGGGTGGGTGTGTGTTTGTGTGGCTTCAAGGTGATTTAAACAAGTTGATTAAGTGGGCAAATACATAGGAAATGCAATGTAACGTAGATAAAAATGGTATAATGTAATTAAATGTGAATTTATCCATTTTGGATGGAGAAACAGAATTGTGTAGTATTCTTTAAATGGTGACATAATAAATTTTAGAAAATTCAGAAATCAAATTCACAACAAAGTGTTGGATTGGACATGTTCAATTAGGGCAGCACGGTAGCACAGTGGTTAGCACTGCTGCTTCACAGCTCCAGGGACCTGGGTTCGATTCCCGGCTTGGGTCACTGTCTGTGTGGAGTTTGCACATTCTCCTCGTGTCTGCGTGGGTTTCCTCCGGGTGCTCCGGTTTCCTCCCACAGTCCAAAGATGTGCGGGTTAGGTTGATTGGCCATGCTAAATTGCCCCTTAGTGTCCTGAGATGCGTAGGTTGGAGGGATTAGTGGGTAAATATGTAGGGATATGGGGGTAGGGCCTGGGTGGGATTGTGGTCGGTGCAGACTCGATGAGCCGAATGGCGTCTTTCTGTACTGTAGGGTTTCTATGATCATTCTATGATAAACCCAGGATTAAAGTTCACACATACAATATGTTCACACTCTTCATTAGTGTCCTCACAGTTAATTCCCTGCCTACCTTAATATCATAAGCAAATTTATAATTGATAGATATCGTTCCTTCATCCAACTTACAGATATAGGAACAGCAGCACAGATCATCGTTACGTATACCGTTAAAAAGTGGATGGAGAAAATCACAAGGAGCACCAATCAGAGCGAGAACAGGATAATAAAAGTACTGAATAACATAAAGTGCGTATTCGATCCGTGTATCCATCCATCTGGCTGTAGTGGCAAGGTGAAGCCACACTGATAAACCCCTTTCCAATGTTGTAACTTTCGAATCTATTGTTCTGAGATCCTGATCCATTGCTGTTTCATCCCAAACTATTGTTCTCAGATTCTCATCCATTGCTGAACCATTCCAAATTCTTGCTGTCAGAACTGGATCAATAGTTGTCATCTTTCAAACTACAGTTCCAATCCCTCCCATAACTCTCACTTGAGCCACCGTTTCCTGTTGCTGCTGTTACCAGTTCATAACTTATCGAGGTTACTCCCTTATTAATGAAACAATGACGCCCTCCCGTGAGGCATATTTGTCACGAATCCATGGAGAATGAAAATAATTTCTGTCACTAAACAAACAGGTTATGTTAACCCGTTTTGATTTTTGGATTCCGGAGCTTCAAAAACAACAATGGTCAGTTGACTGTCGGTGACTAGTTTAACATTATTTAATATAGTTATTGATAACAAACAGTTTGGCTGCAGCAAATTATCTGCATTGCCGAGACAAATCGACAGTTGACAGCTGATCACTGATCCGAGAGGAGCACCGAGAGAGGAGCAAGGAATGCACTTTGTCTTTCCTGCATTCTCCAGGCACATCATGTGTCACCACTTTGATATTTGACATCAAAACGGTGTATTCCCTGAGACAGATTGGACAGCCAACCGCATTCAGGATCAGCATATTTGAATCATCGACTCGACCCACCATCATGTGCCCCCCACCCCCCAACGTCCCCTCCCACTCCCCCCCCCCACCCCGCCACCCACCCCCCCTCCCCCCCCCCCCCGAAGAAAAATTGCCATTCACGTTCCCCTTGCCCTATCGTTGT
Source organism: Mustelus asterias (assembly GCF_964213995.1). Taxonomy (NCBI): domain Eukaryota; kingdom Metazoa; phylum Chordata; class Chondrichthyes; order Carcharhiniformes; family Triakidae; genus Mustelus; species Mustelus asterias. The sequence goes on along the minus strand of NW_027590088.1, from coordinate 426,262 downwards.
CGCCACTCAGGCTGAATCTGTGTGCCTGGTTTGTCGCAAACCTCAATCCCGACATCCATTTACAAAGGTCACCTTAAAATGGGGTGTGGGGTTTCTTTTGGAGGGGGGTCCGAGTGTAAGTGAGTTTAAAGAGTGGAAGTAAGATGACAGAGACTGAAAGTGCATGGGCATTAACACAAACTAGCGGAAATGTTCGACATCGAGGAATATGAGAGGGGCGAGGTGAATTGAGACCAATTGAGACCAGGATCCTTCAGCAAGATAACTGATGAGAGTTCAAACAATTAACAAAAAAAGAAGTGAAATTCAATGATCTTCAATCCCACCAAGGCCCTCTCCCTGTAACCCCATATGTTTCCCCTGCGAGTCCCTCTGATATTAAGTGGCAATTGAGCATGGCCAATCATCCTAACTCGCACATCTTTGGCACGTGGGAGGAAACAGGAGCACCCGGAGGTAACCCACGCAGACATGGGGAGAATGTACAGACTCCATACAGACAGTCACCCGAAGCCGATATTGAACACGGGCCCCCGGCGGTGTGAGGCAGCAGTGTTATCCACTCTGCCACCGTGCCGCCCCTGTGAGACTGCAAATCCCAAAATTAACCGGGTGAATGGCTTCCCAAAAGGAAAACCAAATGTGAAACTTCGATTCTGCAAGGACAGAAATATTTTTTTGCAATGTATGATCTGGTACATGTAAGGAATTTAGGGGATGGTTCCGATGAGTCCATGGCATTGTTATGAAAGAAAAAAACATGACCAGATTCTTACAAGGCAAATTTCAGGCAAAAGTGCTGAACAGAGGAATATCGAAACCAAAAGTAGGAGTACGCCATTCGGCCCCTTGAGCCTGCTCCGCCATTCATTTCGATCATGGCTGATCATCAAATTCAATATCATGATCCCCTCCCCCGCCCTCCCCCCCTCCCTCCTCCCTACTCCCCCCTCCCCACCTCCCTACTCCCCCCCTCCCTCCTCCCCCCCGCCCCATCAATATACCTTGTCCCCTTCAGCTGCAAGAGCTGCATCTATTTTCTTCTTGAAATCAAACAAAGTTTTGGTCTCAATTACAATCGGTTGTCCTGAATTCCACATGCTCACCAACTTCTGGGTGAAGAAAATCCTCCTCACCTTAGCTCTGAAAGGTTTAAGCCGTATCCACAAACTATGACCCTAGTTCTGGACTCCCCCCGCCATTACAGAGATTCTTTCGGAATCAACCCTGTCTAACGCTATTTGAATTTTACAAATTTCTCTGAGATCCCCTATCACTCGTTTAAATTCAAGGGAATCTAACGCTAACCGGCTTAATCTCTCGTCATATGGCACACCTGTCATAGAGCCATAGAGGTTTACAGAATCGAGACAGGCCCTGCGGCCCAAATTGTCCATGCCGCCATTTCTTAAACCGCTAAGCTTGTCCCAATTGCCCACATTTGGCCCATATCCCTCTGTACCCATCTTAGCCATGTAACTTCCTAAACGCTTTTCAAAAGACAAAGTTGTACCTGCCTCTACTACTAACTCGGGCAGCTTATTCCAGACACTCACCACCCTCTGTGTCAAAAAAATGTCCATCCGGGCCCTTTTGCATCTCTCCCCTCTCACCTTCAACCTGTGCCCTCTAGTTTTAGACTCCCCTACCTTTGGGGAAAGGTATTGACTATCCAGCTGATCTATGCCCCTCATTATGTTATAGACTTCTATTAGATCTCCTCCAAGCCTCCTGCGCTCCAGAGAGAGAAGTCCCAGTCTATCCAGCCTTTTCTTATAACTGGAAACATCAAGTCCCGTCGCATCCTAGTGAGGCTTTTCTGCACTCTTTCCAGTTTAATAGTATACTTTCTAGATTTGGGTGACCAGACCTGTACACAGTGTTCCAAGTGTGGCCTCACCAATGTCTTGTCCAACTTCAACAATTCGCCCCAACTCCTGTATTCAATGTTCTGACTAATGCATACCCTGTGACTCCGCTGCCACACACACACTCACTCCCTCATTCCCACACACCGTAACGCTCACACACCCACTACAGTATAAACATACACTCCCCAACCGCCCGCCCCCACCAAATACAAACTTACCCGTTCACGCACTCTCTCCCTCACTCCCACACACAGCAACACTCACACCCTCACTACAGTATAAATTTACACTCTCCAACTCCCCCTCAAAATACTCACTCATCCGCTCACACATTCGCTCCCTCACTCCCACACACAGCAACACTCACACTCTCACTACAGTATAAATTTACACTCTCCAACTCCCCCATCAAATTCACACTCACCCGCTCACAAACCCAGTCGCTCTCTTACCCCACACGTAATCACTCACTGTCTGACTCAGACAGATGCACACGAACATTCTAGAGACTCACTCTCTGTTCCAGTTACAGTCACACTCAAGCTTTCTCTGCAACACACTCACTTCCTCAATGCAACACAACCACAAACCGAATCTCTCATTCCCACACACAAATAGAGACTAACCACCTCACTCACTTACATAGATACACTCAAACAAGCACAGAGAAAACAGCAAGTCTATATCCCTCTCACACTCATGCATGCACTCCCAATTTCACATGCAAGCCAACATTCACAAACACACACAAACACTGTCTTTGTCTTTTCCCACGCTCACAGATACACACACACATTTCTCTCTTGCACACCTTTCTCTCACACGTACAATCACACTCATCTTCACATCCCCACAATCTCTCACCCACACTCGCACATGTCCTGTCTCTGGTCTTCCTGACACAACACAGACACACACACATGCACGCACACGGCAGAGTTTATTTTCTTTTGTTCAGGTGCAACATTCCCAGGCAACAGTGAATGGAGCAGTAACGCTGAACATTAAAATAACTTTTTAATTGAAGTGTTTACTTTGTTCTATGTCCATTGTCTATGTGACTGTGTATTTCACTTTCTTGCAACTAACCTCTTTACTGGTTTGATACTAACACGTGGAACATGTGGTCTCACCAAATGTGTCACCTGCTAGTTAGTGGCCATGGCAACAGCAGAACTATTTGTCATTATTTTCGACGTGATAATGAAGCAGATTCCGCATGTTTACCTTTTACATTTTTTATTATTTGCTGCACTCTCTCAAAGTGTGCAATATCCACAGTACAATTCTTCATACAGCCACGGACTGTTCTGTCTGGTTCACCGTGACTTTCACTGTTGATGGATTTGTGGCCAGATGTTGCGGAAAGCTGAGAAGTAAACACTGCACCGTGAAATCCGCAGCGGTGGCTCTGGGAACAGTAACTGGGTTGAGCTGTTTAAAAAACATGTTCTGGTGTTTTACGTTCACAGGTTTATATGCGTTTATAAAAAGACTATGGCTTCGTAGGCTTACAGGCGGCTTTATAAGCTCCCCTATGTGGGCATCAATCGAATTGCTGCAATATATTTTAACACCTTGTATTCCATTTATCCTGATTATAATGCTCAATACCTTCACCGTCAGAAACATTTTAGTGAACAGCAGAAACCGCAGGAGACTCCGGGCTCAGAGCATTGAGAAGACTCATTTTGATCCAGAAATGGAGAATCGGAGGAAATCCATTATTTTACTGTTTGCTATATCAGCGAATTTTTTTCTGTTATGGGCATTGTTGGTGTTTTATTCCATACAGACACGCATGACATTTCTCCAGGTTATGGATATTGCTGTGGGCTATTTTATCATGCAGTTGGGCACCATGCTTCAACTTCTTAGTTGCTGCACAAATACTTGCATCTATGCAATAACACAGACAAAGTTCAGACAGCAGGTGAAAACTATGCTAAAATACCCCTTCAGTAGAATTGTGAAATGTATCCAATGATTCGAATAGATGATTAATTGAAATTTCCCATGAACTCAATATCTAATTTTACTTGTAAATGGACCAATTCTTTTAAGTTGTAGACAGCGTGTGGTTCGTTTATGTCACTGTCCATGTGCAGCAACTGTCCCTGCACTAATAGAACATGTGGTGCATCTTAATCTATGATAAGAAAGGTTGGTGGGGGGCGGGGGGGGGGGGGGCAGGGGATGACAGAGCGGGGGGGGGGTGCAGAGCCTGTCATTATGGCAACAGAACTGGCTGAAGAATATCTCTATTGCAATAGAGATGGAATGCAGGCAAAATGATGGTAGCCGAGCAGGGCAGAGGATTGCTGCTAATCAAACAAAGCATGGAAGGTGCCAGCACTGTGCTGGCAGAGTATGCGTAACAGCTCTATGTATTTTCACAGAGCAGGGATGGGACCTATAACTAGGGTAACACGTTGATGAGCATCTGTTTTGGGGCACGTTTGGAGTGATGTTAATCTCTTAGTAACGCAATACAAATTGTGCTGCCATTGTGGTGAAACGTGCAGCCGTGGGATTTCTCTTTAGTTGCAGCGATGTGGTGTGGCACTTTTCAGCTAGAATTGGAGAATCTGCTTTAGTTGCGATGCGTTAGCAATATTTCAGAGTCTATGTTAGATTTTGTGTCTATTAGATTCAGGGCCCCCATTAGTTGCAGGGTCTTTGTCAGTATAAAGGTATCTTTCAGTTGCAGCAACATTAATTGCAGTCTCACTGAAGCGCCCCCATTCCAGACCCCTCCCCCTTCAATCACTGCAAATCACAAACACTTTTAGAACAGAACAATTGCATCTAATGGGAACTCTCTGCTTGGACATTGTCATGTGAGCGTACATTAAAGCAATGTAAATGCCATGCAGCTTACAGCTTCAGCGATGTCATTGCGGGCTGCAGCTAAGCTGTGGCAGTCAGGTGATAGGGTTTGTTTCCTTTGGGCTTTCAGTTATGTTTTTGGAAGCAGTTTACCTGCATGCTAAGAAGCAGACTGTTTTCCTCCCTGTTTTTTTTCCTCTTTGTTTGGTTCTGCCTTAAAGGATCTGTGTTTTGGGAAAATCGATCCGACTACAACCTCTTCTGAGTTTCTTCACAAGGAAAACGTGGCAAATAGGAACAGGAGGAGACCATTCAGCCCATCACAGGCCTGCGCCGACAACAGTCCCACCTTATCCCATAACACCTCACACTTACCCTGCTAATCCCCCCGAAACTAGGGTCAATTTGACATAGCCAATCAACCTAACCCTCAAATTTTTCACTGTGGGAGGGAACCGGAGCACCCGGAGGAAACCATGACCAGCCATGATCACAATGGATGGCACAATGGATCACAATGGATCACAGGCTTTGAACTGAGGCTTAGTCACATAGGCCTTGAATTGAGGACTGGTCACACAGGCGTTGAATTGAGACCTAGTCACACCGGCCTTCAATTGAGGCCTAGTAAAACACAAATTTAATTGAAGCCCAGTCATAGAGGCCTTAAATTGAGGCCTAGTCCGCAGGTCTTTTATTGAGGTCTAGTTACACAGAACTTGAATTGAGGCCTCGTCACACAGACCTTGAATTGAGGCCTGGTCACAGGGAACTTGAATTGAGGCCTAGTCACACATAACGTGAATTGAGAACTAGTCACACAGGCCTTGAATTGAGGTCTAGTCACACAGGCCTTGAATTGAGGCCTCGTCAGAAAGGCTGCATTATACCTCAGGTACAAAGAACAAGTGCCTTTCCCCCACCCACCTCTCCTCCCCCATCCCTAGTGAAACTAAACAATCCTTTCCTTCCACAAATCCCACCACCCTGTCTAAAATCACACGTAGGACTCGGGGATGGAGAATAAGCCTTTCCCCAGGCTCAGGAATGTGAATTTCAGCTCCCTCTCCCTTCCAAATGCTTCACAGTGAGAGAGGCAGACTGAGAATGTTACAAACAGAAACTCAGTATAAGTAGATTGAAGCTCTGCCCTGAGCCCTCACACAGCACCGTGGCATTACTGAGAGTAAAACACAGGCACTGTCCAATTGGTCAATTAAACCGGGTCCCAATCGCAGCCTTTTTCATTCCAAGCCCCTGTGAGAACTCGATCAAACATCCTCTCTACAGCTCTGCCTTACCCTGTTCCTCTCTATATCACACGCTCCCTTCCCTTAATCTTTTATGTTTAAACTGTGGACACTGATACAGTGTGAGGAATATGGGGCGGGGATGAGGCACAGAGCATGAGTTCACAGCATGAACGAACACACACACACACAGTCTGAACATGGCGAGAAAGAATGCGATATTTAAGTGAGATTGGGGTGAAGTCAGTGGGCAACGAGGGACCACACCTCTCCCTCTCTCCCTCCGCCCCTCTGCTGAAGAAGATTAGGGCACACGGAGTTGGGGGGAGTGTGTTAAAGTGGATTGGGGACTGGCTATCCGACAGGAAGCAAAGAGTCGGAATAAATGGGTGTTTTTCCGGTTGGAGGAAGGTAACTAGTGGCGTGCCGCAGGGATCGGTACTCGGGCCGCAACTGTTTACCATTTATATAGATGATCTGGAGGAGGGGACGGAGTGTAGCGTAACGAAGTTTGCAGACGACACAAAGATAAGTGGAAAAGTGAATCGTGTGGAGGACGGAGAAGATCTGCAGAGAGATTTGGACAGGCTGAGTGAGTGGGCGAGGATATGGCAAATGGAGTATAACGTTGATAAATGCGAGGTTATACACTTTGGAGGAAATAATAACAAATGGGATTACTATCTCAATGGAAACAAATTAAAACATGCTACCGTGCAAAGGGACCTGGGGGTCCTTGTGCATGAGACGCAAAAGCCCAGTCTGCAGGTACAATAGGTGATCAAGAAGGCAAATGGGATGTTGGCCTATATTGCGAGGGGGATAGAATATAAAAGCAGGGATGTCTTGATGCACCTGTACAGGGCATTGGTGAGGCCGCAGCTGGAATACTGTGTGCAGTATTGGTCCCCTTATATGAGGAAGGATATATTGGCATTGGAGGGAGTGCAGAGAAGGTTCACCAGGTTGATACCGGAGATGAGGGGTTTGGATTATGAGGAGAGGCTGAGGAGATTGGGTTTGTACTCGTTGGAGTTTAGAAGGATGAGGGGGGATCTAATGGAGACTTATAAGATAATGCGGGGGCTGGATAGGGTGGAGGCGGAGAGATTCTTTCCACTTAGTAAGGAAGTTAAAACTAGAGGACACAGCCTCAAAATAAAGGGGGGTCGGTTTAAGACAGAGTTGAGGAGGAACTTCTTCTCCCAGAGGGTGGTGAATCTCTGGAATTCTCTGCCCACTGAGGTGGTGGAGGCTACCTCGCTGAATATGTTTAAAGCGCGGATGGATGGATTCCTGAGCGGTAAGGGAATTAAGGGTCATGGGGATCAGGCGGGTAAGTGGTACTGATCCACGTCAGATCAGCCATGATCTTAATGAATGGCGGGGCAGGCTCGAGGGGCTAGATGGCCTACTCCTGCTTCTATTTCTTATGTTCTTATGTTCCTTCCACCCCTCCCCACTTAGAATAATGACAAGTCACTCCAGGTTTGGTGCTGTTTGTACATTTGACGTGAACAGGGAACCTTCCACTTCTCGCAGTCACTCCTCTCTGTTTCTCTCTCTGAGACCCTCTCTCTCTTACCTCCACCAACTCTGTCCCTATCCACCCCCCTTCTCTCTCAATCTCTCCTGCTCTTGATAATCAATCTCCGTTCTCTCTCTCTGCCAGTTGATCTCCCCCTTTCTCTGTACGTACCCATCGCCCTCCTCTCTCTCTCTCGCCCTGCTCTGTATAATCTCTCTCTCTCAGACGATGAATCTGGATTGAAATTCTCTCTGAAAGGTGTCTGTCTGACCATTTTAAATCATGTCACCCTGTGACCACTGTTTGTGTTGATCACTGATTCACATTGAGAAATGAGGCTGGGGACAGTGGTGGGAGATGGAAGCAATCACAGTCAGATGTCAGTGCACTGAATTTGGGGAGCGGAACCACGGTCTCCCAGCAGGATAGGGTGCAGGAAAAATACGCACAGCAAGATCCCACAAGCAAACTGTTATGTTACCCTAGAGTTCCCCCCTCTCTCACTGTTACCCTCCAGTTCCCATCTCTCTCTCTGATAACTCACAATCAAAGGAGAACGCTGGGGGAGAGATAGAGGGAGAGAGAGAGACAGGGGGAGAGAGAGAGAAAGAGCAGGAAACCCCACAATCACATCCTGAATAAAATAAATGGGGTTTTTTAACCATCGAGTTCTCCCACTTCAGCACAGACACTGTTCGGGAATGAAGCAAACACAAAAGGACATTCCGAGGGCCCTCTGAGATTAGGCCTTGAATTGAGGCCTAGTCACAGAGGCTGCATTAAAATTCGGGGAAAGACAACAGTTTTCTCCCCCCTCCCCCAGTGAACCAGAACAATCCTCTCCAGCCCCGAAACTGCCCCAGACACGATTGGAAGGAATGAGAGGGAAAAGGGAGCCAGTGTTCCCCAGACCCTACTGCTTCCACCTCCCCCCTCCCCACTACCACCTCCCTCCCTCCCCACTGACCCACTCCCCCTCCTCCTCCCCACCCCCTCCCCTCCCACTCCCCTCCTCCCCACCAGCCCTCCCCTCCCCACCCGCCCCCCTCCTCCTCCCCCTCCCCCCTCCTTTCCCACCCCTCCCCACCTGCCCCTCCTCCCCCATCCTCACCACCTCCTCCTTCCCCCTCCCCCGTCCCCCCTGCTCGCCCCTCCTCCAACCTCCCCCTCGCCCCCCTTCTCCCCTCCCCCCCTTTCCCACCACCAATCTATCTCACAACGCGTTCTCTTCTCACTCTCTCCCCGTCATTCCCTCTGCCCTTACACTCTCCTTCCTGACTCTCTTCCTCATTCACTCACCTTCTCTCCCCCTCACTCTCCCCTTCGCACAAGCTAGCTGCCATTGCTCCCTCCCCTCACTCTCGCCCCTCCCTATCTCTCCCCTCACTCTTCACCTATTCCCCTGCTCACAATCCCTCCCCTCACTCTATCTACCCTCACATTCTGCCCCTCACACTCACTCCTCCTCACCTTCTCTACCCCTCAGTATCTCCCGTTCGATTTCTGCATCTCACTCTATTCCCCTAAATCTCTTCCCCCTCACTCTCACACTGTCTCCGCCTCACTGACTTCTCCCTCCCCCTCACTCTACCTCTCATTCTCTTCTCCCTCAGCCTCTTGTCCTGTCACTCCCTCCCCGTCACTTTCTCCCTCGCTTTCTTCCCCCTCACACCCTCCCCCTCAATTTCCCCAGCATTATCTCCCCTTCATTCTCACACCAGCTCGCTCTGTCCCTGACACTGTCCCCCTGTCACTCTCTCACCCCTCACACCCTGTCCTCTTACTCTCTCTCCTCTCACTCTGTCCCCATCTCTCCCCTCCACTCGCTCTTGACCTATTCCCCCTTGCTATCTCCCATTGCCCTCCCCCCTCACTATCTCCACTCTCCCTCACTCCCCTCTCACCTACCCTCCCCCTCACTCTTTCTGCTCACTCTCTCTGTCATTGATCATATTTAAGACAGAAATAGATATGTTCTTGATTGGTAAGGGGATCAAATGTTATGGGGGAAAGGCGGGAGAATGGGGTTGGAAACGTATCAGCTGTGATTAAATGGTGGAGGAGACTCGATGAGCAGAATAGCTGAATTCTGCTCCTGTATCTTATGGTCTTTTCAGTTTCACGCTCACTGTTAGCTACAGTATTTACACTAGTCCCCCGCTCTTTATTAGCTTGTGTACGTATTCGTTTCAGCATTCCAATGATTCACAATTAGCATTTAACTAATTAACCAATAAGCATTGAATTGTAAATAACTACAGCTATACAGATTATAAAATCAGGAATATTCATTACAATTACAGAGCAATAGCATTAACCCTTTCTCTTCCAAGACTCAATAACATAGATCATGTCACAAACTGAGCAGTATTAAGTTAAAACTAGCACAGACCAGACAACACAATAAAGTAAATTTAAATAATAGATTATATGAATAGCTTGTTCTGAAGAAATGATACTAATTTGAAAGTGATTAATTCATAGTCTTTGAAGAATTTCCCCTATTAAATGTGATGCGTTTAATGGTATAGAATATCTACCCACTTTTCAGCGCCGACATCTGCAAATGTAGATGGATGAAAAGCAACAACCTGACAAACACCAGGTAATATCTGTCATGGTAAAATAAACAGTTTTATAAATAATGGTAATATCGGACATCATGAATCTATCCTGAGATCGTTGGGACAATCCAAAATATATCATACATTCAGAAATTAAATAAAGCTGAGGTGAGTGTACAGGGACAGAGTGAAATTGTGAATTCTAGCTTTCTATGCTATAGCTCTGCATCTGCTCAGTGAGATATAAGGAACAAGGAAAGAGGAAACTGCATTTCCGAGGCTCCGGTCTTGTGCAATTCTGCACCAGTGTTCCTTTGTTGCTTTCGTTCTAGGGATGTCGGTTTCAGAGGAAATGTTATTACTGTTGTCCAACTTAAATTTCATTTGGTTATGGGGTGCTGAGAATTCATTAACCGCTGTAATGCATGGGTTTGTGGTTTGTGTTTCTGTGGGTGTATGGCTGCGTGTTGTGTGTATTTAAGAGAGATTCTGTGTTTCTCTCTGCAAGTCTCTCTGTGTGTCAGTAAGTGGGTAAAGTGTTCAAGTGTCTGGGTTTGTATGTGTGTGTTTGTGAGAGTGTGTATCTCTGTACCCGTGAGCATGTGTGTGAGTTTGTCAGTGTGTGAATGAGTGTGTGGGTGCCAGATTATGTCTGTGTGTATGTGTGCGTATGTCTGGAGGGATGTGTAGGATGCACAGGTGTGTGTATGTGTATGATGATGTGTCTGTATGTCTGTGTGTCTGTTTCCATGATTGTGCCTCGTTGTGTGTCTCCCTGTGTGAGTGTGTGTGTGAGATTATGCTTGTGATTGTGCGTTTTTATGTGGGAATGTCAGTGCCTCTGTGTGATTCAGATTATAAATCGGAAACACATTCCACCTTTGGATTGGAATCACTTTGATCAACTTGTGCATTCGGGATGTTAACAGTTCCAGAAATAATTGAAGTAACATTTACCGTGTGAATGTATGTTGTGGATTAAGGATTGGTCACCCTGCTTCAACACTGAAACTTTCCCTAATATATATGTGGGAGCTTTTGTTGAGGTTGATAATTGGCAGGGTAAACGGGGGGCGAGAGTGGAATGAGAGCATTTGGATTCCAACTGAGCTGCTCTCTGTATCACCGAAACCTGTGGAATTGTAAAGCAAGAACTGCAAAAGGGGAATAGTTTGTTTACAACTTATTTTCTGTTCGAGCACGGACAAAATGTGATTAAAGGTTGCAATTGTGTCTTAAAATGTTTGTGTTTCCAATTTTAAAAGAATCAGTCTGAGATTGAGACAATTATCTTGGAAACATTAAAAGAACCGTTAGCAAGATGCACTGTGGAAGATTAAACACTGACAATGTCTGACACAGGAATTACAGAGTGCAGCACAGTTTACCCACTCCCATTCTGAATGGGATTAGTGTCTGATAACTGCACCAAATGTACACATTACAGTCTGAGATCATCCCCAACTACAACCTCCAGACAATATCTCCCATAGGGAATGAGGGAACAGAGGTCATGTACAGTGTCTGGTGACACCAGCCGGGGTTTTTGCTGCAAACTTCAATCCCTGTCAATATTGTTCAATATTCACGCTGCAGTAACCGGTTCCCAGATGCAGACATGGGACTGACTGAACTTGTCGGAGGATCACAAAAACCAGCGCCTGCAGTAGCTGGGAGCCACCAGCAGATGGTGGCATTGTGTCACTTTAATCACCAGATAGTGAAAGAGGTTTTGAGGAGAGGCTGGTGGAGCCTTTAATTCATTCACAGAGACAGAGAGGAATCTCTGACAAGGTTGACCCATCTGCCCCCTGCTGGGTACTGTCAGAATCTCACACACACTGTTCTCTCTCTGGAGAATGATCTCTGCTGCTCCCTTTTGAAAGGAGGTTGAAGACTCTGTTGCTGAGAACACTGACAACACATTGCTGCTTAAACAATGGTTTGCAGCAATCTTTCCTTCAATGTGGAGACTAAAACTACAACAGTTTTCCAGCTGGGAAACCAGGTAAGCAGGGAAATCAGTGCCAGGCTGGAGGGGCTGATGGAATAGGGAGGGAGAGGGGCAGGAATGAAGGGTTTGGAAGGAGCTGTCGAAGATCTTCACAATTCAGGATTTCACTGTAACCGGTGGAGCAGCAATGTTTATAGATTGAAATGTTCACACTGTCACTCTCAATCCCGGTCTGCATCCCCGCAGCGACTCCAGCTGTCTCTTCCCATTTGGACTGAACCGATTAAACTCCAGCCTGAAACAGATTAAAGATGAAACAGGAAATAAACAGATTGAACAACAGAGTAAATAACAGGAGACTGGAGTTAATGGGACAAATCTTCTGGTCTCTGGATCGCCAGAGACCAGACACACATCCGAAGATGAGCATCGGGACCCTGTGGATGTCCTGACGCACTGATCGACCTGGGAATTGTCCCAGAGATATTAACGACTATTGGGGAATTCCCCAGCTGCAGTTAGAGTCAGATACTTGGGACAGATCCACAAAATTTACCTGGATAGTTACTCAGGTAATGTTAGACAGCTCACCGCCTGGACTAATACCTGAATAGCACAACCGAGGCCCCCAATAACTTCCCACCGATCCCCATACTACACCTCCCACAATCTGACTAGACCCACTCATAGAGTCATAGACGTTTACAGCATGGAAACAGGCCCTTTGGCCCATCTTGTCCATGCCATCCTTTATTTTAAATCCCGAAGCTAATCCCAATTGCCCGCATTTGGCCCATATCCCTCTATACCCATCGTACCCATGTAACTATCTAAATGCTTTTTAAAATATAAAATAGTACCCTCCTCTACTACTACCTCTGGCAGCTTGTTCCAGACACTCACCACCATCTGTGTGAAAGCATTGCCGCTCTGGACACTTTTGTATCTCTCCCCTCTCACCTTAAACCTAAGCCCTCTAGTTTTAGACTCCCCTACCTTTGGGAAAAGAGATTGACTATCTAGCTGATCTAAGTCCCTCATTATTTTATAGACCTCTATAAGGTCATGCCTCAGCCTCCTACCCTCCAAGGAAAAAGGTCCCAGTCTATTAGCCTCTCCTTATAACACAATCCATCAAGTCCCAGTCGCGTCCGAGTAAATCTTTTCTGCACTCTTTCTAGTTTAATAATATCATTTCTATAATAGGGGTGACCAGAATTGCACACAGTATTCCAAGTGTGGCCTTACCAATGTCTTGTACAACTTTAACAAGACGTCCCAAGTCCTGTATTCAATGTTCTGACCAATGCAACCAAGCATGCCGAATGCCTTCTTCATCACTCTGTCCACGTGTGACTCCACTTTCAAGGAGCTATGAACATGTACCCAGAGATCTTTTTATTCTGTAACTCTCCCCAATGCCATGGCATTAACTGAGTAAGTCCTGCCCTGGTTCAATCTACCAAAATGCATTACCTTGCATTTCTCTAAATTAAACTCCGTCTGCCATTCGTCAGCCCACTGGCCCAATTGATCAAGATCCCGCTGCAATTGGAGATAGCCTTCCTCACTGTCCACCATGCCACCAATCTTGGTGTCATCTGCAAACTTACGAACCATGCCCCCTATATTCTCATTCAAATCATTGATATAAATGACTAATAACAGTGGGCCAAGCTCTGATCCCTGAGGCACACCGCTGCTCACAGGCCTCCAGTTTGAAAAACAACTCTCTACAACCACCCTCTGACTTCTGTCAAGGAGCCAATTTTGTATCCATTAGGATACCTCACCGTTGATCCCGTGAGATTTAACTTCATGCAACAGCCTACCATGCGGTACCTTGTCAAAGGCCTTGCTAAAGTTCATGTAGACAACATCAACTGCACTGCCCTCATCTGCCTTCTTCGTTACCCCTTCAAAAAACTCAATTAAATTTGAGAGACATGATTTTCCACTCACAAAGCCATGCTGACTGTCCCTAATCAGTCCTTGTATCTCTAATGCCTGTAGATCCTGCCCCTCAAAATACCTTCCAACAATTTACCCACCACAGATGAGAGGCTCACTGGCCTGTCGTTTCCAGACTTTTCCCTGCAGCCCTTTTTAATCAAAGGCACAACATTTGCCACTCTTCAATCTTCTGGCAACTCACCTGTGACTATCGATGATACAATTATCTCGGTTAGTGGAACCGCAATTTCCTCCCTAGCCTCCCACAACGTCCTGGGATATATCTCATCAGGTTCCACAGATTTATCTACCTTGGTGTGCTTTAAGACTTCCAGCACCTCCTTCTCTGTAATATGTACACTCCTCAAGACATCAGTATTTATTTCCCCAAGTTCCCTAACATCCATGCTTTTCTCAATAGTAAATGCTGATGAGAAATATTCATTTAGGATCTCGCCCATCTCTTGTGGATACGCACATAGATTACCTTGTTGATCCTTAAGAGCCCCTACTCTCCCCCTTGTTACTCTTGTAAGCAGACACAAATTTCTGTGATTCCTTAGATTAAATATTTCTTAGAATAAAATCAAATAAATGAAACAGGACAAAGCAGCACCCAGGCACAAAATGTGAACAGACAAGGAGGTCTTTTAAAATGCAGAAACAAGGCTGACAAAGGAACTCAGGAATCACATTAGCATAACCTTCCATTTAATTTAATTGACTCCACGGATATCAGGAAGCCCTTATCAAACAGAAGGTCTCCGAGACATGAACGACTTCCCGATAAAACACCTATTGTACAAGAAACTCCGGAGATCTCAGACAATTACCACCTCCCTAGACTGGGCAATCACCAGACTTAACACATCAACTCCGCACCTAAAAACCCATTAAACAGAATGGTCAGAGTCAAATACTGTAATCAAAACATTAACATTTCAATCATACGACGTGTCAAAGTTCGAGTATAACTGCAGCCCATTGCGGCAGGCTTTCAGAGTGCTTTCGGGACAGTGCTGTTTGTATGTCCTGATTGCACCTCCGTCGACGTTAATAAAGCTGTACCGCTGTTGAACCTGACTCTGAGTCCGAAGTGGTCGTGTTCGCCCACTCGCGCTAACACTCTTTTGCCCTTTATGTATTTGTCGAATCTCTTTGGATTCTCCTTTGCCTTATCTGCCAAAACAATTTCGTGTCCCCTTTTTGCCCTCCTGATTTCTCTCTCAACTCTACTCCTACACGCCCTATACTCTTCAAGAGATTCACTTGATCCCAGCTGCCTATGCACGTCATGTACCTCGTTCTTCTTCCTGACTAGGGCCTCAATATCCCGAGTCATCCAGGGTTTGCGACTTCTGCCAGCCTTGCCCTTCACTCTGAGAGGAATGTGTTTACCCTGAACCCTGGTTAACACACTTTTGAAAGCATGCCACTTACCAGACATCCCTCTTCCTTCCCACAGACTCCCCCAATTAACGTTTGAAAGTTCCTGCCTGATACCATCGAAATTGGCCTTGCCCCAATTTCAAATATTAACTTTTGGGACAGACCCATCGTTCTCCATAGTTATCTTAAAACTAATATAATTCTGGTCACTGGTCCCAAAGTGATCCCTCACTTCTGTCACCCGCCCTTCCTAATTTCCCAAGAGGTGGTCAAGTTTTGCCCCCTCTCTAGTCGGGCCATCCACATACTGAATGAGAAATTCCTCCTGAATACGCTCAACAAATGTTTCTCCATCCAACCCTCAAATACTATGGCTGTCCCAGTCAATGTTGGGAAAATTAAAACCTCTGAATATTACCACCCTATTTTTCTTGGTGCTATCTGTAATCTCATTACATATTTGCTCCTCAATTTCCCGCTGACTATTTGGGGGCCTATCGTACAACCCTATCAAAGTGTTTTCCCCCTTCTTATTTCTCAGTTCCACCCATATAGACTCAGTGATCGAACCCTCGGATATATCCCCTCTCAGCACGGCCGTGATGCTTTCCCTAATCAAAAGTGCAACTCCCCCTTCTCTTTTACCTCCTGTTCTATCTTTTCTATAGCATCTGTACCCTGGAACATTAAGCTGCCAGTCATGTCCCTCCCTTAGCCATGTTTCAGTAATTGCTATAATATCCCAGTCCCACGTACCCATCAATGGCCTGATTTCATCTGCTTTGCCCGTCAGGCCTCTTGCATTGAAATAAATGCAGTTTAATCTGGACTTCCCTTGCTCTCTCTCTTGCTTCTGTCTGATCTGTCTGGTAGTAGGATTACTGACACTGCCTTTACTAATTAACGTGCTCTCTTTAACTTCCCTGCTGTCCTCAAACTTCTCTCTGTCTCCCTATTGCTTTGGATCCCCCGCCCAACCCCCCGCCGCCCCCGCCCCCACCCCCCCCCCCCCCCCCCCGCACCGCCCCGCCAAACTAGTTTAAACCCTCCCGAGCGGCTCTAGCAAATCTTCCCGCCAGGATGTTCGTCCCCCTCCAGTTCAAATGTAACCCATCCCTCTTGAACAGATCAGCCGTTCCCCAGAAAAGATCCCAATGATCCAAAAATCTAAATCCCTGCCCCCTGCCCCAGCTCTCAAGCCAGGCACTCATCTGCCTAATCCTCCTATTCCTACTCCCACTCGCACGTGGTACCGATAGTAGTCCTGAAATTACTACCTTCGAGGTCCTACACGTTAGCCTTCTGCCTAACTCTCTATATTGACATTGCAGGATCTCATTCCTTTTCCTATGTCGTTGGTACCAATATGTACAACGACCTCTGGCTGCTCACCTTCCCCCTGAAGGATGCCCTGCCATTGCTCAGAGACGTCCCTGGCCCTGGCACCAGGGAGGCAACACACCATCCTGGAGTCTCAATTGCAGCCACAGAAACACCTGTCTGTGCCTCTAACTAGCGAGTCCCCTATTACTACTGCTCGCTTGCTCCTTGCCCAACCCTGTCCCACAGCAGAACCAGTAAAGGCAGTGTCAGTAATCCTAGTACCAGACACATCAGACAGAAGCAAGACAGAGAGCAAGGGAAGTCCAGATTAAACTGCATTGATTTCAATGAAAGAGGCCTGATGGGCAAGGCAGATGAAATCAGGGCATTGATGTGTACATGGGACTGGGATATTATAGCAAAAACTGAAACATGGCTAACGGAGGGACAGGACTGGCAGTTTAATGTTCCAGGGTACAGATGCTATAGGAAAGAACCAGCTGTGGTGTCACAGGCCTGGCTGCTGCTGGTATCTCCCCCTGACAGGCTGTCACTCCCCTAAATCATCGCTACCTCCCTCCAGCCCGACTACCTCCCACTAGGCCTTGAACAAATCTGACTAAACCTCCCAACTTGTCCTCATCTGTCCCAACCTCTCCTGACCTGACATAGAAACATGGAAGATAGGAGCAGGCGGAGGCCGTTTGGTCCTTCGAACCTGCTCCACCATCCATCACAATCATGGCGGATCGTCCAACTCAATAGCCTAATCCTGCTTTCTCCCCATAACCTTTGATCCTGTTCACCCCGAGTGCTCTATCCAGCCGCCTCTTGAATACATTCTTGACTATATCTCTGACTTACACTGATTACTCAAGAACCAACCCCAACCCACTACTCTCCAAAGCTATTTACCAATCCCAACCCCCGACAATGCAACCACATCTGACTAAACACCCAACAACATTACCAACTCCCAGCCACCATCCAAACTGCTGATTAACCCTCCAACCCAACACAATACAACTCGACCACCCTCCCGACACCCAGAATTAATCCTTAAACCTCTCCCTAGCTCCCTGACTAACCATTCATCCAGCGACACACCAACCCATTCACTCCCCCAATCAACTAACACTTATGGAGCTCCCCGGGGTCACTGCTGTAAATAAGGTGTGCTCACTCCACTCTGCCCTGATGGAGATTGCCAGGGTCACTGTGCTGGAAATAGGGTGCGTGCTCTCTTTACCCTGACTCCACTCTGCTCTGATGGAGCTCCCCGGGGTCACTGTGCTGTAAATAGGGTGCGTGCTCGTTCTATCGCGACTCCACTCTGCCGTGATGGAGGTCGCCAGGGTCACTGTGCTGTAAATAGGGTGCGTGCTCTCTCTCTTTGACGAATCTATTCTGTTCGGATGGAGCGCCCTGGGGTCACTGTGCTGTAAATATGGTGTGTGCTCTCTCTTCCTCGACTCTAGTCTGCTGTGATGGAGCGCCCCGGGGTCACTTTGCTGTAAATAGGGTGTGTGCTCTCTCTTCCTCGACTCTAGTCTGCTGTGATGGAGCTCCCCGGGGTCACAGTGCTGTAAATAGGGTGTGTGCTCTCTCTTCCCCGACTCTAGTCTGGTCTGGTGGAGCTCCCGATGTCGCAGTGCTGAAGATTCTGGGAGAAATATGCAGCAGTTTCAGATTGGGGGGATTTTCACACATACCGACAATCTGCTTACCATTGCTGCTGCTTGGAAGATTCAGAATCATTTATATTTTAAATCCATTCATATTTTAATTGTTACACTAAAAATTAACACAAACACTCACGAGATCCATTCCAACTCCTGTAGGTCAGTATGAGGTGGCAGAGAGCAGGGACAGATTGGTCTGTGAAGGAGCTTAATCCCAGGTTCAGAAACCCCACTGAATGATTTGTACAGAGAGCGGAGGCGAGATCCTCAGCACAAGCATCTGTGAGAGCGTTATTATACAGACTGGAGACGAGAGAGAGGAATAACAGGAATCATGCTCAATCCCCAGTGTTTTATATAATACTGTTAATAACAATAATAATGTATTGCATGGGACATTCCAAAAACACAACTTGCATTTCTGTAGAATGAATAAAAACTCAATGCTGAAAATGAAATATAAATAAACTGGAAATGCTCAGCAGGTTAGCTAAATACATGTGAAGAGAGAAACAGGGGTAAAGTTTGAGCTTCCATTGGAACTGGGAACGGGCAGTGAATTGACAGGTTTGAAGTGACTGCGGTGGGTGGCTGGGGAAGAAACAAAGAAAGGACAAACTGGAATTACAGGAGTGATTAAATGATAAAAGTGATGATGGGACAGGACCATAATCACAAGATCCCCATGTCCTTACTCGGAGTGGCTCGGGAGGGACATGGGATGGTCAGTGCTTTGGGAATGCAGTTTGTGGTGAGGTTGAAGTTAATGGCTGTGATTTTACCAGAAGCTCTGAAGTCCCAGCATGGGGATTGGAAATGGGTGGTGTGTCCGTGTGGGCATGATAGGCAGAGTTATGAAGGTGATGTTGTCAGAGGCGGACAATTAACGGTTGGCAGGCAGGGGACCTGCCCACTGAGGCAGCCTGGGCAGGGGGCAGTCCCGGTTCAGGCAATGCTCGCACCATCTCCAAAGTCAGAAGTCTCGCAAAACCAGGTTAAAGTCCAACAGGTTTATTTGTTAGCAAATACCATAAGCTTCCGGAGCGCTGCTCCTTCGTCAGATGGAGTGGAAATGTGCTCTCAAACAGTGCACAGAGACACAACATCAAGTTACAGAATACTGATTAAAATGCGAATCCCTAAAGCCAGCCAGGTCTGAAAGGTACAGACAGTGTGGTTGGAGGGAGCATTAAACACAGGTTAAAGAGATGTGTATTGTCTCCAGACAGAACAGCTAGTGAGATTCTGCAAGTCCAGGAGTCAAGCTGTGGGGGTTACTGATAATGTGACATAAATCCAACATCCCGGTTTAGGCCGTCCTCATGTGTGCGGCATCTCCACCATCTCCAAAGGCAGCCTGCAGGACTTTCAAACACAGCAGCTCTGGAGGAAGCAGCGAGGGAGCTCTGCTTACTGAACGAGGGGCTGAAAGGACAGAAAGCAGAGCAAGGGTTGCTCCCCAATCACTATTTCCTCCCTGGAGGGACTCTTCCCGGCTGCTCGGGCTCGGCGGGAGGTCCTGTTCCCTCAGGATGGAAGGAGAAGATTATCCCATCGGTACAAACCAGTCTGGATGGAGATTGCTGGGAGGTGAGCAGGTTTCAGACACGTGGTTACAGAGTGAAAAAGGATCAATGTCCTGATGTGTTCTGCCACGGTGAGTCCAGCACAGCCTGATATGAGAATAAAGATGAGGGTGAAATTGCAGAAAGAACATCTCCACCCAGACACTGGCAATGCAAAAGCGGAAGCAGTTGGACAAGCTAGGAGATTGGGCAAGGAAGTGGCAGATGGAATACAATGTGGTAAAGTGTGAGGTTATGCACTTTGGAAGGAGGAATAGAGGCACAGATTATTTTCGAAATGGGAAAATGTTGAAGAAACCAGGAACACAAAGGGTCTTGGGAGTCATTGTTCAAGATTCTCTTAAGGATAACGTGCAGGTTCAGTCGGCAGTGAGGAAGGCAAATGCAATGTGAGCATTAATGTTGAGAGGGTTTGAATACAAGAGCAGGGATGTACTTCTGAGGCTGTATAAGATTGTGGTCAAGCCCCATTTGGGGTATTGTGAACCGGTTTGGCCCCATGTCTAAGGAAGGATGTGCTGGCCTTGCAAAGAGTCCAGAGGATGTTCACAAGAATGATCCCTGGATTGAAGTGCTTGTCGTGTGAGGAACGGCTGTGGACTCTGGTTCTGGTCTCGTTGGAGTTTAGAAGGATGAGGGGAGATCTTACTGAAACTTACAGGATACTGCGACACTTGGATACAGTGGATGTGGAGAGGATGTTTCCACTAGTGGGAAAAACTAGAACCAGAGGGCACAACCTCAGGCTAAAGGGACAATCCCTTTAAAACAGAGATGAGGAAGAATTTCTTCAGCCAGAGAGTGATGAATCTGCGGAACAGTTTGCCGCAGAAGGTTGTGGGCGCCAGGTCATTGAGTGTCTTTAAGACAGAAATAGATAGGTTCTTGATTAATAAGGGGATCAGGGGCTATGGGGAAAAGGCAGCAGAATGGGGATGGGGAAAAATATCAGCCATGATTGAGTGGCGGAGCAGACTCGATGGGCCGAGTGGCCTAATCCTGCTCCTATGTTTTATGGTCTTATGGTTGTAGTTGGAGCTGGTTGCTGCTGGAGCTTACTGTTGCTGGAGCTCTGGAGCAGTTTGCTGCTGGAGCTGGTTGTTGCTGGAGCTGATTGCTGCTGGAGCTGGTTGTTGTTGGAGCTGGTTGCTGCTGGAGTTGGTCGTGGCTGGAGCTGGTTGTTGTTGGAGCTGGTTGCTGCTGGAGTTGGTTGTTGCTGGAGCTGGTTGCTGCTGGAGCTGGTTGTTGTTGGAGCTGGTTGCTGCTGGAGTTGGTCGTGGCTGGAGCTGGTTGTTGTTGGAGCTTATTGCTGCTGGAGTTGGTTGCTGCTGGAGCTGTTTGCTGCTGGAGTTGGTTGTTGCTGGAGCTGGTCGTTGCTGGAGCTGGTTGCTGCTGGAGTTTCTTCCTGCTGCAATTGGTTACTGCTGGAGCTGTCTGTTGCTGGAGCTGGTTGTTGCTGGAGCTGTTTGCTGCTGGAGTTGGTTTTTGCTGGGGCTGGTTGCTGCTGGAGCTGGTTGTTGTTGGAGCTGGTTGCTGCTGGAGTTGGTCGTGGCTGGAGCTGGTTGTTGTTGGAGCTGGTTGCTGCTGGAGTTGGTTGCTGCAGGAGCTGGTTGTTGTTGGAGCCGATTGCTGCTGGAGTTGGTTGCTGCTGGAGTTGGCTGTTGCTGGAGCTGTTTGCTGCTGGAGTTGCTTGTTGCTGGAGCTGGTTGTTGCTGGAGCTGGTTGCTGCTGGAGTTTCTTCCTGCTGCAATTGTTTACTGCTGGAGCCGGCTGTTGCTGGAGCTGGTTGTTGCTGGAGCTGGTTGCTGCTGGAGTTTGGTTGCTGCTGGAGTTGGCTGTTGCTGGAGCTGTTTGCTGCTGGAGCTGGTTGTTGCTGGAGCTGGTTGTTGCTGGAGCTGGTTGTTGCTGGAGCTGGTTGCTGCTGGAGTTTCTTCCTGCTGCAATTGGTTACTGCTGGAGCTGGCTGTTGCTGGAGCTGGATGTTTCTGGAGTTTGGTTCCTGCTGGAGCACCCGCTGCTCCCATGCCCCGTCGCCGTTTACACTGAAAACAAAAAAAAATCCCTCGGAGTGAAGTGCAACACGCACTCCACCATTACAGAGGCATTTGTCGGCCCCGCAAATGCCTTTAAAATGTTCGGAACGGCAATTTACTGCTTGCGGACAAAGTAGGTGGTCCACCCTGCCCTTCATGGGTTAATGAAGGGCAGGTCATGTTTGACTAATTTGGTGGAATTCTTTGAGAACATTTCATGTGCAATGGACAATGGGGGAACCTGTGGATGTGGTGTATCTGGATTTCCAGAAAGCATTTGACAAGGTGCTGCACCAAAGACTGCTACATAGGATAAAAGTGCACAGTGTTACAGGTAACATATTAGCATGGATAGAGGATTGGTTGAGTAACAGAAAGCAAAGAGTGGGGGTAAGTGGGTGTTTTTATGGTTGGTGATCAGTGACTGGTGGTGTGCCTCAGGGATCAGTTTTTGGACAGCAATTGTTTACGATTGACATAGATGATTTGGAGTTGGGGACAAAGTGTAGTGTGTCAAAATTCGCAGATGACACTTAGATGGGTGGAAGAGCAAACTGTGCAGAGGACGCTGAAAGTCTGCAAAGGGATATCGATAGTCTAAGTGAGTGGGCGAGAGTCTGGCAGATGGGGTACAATTTTGGTAAATGTGAGGTCATCCATTTTGGTAGGAATAACAGCAAAATGGACTATTAGTTAAATGGCAAAAATGGCAGCATGCTGCTGTGCAGAGGGACCTGGGTGTCCTTGTGCAGGAATCTCAAGGAGCTGGTTTGCAGGTGCAGCAGGTAATTAAGAAGGCAAATGGAATTTTGTCCAACATTGCTAGAGGGATGAAATTTAAAAACAGCGAGATTATGTTGCAGCTGTATAAGGTGCTGGTGAGGCCACACCTGGAGTACTGCGTACAATTTTGGTCTCCTTACTTGAGAAAGGATGTACTGGCACTGGAGGGGGTGCAGAGGAGATTCACTGGGTTGATTTCGGAGTTGAGAGTGTTGGTTTATGATGAGAGACTGAGTAGACTGGGGGTATAATCATTGGAATTCAGAAGAATGAGGGGCGATCTTACAGAAACATATAAGATTATGAAGGGAATAGATAAGATTGAAGCAGGGAAGCTGTTTCCACTGGCGAGTGAAACGCGAACTCGGGGGCATAGCCTCAAAATTAGGGGAAACAGATTTAGGACTGAGTTGAGGAGGAACTTATTCAAACAAAGGGTTGTGCATCTCTGGAATTCCCTGCCCAGTGAAGCAGTTGAGGCTACCTCATTGAATGTTTTTGAGGCAAGGATAGATAATTTTTTGAACAGTAAAGGAATTAAGGGTTATGGTGAGCGGGCGGGTAAGTGGAGCTGAGTCCACGAAAAGATCAACAATGATCTTAATGAATGGCGGAGCAGGCTCGAGAGACCAGATGGCCTACTCTTGCTCCGACTTCTTATGTTCTTACTGGCTCGCCTCGGAAAAGTTTCATGGTGGGCAGGAACATCGTAGAGATAGACCCTTCAGAGGCCACCGGCCATAGCTTAATGTGATACAATGTCTCCTGCTTTGTTCCCAACGGGCTCCCACTCACCCACTTCCGTCTTCTGGGTGAGGTCCATACCGGGGTAGATCCAATTGCTCCACTTGACAGTTCGCTGCGGGCGGGGTGTGGTGCTTCACGTTGTGAACATCTGTGCTCCAATCATTGGGCCACAATGTACATGAAGTTGTGAATGCAGATTCCCCCCATTTTACAACCGCTGGAACAAAAACATGGGATCCATCAGCAACTCCTAACCTTATTTGGCCGACTATGGATTCTTTTCTAGGATCTGGAGGGCATCGGGGAAATTGCCTGATAATATCACACTGCCCTTTTCTCTCTAAATCTGTCCAGCAAGGATGCCCGTAGAGCTTTGTGGAACTACCTGCCACTGTTCGACCCGGAGGGTGTCGTTAGGAGCAACGCCTCTATCAGCCTGGAGGAGGGGATCTGCGCCCTCTACACCCTCTCAAGGGAAACATCACCAGCGCTGGACGGTCTGACAATGGAGTTCTTCAGGGCATTTTGTGACACCCTGGAGAAGGACTATTCTGTTGTCCTGAGGGTGTAGCCCCTCTCATGGCACAGGGCTGCAAATGCCCTGCTGACTCTTTGCCAGGGCTCTATAATCACGCATTGGCACCATAGTGGATCACATGATCCACTCTGAGCAATCCTCCACTACTCTGGGCTGCACCATTCGGGATAACATTCATCTGGTCTGGGGTCTAATCCATCATTCCCAGAGGGCTGCTCTGCCGAACGCCTTCCTGTCTCTTGACCAGGAGAAGGCATTCGATACGGTGAATCACGTGTATCTACTCTGGACTCTGTGGGCATTCGGTTTGGGAACACACTTTCTCGCCCGGGTCTGATTACTGTACGCTACCGAACACTGTCCCGTGAAGGTTAAAGGGTCCCTGAGGGCGTCCCTTCATTTTGGGAGAGGAGTACAACAGAGCTGCCACTTTGTGTGGCCAACTGTATTCCTGTGGCTCTTTGTGGAGGAGGTTCTCTGTTTTGACTCGACGCAGACCAGTATCGGACTAGTCCTGTTGGTAAACGTTGATGTCAGGCTCCTCATGATCCCACACCCGAGAAGGCAATTTCTGTGTTCCGGAGGGTTCCTATTTCCATGGTGGTGGGTGCGCGAGTGGGAGGAGGTGAGTGTGCGGGCAGCAGAACTGCCGTTTTACAGCTTTCTGCACACATGCTCATTTGAAACCTCCAAGTTGTGCAGCCGAAATTTGGGCAAGAATAGTCTGCATCCCCACTCCCCACTGGGGAAAACAGAGCGAGGATCTTTCACTGCACAGCTACCGTAAGAATTGACCGAATTTGATAGTAAGTGCCGTAAGAATTGACTTGCGAACTCCCCGAAATAACAGATCTGAAATTCTACATTTCGGAACTAAGAACGAATTTGGCATGAACGCACATCACCTCCGTGAAGCCTCTGCTAAGGTTGTTCTGTACGGAACAGGGTGTTAAACGATAGTTAAAGTCTAACAGCAGCCTAGATTTCAGCAGTGTCTATCAATCCCGACTAATGATAAACTCATCTATAACCCACAACCATGATAACACAGGGACTACTGCCATATTCAGGGAAGACTGAGGGAGTATGGTCAGACTCTCCGTCATTTTCACCTTTCCACCCCTCCCTGACCCTTACCATCCCATGCAGCCTTCCTAAATATGGTATTTTGTGATATTAAAATGCTGGATTGAATGGGGTTAACTGAAATTGTTTGTTCAGTGTCTGTGAATAATGTCAGTCTACGTGGAGCCGGGCGGTGTCACTGGAGGATTTCCCTCTTCTACTTATTAAGGGTTCTGTTCAGTTTGTTACAGCAAAGAATCAGCGGGAGCATCAACTCCGGCACTAACAGGGATAAGCGGCTGCATGGAGACGGGGAGGGGAGATCAGAATCTGAGAACAATGGACTGGAATGTTCCAACAATGGATCAGAATCTGAGAACAATGGACTGGAATGTTCCAACAATGGATCAGAATCTGGGAACAATCCATCGGAATATTCCACCCCCACCACCCCTGCCACCTTTAGATTTTAATACATGTGGAAATTTTGCACTGGCTCTTTACTTCCTGTCAGGTGATGGATTTTATAGGTTATCACTCTCATTGCAGATTCTTTATGTACTCTTGTTCATTCAAGGATTTTACTATCCCATCCTGGCAATGATTGGTATCCCTGGTAAGTCTCCCTGTGCAGTAATTAATTCTATAAAGCCTATTTAACTCTATTCATAATCTTGCGATTTACTCTGCACTGTTACTTTTGTTATTCTGGCTGTTGCGTCTCTATATTCATTCATGAAACACGCGCAACACGGAACACTGTTCAGTGTTTTTGATCGTTCAGGTTATCTGAATATCTCCCATTGTGGTTTCTGGTTTGTTTCTGTATCAAAGATTATATGTGTAAACCATTTTCATTGTATTACTCTGTTTGTTATTTCAGTCTTAGGGAAATGGACATTGACTTCCGTTCCACTTCCAATCTCGGTTCCCGATCCACTGGCAGTATTCCTGGACCTGAGTCCAGCGCAGCTCATTGCAACATCTGTCCGTGCTTTGGCTCAGAGCTGATTACTGACATTGTATCATTCCATGATTAATCCTGTCTACTGTCATCTCCGGAATATCATCCTTTGGCTCCACTCAGCTGTTCTTGCGAGTTCCAGACACAATATTCCAATTATTTGCTGACAAGCTTCCCATATATAAGCCTGCTGAAAAAATCTCATCCAAAGCACTGCTGTCCACTCCCCAACTCAGCAAATCCAATTTACTCATCATCCTGTGCTCGCTGAACTCTATCACCAGCTGAACAGGTAAACCCTTAATTTTCTCACTCACCTGATCAAATCCCTCCATGATTTTTCGGTCTGATTTGTCCCACTCTGTATCCGTTTTCCAAAATGTCTCTGTTCACATTTATACAGAGCCTAAAAACACCCACTCCACAAAGTCTCCACATCCCCAGTCCCGAAAACATATATCACCCTGACACCAATATTCCATGGTACAGCTCCTCTTTTACCCGTGCTATGTAATTCTAGATGATGTTCATATTCCCATTCTTGTGTTCGAATGTCTCCTGCAATCTGTCACATTCTCTTTTCCTAGATCTGTAGAGGCCGTTATCTTTAAGAATTTGTCAAATTCACTGATCAAAGTGAATTTCTGTTCCTCTGAATCTTGGACTTGTACTTTGTGCTCTGCAGACTCATTGGTGCCAGCGTGACAGAGTTCTGAATACAGGAAATCCTGTGGGTTATGTTCCTCGTGTCCTCATGTTGCACAGGGAGTTTCAGCAGATCTGGCACATGTCTCTGAAACTTGGACAGTGTCTGTCCACTGAACACATGTGTGAGTCTCTCTCTGCTCAAAGCGTGTTCAGCAACACGAGTAACCCATGCCAGTGTTACTTAAAAGGTCCAGGCATCACACTTGCAACTGATGGGCTTTTGACTCCTGTGATTGGAGCGTTAGTGGAGGTGTTGTTCGTGGGTTTCTGGAGGTTGCATGGTGAGCTTCTGCATACATTCAGACAGGACAGTGGATCTTGTGTCCCAACTCTGGGTGATGTTTGGGGACTGTAGTTACAGTGCGTCTGGCTCTCTGACATGACCACAAAATGGAGTTGAGGCTGCAGAGAAGGAAAGTTCAGTAAAAAGTTACAAGGAGGGGGGCTCTGTCACGCCCACCCCGGGGTTCCCAGAAACGGTGGAATTATCACCCGCATTTTTTTAACCCGATCATGGGCTGTGGGCACCACTGGCTGAGCAATCATTTGTCCTGCAACCCTACTTGCCCTGTTGGAGAATACCAGAGGGCATTTAAGTGACAAGCACATCTGCTATGTTGGGATTCGAACCTGGGTACCACGGGCATTGTTCTGGGTAACTGGATAACTAGTCCAGTGACAATCCCATTGCACCGCATTTTCATTATACGTTTCTCTCTTTCATTTCTATCTGATTGGGAACATAGGAACACATGACTTAGGAAGCAGCAGTAGGCAAATTTACCACTTCCAGCCTGCCCCGCCATTCAATTAGACCACTGCGAATCTCTCCCTGCACTCCAATCTACCTCCCTATCTATTCACCATATCCCTTTCACACTTTTTTATAATGAAATATATATCTGTGTCCTTCTTGAAACCGTTTAATGATTCAGACTCCACTGAGCTATGAGATAGCGAGTTCAACAAATTCATCACCCTCTGGGCGGACCAGTTTCTCCTCACTCAGTTTTAATTCTGCCTCCTCTCAAACTGTACCTGTCACCTGTAACTCTAGATTTCGCCACAAGGGGGACATTTGGTCTACATATACTTTATGAATCCCTTTAGCATTTTACGTATCACAATAATATCCACTCACAACGTTCTAAATTCCAGTGCATATAAGCCCAAGCGTTTAAATCTCTCCTCATACGTTATACGTTTTAACCCCAGAATCATTCTGGTGAACCTCCTCTGAACAAACTCCAATGTCACCACCTCCTTCCCCAGATAAGGGCACCAAAACGGGGAACAATACTCCAGATGTGGTCCCAGCAGCAGACTAACAATTGTAACATTTCTCGACTTTAATTCTCTAGTCCTTTTGCAAAAAATGCCAACATGCCATTTGCCTTTTTTTTACTAAAAGCTGCACCTGTATTCAGATATTTTGAGATTCATGAACAAAGACACCCAGCCGCATTTTGAATCTGCCTTCCGTTTAGATAACAATTTGCCTTGGCATCTTTTCTGACAAAATGGATAACGTCACACCTATCCACATTAAACTCCATCTGGCAGATTTTGGTCCACGGTCGTAGCATATCTATAATCATCTGCCAAATCTTTATATTTTCTTCAGTGCCTGATTTTCGAACTATTTCATCCAGGGTTTTTGTTACGTTACGCATTGTCACTGCTTGCAGATCATTTATATACATTGTAAACAGATGAGATCTGTGGACTCGCCAATGCGGCACACCAATAAGTGCATTTCACCTGCCAGAGATGGACCTATTTATCCCCGACTCTCTGCTTTCTGTCAATCAGCGAATCTGCAATCCAATCCAGTACTCTACCCTAGTCCCCTGCAATCTCTCCTTCGGGATCAGTCTTTCATGCAGCACCTTGTCAAACACCTTTTGGAAGTCCAGATGTACCACAACCTCAGGTTCCCCACTATCCAGCTTGCTAGTTATGTCCTCAAATAACTCAAGCAAATTTGTCAAGCATGACTTAACCTTTATAAATCCATGCTGACAATGGTGGATTGACAATCGTCATTCCAAATGCTCAACTGCCTCCTCCTTAATGATTGATTCCAGCATCTTCCCCACCACTGAGGTCGAGCTAACCAGCCTATCGTTTCCTACATTTTGCCTCTCTCCCTTTTTGAATAGGGACATCACATTCGCTTGTTTCCAATCCAGCGGGACATTAACAGAATCCATTATCTCTGCTGCCAATTTCATTAATACCGTAGACAGCAGGCCATCATGTCCTGGAAATTTAGAATCAAGAACAAAGAAAATTACAGCACACAGAAAGGTCGTTCGGCCCTCCAAGCCTGCACCGACAAAGCTACACAACCTAATTTAACCCCCCTGCTCCTCTGGGACCATATCATTCTCTTCCATTCATATTCCTGTATTTGTCAAGGCGCCCCTTAAAAGTCACTATCATATCTATTTCTACTACCTTCCCTAGCAGCGGGTTGCAGACACCCACCACTCTCTGTGTAAGTTATCTGTCCTTAATCCCAGAACATTATTCAATACCTTGTCCCGGGTGATGCTTATTGCACCAAGTTTATCGACATTAACTGCAGTTTTTGGAAATTATTCTTTATTCTCTACCTTGAAGACAGAGAGAAAATATTGGTTTAATGCGTCCGCCATCTCCGTGTTCCCCATTATTACTTCACCAGTATTTTCATCGAAAGGGCTAACATTTGCTTTAGCTATTCACTTCCTCTTTATGCACTGATAGAAGCTTTTGGTAACAGTATTTATGCTTTCTGCTGCTTTCCATTCGTCGTTCATCTTTATTTTTTGTAGCCTTTTGCGGAATCATAAAGTTCTCCCAATCGTCCATCTTGCCACCAGCCTTGGCAGTTTGGTATGCACCTTATTTGCCTTTGTGCCCCCTATGACTTTCTTGCTTAGCCATGAATTGTGTTTCTTCTCTTTATAATTCCTGTTTCTCTCAGGAAAATCCTTTAATTTAAAGGTATTCAATATCTCCCTGGACATCCTCCATTGTTCGTTAACTGCCCTGCACTCAATTGCTTCTGCCCAGCCTCCTTGGGCCAACTCTTTCCTCAGGCCTGTATAATCACCTCTGCCAAACTTTAAAACATTACGATGGCACATTGTCTTCTCTCGCTCAATCTGAATCAGAAATCCTTGCACGTGGTGATCACTTGTGCCAAGGATGTTTCATGACAAAACTGTTTACCATCCCTTCCACAGTGCATAAAACTAAATGTAACATAGCCCGCTCCCTCACATGTTCCATCACATATTACTTTAAAAACAATACCTCATACGCTATATGAAATCTCCCTCGAGGCAACATTTCCAATTTCATTAATCCAGCTAATATGCATTTAAAATCACCCATGATTTCCTTTGTGCTGTGCTCCCAAGCCCTCATTATTTCTTGATTGAAACGATGTTCAACTTTGGAGGTATTGCTCGGGTGCCTGCAAATAAGTCCGACTTAGGATTTTCTTTTTTCATTTGTTTCAATTTCCACCCACATTGATTCAACATGTTGGTCCTTCGTGCCATTGTCATTTCTTAATGCAGCCTTGATGTCGCCTTTAAGCAATAAAGCAAATATACCTCCTGTTTCATCGATGTGTGTGTACGTGGGAGAGATTGTGTTTGTGTCTAAATTGCTTCTGTCAATGTGTGAGAGTCTATGTTGTCTCTCTCGATGTGAGAGAGAGAGAGACTGAGTGTGTATTTATAATTTCCGAAAGATGTGTGTGTGTGAGAGATTGTCTGTGTATCTTTATTGTCTTTGTCAATGTGTGTTTGTGAGAGAGATTGTGTTGGTCTATGTTGGCTCTACAGTTGTGTGCGAGTGTGAGAGTTTGTGTCTGTCTATATTGTCTTTGTCAATGTGTTTATGTTAGAGAGATTGTGTGTGTGTCAAAATTGTCTCTATTGATGTGTGCATGTGTGAGAGAGATTGCCTGCCTGTCGTTATTGACCCTATCAATGTTTGTGAGAGAAATTGTGTGTGTCCAAATTGTCTTTATCGATGTGTGTGTGTGTGAAGTTGTACGTCTATCTGTATTGTCTCTGCAAGGTTTGTGCGCGAGAGAGATTGTGTTTGTGTCTATATTGTCTCTATCGATGTGTGTGTGAGAGAGAGATTGTGTCAGAATCCATATTGTCTCTATCGATGTGTGTGAGAAAGATTGTGTGTGACTATATTGTCCCTATCTCTGTATGAAAAAGATTGCGGATACATATATTGACTCTATCAATGCATTGCGTGTGAGCGACAGTGATTTTGTGTGTCTATATTGCCTGTGTCAGTGTGCGTGAGTGCCTGTAGTTCTGCGGGGAGTTGGAAAAGTTTTGAGTGTTTTTACGTTTGTGAGTGTGTTTGTGTTTGAATGTTTTCCTTCTATCAGCCAATCCAGTAGAGCGCAGGAGAGTAACTTCACTGAGGAGCATTCTGGGAGATGTTGGCGCAGTCACTTGAATGCATACTGGGTAGAGGAAGAACTGCTGCCAAGGAGTGCGATAGCCTGAGAAACCACCTCCCTGTTTCCCTCCCTCCCTCCCTCATCCTCCTCCAAACATAAAATTGCACGATGAGGAGGACAAAATAGATAAAAGATAGGTGTGGTCTGACGCTGCTGCAATAGCAGAGATCACAAGGGAAAGAGCTGATTGGTCAGTAAAAATGTGGGTTAAGTGTTTACTCATGTTATCACTTACTGTCTCCGAAGTAATTTCTGTATGTGTTGTTTGTAAACGTTATATTGTGTAGTAACGAGGAGCAGGAAAGAAGGGCCCTCCAGAATTATATATAAGCTGAAGCAAAAATATTTCAATCGTTTAATTTAAAGCGCTAAGACATGACAGGAGAGCTCCAAGCCATGGTCTGCTGTCCGCGCTCCATGGGGGAGGGCGGGAACGTTTTCAGTGCCTGGGGACAACATGTATGCAGGACGTGTCTCCAGCTAGAGCTCCTGCAAGTCTCAGTGTCGAGCGGCAGCTGTGGACAAAGTGTTGCATCCGCGAGGCGGAGAGTACCGTTCTTAGCAAGTATAGAGAGGTCACACCGCAGGGTCAGAGTCCACAGGCAGAAGGAAATGAGGAAAGCACAAGGCAGAGCACGAAAGCTAGGCAGACAGTGCAGGAATCTCCTGTGGCTATTCCCCAACAAAACAGGTATACCGTTTAGGATACTGTTGAGAGGAATAGCCTTTTAAGGGAAAACAGCAAAACCCAAATCCATTGCACCATGTTGGTTCTGCTGGAGAGCGGAGAAGTACCAATTGTGGGACTGCAATAGCTATAGAACATTCAATCGTAAGCGAAAATAGACAGTCGTTTCTGTGGCCGTAAACGAGTCTCGAGGATGGTATGTTACCTCCCTGCTGCTGGGTCAAGCATAATTCCAAGTGGCTGCAGGGCAATCTGAAGAGGTAGGGAGTGGTCTTAGTACACGTTGGTACAAGCGACATCGGTGAAAAAGTGATGAGGTCCTAAAATAAGAAGACGGGCAGCTTGGAGGAAGCTAAAAAGAAAGAACCCAAAGATAGTGATCTCCGGATTATTACCACTGACACATGCTAGTCAGAGTAGAAACACTAGGTTCTATTGTGTGAAGACATGACTAAAAGGATGGTCTGATGGGGAAAGTTTAAGATTCTAGGGCATTGAGACTGGTTCTGTGGCGGGATGGGCCTATTCAAACTGGACGGGTAATAATATTTGGGCAGGATAGGGACTGATGATATGGATGGAGATAAGGAATAGTAGGGGGAGAAAGACACTAGTAGGCGTGGTCTATAGGCCCCCAAATAATAATGTTGAGGTGGGGAGGGCTATAAACAAGCAAATAATGGATGCGTGCAAAAACGGAACGGCAATAATCATGGGGGATTTTAACCTGCATATTGATTGGCTGACTCAAGTTGGACGTGGTGGGATGGAGGAAGAGTTCTTAGAATGCTGTCGGGATAGTTTCCTTGAACAGTATGTTACAGAACCTACAAGGGAAAGAGTTATCTTAGATCTGGTAATGTGTAACGATGATGTGGAGATGCCGGCGTTGGACTGGGGTAAACACAGTAAGAGGTTTAACAACACCAGGTTAAAGTCCAACAGGTTTATTTGGTAGCAAAAGCCACACAGGCTTTCGGAGCTGCAAGCCCCTTCTTCAGGTGAGTGGGAATTCTGTTCACAAACAGAGCATATAAAGACACAAACTCAATTTACATGAATAATGGTTGGAATGCGAATACTTACAACTAATCAAGTCTTTAAGAAACAAAACAACGTGAGTGGAGAGAGCATCAAGACAGGCTAAAAAGATGTGTATTGTCTCCAGACAAGACAGCCAGTGAAACTCTGTGGGAGTTACAAATAGTGGGACATGAACCCAATATCCCGGTTGAGGCCGTCCTCGTGTGTGCGGAACTTGGCGATCAGTTTCTGCTCAGCGACTCTGCGCCGTCGTGTGTCGCAAAGGCCGCCTTGGACAACGCTTACCCGAATATCAGAGGCCGAATGCCCGTGACCGCTGAAGTTCTCCCCAACAGGAAGAGAACAGTCTTGCCTGGTGATTGTCGAGCGGTGTTCATTCATCCGTTGTCGCAGCGTCTGCATAGTTTCCCCAATGTACCATGCCTCGGGACATCCTTTCTTGCAGCGTATCAGGTAGACAACGTTGGCCGAGTTGCAAGAGTATGTACCGTGTACCTGGTGGATGGTGTTCTCACGTGAGATGATGGCATCTGTGTCGATGATCCGGCACGTCTTGCAGAGGTTGCCCTGGCAGGGTTGTGTGGTGTCATGGTCACTGTTCTCCTGAAGGCTGGGTAGTTTGCTGCGGACAATGGTCTGTTTGAGGTTGTGCGGTTGTTTGAAGGCAAGAAGTGGAGGTGTGGGGATGGCCTTGGCGAGATGTTCGTCTTCACCAATGACATGTTGAAGGCTCCGGAGGAGATGCCGTAGCTTCTCCGCTCCGGGGAAGTACTGGACAACAAAGGGTACTCTGTCCACTGTGTCCCGTGTTTGTCTTCTGAGGAGGTCGGTGCGGTTTTTCGCTGTGGCGCGTTGGAACTGTTGATCAATGAGTCGAGCGCCATATCCTGTTCTTATGACGGCATCTTTCAGCGTCTGGAGGTGTCTGTTGCTATCCTCCTCATCCGAGCAGATCCTGTGTATACGGAGGGCTTGTCCGTAGGGGATGGCTTCTTTAACGTGTTTAGGGTGGAAGTTGGAGAAGTGGAGCATCGTGAGGTTATCCGTGGGCTTGCGGTACAGTGAGGTGCTGAGGTGACCGTCCTTAATGGAGATGCGTGTGTCCAAGAATGCAAACGATTCCGGAGAGTAGTCTATGGTGAGTCTGATGGTGGGATGGAACTTGTTGATGTCATCATAGAGTTGTTTCAGTGATTGTTCACCATGAGTCCAAAGGAATAAAATTTCATCAATGTATCTAGTGTATAGCATCGGTTGAAGGTCCCGTGCTGTGAATAAGTCTTGTTCGAACCTGTGCATGAAGATGTTGGCATATTGAGGTGCGAATTTTGTCCCCATGGCTGTTCCGTGTGTCTGGATGAAGAACTGGTTGTTGAAGGTGAAGATATTGTGGTCCAGGATGAAGCGGTTGAGATGTAAAATTGCATCTGCAAACTGGCAGTTGTTGGCGCTGAGCACTGAGGCCGTTGCAGCAATGCCATCGTCATGGGGGATGCTGGTGTAGAGTGCCGAGACATCCATTGTGACGAGGAGCGCTCCTGGTTCAACTGCTCCATGTGTGCCGAGTTTCTGTAGGAAGTCCGTCGTGTCGCGACAAAAGCTGGGGGTTATTTGTACAATGGGTTTCAGGATGCCCTCTACATAGCCGGAGAGGTTCTCGCACAGGGTCCCAATGCCCGATACGATGGGACGGCCGGGTGTGTTTGCCTTGTGTATGTTCGGGAGGCAGTAGAGATCTCCAACGCGGGGAGTACGTGGAATGAGAGCACGGAGGGTGTTCTGACGGTCTGGATCAAAGGTCTTGATCAGAGTGTTGAGTTGACGGGTGTGTTCTTTGGTCGGATCTGCAGGTAACTGTCTGTAGTGTTCCTCGTTGTTTAGTTGTCGGTACACTTCTTTGTAAACCGTTCTGTACAGTATGACGATGGCCCCTCCTTTGTCTGCTGTTTTGATGACAATGTTGCGGTTGGTCTTGAGAGCGTGGATGGCGTTACGTTGTGCTTGGGTGATGTTCGGGGCTGTCTTGTGAGTGCGGCTGATGAATTTGGTGTTGACGCACCTCCTGACGGCTTGGGCATACATGTCAAGCACTGCGGATCTCTCTGTCGGCTGTTCCGGTTCATTGGCTGTCCCATTGTGTTCGTTGTTTGCCTCTTGGGGTTTGTGGAAGAACTCCCTCAGTGTGTAACGAGACAGGTAGAATTAAGGACCTTCTTGCGAAGGGCCCTCTTGGGTCGAGTGATCACAATATGGTCGAATTTCTGGTGCAGTTGGAGGGGGAGAAAGTAGGGTCCCAATCCAATGTCCTCTTCTTGAACAGAGGGGAGTACGATAGGATGAGGGCTGAATTGGCTGCGGTGGACTGGGAGAGCAGACTGGTACGTAGAACAGCTGACGAACAATGGAGGATTTTTAAGGAGATCTTTTTCAGTACTCAGCAAAAATATCTTCCGGTGAAAAAGAAGGACTGTAAGAAAAGGGATAACCAGCCGTGGATAACGAAGGAAATAAAGGAGAGTATTAAATTCAAAACCAATGCGTACAGAGTGGCCAAAAATAGTGGAGACTTAGAAGATGGGGAAAGCTTTAAAAAACAACAAAGAATGACTAAGACAGCGATAAAGAAAGGAAAGATAGATTATGAAACTAAACTAGCTCTAAATATAAAAAATAATAGTAAAAGTTTTTACAAATATATAAAAAGGAATAGAGTGGCTAGAGTGAATGTTGGACCCTTGGAAGACGAGAGGGGGGATTTAATAGTGGAAAACGAGGAAATGGCTGAGACTTTAAATAGGTTTTTTGTGTCGGTCTTCATGGTGGAAGACACAAATAGTTTACCGAATATTAACGATAGAGGGTTGGTAGGAGGAGAGGTACTCAATACAATTATTGTTACTAGAGAGGCCGTGCTTGGTAGACTAACGGGACTGAAGGTGGACAAGTCCCCGGGCCTGGATGGAATGCATCCCAGGGTACTGAAAGAAATGTCAGAGGTAATTGCGGATGCGTTAGTGGTTATTTATCAAAATTCACTGGACTCTGGGGTAGTGCCGGCTGATTGGAAAACGGCTACTGTTATGCCACTGTTTGAAAAAGGAGGTAGACAAAAGGCGGGTAACTACAGGCCGGTTAGCTTAACGTATGTAGTTGGGAAAATGCTGGAATCCATCATTAAAGAAGAAATAGCAGGCCATCTGGATAAGAATGGTTCAATCAAGCAGACGCAGCATGGATTCATGAGAGGAAAGTCGTGTTTGATGAGCTTACTGGATTTTTCTGAAGATGTGACTACTGCGTTTGACACAGGGGAACCGGTGGATGTGGTGTTTTTGGATTTCAAAAAGGTGTTCGATAAGATGCCTCACAAAAGGTTACTGCGGAAAATTGGGGCACACGGAGTTGGGGGTAGGGTGTTAGTGTGGATTGGGGATTGACTATCCAAAAGGAAGCAGAGAGTTGGAATAAATGGGTGCTTTTCTGGTTGGCAGGCGGTGACTAGTGGCGTGCCGCAGGGATCGGTACTGGGGCCTCAACTGTTTACTATTTACACAGATGATCTGGAGGAGGGGACTGAGTGTAGGGTAACAAAGTTTGCAGACGACACGAAGATAAGTGGGAAAGTGAATTGCGTGGAGGAAGCAGAAGGTCTGCAGAGGGATTTGGGTCGGCTGCGTGAGTGGGCGAGGATCTGGCAGATGGAGTACAACTTTGGGAAATGTGAGGTTATTCACTTTGGAAGAAATAATAGCAAATTGGGTTATTATTCAAATGGAAAGAAATTCCAACATGCTACTGTGCAAAGGGACCTGGGGTCCTTGTGCATGAGTCGCAAAAACTCAGTCTGCAGGTACAACAGGTGATCAAGAAGGCAAATGGGATGTTCGCATTTATCGCGAGGAGGATAGAATATAAAAGCAGAGAAGTCTTGCTGCATCTGTACAGGGCATTGGTGAGGCCGCAGCTGGAATACTGTGTGCAGTTTTGGTCCCCTTATTTGCAAAAGGATTTATTGGCCTTGGAGGGAGTGCAGAAAAGGTTCACCAGGTTGTTACCAGAGATGAGGGGTGTTGACTATGAGGAGAGACTGAGCAGATTGGGTTTGTATTCGTTGGAATTTACAAGGCTGAGGGGGGATCTGATAGAGACCTATAAGATAATGAAGGGGCTGGATAGGGTAGGAGTGGAGAGATTCGTTCCACTTAGAAAGGAAACCAGAACTAGAGGGCACAGCCTCAAAATAAAGGGGGGTCAGTTTAGGACAGAGTTGAGGAGGAACCTTTTCTCTCAGAGGGTGGTGAATCTATGGAATCCTCTGCCCACTGAAGTGGTGGAGGCTACCTCGTTGAATATGTTTCAGTCACGGGTAGATGGATTTCTGATCGGTAGGGGAATTAAGGGATATGGAGTGCAGGAGGGTAAGTGGAACTGATTCACTTCAGATTAGCAATGATCTTACTGAATGGCGGGGCAGGCTCGAGGGGCTAGATGGCCTACTCCTGCTCCTATTTCTTATGTTCTTATGGTATCCTCGGGAGAGGGAGGAGGGTGTCCTTGCTATTGTATTTGGGGAGGGTTTGAACAAATATGGCAGGGAGATGGAAACCTTTGCAAGGATTCACAGCAGTGTGACTTTATGATAACAGGAATAGCAGCAAGGAGAATGAGGAACGCGATATACAGAGAAACAAAAAGCCAGAGCGAGATAAGAACTGAATAAAAATACATGGGAAATAAAAAGAAACGGTCAAGATGCCCAGCTGAAGGCGTTGCATCTGAATGCTCGGAGCATTCGAAACAAAATAGATGAATCAGTTGCACAGATAGATGTAAATTGGTACAAAGTAGTTGGCATTAAGGAGAAGTGGCTCCTCGTTGACCAAGGATTGGAATTAAACATTGAGGGTTATTCATTGCTTAGGAAGGATGGATAGAAAGGAAAATGCGGTGGAGTTGCATTGCTGATCAAAGATTATATTCATACTATATTGAGGAGAACATTAGCAGAGATGATGTGGAACCCGTATCGGTCGAGTTAACAAACAACAACGGGCAAAAAAAACCATTTGTGAGTATGTTTAACAGACCACGCAACATTCATGGTAATATTGGTAAAATCATTACACAGGAAGTAAATGATGCATATGTTCAAGGAACATCTGTGATTAAGGGCGACTTGAATCTGCATATTGATTGGAAGAATCAAAGTAGTCACAGTGTAACACAGGAAGAATTTCTGGAGTGCATATGATTTGGTTACCTGAAGTAATGCATTGAGGAATGAACAAGGGAACAGGTCACATTTGACTGGCTGTTATGTAATGAGAAATGATTAGCTGGCAACCTAGTTGTGACAGAACCCTTTGTGATGAGTCACCATAATATGGTAGAATTCTTTCTCAAGGAGGATTGTGATGTCCTTGATTCTGAGTCAGGGTCTTGAATCTCAAAAAAGGTAACTATGATGGTATGATGTATGAATTGGCCATGATCGACTGGGAAACATTACTGAAAGTAAAGATAGCAAGATTGGTAAGGGAATTGTGGCCAAGCTACAGTTTACAAGGGGAATTACAGATAGTATCAGATTCAACAAAGAAGCATACAAATTGGCAAGATAAAGCAATAGGCTTAAGGATTGGGAGGAGATCAAAATTCAGCAAAGCATGACCATTCGATTTGATCAAGATGCGGAAAATAGGGTATGAACGTAAGCTAGTGGACAACATTAAAACTGACTGGAAAAGTTTCTATATGTACGTTGACAGAAACATTTTTTTTTCCAAAAGCGAATACAGGCTCCTTACAGTCAGAAACGGAAGAATTCAGAACGGAGAATTAAAAAAAAGTAATGCCGAGGAATTAAATTCGTACTTTGCTTCTGTCTTCACATAGGTAGCCATGCATAATATACCAGAAAATCTGAGAGAACCACGTTTTTTTGAGGGACTGAAGGAAAACAGCAGGAGGAGGGAAATGTTTTTGGAGAAATTAAAAGTTGTGAACCCAATTATTCTGCGTGTTAAAATCACCCATAATTACTGTTATGCAATTTTCATAATCCCTTATTACCCGCTTTATAATATGTCCTATTTCTAAAGTACTGCTCCATGGCATGGAAATTACTCCGAGTAATGTGTTTCTTCCTTGCTTCTTATTTCTACCCAGGCTGGCACATTTTGGTTTCCA
This sequence comes from Mustelus asterias, assembly GCF_964213995.1. Lineage (NCBI taxonomy): Eukaryota > Metazoa > Chordata > Chondrichthyes > Carcharhiniformes > Triakidae > Mustelus > Mustelus asterias. The sequence goes on along the minus strand of NW_027590088.1, from coordinate 387,088 downwards.
GTGCCCAGGTCATTCCTGAATTCAGCCATGATGGCATCCTTAACCAATAGAACAACTCCACCTCCTACTCCTTTTCGTCTGTCCTTCTGGAATACTGAATATGCGAAGACATTCAGCTCCCAGTCCTAATTATCTTGTAACCGCGTTTTAGTAATCCCCACCACATGATACCTATCTGTCACTATTTGCGTGGCCAGTTCATCAACTTTGATCAAATATATCATGCAGCTCGGTGCAACGTCCTTGGTTAAGTCTTAATTATTTGTCTTTCTCTCTCCACATGCAAATATGTTTGGTCCGTGATGACATTGATCCTTATCTGAAATACTTACTCCAGATTTCGGTGTACCTTTGTCTTTTTACGTTTCTTCCCTCCTGCGGCATTGATTTTCAAAAGACTACTATGTGAAGTCAAATCATGGGATTGGAGGTAACGAATTGAGATAGCAAGAAAGCAGGTTTCCGGACTGGAAGCAAAGAGTTGGGAAAATTGGTATTTTTGTGATTGGCGGCCCGGAAATAGTGGGGTTCTGCAGGGATCGGTGCTCGCACCCCAACGTTCACATTATATGTTATTGACTTGGAAGAGGGAACTGATTGCATTATCCCCCGTTTGGAACATGATATAAAGCTGGGTGGAAGCGTGAGCTCTGAGCAGGATGCAGAGATACTTCAGCATGTTTTGGACAGGCTGAGTGCGTGGGTCTGTGCATGGCAGATGCAATAAAATGCAGATAAAGAGAGGTTATGCAAAGTGCTAGCAATTATAGGAATACAGATTAATACTTGAATGTGTGTAAATTGTGAGAAGTGTATAATCAGGTAGAATTTGGTGTCCTCGTGCATCAGTCACTGAAAGTAAGCCGTGCAGACACAGCAGGCAGTAAAGAAGGCGAATGGTCTGTTGGACTTCACAGCGAAAGGATTTTAGTGCGGGGTCAGGGACGTTTAATTGAAATTGTACAGGTTGTTGGTGACGCCACACCTGGAGTATTGTGTGCAGTTTTATGAGGAAAGACATCCTTGCTAGAGCGGGAGTACAACGATGGTTTACCAGGCTGCTCCCTGGGATGGTATGTCTGCCATATATATGAGAGACAAGGTCAGTTATAGAACATAGAACATAGAACATTACAGCGCAGTACAGGCCTTTCGGCCCTCGATGTTGCGCCGACCTGTGCAACCAATCTAAAGCCCATCTAAAATACACTATTCCAATATCATCCATATGTTTATCCAATGACCATTTAAATGCCCTTAATGTTGGCGAGTCCACTCCTGTTGCAGGCAGGGCATTCCACGTCCTTACTACTCTCTGAGTAAAGAACCTACCTCTGACATCTGTCCTATATCTATCACCCCTCAATTTAAAGCTATGTCCCCTCGTGCTAGCCATCACCATCCGAGGAAAAAGGCTCACACTGTCCACCCTATCCAATCCTCTGATCATCTTGTATGCCTCTATTAAGTCACCTCTTAACCTTCTTCTCTCTAACATAAACAGCCCCAAGTCCCGCAGGCTTTCCTCAGAAGACCTTCCCACCATACCAGGCAACATCCTGGTAAATCTCCTCTGCACCCTTTCCAATCCTTCCACATCCTTCCTATAATGCAGCGATCAGAACTGTACGTAATACTCCAAGTGCGGCCGTACCAGAGTTTTGTACAGCTGCAACATGACCTCATGGCTCCGAAACTCAATCCCTCTCCCAATAAAAGCTAACACACCGTCCGCCTTCTTAACAACTCTATCTGCCTGGGTGCCAACTTTCAGGGATCTATGCACATGGACACCGAGATCTATCTGCTCATCAACACTACCAAGTATCTTACCATTAGCCCAGTACTCTGTATTCCTGTTACTCCTTCCAAAGCGAATCACCTCACACTTTTCCGGATTAAACTCCATTTGCCACCTCTCAGCCCGGCTCTGCAGCTTATCTATGTCCCTTTGAAACCTACAACATCCTTCCGCACTGTCCACAACTCCAGCGAATTTAGTGTCATCCGCAAATTTACTAACCCATCCTTCTACGCCCTCATCCAGGTCATTTATAAAAATGACAAACAGCAGTGGCCCCAAGACAGATCCTTGCGGTGCACCACTAGTAACTGAACTCCAGGATGAACATTTCCCATCAACCACCACCCTCTGTCTTCTTACAGCTAGCCAATTTCTGATCCAAACCGCGAAATCACCCTCAATCCCATGCGTCCGTATTTTCTGCAATAGCTTAACGTGGGGAACCATATCAAACGCTTTACTGAAATCCATATACACCACATCAACTGCTTTACCCTGATCCACCTCTTTGGTCACATTCTCAAAGAACTCAATAAGGTTTGTGAGGCATGACCTACCCTTCACAAAACCATATTGACTATCCCTAATCAAATTATTCCTTTCTAGATGCTTATAAATCCTATCTCTTATAATCCTTTCCAAAACTTTGCCCACAACAGAAGTAAGGCTCACTGGTCTATAATTACCAGGGTTGTCTCTACTCCCCTTCTTGAACAAGGGGACCACATTTGCTATCCTCCAGTCTTCTGGCACTATTGCTGTAGACAATGACGACATAAAGATCAAAGCCAAAGGCTGTGCAATCTCTTCCCTAGCTTCCCAGAGAATTCCAGGATAAATCCCATCCGGCCCAGGGGACTTAACTATTTTCACACTTTCCAGAATTGTTAACACCTCCTCCTTATGAACCTCAATCCCGTCAAGTCCAATAGCCTGTATCTCAGTCTTCTCCTCGACAACATTGTCTTTTTCCTGTGTAAATACTGACGACAAATATTCATTTAGCTCCTCTCCTACCTCTTCGGACACCACACACAACTCCCGACTACTGTCCTTGACTGGCCCTAATCTTACCCTAGTCATTCTTTTATTCCTGACATAGCTATAGAAAGCTTTAGGGTTTTCGTGGATCCACCCTGCCAAAGACTTGTCATGTCCCCTCCTGTCTCTTCTTAGCTTTCTCTTTAGATCCATCCTGGCTAACTTGTAATTCTCAATCGCCCTAACTGAGCCTTCACGTCTCATCTCCACATAAGTCTCCTTCTTCCTCTTCACAAGCGATTCAACTTCTTATGTAAACCACGGTTCCCTCGCTCGACCACTTCCTCCCTGCCTGACAGGTACATACATATCAGTGACACGCAGTAGCTGTTCCTTGAACAAGCTCCACATTTCAATTGTGCCCATCCCCTGCAGTTTCCTTCCCCATCCTATGCATCCTAAATCCCGCCCAATCGCATCATAATTTCCTTTCCCCAGCGAGAACCCTTCCCCTGCGGTATATACTTATCCTTTTCCAACGCTAAATGAAACGTAACCGAATTGTGGTCACTATCACCAAAGTGCTCACCTACCTCCAAATCTAACACCTAGCCTGGTACATTACCCAGTACCAAATCCAATGTGGCCTCGTCTCTTGTTGGCCCATCTACATACTGTGTCAGGAAACCCTCCTGCTCACATTGGACAAAAACTGACCCCTCTAAAATACTCGAACTATAGCGTTTCCAGTCAATATTTGTAAAGTTGAAGTCCCCCATAAAAACTACCCTGTTACTTTCGCTTCTATCCAGAATCACCTTTGCAATCCTTTCCTCTATATCTCTGGAACCTTTTGGAGGCCTATAGAAAACTCCCAACAGGGTGACCTCCCCTTTCCTGTTTCTAACCTCAGCCCATACTACCTCAGTAGATGAGTCCTCAACAAACGTCCTTTCCGCCACCGTAATACTGTCCTTGACTAAAAATGCCACACTTTTACCAACTTCCCTGATCTTACTGAAACATCTAAACCCCGGAACCTGCAACAACCATTCCTGTCCCTGCTCTATCCATGTCTCCGAAATGGCCACAACATCGATGTCCCAGGTACCAACCCATGCTGCATGTTCGCCCACCTTATTCCGGATTCTGGCGTTGAAGTAGACACACTTCAAGACCTTTCTGTCTGCTGGTACACTCCTGCGACCTTGAAACTTTATTCGTGACCTCACTACTCTCAACCTCGTGTACACTGGAGCTACAATTCAGGTTCCTATCCCCCTGCTGAATTAGTTTAAACCCTCCCGAAGAGCATTAGCAAATGCCCCCCCCCCCCCCCCCCCCCCAGGATATTGGTACCCCTCTGGTTCAGGTGCATACCATCCCGTTTGTACAAGTCCCACCTAGCCCAGAATGAGCCCCAATTATCCAGGTATCTGAATCCCTCCCTCCTGCACCATCCCTGTAGCCACGTGTTCAACTGCTCTCTCTCTCCCTATTGTTCTCCTCGCTAGCATGTGGCACGGGTAACAAACCAGAGACAATAACTCTGTTTGTTCTAGCTCTAAGCTTCCACCCTAACTCCCTGAATTTCCGCCTTACATCCCCATCCCTTTTCCCACCTATGTCTTGGGTGCCTATGTGGACCACGACTTGGGGCTGGTCCCCCTCCCTCTTAAGGATCCCGAAAACACGATCCGAGTTATGATTATTATCACTCCGGTGTAGAAGAGTAAGAGTGGATCTCATAGAAATTTATACGATTCTAACAGGGTTAAACAGGGTAGATCCATAAAGAATAATCACAATGTTGTGGGAGTCCACAGTTATGTGTCATAGTTTGAGGGTAAGAGGTAAAACTTTTAACACTGAGGTGAGGAGAAGTTTCTTCACTACAGTGTGCTCAACGTCTGGAGTTCACTATCACAGAATGTAGCTGTAGCGAAAATGTTGTCCAAGATATTAGAATTTAGACATATCTCGTGAGGATAAATGATTCAAGGCATCTTGGAGAAAGCGGGGGCCGCGGGGTGGTGGTGGGGGAGGGAGGATGCAGGATGTTTGATTCGAATATCAGCCATGATCAAAATTAATTGCGGAGCCAGCTCAAAGGGCCAAATTGCCTACTCTTGTTTCTTTTTCTATGTTTCTGAATATGCGCAGTGATGTGTGTGTGTGTGTGTGTGTGTGTGTGTGTGTGTGTTTGTGTGTATGTGTGTGTGACGCTAATGTGCAGTGAAAAAATGTGTTTTATTCATGTTCTCTGCAGTTATAAGTAGGTCCCACACTATCTGCTTAAAAGTCCTTCCATTGCTGCTTCAGTGATTTAAATGGTGTTTGTTCAGTTTTACTCTAGGTCTCATGTACTTGGGATTTTTATGATTCTGATTTGCTGGAGAAAAAATAATTGACAGGTCAGGTGACAGGAGTTGTTTCCAATTCAGTTTTGGGCTGCTGGCTTTTGGTTCAGAAGGTGTTTAGACATGAGCCTAAACAGCAGTGTGTCTGTGTTACTCTCCCTCGTATTGTAAATTAATCTGGTTAGCTGGAATCTGGTTTTCTTGCCTTCCTGGAGTGAACGTCCAGCTGTTGATGCTTTCCCAGCTCGTAACTAGCACGCCATTGACTCTTCAACTGGTTTGCTGGCAAAAAAGAGGCCAGCAATGACATGTATCTGCCTCGAGGACTGATAGAAGATAGAAAGCTGGGACGTCAGAGTTTCATTTCTCCAACTAAAGGAATAAGTTCCAGCCTTACGAGAGTCATCTTGTTTTCTGTATTGAACGCCTGGCTGTGGTGTGTTTATGAGGAGATTTGTTTGGTTGGAAAATTTCACAGAGTTGGATATGTTCATGTAATATCATGTTTCTTTGTTTTTTCTTGTATGTAATTGGCAATATTGTGATATGGAAAATATATAATTTTAAACGTTGTTTGAGAAAAGCTCCCTGGTTTGTCATTTGAATCATACAGGAAGTGAATCATCACATGTTTACCAGAGCCAAATTCAGATTCCAAAATTAAGATCCAGGCGGACTTCATCAAACGCTTTGAAGTTTCTGACCTGAATTATATATGTGTGTGTGTGTGTGTGTGTGTGTCTGTGGCTGGGTGTCTACGTATGTGGGTGTGGTGTGTATGAGGGTCTGGCTGTTTGTGTGCCAGTGCGTGTGGATCAGTTTTTGTGTGCATGTGAGTGGGCGTGGTTGTCTATTTGAAAATATTTGTGTGTGAGTGTGGGTGGGTGCGAATGTGGGTACGAATGTGCCTGTGTGTGTGTGCACAACTTTGTGTATTCGTGCTTGAGATTTTTTTTGCATGTGTGTATTTACATTGTTATGTTCTTGTATTTGTTTATGTGTGCGCACGTGCGTGCATTAATATCTCTCTGTGTTCGTGGATGTGTTCCAATCGAGGAGAGTGTATTTTTTCCGAGCCTTTGTCAGTTTTTGTTTATTTATGCGTGTGGGTGTGTGTTCCTGTGCCTTGAGGAGAGTTTGCATGTGTTCGCTTGCATTCCAGTTTCTCCGAGAACGTATGTCGGTACAATTGTGTTCCTGTGTCCCTCGGTGTGTTTGTGTGGGTGTGTTTGCGTTGTTGATTCTGTAGGAGAATTTGTGATTGTGTGGGTTTGTGTTTCTGTGTCTCTCGGAGAGTTTGTCCGTGGGCTTTTGTTCATGTGCCTCTCAGAGAGTTTCTGCCTGTATGTGTGTGGGAGTGCGTATGAGGTTGTGTGCGTTTGTGTGTGTGTGTGCGCGCGTGTGCGTGTGTGTGTGCTCTTGCGTTCTCAGAGAGTTTCTCTGTGTGAGAGTGTGTTCCTGTTTCTTTGGCAATGTTTGTGTGTGGGCTTGTGTTTCTGTGCCTCTCAGATATTTTGCGTGTTTGGGCTTGGGTTTCTGTGCCTCTTGGAGACATTGTGTGTGTGTGTGTGTGTTTCTGTTCTTGTGTCTCTAATAGAGTTTCTGTGTATGTGTGTGGTGTGTGTGTGTGTGTGTGTTTGTATGTGTGAGTGTGTGTGTGTGTGTGTTTGTATGTGTGTGTGTGTGTGAGTGTGTGTGTATGCGTCTTTTCAACATCACATCACTGAAAGTGTTAACTTCTTTCCCAGCTTGCTGTATGATTTTTTTCTTTATTTCTCTTCCTTACAGTGAATGCAATCACAATTGTGACGCTGAAGAGCAGAAACTGTGGTCTGTCCAAATGCACAACTCAGTATCTCGTGGCCATGTCAGTGGGGGACCTACTCGTCATTATCCTTGACCTGATATTGAGACACATTCCCATTGTTTATGGGGAACAGGTTTTTTTGCTGTCCTCCATCGGTGTGTGTAATATCCACGCCGTCTTGCTTTTTGCTGCCACTGATTGTTCTGTCTGGTTCACCTTCACTTTCACTTTTGATCGATTTGTGGCCATTTGCTGCCCGAAACTGAAAAGTAAATATTGCAATGAGAAAACGGCGGCTGTGATTCTGGGAACAGTGAGTGTGCTCAGTTGTTTAAAGAACATTTTCTGGTATTATATGTTACGTCGTGAATATTGGCACACGAACGACCCCTGGTTTTGTCAGATCACAATCACTGGTGTGGAATTTCCGGTCTGGGTAACAATCGAGTGCCTCCACAACATTCTAAACCCATGTGTCCCGTTTGTCCTGATTCTGCTGCTCAACGTTTTCACCGTCAGACACATTTTAGTGAGCAACAGAGCCCGCAGGAGACTCCGGGCTCACAGCAGTGGGGAGAATGCGAGAGACCCCGAGATGGAGAGTCGAAGGAAATCCATTGTTCTTCTTTTTGTTATCTCCGCCAATTTCATCCTGTTATGGTCACTGTTCATGATTTATTCTATATCTAACCGGCTTTTTTGGTTCGGACTTGATACTAAAACTTTTCCTAAGGCTTTTAGGGAACTTGGCTTCATGCTGCAGATCCTGAGTTGCTGCACAAATACTGCAATTTACGCCGTGACACAGACTCAGTTCAGAGATCAGTTGAAAAATGTGCTCAAATATCCCTTTACTACAATTCTTCAATTCATTAAACATTGAGGGGAAAACTCGCCCAGACGGCCTCTCTCTCTTCCTCTTGGAAATTCGCACTGTAAAGCACCAAGCACCCTCATACTGATTGGATAGATTAAACACCATGCCCAGCAGCTCCGCTCTGCAAGTTGTCGGTCCATCAGTCAATCATTATGGTTCCCGACACTGATAAGACAGAAATGGGCCTCCCATAATTCATCCTTTCCCATTCCCCATCCAAAATGCAGATCAACACAATCCCTCACGAGCCTGCAAATCTCTCCGCCCTCTCATTGTCCAGTCAGCCTATTGATAATCTCATTCCTCACACAGATTGTGTAATAGCTTGCAATCAGAAGTAGCGGATGAGGATGGGGGAGAGTCCTAGGAATTGAGGTCCCCAGAAGTGCAGAGACGGTGCTGTATGGCAGCAAGCTGCCAAGGCCTACTGACTGAAGGAGCAAGCAAGGCCGACTGACCGAGAAAGCGAGGCTGACCGACTGACCGCCTGAGCAAGTCCAACTGGCCAACCGACCGAGCAAGTCCAACTGACCAAGTAAATGAGATTGACTGACAGCATGTGAGGGCGATTGACTGACCAAGCATGCAAGGCCATATGATCGAGGGAGCGAGATGGATTGAACAAACGAGCAAGCGAGGCTGAGTGACTGAACGATTGAGAAGTCAAACTGACCAACTGATCGAGCAAGGCCAACTGACCGAGCTAGCGAGGCTGACTATCTGACTGATCGAGAAAGACCGACTGACAGATGAAGCGAGGTGAATTGACTGACCGAGTGCACCAGGACAACTGACGAAGCAGCCAACGAGGACAACTTACCAACTGACTGAGAGAGTTCGACTGACCAATGGACTGAGCGAGGCTGACTGACCAAGCGATCAAGAAAGGCAAACTAACAGATCAAGGCCAACTGACCAATGGACTCAGCGAGTGAGGCTGACCCAGTGGCCGACAGAGTGAGGCGAAAACGGCTGACGGATCGAGCGAGTTAGGTTGACTGACCCACTGAGCGATCATGGCCAACTTCCTGACCGAGTGAACAAAGTAGACTAACTGACTGAGCAACCGATGCCGATTGAACAACTAACAAATTCTGACTGACCGACTGTACCAGGCCGACCCACTGACAGACTGACTGAGCAAGGCTCATAGAACAACGAACTGAGCGATGACTGAGTGAACATGGTCGACTGACAGAGCAAGTGAGGCAGACCGACCAAACATTTGCATGAGCCCGATTCTCCAAATGACTCAGCGAGCGAGCTGACTGATCAACAGATCAGGTCACCGAGGACAATAGATTGAGCGAGCAATGCCAACTGTCCACGCGAGCGAGTGAGGCCAACAGACTGAATGAGTGAGTGAGGTTGACCAAATGACGGACGGAGAATGACCATCTGCCTAACGAACTGAGCGAAGCCAACTGACCGACTGGCTAAGCGAGGCCGACTGACTGACGAAATTAGATTGACTGACCAAGTGAGCTAGGTCTTCTGTCTGACTGAAAAGTCACGGTAGCACAGTGGTTAGCGCTGCTGCTTCACAGCTCCAGGGACCTGGGTTCGATTCCTGGCTTGGGTCACTGTCTGTGTGGAGTTTGCACATTCTCCTCGTGTCTGCGTGGGTTTCCTCCAGGTGCTCCAGTTTCCTTCCAAAGATGTGTGGGTTAGGTTGGTTAGCCATGCTAAAATTGCCCGTTCGTGTCCTGAAATGTGTACCTTAGAGGGATTACGGGGTAAATATGTAGGGATATAGTGATAGGGCGTGGGTGGGATTGTGGTCGGTGCAGACTCGATGGGCCAAATGGCCTATTTTTGCACTGTAGGATTTCTATGATTCTATGATGAAGTCAGAATGACCGAACGAGGGCGATTGATGAAGTGACTGATGCTCAATGACAGACCCAGCAATTAGGTTGTCTGGCCGACTGAGTGAATAAGGCAGACTGAATCATGAGAGACTCCAACTGACTGAGCCACTGTGCGAGGTTCACTCAATCACTAGGCAAGCAAGGCAGGAGTGAGGCCCCTGACTGACCGACTGAGTGAAGTCAACTGACCAAGCGAGCGAGCGAGCGATAGAGGTTGTAAGACCGAGTAACCGACTGAGGCCGAATCACTGGCTGGCGAGTGAGGCTGATAGCCGACTGAGCAAGCGAGTCCGCCTGACCGACCAAGCAAGGGAGGCTGACTGTCCAAGCGATTGAGTGATGCAGGCAGACCGAGTGAGAAAGGCAGATTGACCGAGTGAGTGAGGCTGGCTGACTGACCGAGTGTGAGGCCGACTGATGAACTGAGTGTGTAACTCAGAAGGAGTTCTGACTTACAGCGCACTAGTCACATCTTCATAAAAATCCAACAAGTTCGTCAAGCACGACTTTCCCCTCATGAATCCATGCTGCGTCTGCTTAATCGAACCATTCTTATCCAGATGGCCTGCTATTTCTTCTTTAATGATGGATTCCAGCATTTTCCCAACCACTGACGTTAAGCTAACCGGCCTGTAGTTACCCGCTTTTTGTCTATTTCCTTTTTTAAACAGCGGCGTAACATTAGCTGTTTTCCAATCCGTCGGCACTACCCCAGAATCCATTGAATTTTGATAAATAACCACTAACGCATCCGCTATTAACTCTGACATTTCTTTCAGTACCCTGGGATGCATTCCATCCAGGCCCGGCGACTTGTCCACCTTCAGTCCCGTTAGTCTACCAAGCACTGCCTCCCTGGTAACATTAATTGTATCGAGTACCTCTCTTCCTACCAACCTTCTACCGTTAATTTTCGGTAAACTATTTGTGTCTTCCACCATGAAGACTGACACAAAAAACTGATTTAAAGTTTCAGCCATTTCCTCATTTCCCACTATTAAATCCCCGCTCTCGTCCTCCAAGTGTCCAACATTCACTCTTGCCACTCAATTCCTTTTTAGATATTTGTAAAAGCTTTTACTATCATTTTTTATATTTAGAGCTAGCCGAGCTTCATAACCTATCTTTCCTTGCTTTATCGCTTTCTTAGTCGTTCTTTGTTGTCTCTTAAAGTTTTCCCAATCTTCCGATTCTCCACTATTTTTGGCCACTCTGTACACATCGGTCTTTAATTTAATACTCTCCTTAATTTCCTTCGTTATCCATGGCTAGTTATCCCTTTTCTTACAACCCTTTTTTATCACCGGAATATATTGTTCCTGAGTACTGAAAAGGATCTCCTTAAAAATCCTCCACTGTTCCTCAGCTGTCCTACCTACCAGTCTGCTCTCCCAGTCCACCTTAGCCAATTCAGCCCTCATCCTATCGTACTTCCCTCTGTTCAAACAGGTTGGATATAGTAACAGATACAGATTGTATTCGATTATCATTTTAAATTGAATGTGTTAACACTGCATTAGTTTTATTATGGCTGCAGTGAATTGTAAACAAGCTTGTAAACAATCCAGCTTGTTTACAATTCACTGCCGCCATAATAAAACTAATGCAGTGTTAACACATTCAATTTAAAATCATAATCTAATACAATCTGTATCTCTTACTATATCCAACCTAACAATTAATTGTTGATTGATGTTAGAGTTTGCTGTGACAGAGATGCATCAATAAACTGAATCTTACCTCCAATCCGGAAGAGCGTATCATCCTTCATCAACTTCAGTCTCCTGACCTCTGAAGGAATACACCACTGGATCTTTAATCATGGACTCTGGACTCACAGGAAAACTATAACCATCGTATTGCTGTTATTGCGGTCTTGCTCTGTACCACTTTCTTTCATTTATGCATCCTTTGTTGCATGAATGCAAGAAATGGCAGGAGCTGTCATAACTCTTGCCACGTTCCCTGTGTATGAAAAATTAACAAACCCTCTTATGTTTTCTGCTCTCAAACTTACTGCACTTTTCTTTTCCATGGATAATTAAATCACTGCAAACTGACGGGTTGTGGAAAGCACAGGACCACATATTAAGGGAGAATTCAGAATTCAGAAATGGGCGGGTGTTGGGAGGGGAAATTAGTGCTGGTTAAATTAAACCCTCTCTGTGTCCCTCGCACTTGTCATACAGTGCACCCGTACAGTGCGAGCCTAAAGCCCGCTTGAGGGCCTATTGGTGGGGTACGTGAGGCGACCCGTCCTTTCAGGAAATCTTCGACAATACAAGACTCATGAAGCCAATGTTTCTGAACGGAAGGCATAACTTTATTTCACGAACAGCTGCCTGGAGGTCATCAGAGCGTCGAGTCAGCTCTCAGGTTGAGCAGCCGGAACACTCCGAATAGATCTTACATTTGCAATTCAAAGCAGATCAGATATAGGTTTTCTTAACAATCATTCCCTCCTTACCTTAGCTTAAAATCAATCATCTTTAAGGTACACATATCAATAATAATTCCTGTCATGCAGCCAATTGCAATTTACCATCCAGCATAATGATATCGCATTTTTCCATTAAATCCGGACGCTCACTCCCATTTTGACTAAAGTACCCTCTGCGTCACCAGGTTACCCTAGACCCTCACTGTATGGGTCCAAGTGAATGTTCCCACTGGATCATTGCCAAACTGGATAGACACGCCGGGGCATGCTTCCATCCTGGATTTGGACAATGAGTATACCAATTCATGAAACTGCAATATCTGTTTCTGCACAAGAAGATTTCTGATATGAATTTTGCTAACTTTAAAATCCTCGTGTGTTGGCTCTGAAATATTCGTGTTTACCATCACATCTTGCGATATATAAGACCCTCGTCAGACCCCACTTGGAGTACTGTGCCCAGTTCTGGTCGCCTCACTATAGGAAGGATGTGGAAAAGATTGAAAGGGTGCAGAGTAGATTCACAAGGATGTTGCCTGGATTGAGTGGCATGCCTTATGAGGATGGGCTGAGGGAGCTCGGTCTTTTCTCCTTAGAGAGACGAAGGATGAGTGGAGACCTAATAGAGGTGTAGAAGATGTTGAGAGGCAAAGATTGGGTGGACTCTCAGAGGCTTTTTCCCAGGGTGGAAATGTCTGCAACGAGAGGACACAGGTTTAGGGTGCTGGGGGGTAGGTACAGGGGAGATGTTAGGGGTACGTTTTTCACACAGAGGGGGGTGGGCGAGTGGAATCGGCTGCCATCAGTGGTGGTGGAGGCGAACTCAATAGGAGCTTAGTAGGATGGAGGGTTATAGGTACGTCTAGAAGGTAGAGATGTGTTCGGCACAACTTGTGGGCCGAAGGGCCTGTTTGTGCTGTAGTTTTTCTATGTTTCTATGTTTCTAACTTGCCTTTGGCAAAAGTGAACAATGGTTCATGCAACATTTAAAATACATTCAAAACATCAGCACATACTTTTTAAATCATGATTACTTAATTATTTCTCTCACTGTATTCACATGTATGTAAACTATTCATTTGTTCGCTTGTAATCTTGTTTTAAGCATCATTTAACTATATGCTGGTTGTTCTGCCAGTGCCTTAATGTCTATTGTTGATAAATGTTATTAACTTATTAGGGGCTCCCAACAACTGGGCCATAACATGTGAAATAGTTGATCTATAACAAACTCCAGTAACATTACCATACAGTACCCTGCTGCTCCTCAGGGAAATCTCACATTGCTTCTACTCTCTTGACTGTGGAATTAATCTCCTGTTCACTGGTCCGAGATGAACACACGCTGCCCCGTTCGAGATCTCCCAGCCACACGACACAGACTTCAGTCTCACTTTCTATATCCACCTCTCTAATGTTCCTGTCTCTTGTGTGTACCAATATATGTAGGCCCTGTTCCCATAACTGATCACCCCGTTTTGCCATTACTTCATGGCTACTGTTATAAACCTCGCTGATGTTCAATCTGAGCACAACGCAAATCACAGTAGGGAATCCCAGATTGTTGGTCCTCAATTATTCATTGTTGCGATTTGGAACAAACATGAGCAAGATCAAACACAGTGAGAAAAAGTTGTCAGACCTATTGTACGTTATTCAAGTAATGAAACAATTGTTAAATTGTAAAATAAACAACAAGAATGACAGCTGCATAGAGCTGTATTAACAGTACACAACATTTACGATTAACAATGAAAAACAACATTTACAATTAACAGTGAAGAACAACATTAGTAATGTAGAGCGGTAATGTTTACCCAGAGAATATACATGGATTACCCTCCACCCCATCCTCCACAGTCTAAATCTATTTACCTTTTTGGAATTCCCACAATGCAAATTCCCCCAAAAACCATCTGATAGGTTTTAACAAATACAACATACTTTCTGATCAATGACTGTTGCGTTGTTTTGGGGCCAGTGGTCTAATTTAGAGTATAACCAATGGGGTGTGGCACAGACAAATGTGTTTCTACTTTATTTGTTGAACAGCAGCTTAATTCTCTGAGAGGTCCGTTTTGGAACAGACTGTGACTATGATCCAGATTCCTGAACTGCCAATCTTCACTCTGCTATCTAAGCTTATGTCTCACCCTGCTGGTTGCTGCTGGTTGCTGCTGGTTGCTGCTGGTTGCTGCTGAAGCTGGTTACTGCTGCTTGTTGCTGGAACTGGTTACTGCTGTTTGTTGCTGGAGCTGGTTGTTGTTGGAGCTGCTACCCGCTGTTTGCTGCTCGAGGTGTTTGCTGTGGGAGCTGTTTGCTGCTGGAGCTGGTTGTTGCTCTTTGCTGCTATGGCTGGTTGCTGTAACTTGCTGTTGGAGCTAGTTGCTTCACGTTGCTGCTGGAGTTGGTTACTTCTGTTTGCTGCTGGAGCTGGTTGCTGCTGGAGCTGTTTGCTGCTGGAACTGAATGCTGTTGAAACTGTTGATGTTGGAACTGCTTGCTGCTGTTTGCTTTTGATTTTTTTGCTGCTGGAGGTGCTTGCAGTTCCATCTGCTTGCTGCTGTTTGCTGCTGGATTGCTTGCTGCTGCTTGGGGTTGAATTTGTTTCCTGCTGTTTGCTACTGGAGCTGGTTGCTGCTGTTTGCTGCTGGAGCTGGTTGCTGTTGTTTGCCAGTGGAGCTAATTGCTGCTGTCAACTGCTGGGGTTGTCTGCGGTTGGAGCTGGTTGCTGCTGTTTGCTGCTGGATCTGCTTGCCTCTGTTTGCTGCTGGGGCCGGTTGCTGCCAGAGCTGTTTATGTTGGAGCTGGTTGCTGTTGAAACTGTTTGTTGCTGGAGCTGGTTGCTGTTCATGCGGTTTATGTTGGAGCTGCTTGCTGCTGTTTGCTGCTGGATCTCCTTGATGCTGTTTGCTGCTGGAGCTAATTGCTACTGTTTGTTGTTGTTTGCTGCTGGCGCTTGTCTTTTCTGTTTTGCTGCTTGAGTTAGTTGCTGCTGTTTGCAGTTGGAGCTCAATAAGTAGTCTCACACCACCAGGTTAAAATCCAACAGGTTTAATTTACAGCTTTCGGTGAGTTGAGAGTTGGGTTCACAAAACGGGCATATATGGATACAGACTCAATTACAAGATAATGGTTGGAATGCGAGTCTTAACAGGTAATCAAGTCTTTGCAGTTCCAGATAATGCAAGTGGAGAGACGTTGTTGCAGCTAAATAATACTTCTGAGACGAGTCGTGAGTCGAAGTACAGTAGTTTATTTTCACAGACTTCTCATTGAATACGAGTTAAGATCAAATATTTATACATATTTTTTCGCCCATGGTTACGTCCGCACTTTCTCACGATTTTTGCTTCCTGAGCGATTCCATCCTTCGCGTAGTCCGCGTAATCATAGGCATCTCAAGACTGTCTGTTTTGTCGCCTCTCTGTGACTCCTGTTGGTTGGTTAGATTATAAGTTTGCACAAACAAGTTAACTGACGTACAGGGGCCTATATAACACTTTATATCTGTGAGGATTAATAGTATATAATGAAAACATATGAATCTATGATTATACGATCACAGAAGGCATACATGTCAGCTCCACCGTGTTAAACAAAGGTACAGAATATAAAATAACATAAAATGGAGCCTAGTTTAGCTTATGCCTGCTGGGTTAGCCACATTCCTGAACACAATTAGCTGGGAAAATCATGTGCTTGCACACAGCAGCTGTTTCTCTTATCTGGGTGGATGCACGAAAACATGTTCTACAGACACAAAAATAAGCTGTACAATGCTGTTTCTCTTATCTGGGTGGATGCACGAAAACATGTTCTACAGACACAAAAATAAGCCCAAAGTATCACAAAGTTCATTAACCCATTCCCATCTTCATTCCCCCTTTGGTCGGGCCAGGTCCAAACATGACCCCATGACCAACTTAGAAACAAATGTTATCAACATATGGGCCTAGTTCTTTGTCAGGAGGTCTGCCCCCTCTGCCTGTACACTTGCGCCCGGCATAATCTGCGCCCTTACTGTTTTACAACAGGCGTTCAATAATGCCATACAAACACAGCAAGCAATTACAATTACAATTAATACAATCAATCCATGCATCAGGTATGAACCCCACGACCTGAACCATTCCCCCAGCCAGCCTGGAGGGTTTTAATTGTGATATTGGTTCTCCACATCCTGCATTGTTTTTACCACATATTTAATATGATCTTCCAAGCGAGTTATATTCTCCGAAGCATCGGGAATATATGTACAGCTTTCGGAGCCAACTATGTCACATGTTCCTGGGAGGCTCGCACATAATCGAGCAGCCCTAAGCAGTGTATCTCGGGGTGGCCCCGTTAGGCTGTGTAATGGTGAAAATAGGGCACCACATATGCCAAATAACACGATCCTGCCCAATTCCAGGGAAGCCGCGAATAGGCATTGTTTCCACAGACAAAATAGGTACCATTATATTCAGTCATCCTGCTTACATAAGCGGAGGAGAGGCTAACCGCGACAGTGGCTGTGGGGTACTGGATTGTGACCTGTTGTACCATGGCCCAGGCATCATTAGTGACATTAATCTGCTGTATACAGTAGCTATGGCCAACAGGTATGGTTCCATTTCTTATCAGGCAGACAGATCCCCATTGTTGAGGGTGGTGAATCTGATCTGTCATCGCTGGGTTGGTAATATTTCTTAAAGGTCGATAAAGTGCACCCTCCACCCCCCTAGTCCGAAAACAACATCACTGTTGCTGATATTAAACGTACCCTGCATGGTGGTAGCCGATGGGGATTTAAATGTCAGTTTCCTTGGCCCTTCCTGGGTTCCATTCTGATTTAAAATCCATTCTATCATTTCTGGAGCTGATAAAGGGATCGGGAATAAAGGATTTCATCCCTTTCCTCCGTGCGTGGGAATGCGTAAACAGACCCAGCACTTGCTCAGATTCGACTGTGATGCATACAGATAAGACATATACACAAAGGTGTTCATACAATAGACAGAATCATCGTTACAAAGATGTCCACTGTGCTTCATTCCTAAATTCTCATAATTCCATCTATACTTTCTCTCAGTGGCTGACAGGGGCCGGGTCGTGAGAAGCAGCATGAGAAGCATCCTATCACTTATTAATAATCCGTGCAACCGTTACACAATGGTTCAAAGGCTATACCGCCGACGTGCAACTTGCCGCGAACCCGTTCAGCTTGCTTCGAGTTCCATCGTTGTCTGTTTATATCTGCAATTGAAGTATATCACACATTTTTCCAATTAGTTCCAGCATATTCTTTCAACTGAGTCTAATGTTTCCATATACCTTTCACTCTTATACAGGCACAGGCGTCACCACTAATTATAACTTCATATGGGCATTCCGTTTTGGTGCAAACCCTGGTTTGTCAGGTCGTGTTTTCACGAGGACGTCCCGCTGTTGGGACGTCAGGGAGCATTTCTCTCTCCGCGCCTCTTATTTCCTGATTGCCTTTTACCAATTTGCGCATCCCTTTTAGTTGTGTGCTGAGTTCCAAAACATATCTCTTGATTTTATCTTTTAGTGGACCAACATCGGTCCCACCTGTTATGATGCTTTCTGGTAATTGCATCGCCCGTCCTGTCATTAGTTCATAAGGGGTTAATTCCGTTGTCCGGTTTGTGGTAGCCCTTAATCTCATTAGTATAGTGGGTAATACCTCTGCCATCATTTTCGCCGATGTCTGTATGGCTTTAGCTAGTGCATTATACATTTAATTCCATATCCCCCTTCCATAGAAAGCTCAGTGTGAATCAAATAACAATTTGCACTGGCTGCAGCTGGACATCCATTAATTTGTATATAATTCTATCAAAAGACATCGCTTTCCCCATTAAAATCACATGCTATACAGCTCCGATCTTTATATGATGTACTCTTCCATTACATCTTATTTGATCATTTGTTAGCGTGCAAGCGCCGCATTACAGTACTTCACAAAATGCCACTACCCTACCTACAAAGAAGTGCATTCAAATGCACCAACATTTAGCTTGGAAATAAATAGCTTTTTCTCCTACAGAATTATGTTTTTATCAATACACAATATATATTATATAAAATTGGTTAAGGCTTTTCAGGATTTGATTTTATTCTCGGCTCTATATGGCAGTGCTTATACTGTATAATAATCGAGCGGCAGGTGTATCATGCCGCTTTGCACATCATAACTGTGATATCCAAACCCTTTTAATTTAAGTTGTTTCTATTTTTAAACTGAGTTCCAGATCAAATCCCTGCACTCTGGGAAAATAACAGACGCCAAATCAAAATCAAAGTAGGTACCATACAAATAACAATAACAATAGTTAATGGATTAGGACGTTTTGGTTTGATTTTTTAACTGGCTAGGTTTTAAGCTTTGCAGTGTTTTTATATTTGAAAAACCTTGAACAATAGATGGCACATGAAATTCCAACGGCAGTACATAATTTTAACCAGTTAGAGAATACAAAACTGTCAGACGTTCGTAAATCACTATATTCTGTGGACCTTAATACTGCATTCTAACTGGGCAATTTGCCTTGGTGTTAGTCGTGTCGTCAGGTTTTCAATTGGATGGGCGAGTCAGAACGATCATCAATTTTAGACGATGTAATTTGTGCATGTTAACGAAACAACATAATACAAGCCTCATAATACAAGCCTTGAATTTCCAAATGTTATTTAGAACGAGTAAAAGGACTGTTGGCCAGTTGATGGCAACACAAGTTTCAACAATCCATGTTGTTACAAAGTTTAGCAATGTTTGGCAACAAATGCAGATTAAAAATACTTAATGACAACATCCTTATCTGCATTGACAACTGAGGTTCTAATTAATTAACCTCCGGCTGGAACTTGGAGTTATCAGAACTACGATTCATTTCACTAACTTGATATACCTTAAACTGACTCATAGACAGTATACTTGCCTCATTCTTTTGTTCATACTTTTCTACTTCTCCACAAAATTACTTATTTTTTTCCCTAACTTCTCAACTAACTCTCTTATAATTTCGAATTCAAGACAAAGGAAAGAACACATGGTCCCTTCCAATGTTAAAATCCTTTCTGAACATTAAAACATTAAAGAAAATAAAACATTTACAAAGAATACAGAACGTTGATTAAGACATCGATTTTATTCTTCTGTCTTCCAAACTGTAATTAAGCTCAAAACAGAAGTACATTCAAGAAATTCAAGAGATCTTGGGGTTCATATCCATAGATCTCTGAAGGTTGACACTCAAGTGGATAGAGCCGTGAAGAAGGCCTATAGTGTGTTGGCGTTCATTAACAGGAGGTTTGAGTTTAAGAGCCATGGGGTTATGCTGCAACTGTACAGGACCTTGGTGAGACCACATTTGGAATATTGTGTGCAGTTCTGGTCACCTCACTACAAGAAGGATGTGGAGACACTGGAAAGAGTGCAAAGGAGATTTACCAGGATGCTGCCTGGTTTGGAGGGTAGTTCTTATGAGGAAAGGTTGAGGGAAATTGGGCTTTTTTCTTTGGAGCGGAGGAGGTGAGAGGAGACTTGATAGAGGTTTATAAGATGATGAGGGGGATAGATAGAGTGAACGTTCAAAGACTATTTCCTCGGGTGAATGGAGCGGTAACGAGGGGGCATAACTATAGGGTTCATGATGGGAGATATAGGAAGGATGTCCGTGGTAGGTTCTTTACGCAGAGAGTGGTTGGGGTGTGGAATGGACTGCCTGCAGTGATAGTGGAGTCAGAAAATTTAGGAACATTTAAGAAGCTATTGGATAAGCAGATGGAGTACTTCGGGATGATAGGGAGGAAATAGCTTGATCTGGGTTTCAGACAAAGCTCGGCACAACATCGTGGGCCGAAGGGCCTGCTCTGTGCTGTACTGTTCTATGTTTCTATGTTAAATCTTATCACTTTAATCTCTAACAGTTTTAACACTTCCCCAGCCCCCCGAGGCTAAACCAAGGTGCAAAGCACTGCATCTACTGCCTGTAACAAACACTCCAGGCTTCAACAGCTCCGCTCACAATTGCACTTTCGTAAAGTTTCAACTGGGGGAAAGTAATTTATTCAACTTGCACGCAGAGAAGCCATTTACTTTGATCTGCTATACCCTATTCCACCACATGAGGCTCTGGATCGCGCAATTACATCCTCTCTCTCTCTCTGTGCCGTACAGAGCCATGGACACAGCCTGCTTGTTTCTTTTAAACCTTTACTCTCCTCTTTGGTCTATCACACTTCAGACTAACCAATTTAACCTGATTTGAGTCCCTTCTGTCTTTGCAGCGGCACTGGGTCTATTCCACCAATCCTCCTCCTCCTGTTCACCCGTATCAGTATTTTGGAACCACATTGGCAAACCAGATACCTCCGGGTTTTTTTTCTTTCCTTTGTTCGGCTTGCCGTTCTAGTCCTTTTTCACGGTCTCGTCTTTCCTTTGAGGTCTCTCTTGTTCTTTTCTATCTCTTTTGTCATTCTCGTACTTCTCACATTCCCACTTCAACATTTCCCAAGTCTTAGTGTTTCCCTCATGATCACATACACTGATCCCTCTTCATCGTGCATTATTCCCCTCTTAACTGTTTTATTGTGGTAATTCTGTTCCAGTTTGTGGGAGCATTTCCCAATACCCTCTCAATCTCTGCTTTAAACTGGGTGAGGAGTGCCTGTCGGGCATCTATCTCCGATGTTAGGGCGAATACATGTGTCTACATGTCCCCCACTATCATCCTGTGCTGGAGGAGCGGCAGGTCCACCTGCTACCTGCCTCCACTTATCCGTTGGACAGGGTGCCCTGACCAGCTAGTGTGCGTCTCAGGTGTAATTGGTGTCCGACTCAAGTTGTATCTAATTCTTCCCAGAATTTAGTGTTTGCGCTTCTAGATTGTAATTTACCCAGGGAAGCCATTAATTGCTGTCTCTCACCTGGGGTGAAGGGTTTATAATTTGCCTTTGGCTGTGCATCTGTTCCCCTTTGGGTTACTGGCGC
The DNA here is from genome assembly GCF_964213995.1 of Mustelus asterias. Taxonomy (NCBI): domain Eukaryota; kingdom Metazoa; phylum Chordata; class Chondrichthyes; order Carcharhiniformes; family Triakidae; genus Mustelus; species Mustelus asterias. The sequence continues at coordinate 365,950 of NW_027590088.1, read as the reverse complement.
TAAGTTGCCTTCTGGCGCTTCCCACTCCTCTGGAGGAGCAGTTGGTTCCTGTTGTGTGGACTCATGAGGAGGTAGGAACAGTTTCCTCTCTCCATTGCTTTTCTTCTAACACATGGTTTTGTTTCTCCAGTTCCCTTACTCTGGATTCTAACTCTCCAATCTTTTCTTTATTTTCAATCCACCTTTTAGTAGCGTCGACTACTTGCTCAACTAGTCCAGCTAACTGATGCATTAACAATACTTCTATCTTCTTTGTATTGTTTCTCTTTCGTAGACAGGGGTCTTCTGTCCGTTAATTCCTTTTACATAGTTCATTTTATTTGTTATGGATAAGGGGATGTCCGTGATAGATATGGAGGCTCCCGTGTTCACCAGCAGTTCACATTGTGCAGACACGTAGAAACTACCCTCCGTCTTACCCAAACTCGCGGGGGCTACCCCTTATTGCCCCTCTGTGTGCCCCCCCCCCTTATTGCAAAACTGGCAGGTAGGGGCCTTCATTCCACCCCGCTTCTGAGCCATACAGTCTCTGGAAAAGTGGCCCGCTTTCCCACAATTGTAGCACGCACCCTTTGGGTTTAGCTCCTCCATTGTTTGCACTAACATCTTCCTGTTTTATTTGTAGGTATGGTTTCTCATCTGGTCCTTCTCTAATTCCAGATGCCCATTCTACTAATTCATCATAGTTCTGGGTATTGAGAACTCCCATTTTAAGGATTTTTTGTTGAGCTGGCGACAGCCCATCTTTGAAATAGTGGAGGGGCTGGCCACGATGGGGTATAGTTTCAACTGTACTTTATATAAAGCTGTATAATTAAAACATTAAAGCAAACAACAACAAACATCCACGCAACCACTTTGTTAAACACACGCAGACACACAGGAAGCTTGCAACATTTTAATTTTTGCTTTGTCATCAGCCCATTTCTTCCCCGAGACTGAGACGTGTTCAGTTAATCCGGCCAATTGGTGAACTGAGAGAACTCCAATTTTCTTAGTTCTGTCTTTCTTTTCCTGTTCCTACCATTTTCGTTGTTGGTCTAGTGGGTGTTCTAAATCCCACCCCCCTTTTATGATCTGTTTAATGAGTTTGTCCCTCTTAGCCATATATTCGTTTATCAGTGATCCTGAGGGTCCCCACTGTCCATGTCCCACCATAACATCGATAAGTTTGTACTCACCACCTGGAGTCTTCAATTCTCACTTCTCACTCTGCCCTCACATGTCTCCCTTATCAGAGTCCGGCGATACCTGGGGTGATCAGATCCCTCCGTACCACCGCTTATATTATATTTGTTAAGCCGCCTTTTACATGAAGGCTTTTCCTTCCACTCCGGCGATCACTCAGACACTCTCTTTCTCACTCACATCTGAACATCACACTTCAGGCAACCTTTTTCCAGACTCTAACACCCATTTAAATTCCTGACCATCGCGTGGGGGATTTCCCCTCTTAACAACCAGTCTCAGGCTGCGTGTTAGAGTCAATTGCCTCCTTGTCCATATGTGCTCAGTTCAGACGTCTTTCACTCTCTCATCACAGATGATCAACGACTGAAGTTTGACCCACTCTATTACGTTTGGTAATCTATTCCAGTGTCCCGGTCGTGGCCATTTGACTGGACCCGTAAACAGATCCCGGGTTTCGGCACCAATTTGTTGTAGGTAAATAACACCTCTGAGACGAGTCGTGAGTCAAAGTACAGTAGTTTATTTTCACAAGCTTGTGGGAGAAGTCCGATTCCTAACACCGTCTCCAGACTTCTCATTGAATACGAGTTAAGATCAAATATTTATACGTATATTTTCGCCCCTGGTCACGTCCGCAGTTTCTCATGATTATTGCTGCCACAGCGATTCCATCTATCGCGTAGTCTGCATAATCGTGGGCATCTCAAGGCTGTCTGTTTTGTTGCCTCTATGTGGACTCCTGTGGGTTGTTTAAATTATAAGTTTGCACAAACAAGTTAACTGACATACAGGGGCCAACGTAACATTGATATTGGTGAGGATGAATAGTATACAATAAATATATATGAATCTATGATTATACGATCACAGAAGGCATACATGTGTGAAACAAAGGTACATAATATAAAATAACATAAAATGGACTCTAGCTTAGTTTATACCAGCTGGGTTAGCTACATTCCTGAACACAATTAGCTGGGAAAATCATGCGCTTGTATACGGCAGCAGCTTCTCTTATCTGGATGGATACACGAAAACACGTTCTACAGACACAAAAACAAGCTATACAATGCTTCTCACAAATCCCAAAGTATCACAAAGTTCATTAACCCATTCCCGTCTTCAGAGGTTTAAGCACAGGTGAAAGACGTGTGAATTGTCTCAAGCCAGGTCAGTTAGAATGATTTTGCAAGCCCTGGCGAATCGTGGGGGTTACAGATAGTGTGACAGGAACCCAAGATCCCGGTTGAGGCCGTCATCATGTGTGCAGAAGTTGGCTATCACTTTCCATTCGACGATTCTGCGTTGTCGTGTGTCTTGAAGGCTGCCTTGGAGAACGCTTTACCCGAAGATCGGAAGCTGAGTGCCCTTGATTGCTGAAATGTTCCCCGACAGGAAGGGAACAGTCATGCCTGGTGATTGTCCAGCGGTGTCCATTCATCCATTGTCATAGTGTTTGCATGGTCTCGCCGATGTCCCATGCATCGGGACATCCTTTTCTGCAGCGTATCAGATGGATAACGTTGGCAGAGTCACACGAGTCTGTACTGTGTACCTGGTGGATGGTGTTCTCACGTGAGATGATCGTCTCCGTTTTGATGATCCGGCACGTCTTGCAGAGGTTGCTGTGTCAGGGTTGTGTGGTGTCATGGTCGCTGTTCTCCTGAAGGCTGGGTAGTTTGCGGCAAACAATGGTCTGCTTGAGGTTGTGCGGTTGTTTGACGGCAAGTAGTGGGGGGGTGTAGATGGTCTTGGCGATAAGTTCGTCTTCATAGATTATATGTTGAAGGCTCCGAAGAAGATGTCGTAGCTTCTCCGCTCTGGTGAACTACTGGATGACGAAGGGTACTCTGTCTGCCGTGTCCCATGTTTGCCTTCTGAGGAGGTTGGTGCGGTTTTCACTGTGGCACGTTGGAACTGTCGATGCACCATATCCTGTTCTTACGAGGGTGTATTTCAGCGTCTGTAGTCGCCTGTTGCGTTCCTCTTCATCTGAGCAGATCCTGTCTGTACGGAGGACTTCTCCGTCGGGGATGGCTTCTTTACCGTGTTTAGACTGGAAGCTGGAGCCAGTTGCAGTTTGTTATTGGGGCTAGTTTCTGCAGGAGTTGTTTGCTGTTGGAGCTGCTTGCCGCTGTTTCCAACTGGAACTGTTTGCTGCTGTTTATTGCTGGAGGTGTTTGCCACTGGAGCTGGTTGTTGTTGTTTGCTGCTGGAGCTGGTTGCTGCCGGTTGCTTTTGGAGCTGGTTGTTTTTGTTTGCTGTTGGAGTTGGTTGCTTTTGGAACTGGTTTCTGCTCGAGATGGTTGATGCTCTTTGTTTCTCGAGTTGATTGCTGATACAGCTCTTTGCTGCTGGAGATTGCTGCGACTGGAGCTGTTTGCTGCAAGAGCTGTTTGCTGCTGGAGCTGGTTGCTGCAGTTTGCTGCTGGACTGCTTGCTGCCGTTTGTTGCTGGAGCTGGTTGCTGCTGTTCGCAACTGGACTGGTTGCTGTTTGCTTTTGGAGCTGGTTGCGACAGGAGCTGTTTACTGATGGAGCTGGTTGCTGCTGTTTTCTGATGGAGCTCGCTGCAACTGACTCTTGTGCTGCTGTTTTGGTTGCGGTATTGTGACTTCTGTTTGGAACTTGGAAGATAAGAGTAGCATGTTGAAAAGAGTGTGACCTGGTAAAACGAGGCCTGAGGCATTTGAGCTCGAAGGTATCTGCCAGAGGACTTCTGCACGGGAAGAGAGAAATGCGGACCACGTGGGGCATCGTAGGTAGGCTCATGCGCCTCAGAGCCTATGAGCTGCACGCATTCCATCATGATTATAGAGGAATGTGTAGGACCCTCTGCCTTTGTTGCGGCCTCTAAAATTTTTGCCACAGAATTTTGCTTCCTGAAGACCTAATGGATGGTGCAAGTCGCTATTGAAAAGGGGCTCACGGTGGGCGGGAACAATTTGAAGATGGTCCCTTTAGAGACCACCGCCCACAGATTACCGTGATAAATGCGCTGTCCTTTGATCCCAATGGGCTCCAAATCACCCACCTCCATCTTCTAGAGGGAGAAGCAAAGGATGGAGCTTGGGTTCGTTGCCCCAGCTTCTCCAGTTGAAAAATGGTGACTGCATTTACCAACTGCAAGTCAGGCTGGGAGGTGAAGCTGCTGGGAGGCTTTGAACAATGAACAAAGAACAATACAGTATAGGATCAGGCCCTTCGGCCCCCCAAGCCTGCACCGATCTGTGTTCCTATCTAGACCATCCGTTTGTATCCCTCTATTCCCAGTCTGTTCATGTGGCTATCTCGATATGTCTTAAATGATACTCGCATGTCTGCCTCAACCACCTTGCTTGGCAGTGCATTCCAGGCCCCCACCACCCTCTGTCTAAAATACGTGCCACACATATCTGTATTGAACCTTGCCCCCTTACATTGAACTTGTGACCCCTTGTGTTTGTCATTTCTGACCTGGGAAAAAAGGTTCCAACTGTTCACCCTATCTATGCCCTTCATAATTTTATAAACTTCCATTAGGTCGCACCTCAACCTCCTTTGCTCTTAACCGAGAGAAAAATAGATGCACAGAGGATAGGAGCAGGCGGAGGCCATTTGGCCCTTCGAGCCTGCTCCGCCAATTCATTACTATCACGGGTGATTGTCCAACTCAATAGCAGAATCCTGCTTTTTCCCCATAACCTTAGATCCCATTCGCCCCAAGTGCATTATCGAGCCGCTTCTTGAATAAATTCAATGTTTTGTCATCAACTACTTCCTGTGGTAATGTATTCCACAGGTTCACCAGTCTTTGGGTGAAGAAATGTCTCCTCACCTCAGTCCTAAATGGTTTACCCTGAATCGTCAGACTGTGAACCCTGGTTCTGGACTCCCCCACCATCGGGGACATCCTCCCAGCAGCTACCTGTCCAGACCTGTTCGAAGTTTAGAAATCTCGATGAGATTCCCCCTCATACGTCTGAACTCCAGCGAAAACAATCCTAACCAAGTCAATCTCTCATCATACATCAGTCCCGCCATCCCCGGAAGCAGGCTGGTAAACTTCTGTTTACTACCCGGAGAGCAAAAACATCCTTCCTCAGAAAAGGAGACCAAAACTGCACACAATACTGCAGGTGTGGCCTCGCCAAGGCCCTGTATAATTGCAAGAACATATGCCTACTCCTGTACTCAAAACCTCACGCAATTCAGGCCAATAAACAATGTGCCTTCTTTACTGCCTGCTGCAACTGCATGCTTACCTTCAGCGACTGGTGCACAAGGACATCCAGGTCCCGCTGCTCACTCCCCTCTCCCAATTTGCAGCCATTCAGTTAGTAATCTGCCTTCTTTATTTTGCTTCCAAAGTGTAAAACCTCACATTTATTCAAATTATACTGCACTTGCCATTGATTTGCCCACTCCCCACACCTGTCCAGATCATTCTGAAGGATCTCTGTATCCTCGTCACAATTCACCTTCCCACCCAACTTGGTATCATCTGCAAACTTTGAAATGTTACATTTTGATCCCTCATCCAAATCATTAAAATATATTGCGAACAGATGAGGTCGCAGCACTAATTGTTGCCTGCCGATTTGAAAAGTACCAATTAATTCTTAGTCTTTGTTTCCTGTCTGTCTACCACTTTTCTATCCATCTCAATGTACTTCCCCCAATTCCATGCACTTTAATTTTGCATTACAATCTCTTAACAGAAATTTGTCAAACACTTTCTGAAAGTCCAAATGTGCTACATGGACTGGCTCCCACTTGTCAACTCTACAAGATACACATCTTCAAAGAATTCCATCAGATTTGCCAAACATGATTTCCCCTTCATGAATCCATGCTGACTCTGTTTGAACCTGCCACTGCTTTCTGAATGATCTGCTATAAAGGCTTTGATAATGGATTCGAGAAATTCCCCCACTTGCGATGTAAACCTTACTGGTTTGTAATTCCCTGTTTTCTCTCTCCCTCCCTTTTTGAATATTGGAGTGGCATTAGCTACCCTCTAATCTGCAGGGCCTGTTCTCCTGTCTATAGAATCCTTGTAGATGACCACCAATGCATCCATTATTTCTACTTCCATTTCCTTTCGTACTCTGGGATGTAGATTATCAGGTCCTGGGATTTATCACCTTCAGTCCCATCAATTTTCCCAGCACCATTTTACTACTAACATTGATCACCTTCAGTTCGGAACTCTCACTAAATCTTGCATTCTCCAACATTTCTGGCATCTGATTTAAGCCCTTTTTGTGAAAACAAAACCAAAGTATGTATTCAGTTGCTCAGCTACCTCTTTGACCCCTGTTATATATTCCCCAGTTTCTGTCTGTTGGGGAACTTTCTCTTCACGTATCCATAGAAAAACTTAATGTCAGTCTTTATGTTCCCTGCAAGCTTACTTTCGGACCATATTTTCACTTCTTAATTGGAATCATAGCCAATCTCTCCAGGAGTGAAGAATACCAAGCTCGTCCCACAAGCTGAGCGAGGAACAATTCGTCCAACACTCCGCCACCGCGCCCCCATCCCCTCCCCCAGCCACCTCCTGATGCTCTCCTCACCATCTGACCTTGGTAACTTGCATCTCGGTACCGTATTCCACATTATCCCGGTGTTCTCTCCCTTCCCTCTCGTTCTCGATTCACTAAACTTCGGAAAAGGTCTGAGTGCATTCACCCTTTCCACGCCTCTCATAATCTTATAGACCTGAATAACATCACCCCTCAGTCTATTATGTTCCAAAGAAAAAAGTCGGAACCTGTCCAATCTCTCCCTATCACACAGTCCTTTCAGTCTCTCCTTGTTCCTTTGCTCTCAGCTGCTTCCACAACTTAGGGATTTGGTTTCCTTTTCAACATGACATCCCCAATGCTGATATATATCGAAATAACAAATATTTCAGGTGGCTGTAGCACTGCCCAGAGAGTGATGTCAGCACCTTTGCCCGTGGTGGAGTCCTGCAGGACAACCTATGCGGGATTAGGGGCTTCCCGAGCCGCTGCTGCTCCCATTACCCCGTCGCCTTTACATTGACAATAAAAAACCTCCGAGTGAGGTGCTACACGCACCCCACCATGATTATACAGGCATGTGTCACCCCTTCGGCCATTGCTGCGGCCCCTGAAATGTTTGTGCCAGCAATTTACTTCCTGAAGACTGATCAAGTGGTCCACTCGCCATTGAAAAGGGCCTCACGGTGGGTGAGAACGTCATGGGGATGGACCCTTGAGGGGATTAATGTGGTACAATGCTCCACCCTTTGTTCCAAATGGGTTGCTACTCAACCACTTCCATCTTCTGGGGGAGATCCGTTCCGGGATGGTGTCAGTCCCGTTCTGTCTGGGGAGGCCAGCATTCGCAATATGTATTCCAACAGGCGGCAGTTATTTATACCCCTGGCAAAGGAGGAATGCCCAGCAGGAAATTTTCAAATTACCCCATGATGGAATCAGCTCCCAAATCTTTTGGTCACAGGATGGCATGTGGTGCCATACCTGTCAGGAGCTGGGCGTCCCTGACGGTGGTCTCAGATAAAAGGGTAGAGAATACCGCCCAGTGGTGGGTGCAGCATGGAGGGCACCTGACAGCACTCCTGCAACCGGGGCCTGGTGAGAGACCCAGGGCTCATTCCTCCTGGTGCAATTATGTAACGGGGTTTTTTTATTTAATAACCCCGGTGGGTCTTCAACAGCACAGCAATCGTTGAATTCTTGCGGAGAGCGTCCACCCCCCCCCCCCCCCCCTCCGCATCCCCTCTCCGGCCGAGCAATGAGCAACCCTGTTTTTGGACCTGACATTTCTCCGATTTTGCTGGGTGTCTCGGTGATCTGGGGAACAGCGGGGCTCTGAGCTGCTGCGACCCTCCAGCTCAGAGTCACTGAAGGTGCCCGCAGAGGAGCCCTCTGACCTTTATCCTGGCAGTAGGATCGATTCTGGTCTAGTTGGCGGGTCCTTGCCTCCTCTCACACTGACTGTGGCAGAGGACTCAGAACCACAAGGCGCCTGTCCGGAGGAGATTTGCTACTTGATTGTGGATAAAAAGGATGAGTTAGAGGCCGTTACTAGTGAGGCACTGGACTCCATCATAACTTACACCAAGTCTCCCGTTATTCCCTCTGGCGAACGCCAGGAATGCTAACTGCAACATCACTGTTTCCGGGACATAGTCGGGTCTGGTGCTGCTGGGCCGATCCTTGTGCGCCCTCACCGAGGAGCGCAAGATTCGGAATAAAATGAGCAGAACTGTATACAAGGTTTCCTCGCCTCGCTCCAGAGGGCTGCACCATTCGGCATATCATTCATCGTGTTGGGATCTGGTACATCATTCTCATTCCCAGAGGTTTGCTCTGTCGAACGCCTTCCTAACTCTTGACCAGGAGAAGGCATTCGACAGGATGGATCACGTGTATCTACTCTGGACTTTGTTGGCATTCAGGTTTGGGACACACTTTTTCACCCGAGTCCGCTTACTGTATGCTACGGAACAGTGTCCCGTTAAGGTTAAAGTGTCCCGATGGCGCCCCTTCTCTTTGGGACAGGAGTATTGCAGAGCTGCCAATTGGTGTGGCCAACTGTATTCAGTTTGCGTGGAGCCATTCCTGCACCTCTTGCGGAGGAGATTGTCGGGTTAGACTCTGCACAGACGAGGTATCGGAGTGGCCCTGTTGGCTTACACTGATGACAGACTCCTCATGATCTTTGACCCGGGGAAGCAATTTCTGTGGTCAGAAAGGTTCCTATGTCCGCAATGGGGTGCATGTGGAAGGAAATGAGTGTGTGGGTAACAGAGCAGCCGGTATGCTGCTTTCTGGACGCAAGCGCATTTGAGACCTCCAAGCTAAGCAGCCGGCTTTTGGGCAAGAATAGTCCAGATCGCCTCTTCCCACTGGGAAAAACAGAGCGAGGTTCTTTCACTGCACAGCGTATCATAAGTTTGGACTCGTGAACTCGCCGAAAAAATGGATCTGAAATGCTCCATTTCGGGACTTAGAATTAATTTTGCAAGATCACACCCTCCGTGAAGCCTCTGCTAAGGTTGTTCTGTACATAACAGCGTGTTCAACGAAAGTTAAACTTTAACAACAGCCTAGATTTCAGCAGTGTCTATCAATCCTGACGAATGATAACTTCATCAAAAACCCAGAAACATGATAAAACAGGAACCACTGCCATATTTAGGGAAGACTAAAGGAGTGTGGTCAGACTCTCGATCATTTTTACCTTTCCACCCCTCCCTGAGCCTCACCATCCCATGCAGCCTTATAGTATATTGTCACATTGCAATTCTGGATTGAATGGGGTTAACTGAAGCTGTTTGTTCTGTGGCTGTGAATAATGTCAGTCTACATGGAGCCGGGCGGTGTCACTGAAGGTTTTCCCTCTCCTATTTATAAGGGATTCTTTCCAATGTGTTATTGCATAGAGTCAGCAAGAGCGTCAACTCCAGATCTAACAAGGATTAGCGGCTGCAGGGCAACGGGGAGGAGAGATCAGAACCTGAGAACAATGGACTGGAATGTTTCCAACAATGGATCAGAATTTGAGAACAATGGACTGGAATGTTCCAACAATGGATCAGAATCTGGGAACAGTGGACTGGAATGTTCCAACAATTGATCAGAATCTGAGAACAATGGACTGGAATGCTCCAACAATGGATCAGAATCTGGGAACAATGCATCGGAATATTCCACCCCCACCACCGCTACCACTTTTGGATTTCAGTATAAGTGGCACTTTTGCCGAGGGTCTTTCCTTCCTGTCACATGGTGGATTTGATATGCTATTCTTATCAGCACAGATTTATTATGTACTCTTGTTTATTCAAGGATTTTACTGTCCCATCCTGGCTATGATTGGAGTCCCCGGTAAGTCTCCCGGTGCAGTAATTAGTTCTATACACCCTATTTAACTCTATTCCTGATCTTTTGATTTACTCTGCACTGCTACTTTGTAATTATTGCTGTTGTGACTCTATATCTATTAATGAACCGATCACAACATGGAAAACTTTTCCAGTGCTTTTAATAGTTGAGATTATTTGAATTTCTCCCGTTGTTGTATCTGGTATATCTCTGTATTAGAGATTGTATTTGTCAGCCATGTTTCATTGTATTACTGTATTTGTTATTTCAGTATTAGGGATATGGACATTGAGTTTCGTTCCACCCCTAATCTATGTTCACTGTCCACTTACACCATTCCTGTACCTGAGGCTAGTTGAGACTCACAGCCATCCCACACAATTTCCCCATCTCCTGTCCTGCAACATATCTCTCCCTGACAGCAATGTTCACTCTTACAGCCCTCTGTTACCCGTGCTATGGAAATCTAGATACATATACGATACAAGCACAGAGCTGGTCAGTTGCAGTGTGTCCTGTACATGTCCCCATGCTGGGCAGATATCCAACTTGGGACGGAATGCGAGGCAGGCTCTGATAGTGTCATCAAAACGTTGTTTCAATCAACCTAACATTACCTGAATTTTGATATTCCCTTCCTTTTGATACAACGTCTCATCCAATGTTTCAATGTCCCTTTTCTCGATAACGTTTGCTTTAAGAAAATGTCCGATTCTTTAAAGTGAATGTAATTCGCTCTGTACCTTTTGCCTGTGTTTTGTGCTCTGTACAATGATTGCTGACAGTGTGACAGAGTTCTGAAAACAGGAAATGCTGCAGGTTCTGCTCCTCGTGTCTTCAATGTGGAGCTCCGTGTTGCACAGCGGGTTTCAGCAGCTCTGGCCCATGTCTGCGAAACTTGGACTGTGTCTGTCCACTGAAAGCAAGTGTTAATTTTAGCCATCTCACAGTGTGTTTACCAACACCAGGAGTTCATTCAGTGTTATTTAAAACGTTGCAGGCACCACACTTGCAGCTGAGGGGCTATTGACTGACCCCTGTGATTGGAATGTTAGGGGAGTTTTTGTGAATGGGTTTCTGGAGGTTGTGTTGTAAGCTGCTGCATACATTCAGGTGGGACAGGGGGTAATGTGTCCCAACTCTGGGTGATGTATGGAGACACTGCCCTTGGTAACTGGGTAACTAATCCAGTGCTCACTGCACTGCATGTCCATTATAATTTTCTGTCTTTTATTTATACCTTGTATCCGTAATTTAGTAATCCAGATAAAGAGGATATTTCTCAGAAGTAACAGCTTTGAATCTTACCACAACAGCTGGTGTGACTTGCATTCCATCAGAAATATGATTTGGAATTAAAAGTCTAATAATAAGAGTGAGAGGAACTCGATGCAAGTGTAGACTATTCAGCTCCTGGAGACTCCTCCCCCATTCAATACGACCTTGGCTGATCGCGTCTCCGTCGCAAATACACTTTCCTGTCCAATAGCCATAACCCTTCAAACCTTGTTTAAAATATTCTGCCCGTTTTTCTAAAACGGTGTCCCCTCAGCCAAGGGGAACAGCTGCTTCCAACTTCCCTATCCATACACCTCAAATTTTAATAAACGTTAATTCTATCCTCCCCCCGCCTCTTATGCTCTAGATAAAACAATCCAAGCCTATCCAGTCTCTCCTGAAATCTCAAATGCTTCATCCCTGAGAGCATCTTCGTAATTCTCATCTGCAACCCCTCTATTGCAGTCACATCCATCATATAGTGAGGAGAACAGAACTGCACACCATACTCCAGCCATGGCCTAACTAACGCTCTGTATTACTCCAACATAACCTTCCTGCGCTTATACTCTGTACGACGACTGATAAAAGCAAATGTTCCATATACTTATTTAATCAGCCTATTCACATGCTCTGCAGGCTTAAGGTGTCTGTGCATGAGAACCCCAAAATCCGTCTGTTCATCTGAATTTCAAAGTGTCCTGTCATTCATTAAATAATCCGTTGTGTTCTTACTTCTTCCAAAGCGCATCATCTCACAGTTTTCAGGGTGAAAGACCATCTTCCACTGCTCTGCCCATTTGACCAACCCATCTATATCTTCCTAATTTGTAACATAGGAACAGGTGATTTGGAGCAGCAATAGGCAAATTCAACTCTTCTCGCCTGCCCCGCCATTCAATTAGATCATGGCTGATCTCTCCCTTCACTCAAATCCACCTCACCATGTGTTATCCAGATCCATTTAACATTTTAGACGAAAAATATATCTATCTCCTTCTTGAAACCATTTAATGATTCATTCTCCACAGCACGATGGGGAAGCGAGTTGCACAAATTCACCCCCTTCTGCGAGGAGCAGCTCCTCCTCATTTCAGTTTTAGTTCTGCCTCCTCTCATACTAGACCTATGACTACATTCTCTAGATTTCGCCACAAGGGGGGAACATTTGGCCTACAATTACTTTATGAATCCATTTAACTTTTTATGTATCGCAATGAGAGCCACTCACATCCATTGAAACACCAGTACATATAAGCCCAAGCGGTCAAACATCTCCTCATATGTTAAACGTTTTATCCTCGGAAGCAATCCTGTAAACTTGCTCTGAACTGCCTCCAATGTCACCACCTCCTCCCTCAACTAATGACACCGAAACTTGACACAATACTCCAGATGTGGTCCAAGCAACACACTGACAATTGCATTTGTCTACTTTAACACTCCAGTCGGTTGCAAAAAAATGTCAGCATTGCATTCGTCTTTTTTATAACATGCTGTACCTGCACACACACTCTCTGAGATTCATGAAAAAAGACAGCAAGACGCATTTTGAATCTGCTTTCCATTGAGACAATAATTTGCCTTGTATCATTCTTCACAACATGGACAACCTCACATCGATGCACAATAAACTGCATCAGCCAAATTTTAATCCACTCTCCTAGCCTACCTGTAAACATCTGTTAAATGTTTTTATCCTCTTCACTGCCTGCTTTCCGACCTATTTTAGTATCATATTGATTTTTTGCTATGTTACATACTGTCACTTCTTGCAGATCAATGATATACATTGTAACCAATTGAGGTTTTGAGGACTGACCAATGCGGCACTCCACGAAGTACATTTCGCCTGCCAGAGAAGGACATATTTATCCCGATTCTCTGCTTTATATCAATCAGCCAATCCGCAATTCAATCCAATCCACTACTCGATCCCCGAACTCACCTTCTGGATCAGTCTTTTGGAGACAGCGTGTCAAACGCCTTTTGGGAGTCCAGATACACCATGTCCAAAGTTTCCTCACGAACCACCTTGCTAATTATGTCCTCAAAGAACTCAAACAAGTTTGTCAAGCATGACTTAACCTTCATAAAACCATGCGGACAATGGTGGATTGAGCATTGTCTTTCCAATGCTGAGTTAACTCCTCCTTAGTAATTGATTCCAGCAACTTCCTCACCACAGAAGTGGAGCTATCCAGCCCTTCGTTTCCTACATTTTGCCTCTCGCCCTTTTTGAATCGGGGCATCACACTAACTTGTTTCCAATCCACCTGTATCTGACGAGAATCCAAGGAAGTTTGAAACATCAAAACCAGTTTATCCACTATCTCTGCTGCCACTTCCATTAATACAATAGACTGCAGGCCATCAGGACCTCGACTGTTAGCTGGCTTTAAACCCATTACTTTATTAAATACCTTGTCCCCAGTGATGGTTATTTTACCAAGTTCCTCTGCAATATTACAGTTTTGGGGATTTTTTTATTATTCTCCATCCTGAAGACAAAACATTAGTTTAATACTTCTGCCATCTCTGTGTTCCCCATTATTACCTCACCAGTATCGTCATCTGAAGGGATAATATTTTCTTTCGCTATTCTTTTCCTCGTTGCATACTGAGACAAACCTTATTTGAACAGTGTTTATGTTTTCTGCTCGTCGTCTTTCGTCGTTCATTATAGCTCTTTTGCTTTTGTTTTTTGAAGCCCTTTGCTGAATCATAAAGTTCCCTCAATCCTCCATCTTGCCACTAGCTTTTGGAGTTTGGTATTCACGAGTTTTTGCATTTATGTCCTCTATGTTTAGCCGTGAATCGTCTTTCATCCCTTTATAATTCCTCTTCTTCTCCGGAATATCCTTTAATTGGGAGATATTCAATATCTCCCTGAACATCCCACATTGTTCGTCAACTCCCCATGCACCCACTTTTTTGTGCCCAGCCTGCTTGGGCCAACTCTTTCCTCAGGCCTGTATAATCACCAAAACTCTCCTATGGCACTTTTACTACTCTCGCTCAATCTGAATCAGAAATCCTATCACGTGGTGATCACTCCTGGCAAGAGGATCTTAACGACAAGACTATTTATCAACCCTTCTACAATACATAATAGTAAACTAAGATAACGTGCTCCTTCATATGTTCCATCGCATATTGCTCTCAGAAACAATCCCTCATACCATCTATGAAATCTCCCTCGAGACGACATTGGCCAATTTCATTAATCAGTTAATATGCGTTTAAAATCGCCCATGATTAGCTTTGTGCTGTGTTCCCAAGACCTCATTATTTCTTGATTTAAACTATGCTCCGCTTTGGAGGTATTTCTCGGGTGCCTGCAAGTCAGTCCTACTAGTTTTTTTCTTATTTGATTTTATTTCCACCCACATTGATTCAATGTGTTGGAGTTTAGTCATGATGTGGAGATGCGGGCGTTGGACTGGGGTGAATACAGTACGAGTTTTAACAACACCAGGTTAAAGTACAACAGGTTTATTTGGTAGCAAACACCATTCGTGTTTAAAATCAAGTTACAGAATACTGATTAGAATGCGAATCCCTACAGCTAGCCAGAGATTCGCATTCTAATCAGTATTCTGTAACTTGATTTTTGTGTCTCTGTGCCCTGTTTGAGGGCACATTTCCACTCCATCTGACGAAAGAGCAGTGCTCCGAAAGCAAATAAACCAGGACTTTAACCTGGAGTTGTTAAAACTCTTATTGCCAGTGTCATTTTCTAATACAGTCTTGATGCCATCTTTAAACATTGAAGCATGTATACCTCCTGCTCCATCGATGTATGCAACTGTGGGAGAAGTCGTGATTGTGTCTATATTGTTTCTGTCAACGTGTGTGTGTCTATGTTGTCGCTATCGATGTGCGTGAGAGATTGTGTGTGTGTCTATATTGTCTCTGTAAATATTTATGTGAGAGAGAATGTGTATTTCTGTATTGTTACTATCGATGTGTGTGAGAACGATTGTGTGCTTCTATATTGTCCTATCAATGTGCGTGAGAAAAACTGCGTGTCTATTTTGTTTCTATCGACGTGTGCGTGTGTGAGCGAGAGAGATCGTGTGTGCCCATATTTTCTGTGTCGGTGTACGGGAGTGTAAGTGACAGTTCTGTATCAGTGTTTCTGAGTGTGCATAGTTCTGGGGGAGTTCCAGAATTCTTGAGTGCTTATGTTATTGAGTGTGTTTGTGTTTGAATATGTTTGCTTCTATAAGCCAATCCAGCAGAGGCAGGAGAGTAACTGCACTGAGGAGCATCCAGGGAGAAATTCGCGTCGTCACCTCGAATGCATAGTGTGTAGAGAAAGAACTGCTGCCGAGGATTTCTTAGGCCCGAGATGTTACATGAGCTTTTTCCCTATGTCCCTCCTTCCTCCTCCAACCACAAAAATGGCTCTGTTCAGAGGACAAAAAAGTTAAAAGATAGGAGTGGTCTTGCACTTCTGCAGTAGTAGAGGACACAAGCGAAAGAGTTCATTGGTAAGTAGAAAGATGGGGGTAAGTGTTTAATCATTTTATCGCTTGCTGCCTCAGTGGTAATTTCTGTAGTTTGTTGTTTGTAAATGATATATTGGGTAGTAACGAGGAGCAGGAAAGAAGGGCTCGAGAGTATAAAATATAGTCTGAAGCAAAAGTATTTCAAATGTTTAATTGAAAGGGGTAAGACTTAACAGGAGAGCTCCAACCCATAGTCTGCTGGTCCCTCTCCGTATGTGAGGCCGGCAACATTTGCAGTTACTGGGGCCAGCACATGTGCAGAAAGCTGCACCTCCTGGAAGCCTCAGTGTCGAATGGCGGCTGGGGACAATCTGTCGCATCCGCGAAGCGGAGAGTATCATGCTTAGCAAGTATAGAGAGGTGGTTACACCGCAGGGTAAGAGTCAACAGGCACAAGTCAATGGGGGCCAGCAGGCACAGCAAGAGAACTAGGCAGCAGTGCAGGAATCTGCTGTGGCTATTCCCCTGTAAAACAGATATACCGTTTTGGATACTGTTGAGGGGAATGTCCTTTCATGGGAAAACAGCAACACGCAAATCCATTGCACCACAGTTGACTCAGCTGCAGAGGGGAGGAGTACAAAGTGTGGTAATGCAATAGTTATAGGGAATGCAATTGTAAGAGGAGCAGTTAGGCGTTTCTGTGGCCGCAAACGAGACTCCAGTATGGAATTTCACCTGCTCGGTTCAAGTATGTCTCGGTTTGGCTGCAGGAAAATTTGAAGGGAGAAGGCGAACAGCCAGTGGCCGTAGTGCACGTTGGTACAAACGACACAGGTGAAAAAAGAAAGGATGACGTCCTAAATCAGGATATAGGGATCCAGGAAACAAACTTAATAGTAAGACCTCAAAGTTGGTGATCTCAGGATTACTACCAGTGACAAGTGCTAGTCAGAGTAGATACAACAGGTTACATGGGATGAAGACAGGGTTGAAAATATGATCTGAGGGGAGGGTTTCAGATTCCTAGGACATTGGGACTGGTTCTGGGGAAGGTTAGACCTCTTCAAACAGGACGGGTAACGCATGAGCAGGATCGGGATTGATATCGTTGGGCATGGTGGAGGGGTGGGGAGGAGGGGGGGGGGGAGGGGGTACTTGCCAGTGCGGCGGGGGAGGGTTTAAATAAATATGACAGGATGATGGGAAACTTTGCAAGGATTCAGAGCCACGTCAATTAATAACCAGAGGAAAGGTAATGAGGATAATAAGGAAAGTGATAGGCAGAGAAATAAAGAGCCAGAATGAGATAAACACTATAAAAACAGTTGGAACGGGAAGCAAGTGGCAAAACTTCTCATCTTTGCGCCTCCATGCTCGGAACTTTCAAGGAATGGATAGATTACTGGAATAAATAGATGTAAATGGGTACGATATAGTTGCCAATACGAAAACATGGCTTTAAGTTGACCAAGGATGGGAACTAAACATTGAGGCCTATTCAGTGTTTACGAAGGCCGGACAGAAAGGAAAAGGTGGTGGAGTTGCATTGTTGATCAAATATTATATTGATACGATATTGAGGAAAACTATTAGCATAGCGGATGTGGAATCTGTATGGGTCCAGTTCAGAAAAAAAAACAAAGTGCAAAGAACATTAGTGGGGACGGTATACAGACCACCATACTCTCGTGGGAATGTTGGGAAAATCATTAGACAGGAAATGAGAGATGCATCTGTTAAAGGGACATCTGTGATTATGATCGACTTGAATGTGCATATAGATTGGGAGAGTTAAATTAGTCACGGTACAATTTAGGAGGAATTTCTGGACTTCATACGGGATGGTTAACTGGAACAATACTTTGAGGAACCAACAAGGGAGCAGGCCATCTTGGACTGGGTGTTGTGCAATGAGAAAGGATTAGCTGGTAATCTAGTTGTGAGAGAACCCTTGGGGACGACTGACCATAATATAGTTAAATTATTTGTCATGGTGGACAGTGATGAAGTTGATTCTGAGACCAGGAAACCAGAGTCCTGAGTCTCAATGAATGTAATTGATGGCATGAAGCATGAAATGACCATAATTGGCGGGAAACGTCACTGAAAGGTACGACAGTGGGCAGCCATTGGCATGCCCCTAAAGAACGAATAAATTAACTCCAGCTGTTGTTTATTCCTCTTTGGTGCGTGAGTGGGAAGACATCTGTGGCCAAAGCATGTCTGACAACGGAAATTAGAGATTGCATCGGATTCAAAGTAGAAGCATATAAATTGGCAAGAAACGCAAGATGCACGAGGACTGGGAGCAGTTAAAATTTCAGCAAAGATGGACCAAGAGTTTTGATTAAGAGGAAAAAATAGAGTATGAATGTGTGCTAACTGGGAACATTAAAAGTGACAGCAAAATTTTCTATAGATATGCAAGAAGAAAATGATTGACAAAAACGCATGCAGGCCTCTTATAATCAGAAACGGGAGAATTCAAAATGGGGAATACATTAAAGACAGGAATTAAATTCGTACTTTGCTTTAGTCTTCACAAAGGAAGATGTGAAAAATGTGCCAGGAGATATGAGAGAAAAAAAAGTTTTAGTGAGGAGCTGAAGGAAATCATCAGTAGTAGAGAAACGTGTTTTGGGGAAATTGGTGGGATTAAAGATGGATAAACATCCACGTCCTGATAATCTTCATCCAAGAGATCTTAAGGAAGTGGAAATAGTTGATTGATTCATGGTTATTTTCCACAATTCTTTAGGGGCTATGCTGTTACTACAGACTGGAGGGGAGATAATGTAAGCCCGCTATTCAAAAAAGGAAGTAGGGCGAAAACGGAATTATAGACCAGTGAGTTTAACATTGGTACTGGTGAATTAGCAGAGTCCATAAACAATGATTTCATAACTCAGTATTTGGAAGGCAGTCGTATAATCAGACAAAGTCAGAATGGAAATTGATGCTCGACGAATTTTTCGGAATTCTTTGCAGATGTAACGAGTGGAGTTGACCTTGAAGAACCATGGGATGAGTATTATTTAAACTTTCAGAAGGCTTTCGACAAGGTCTCACAAAATAGACTACTATATAAAGTTAAAGCAGATGGGATTGCAGGAAATGGCTTGAGATGGTTAGAGAGCTGGTTAGCAGGTAGGAAGGAAAAATTTGGAAAAATTAGTCTTTTTCTGATCAGCAGCCAGTGACTAGTGGGGCTACACAGGGATTGGTGCCCGGACTCCAGTTGTTCACATTATATATAATTGATTCGGAAGAAGGAACTGCATGTAGTACCTCCAAATTGGCGGATGATACAAATTTGTGTGCGAGGTTGAGCTGTGAGAAGGATGCAGAGATGCTTCAGCGTGATTTGGACATGCTGAGTGTGTGGCTATATGTATGACAGATGCAAACGATAATGCAGATAAATGTGAGTTCATACAATTTTGTACCAATAATAGGAGGACAGATTATTTCTTGAAACTTCTTATAAATTTAAAGAAGCTGATACATTGCGAGACTTTGG
Organism: Mustelus asterias; assembly: GCF_964213995.1. NCBI lineage: Eukaryota > Metazoa > Chordata > Chondrichthyes > Carcharhiniformes > Triakidae > Mustelus > Mustelus asterias. The sequence goes on along the minus strand of NW_027590088.1, from coordinate 346,644 downwards.
TGCCCTCGTGCACCAGTCGCTGAGATTAAGCACGCAAGTACAGCAGGAAGTAAGGAAGGCAAATGGTGCATTGATCTTAATAGCAACAGGTTTTGATTATCGGAATAAAGATGTTTTACAGGAATTATATAGGGTGTTGATGAGGCCGTGCCTGGAGTATTTTGTGCAGTTTTGGTGTCATTTTCCGAGGAAGGATGCCCTTGCCATAGAGGGGGCATAGCTCATTCGTGGGATTGTCGGTCTGCCATTTGAGGAGCTGCTAAGTCTGTTATGATTATAATCATTGGAGTTTAAAAGAGCGAGAGGGGGTTTCATAGAAACTTATAAAATTCTCACAGGGTTAGACAAGGTAGATTCAGAAAGAATAATCACAATGGTGGGGGTTTCCAGAACTAGGAGTCATAGATTGAGGATAAGGGGTAAACATCTCACAACAGAGATGAGGAAAGATTTGTTCACCCAGAGGGTGGTCAAAGTCTGGAATTCACTACCAGAATGTAACTGAGGCAAAACGTTTTCTGGGAACAAATAAATTAAATCTAGCTCCAGAGGCTAAAGGATTCAAGGCATATGGGGTTGGTGGGGGGGGTGGGGGGTGGGGGGGGGGTGGAGGCTGGGAGCGCTCAAGATACTGAATTCGATGACCAACCATGATCAAAATGAATGTTTGTGTAGGCTCACTGCGCCAAATGTCTTCCTCCTGCTTCTGGTTTCAATGTTTCTAAATGTCTGCATTTATGTTTGTGTCTGCAAGTGTCTGTCTTTTCGTGTATTAGTGTCTGAGGATATTTTTTATGCATGTGTGTATTTAAACGTTTGTGCTTTTTTATGGGTCTGTGTGTGTTTTTCTGTGCGTTAATATCAGTATGTGTAACTGAATGTGTTTCAATCTGGGAGAGTGCGCTATTTATGTGCTTTTGCCAGTTCGTGTTTATTTGTGCGTGAGTGTGTGTTCCTGTGTCTCTGGGAGAGTTTATGTGTGTGTATATCTCTTGTATCTCCAGAAGAGTTTGCGCCTGTGTCTGTGTTTGTGCTCCTGTGCCTCCAGGAGAATTTCCTGTTCAATAACAAAGAACAAAGAACAATACAGCACAGGAACAGGGCCTTCGGCCCTCCAAGCCCGCGCCGCTCCCCGGTCCAGGATTGAATCCTGAATCCAGGATCCCCGCCCAATTTTCCAGCCTATCTACATCCTAATATCCTATCCACCGAGCTGTCCCTCACAGCTACGATGCTTTGTTCATCACAACCTATTAACTCACCCCACCCCCCCCCCCCCCCCCCCCATTCCAGACCATGTGATCTCCAGGGAGCGGCGAAAACCCAGAGTGAAAATCCCAGGGCCAATATGGGGAAAAAAATCGGGGAAATTCCTCTCCGACCCCCTGAGGCGATCGAAACGAGTCCAGGAGATCACAATGGCCCCGATCGGAAAATGCTTCCCAACCCTAGTCATTTCCACTTCCACGAACACCATATGAATTCCCTGCCCCCGAGACAGGTTCCCAACTATCCGCAGTCTCGCTCTGTACTGGCACCAGCAAGATGATCATAGAATGAAGCCTTGAAACGAGAAACCAGGAACAATTAGCCCGCGCCGCTCCCTGGTCCAAACTAGACCACTCTTTTGTATCCCTCCATTCCAACTCCGTTCATATAGCTGTCTAGATAAGTCTTAAACGTTCCCAGTGTGGCCGCCTCCACCACCTTGCCCGGCAACACATTCCAGGCCCCCACGACCCTCTGTGTAAAATATGTCCTTCTGATATCTGTGTTAAACCTCCCCCCCTTCACCTTGAACCTGTGACCCCTCGTGAACGTCACCACCGACCCGGGGAAAAGCTTCCCACCGTTCACCCTATCTATGCCTTTCATAATTTTATACACCTCTATTAAGTCTCCCCTCATCCTCCGTCTTTCCAAGGAGAACAACCCCAGTTGCCCCAATCTCTCCTCATAACCAAGCCCCTCCATACCAGGCAACATCCTGGTAAACCTCCTCTGCACTCTCTCCAAAGCCTCCACGTCCTTCTGGTAGTGTGGCGACCAGAACTGGACGCAGTATTCCAAATTCAGGTTCGTGTTCCATTGTCTCCAGAACATTTTGTGGGTTTGTGTTCCTGTGTCTCGAGGACAATTTGCACGTGTGGGTTTATGTTCATTTGTCCAATGGTGAGTTTGCGTGTATTTTTGTGTTCCTGTGTTTCTGGGAGTGTGTGTGTGTGTGTGTGTGTATGTGTATTGTGTGTATGTGGATGTGTATCAGTCTGTCTTTGTAAACATCACCTCACTGAAACTCGTGACTTCTTCCCCAGCCTGCTGTATGATTTTATTCTTTGTTTCTCTTCCTTTCAGTGAACGTAATCACAATTGTGACGCTGAAGAGCAGGAAATGTGGTCTGTCCAAATGTATCATTCAATACCTCGTGGCCATGTCAGTGGGGGATCTACTGGTCATTATTCTCGACCTGATATTGAGACACATTCCCATTGTTTTTGGGGAACAGTTTTTATTCCTGAGGTTCATATCTGTGTGCAATATCCATGCTGTCCTGCTTTTTGCAGCCACTGATTGTTCTGTGTGGTTCACTGTCACTTTCACCTTTGATCGATTTGTGGCCATTTGATGTCCCAAATTGAAAAGTAAATATTGCAGTGAGAGAACGGCAGCTGTGGTTCTGGGAACAGTGACCGTGCTGAGCTGCTTAAAGAACATTTTCTGGTATTTTTTGTTAACCGGTAAATATTGGCTGGTGAACATCACCTGGTTTTGTGAAATGACAATCAATGCTGAGATATCTCTGGCCTGGGTGGCAATCGTGTTTGTCCACAACATTCTAAACCCATGTGTCCCATTTGTCCTGATTCTGCTGCTCAATGTTTTCACCATGAGACATATTTTAGTGAGCAGCAGAGCCCGCAGGAGACTCCGAGCTCAAAGCAGTGGGGAGAATCCCAAAGACCCTGAGATGGAGAGTCGAAGGAAATCCATAATTTTATTGTTTGTTATCTCAGCCAATTTCATCCTGTTATGGTCAATGTTCATGGTTTATTCTACATCTAACCGACTTTCGTGGTTGGGGTATCATACTTTAAATTTGCCTGATTTATTTATGGAACTTGGCTTCATGATGCAGCTCCTGAGTTGCTGCACTAACACGGCAATTTACGCTGTGACACAGACTCAGTTCAGACAGCAGATGAAAAATGTGCTGCAATTTCCCTTTACTACAATTCTTCAATTTATTAAACGCTGATAGGAAAACCCACCCAAACGGCCTCTTTCCCTTCCTTATGGACATTCAAACAGTAAAGCACCCGCCACCATCATACTGATTGGACAGATGAAAAACCGCTGTCAACTCTGCTCTGCAACTGGTCGCTCCACCTATCCATCATTGTGGTCTTGTCTCTCACTGGACAGAAATGCGCCACACGCCATTTCTCCTCTTCTGTTGGTCAGCCAAAGTGTCCGTCGTTACAATCCCTTACGGGCCTCCCAGTGTCTCTGTCCTCTCATTGGCTAGTTATCCTGTTCATCATCTTCATCCTTGACACAGATTGGATGCTAATCCTCCAATCATGAATAGCAAATCAGGGTGGGGCAGGTCCTAGGATGTGAGGTCACAGGGGTTGCACATACAGGTGCAGCAGAGCAGCACCAGCCACAAGGTGAGCGAGGCCAACTGACTGACCGACTGAGCAAGTGCAACTTACCAAACGACTGAGAGCGGCTGACTGAGCTAGTGAAGCCCACTGACTGACTGAGTGAGCGAGGCCAACTGACGAACTGACTGACAGAGGTCAACTGACCAATGGATCGAGCAAGGCCGACTGACAAATGGACCAAGCGAATGAGGTTGACTGATCAATTGACTGAGCGACAGAGTGACCGACTGAGTGAGGCCAATTGACCGACGGATTGAGCAACTGAGGCTGACTGAGCGACTGAGCGATTGAGGCGACTAACCAACTGAGCAAGCACAGCAGACTGACCAACTGAGTAAGCGAAACTGACCAACCGACCGAGGGAGCAAAGCAGACGGACCAACTGAGCAACTAGCAAAGGCAGATGGACTGACTGCACGAGGCCGACTGACCAACAGACAGACTGAGCGAGGCTGATAGTACAACCAACCGAGTGAATGTGGCTGACTCTAATAGTGACTGAGCAAGGCCGACTGACTGAACATTGAGTGAGCCCAAGTCTTCAAATCACTGACCGAGCGCGTCTGACTGAATGGCAGACCGAGCGACTGAGGTCAACAGACCAACTGAGTGAGCGAGGTCTATTGACTGTGCGAGCGAGTGAGGCGGACTGACTAATCGAGTGAATGAGGCAGACTGACAGATTGGGAGAGTGAGGTCAACTGACTAACAGTCGAGGCTGAGTGACAGAGCCAGTGATCACGGCTGATAGAACAAACAATCGAGCAATTGAGGTAGACTTTATGACTGACGGAGCAAGGCCTGATGACTGGGAAATAGAGGTCAAAAGTCCAAGTGAGTGAATGAGCCCGAATCTCTGAATAACTGAGTGAGCGAGGCTGACAAAATGACAGACCAATTGACTCGGACAACAGACCGATTGAGCAAATGAGGCTATCCGATCGAGCAAGGCAGACGAACCGAGAAAATCCGACTGACCAAGCAAGTGAGGCTGACTGAGTGACTGACTGAGCGGTGCTGACTCACCAACCGAGTGAGGCCGACTGACAAATGGGCCAAAAGAGTGAGGCTGATTGGCCGAGGGGTCGAGTAAGGCAGACTCACCGAGCAAGGCTGACTGACCAATGGACCGACTGAGTGCAGCAGACAGACAGGCGGATAAGAGCGAGTGAGGCTGACTGACCAACCGAGCGAGCAAAGTAGCCTGAACGACTGACCGAGGCCGACAGGCTGACAGACCGATTGAGCGAGTCTGATAGTACAACCAACAGAGAGAATGCAGTTGACTCGATGACTGACCGAGCAGGTAAGGCTGAACGAACAAGCGAGTGAGTGAGCCCGAGCCTCTAACTGTCCTTCCGAGTGAGGTTAACTGACCGAGCGCGTCTGACTGAATGACGACCGAGCGATTGAGGAAAACAGACCTATTGAGTGACCAAGCCGACTGACCGTGCGAGCAAGCAAGGCTGACTGACTGATCGAGTGAGCGAGGCCGATTGATTGATCGAGTGAGCGAGGCCGATTGATTGATCGAGTGAGCGAGGCCGATTGATTGATCGAGTGAGCGAGGCTGACAAACCAACTAACTGACCGACTCACCGACCAACTGAGTGAAGGTAAATCACTGAATGACCAAGCAAGCCAGGCCAACTTACTGACTGACTGAGCGATACTGACTGACCGAGCAAGCAATGGGGGATCAGTGAGTGAGCAAGGCCAACTGACTTCGTAAGCGAGCCCGACTGACCGACGAAACGAGGTTGACTGGCCGTGTGAGTAAGGCCGAATGACCACCGGAGCCAGCGAGGCTGACTGACAGAACCAGTAAGTCAGAATGACTGCGCGAAGCTGATTGACCAAGTGAGTGAGGCCAACTACGCGAGATTGACTCACCGACTCAGTGGATAAGGCAAACTAATGATGAGGGACTCCAACTGACTGAGCGAGCATGCGAGGCTGACAGAATGCCTGAGCGAGTAATGCAGACTGAATGAGGAGTGAGGCTGACTGACCAACTGACCGAATGAAGCCAACTGACCAAGAGAGTGAGTGAGGCTGAATGACTTACTAACCGAGTGAGGCTGAATGCTGGACTGAGTGAGCGAGACTGACAGATGGGCCAAGTGAGCAAGGCCAACTGACGGAGCGAGCAAGCGAGGCCCACTGTCCGACCGATTGAGTAAGGCAGAGAGGCCGAGTGAGAAATGCAGACTGACAAAGCGAGCAAGACTGACTGGCTGAGCGAGCAAGGCTGACTGACCGAGCCAGCGAGGCTGACTGACTGATTGAGCGAGCAATGCCGACTTACCAACTGTGTGGGTCAGTCAGAATTTCCGAGCGAGTGAGGTCGATTCCTCTCTGCAGCTGTCACAGAATCACAGAATATCACAGTGCAGAAGTGGCCCTTCGGCAAATCGAATCTGCACCGATGCATGAAATGTCCTGACCTACCCACCTGTTCCCACCTCCGAGCCTTGAATGTTATGGCGTTCTAATTACGCATCCAGGTACTTTTTAAAGGATGTGAGGCATCCCGCCTCCACCCCCTCCCAGGCAGTGCATTCCAGACCGTCACCACACTCTGAGTAAAACAGTTTTTCCTCAAATTCCCCCCGAAACCTCCCACAATTGAAAGTAAAATGTAATGTGTATTATTATTTTGCACGATATCAAAATAAATACGAACATTGACCCCAGGCAATAACATTGTGCCCAATAAAGCAATTAGATGCTCGGACATACTCTTGTCTCTTATTAACCATGCACACAGCAACAATAAACTGAAAGTTTATACAACCGTGTGTGCTTAGAAAGTTCTTCATGTCCTGTTAGCTATCACTTCATTTTGCTTAGAATTTCGTATCTCGATAGGAATACAGATCTCTTCACCACGGTAGCACAGTGGTTAGCACTGCTGCTTCACAGCACCAGGGACCTGGATTCGATTCCCGGCTTGGGTGACTGTTTGTGTCGACTTTGCACGTTTTTCCCATGTCTGCATGCGTTTCCTCCGGGTGCTCCAGTTTCCACCCACATTCTGAAAAACGTGCTAGTTCGGTGCATTGATCCGAACAGGCGCCGGACTCTGGCGACGAGGGGAATTTCACAGCAAATTCATTACAGTATTAATGTAACCCTTACTTGTGACTAATAAAATAAATTTCCTTTACTTTATTGGCTATCAAGCTGATTTTAAATTCACTGCAACGAAAGAAGAAAATAACGCAGTGTTACCAGATCCAATGTAAAATGATAGATAATCTAATACAACCTGCATCTGTTACAATATCCAATGTTACAAATAATTGTGAATTGATTTTAGAATTTGCTGTCACAGAGATACATCAATTAACTGAATCTTATGTCCAGTCCGGAAGACAGCATCATCCTCAGCCACCTGCATTCTGAAGGACTATACCAATGGAGTTTTGATTATGGACTCGCGGCTCCGAGGAAATCTATAACCATTGTATGCTTTGTTCTTTTGGTCTTTCTCTGAACCACTTTCTTTCACTTATCCACCTTCTGTTGCATAAATGCAAGAAATGGCGGCAGTTGTCATAACTCTTGCCTTGTTTACTGTGTATGGAAAATAAACAAACCCTCTTATGTTTCCTGATCTCTTGTTGACTGGAGGGGTTTTCCAAAGAGAATTAGATCACAGCAAACTGATCAGTTGTGGGGAAAAAACATGACCACATATGAAGGGAGAAATCAGAAATCAAAAGCCCGTTTATTTAACGGGCGGGTGTTGGGAGGGGAAATCCGTGCTCTTTAAATTAAACCCCCTCCATGTCCCTCAGACCTGTCATACAATGCACCCATTATCAATTGTAATGTGCAATCTGATTAGCATTTGAATTGGTTCTCACACCCAAAACATACTATTGCATATTTTCGGAGATTGCAGCTGTTACATGCAAGGCTATCCAAACCCCAAAACGAAACTTCAATTAGCTGCCACAAGTTTTCAATCTGCATAAAATGATGAATGATCTAAAATCGCAATAAATAAATTTCAGACCATTTGTAATGATGTTATATATCAAAGGTCTCAGCTTATTAAAAAAAGTAAAATATATAAGAAGTAAAAGAATGAACATCTTTAGACAGTTAAAATAACTTTATAAACCTTTCCTGCCGCGTTTTTGATTAAGTAAACTCCTATCATGAGGGGTTAACTAAACCCATCCTGATAGCCTGTTGGTGGGGTACCCGAGGTGGCCAGTACTCTCAGGATATCTCAGACAATATAAGACTCACAAAGCCAGTATTTTTGAACCAAAGGCGCAAATCTATTTAACCAGCAGCTGCTTGCAGATCGTCAGAGGGTTGAGTCAACTCTCAGATGGAGCAGTCGGATCACTCCGAATAGATCTGACCTTTACAAGCCAAAACAGATCAATTCAAGGTATTCTGATCAATCATTCTGACCTTATACCAGCTTAAAATAAATCATCTTTAGTATATACATGTCAGGAATAATCCCTGGCATGACCTCAGCCAGTTCAATTTTGCCACCTAGCATAATGAAGTCTCATTCGTCCATTAAATCTGGATGCTAACTCCCATCTTTGCTCAAGTCACTTCCCCATTGGAAGATCATCCTAGACGCTCATTAAAGGGGTTGTAAGAGGGATTTTTGAGGGTTCCCCTCGGGTGCTCTGTACTTGTTGAACCACATTCAACCAATGCATCGACTGCGAAAGACAGTATGAGATTAAAGAGCAAAAATGAATTTATTTGCTAATGCATGCATGAGGCGGGAGACACAGTCAATGAGGGTTGACTGTCCTCTCTGAACTAATATTAAAAGGTAAAATTATTATGTTACTCTGACCATTTCAATATCCCACCCTGTCTCGTCAATCAAAACTGGAGGGCCCAATCACAATATTCAACATTAGTACCTGAGCCAAAAACGTTCCACCTGTCAACAGGAATAGGAGATTCCTTCACCTTTATCTCGGAAACCTAACCCAGGTCATCAGTAGTAACTAACATCTTGGGATTTTTAGTTGGTGAAAGGAGTTACTGTTTCGCTGGAACCAGAACCTCCTTTATCAGCTTGAGAGACTTCTCTAGCCTCGGGACCCACGAGCGAATTTACTCCCTTAAATAGCAGGCCTATTAACCTTGGCTTTCGCATATCCAAAACCAGATAACAGAAGCTGCCTTTCTGTGCTCCACTGTATTAAAATAATTCGGCCAGTCTATCACTGCATTTACCATCATGCTGCAATCAGAACGAAGCTGGCCATGGCGCACAATACATATATATTGAAAATGCAATTTAAGCTTCGAATACTTGGTTAATTTGTGGTTGTACAGTTTATAATACCTTTGCAGTTTGCAATACCTTTTGCATATTTTGTCCCAGGCACATTGTGAATATGTGTGTCAGACACTTTATAATTACCTTGACCTAGTCTACTTACGTTAGTATAACTGAAATGAAGGGTCACACACTAAGTATTCTATACTACCAACGCCCCCCCCCCCCCCACCCCCGCCGCCAAACCACATCAGTCCATGTTTTTGGCCCTTGGCTATAGCCCAAGATAAGGCCACTCAAATAAAAGTGTCCCAATCCTTGTTCCTGTGTCCTGAAGTATGACTGGTCCCTTCTTATCTTGCTTGCTCAACTGAACTGTCATCATTGGTACCATCCTTTCTGTGGACATCGACAACCTTGCACAAGCACGCTTAATTACATTGACAAGCACCATCAATTCCAAGATCACCATGACGAATATTGCAATCTCTTGTGGGATTGATGTTTCCAAGTATCCCGGCCAGCGTGAGAGCCTAAGGTTAATGGTTCAGGGTATTTGAGTATCTCCACCTCTTTCCTGATATGATTCACCGGATTAAATATGTTTTCTGAACTATCTGGTACGTACGTGCAACATTCTGATTCAATCACTGCACAAGTCCTGCCCCTTGCCGCCAAGACATGATCTAATGCCAATCTGTGTTGAAGCAACACAGTTGGCATGGCTACCATCTCGTCATTAACCTTAGCAATGGCAGTTGCTGCATCACTGGCGACTTGTTCCAAAATGGAGTGGAGAACCAGAATTTCACAGATCGCTTTAGCTACTACATATTGGGAAAACAATATGCCAAAGAACCGTTGTGTTTCTGTAATAACTCATCGATGTCTTGGCAGGGGAGGGAATTTAGGAATGTGATATATGCATGCGAATGCATATCCAAGGTAACACAATTCCTTCCATCCGACAGGGAGCCAAGGATATGCCCTATCTCCACAAATCCAATATTTTCCACTGAGAGTTGGATAAGTATTACCTCCTCGAAAGCAATAAGAAATATTGCAAGACTGATCATTACTAGGTGGATTCAGGCATAGCCAGGTGGTTCGATACATCATGTGGTCACATTCACTTATGCCTACGTTTTCCCCTTGGCCTTCCATGTTTCAAACACAATATATCCCTGTTGGTTTTGGTGTTGGCTGTTTTAAAACTAAACTAGGAGCTGGTTTCCCTTTGACCTAACATCCCTGCACAAGGCTCACTGCTATGAAATTCTTCACTTAGCCCTGTACTGATGAATCCTGATATTGGATGTCTACGATGCTGGGAATTCTGGGCTGTTTGATCCACCTTTACTAATTCAGACATCTTAGGGGCATTGGCTGCAGTGGTATTCCCCCTCCTGCATGTATGGTGATGTGCGAACATACACAACACTTCTCCTGACTGGTCAATCTAGCATATGTGTGTGCCGTATATTAGTAAGTATTAACACGCACCTCCCGAGGGGACCGCTGAAGATCCTCAGTTGCTGGTCCCACCTGAGTCCAAGTCTGTACTTTCAAACCTAACAACATATAATCAAAAACATTCATTATAACAATCTCTACAACTTCTGTCTTACAATCAAACACAATTGTTGATCAATTTCAGGTAATAATACAGCTTGTTTACAAAACTTGCACAATTACTGCGCCACAAATTGCATGCACTCACGACTTGACTTGCTTCTGTATTGGGGGATGTCCGGTCGAACTTGATTGGAACTGTGCTTTGATTGTAGCTGCGGCAGGTCAGAGACCTTCTATGCACATAATCTGTCAGAGAATTCAGATGGCCTCGCGACCTTAAATTTAACAATCAGAATAAATTTAATCTAATCAGATTTTCGCCACGTCTACTATTATATTAAACCATTCAGTCGCTGGGTCAGGTTTGGTATTTTGGGGTTTACCAACGGCCTTAACTGAGTCCAGTGTCTCCAGCGCGGGTCGCACCTCTCACCAATTAGGGCACATGTCAGCCCTGTAACCAACACATCAATAGGCCCTTCCAAGCGAGCTCCTAGCCCCTTTTTGCCTGTCATGAGCTTCACCATTACCTTATCTCCAGGTGAAGGCAATTTAGGAGTACTCTCTCCCACCAATTTAGTCCAATCTCGGTGCTGCTGTTGCGTGATCAACTTCCTACTGAGAAAATGTAGAATGTCTATTAGATCACTCCATAGTCAATTCATCCTCTCGACCATCCCTCAACTCTGAGGGTGCTATGGCATGTGAAACCTCTGTTTTATTCGCAACATACGGAAGAGCTCTATCAACGCCGCCCCCCCCCCCCCCCCCACCCACCCCCGGCCCCTACACATACCGTGAAATGAGTTCCATGATCAGAATCCAGCTGAAGAGGCATTCTCCACCTGAGAATTCTCTCACTTGCTAATATCACAGCTACTGTTGTAGCTCTGGTATCTTCACATGGAAATGTTTCAACCCATCGAGTAAACTAGTCTACAATTTCTAAACAGTACGCTTTCCCTGTACCCGTGGGAATGGCCCTGGCACATTCATTCGTAAATTCTCCCAGGGTCCTTTGGGTCTGAGTTGACTTCCCATTTTAATCTTGCAGGGACGTCCTGGCACCACGAGGGTGCACTTCAGACCTTCTGACAATGCTCCCATTTCTTCAAGAAATCAAGCATTCTGTCCCTGCTCATGTGTACGATTCCGTGTATTATTTCAGGAACTATTATTGTCCCTTCTCTCCTCCATAATCCATTATCACCTTTCCATCCTCTATCTTTTTTCCATTCTCCTTTTCCTCTTCATCTGCTTGTTCCTGCACGTGTTTAACATCAATATCTGGACTGTCCTCAACTGCTATTGCTGCTAACCCTAGAGGCTTTGTCCGCTTCCAATCCGGTTTCACCTGGTCAGCAAAATGATTTCCTTGCTGGACTTTAGCAGGTCGAATAGGATGGAAGAAAATAATATTAAGGGTAAGACACTTGGCAGTGTGGAAGATCAGAAGGATCTTGGGGTCCGGGTTCATAGGACGCTCAAAGCCGCGTCGCAGGTAGAGGCTGTGGTTAAGAAGGCACATGGAATACTGGCCTTCATCAACAGAGGAATTGAGTTTAGAAATCGGGAGATAATCCTGCAGCTGTACAGGACCCTGGTCAGACCCCACCTGGAGTTTTGTGCCCAGTTCTGGTCGCCTCATTACAGAAAGGATGTGGAACCATAGAAAGGGTGCAGAGGAGATTTACAAGGATGTTGCCTGGATTAGGTGACATGCCTTATGATGATAGGTTGAGAAAGCGAGGTCTTTTCTCCTTGGAGAGGCGAAGGATGAGAGGTGACCTGATAGAGGTGTATAAGATGTTGAGAGGTATTGATAGAGTGGATTCTCAGAGGCGTTTACCCAGGGCTGAAATGGTTGCCACAAGGGGACACAGGTTTCGGGTGCTGGGGAGTAGGTACAGAGGAGATTTAGGGGTAAGTTTGTCACTCAGAGAGTGGTGGGTGCGTGAAATCGGCTGCCGGTAGTGTTGCTGGAGGCAGATTCCATAGGGTCTTTTAAGAGACTTTTGGATAAGTTCATGGAAGTTAGTAAGATAGAGGGTTATAGGTAAGCTGAGTAGGTAGGGACATGTTCGGCACAAATTGTGGGCTGAAGGACTTGTTTGTGCTGGAGCTTTTCTATGTTCTCTGTTTTATGTTAGTTGTTCTCCAATCCTCTGGCACCTCATCCATGGCTAAATACGATGCAAAGATTTTGGCAAAGGCCTGAGCAATTTCTTCCCTCCCCTCTCTCAGTATACGTAGCTAGCCCCCATCTGCTCCTGGGGACTTGATTACCTTAATGTTTTTTCAAAATCTTAAACTCAAATGCCTTCTACATTTCTATCTCGCCATGTCCTGAAATGTCAACATCCTCCTTTTTGCACTCACCATCGACCACATCTTTCTGCTCCTCTCATAATGTTAGGGGGACTGCATTTTTCATTCGCTGGTCGTAACAGAGCCACAATAGACGCTATTACTATCAATTACTGATCCAACACCGACGATTATTCATCTGCTAACCCTGGGACAACTGACAGTACCATACATCAGACTAACATCAAGAAATATCCAAGGTTCGTTTGTCAGGATGAAGGAGCGAGCCTGGCAGACAGTTGACCATGACAAAACGTTTGTGGAGCAAGGAGTCCAACAACACGAGGTTAAAGTCCAACAGGTCTGTTTGGTAGCAAACGCCACTAGCTTTCGGAGCGCTGCTCCTTCATCAGGTGAGTGGGAGATCTGCTCTCAAGCAGCAAACAGGGCACATAAAGACTCAAACTCAATTTAGAGAACAATGAATAATGTTTGGAATGCGAGTCTTTACAGCTAATCAAGTCTTAAAGGTACAGACAAAGTGAGTGGATGGAGCATTAAGCACAGGTTCAAGAGATGTGTATTGTCTCCAGACAGGGCAGCCAGTGAGATTTTGCAATTCCAGGCAAGTTGTGGGGGTTACGGATAGTGTGACATGAACTCAAGATCCCGGTTGAGGCCGTCCTCATGTGTGCGGAACCTGGTTATCAGTCTCTGCTCAGCGACTCTGCGCTGTCATGTGTCGTGAAGGCCGCCTTGGAGAACGCTTACCCGAATATCAGAGGCCGAATGCCGTGACCACTGAAGTGCTCCCCAACAGGAAGACAACAGTCTTGCCTGGTGATTGTCGAGCGGTGTTCATTCATCCATTGTCGTAGCGTCTGCATGGTTTCTTCAATGTACCATGCCTCGGGACATCCTTTCCTGCAGTGCATCAGGTAAACAACATTGGCCGAGTTGCAAGAGTATGTACCATGTACCTGGTGGATGTTGTTCTCTCGTGAGATGATGGCATCTGTGTCGATGTTCCGGCACATCTTGCAGCGGTTGCTGTGGCAGGGTTGTGTGGTGTCGTGGTCACTGTTCTCCTGAAGGCTGGGTAATTTGCTGCGGACAATGGTCTGTTTGAAGTTGTGCGGTTATTTGAAGGCAAGAAGTGGGGGTGTGGGGATGGCCTTGGCGTGATGTTCGTCCTCATCAATGACATGTTGAAGGCTCCGGAGGAGATGTCGTAGCTTCTCCGCTCCGGGGAAGTACTGGACGTTGAAGGGTACTCTGAACATCTCCTCCGCTGAGCAGAGACTGATAGCCAGTTTCCGCACACATGAGGACGGCCTCAACCGGGATCTTGGGTTCATGCCACACTATCTGTAACCCCCACAACTTTATATGCCCTGTTTGCTGCTTATGAGCAGATCTCCCACTCACCCGATGAAGGAGCAGCGCTCCGAAAGCTAGTGGCGTTTGCTACCAAATAAACCTCAAAGAAATCATAGAAATCATAGAATCATAGAAACCCTACAATGCAGAAGGAGGCCATTCGGCCCATCGAGTCTGCACCGACCACAATCCCACCCAGGCCCTACCCCCACATATTTTACCCACTAATCCCTCTAACCTACGCATCCCAGGATTCTAAGGGGCAATTTTTTTAACCTGGCCAATCAACCTAACCCGCACATCTTTGGACTGTGGGAGGAAACCGGAGCACCCGGAGGAAACCCACGCAGACACGAGGAGAATGTGCAAACTCCACACAGACAGTGACCCGAGCCGGGAATCGAACCCGGGACCCTGGAGCTGTGAAGCAGCAGTGCTAAACCTGTTGTACTTTAACCTGATGTTGTTAGACTCCTTACTGTGTTTTGGCCGTCCTCATGTGTGCGGAACCTGGTTATCAGTCTCTGCTCAGCGACTCTGCGCTGTCGTGAAGGCCGCCTTGGAGAACGCTTACCCGAATGTCAGAGGCCGAATGCCGTGACCACTGAAGTGCTCCCCAACAGGAAGAGAACAGTCTTGCCTGGTGATTGTCGAGCAGGATACACCAGGGGGAGGAAGTAAGAGTTGGAATGATTTTTGGTCAGCCATATCAGACAAAGACATTTGACTTCGAACTATCAGGATCCATAGCTCCAGGCCGCAACAAGCATGTTTAAGTGGATCATACCACAGGAAGACAGAATCCGTTTGTGACGGGTTGTGTCAATTGGCTGGATGGAAGGTGTGGAATATATTAGTGGCAACATAGAAACAAAGAAACTAGAAGCAGGAATAGGCCATTGAGTATCACAGAGTATCCATTGATTGTAAACCGCACATCTCATTCATGGTTCTGTGTAAGGCATTGATACAATATGCAGGTGTTTTTGATGGCCTTGTCACTCACTCCCCAGTCTTTTGAATAAGCAGATAACGAACTACGATTGACTGCATGAGTGACCTGTGATGCAGTGGGCAGCGTCCCGGCTTTGAACAAGAATGTACGGAAATAATTCCCACTTCAAAATTATTTCACCAGTGAAGCTTGGCATTAACTTTAAACACAGGGACCTTAATGTCCTTCATTCATCTGAATGGGTGAAAAACAGTCAGTATCTGGGCGTTGACATTTTGCAACGTTTCTAATGTTGAACCCGCATCTTTGGCCTGAAGAGCGAGTTAAGAAGAGCCAGGAGGGGACATGAGAAGTCTTTGGCAGATAGGATCAAGGAAAACCCTAAAGCTTTCTATAGGTATGTCAGGAGTAAAAGAATGACTGGGGTAAGATTAGGGCCTATCAAGGACAGTAGTGGGAATTTGTGCGTGGAATCTGAAAAGATAGGAGAGGCACTAAATGAATATTTTTCGTCGGTATTCACACAGGAGAGGTACAGTGTTGTCGAGGGGAGTACTGAGATGCAGGCTGTTGGACTGGACGGGACTGAGGTTCATAAGGAGGAGGTGTTAGCAATTCTGGAAAGGGTAAAAATAGATACGTCCCCTGGGCCGGATGGGATTTATCCTAGGATTCTCTGGGAGGCTAGAGAGGAGATTGCAGAGCCTTTGGCTTTGATCTTTGTGTCGTCATTGGCTACAGGAACAGTGCCAGAGACTGGGGGACAGCAAATGTTGTCCCTTTGTTCAAGAAGGGGAGTAGGGACAACCCTGGTAATGATAGATCCGTGAGCCTTACTTCTGTTGTGGGCAAAGTTTTGAAAAGGATTATAAGGGACAGGATTTATAATAATCTAGAAAGGAATAATTTGATTAGGATAGTCAGCACGGTTTTGTGAAGGGTAGGTCGTGCCTCACAAACGTTATTGAGTTCTTTGAGAAGGTGACCAAAGAGGTGGATGAGGGTAAAGCGGTTGACATGGTGTATATGGATTTCAGCAAGCATTTGATAACGTTCCCCATGGTAAGCTATTGCAGAAAATACGGACGCATGGAATTGAGGCTGATTTAGTGGTTTGGATCAGGAAATGGCTCGCTGTAAGAAAACAGAGTGTGGTGGTTGATGGGAAATGTTCATCCTGGAGTTCAGTTACTAGTGGTGTACCGCAAGGATCTGTTTTGGGGCCACTGCTGTTTTTCATTTTCATAAATGACCTGGATGAGGGCGTAGAAGGATGGATTAGTAAATTTGCGGATGACACTGAAGTCGGTGGAGTTGAAAACAGTGTGGAGGGAAGTGGCAGGTTACAGAGGGACATAGGCTGCAGAGCTTGGCTGAGAGGTGGCAAATGGAGTTTAATGCAGAAAAGTGTGAGGTGATTCACTTTGGAAGGAGTAACAGGAATACAGAGTACTGGGCTAATGGTAAGATACTTGGTAGTGTGGATGAACAGAGAGATCTGGGTGTCCATGTGCATAGATCCCTGAAAGTTGGCACCCAGGTTGATAGGGTTGTTAAGAAGGCTTACGGTGTGTTAGCTTTTATTGGTAGAGGGATTGAGTTTCGGAAACATGAGGTCATGCTGCAATTGTACAAAACTCTGCTGCGGCTGCACATGGAGTATTGCGTACAGTTCTGGTCACCGCGTTATAGGAAAGATGTGGATGCTTTGGAAAGGGTGCAGAGGAGATTAACCAGGATGTTGCCTGGTATGGTGGGAAGATCGTATGAGGAAAGATTGAGGGACTTGAGGTTGCTTTCGTTAGAGAGAAGAAGGTAAAGAGGTGACTTAATAGAGGCAGACAAGATGATCAGAGGATTAGATAGGGTGAGTAGTGAGAGCCTTTTTCCTCGGACGGTGATGGCGAACACGAGGGGACATAGCTTTAAATTGAGGGGTGATAGATTTAGGACAGATGTCAGAGGTAGGTTCTTTACTCAGAGAGTAGTAAGGGCGTGCAGCAGTAGTGGACTCGTCAACATTAAGAGCATTCAAATGGTTATTGGATAAACATATGGATGATATTGGAATAGTGTAGATTAGAGGGACTTTAGATTGGTTTCACTGGTCGGCGCAACATCGAAGGCCGAAGGGCCTGTACTGCGCTGTAATGTTCTATGTTCTATACATAGTCCCAGCTCTTTCACTTCCTCCTGCCTTATTTGCATATGTCACTGAATGTGTTCTTCGTTCTGTTTCTGATGTGAACAGCGCATTGTTTCCACTCAATGAACATTCTCTGACAAACATCAATTCCTCCTCATTTTTTTATTTGAGGGAATAGCCAAAAGATTTGCTGACCTGCTGAATGAACAAATAAGGATTTTCTTCTGTTCGCTTCTCTGATCATTCAGTTTTTCCCATTTCAAAAATGTCAAAGTCAAATATTAGAACTCAAATAATATTAGGTTGGAATATTCTGTGAAAATTATCTTACAAAACTATCTGCACTAAATATATCATTTAAAACGATCGTTGCCCGATTCAGGCACTAACGTTTCTCCAGTTCACATTTCCTATGTCGAAAGAGTGTTTTTACCTAACAAAAGCCCATCTGATTACCAAGGACACCGAAGATATGCCCACATTTCTGTTTATCGCTGACCCTTTCACTCTTTGTCTCCAATTTGAAGGCATGCTGCAATATTAGAAACCATTGATGGATGACAATGTTTCAGCGAGCGAGCACTGATTGAAGTGCTGGAACTGAGGCTCAGACCTCTCCCGGCTGTACCTCATAATGAGGAGGAAGCAGATGAATTGAGTCACTGTATCTTGCACAGTCATACCCTCTGTGGGAATATGGTAGTCAGTCAAGTGTGAATGGACTTACAATTCCAAAATTAGTCCCTTGATAGGTATAGGGTCAGAACGTGTTGTTATGCGGATTCAATCATCATGCAGTCAAAATGGAAAGATTCAGATAACTAATGTTATTAAGTGTATTAAGTAGCGGCGTTGACTGGCTGAATGCCATTCACTCCTTCACAGTGGAAGGGCGCAAGTAGCTTATTAATCACCAGGTCATTTATAGGTAAAATAAATTAAGTGCCATAAAGTGCAAATATATATACCAAATCCGTTAAACCTGAACCATGAATCAAGTTTCCTTCTTCATTGAAAACACATGTCACCCATATCCATACGGACATTATTTCAAAACAGAGACAGATAGAATCCCTGGAGAAGGAGGCCATTTGGCCCACCGAATGTGCATCGACCACAATCTTTCCCAGGCCCTCTCCCCATCGAGTCTGCGCCGACTACAATGCCACCCAAACCCTATCCTCATAACAGCACGTGTCTACCCTACTAGTCCTCCTGACACTAAGGGACAATTTAGCATGGCCAATCAACCTAACCCGCACATTTTTGGACTGTGGGAGAAAACTGGAGCACCCGTAGGAAACCCTTGCAGATATGGGATGAATTTTGAAACTCTACACAGACAGTGACCCAAGCCGGAAATTGAACCCAGATCCTTGGCGCTGTGAGGCAGCACTGTCAACCATTGTGCGATCCTGCCGCCCCATCTAACACATGGTGGACAAAATCCAATATTAAGGCATCCAGATTGCAACGGAGACTGGCAGAGTCTATTAGATGTCATTGTCCAGGTTGAGGAAGAGCTTCTGCGAAGAAAACTCAGGGAGTTAGGTAGGGAGCTGAAAAGCAGAACCTCCAGGATAGTAATCTCAGGATTACTCCCCGTGCCACGTGCTAGTGAGGCTTGGAACTGGGAGATAGCACAGTTGAACGTGGCTAAACAGCTGGTGTAGGAGGGACGGTTTTAGATAAATGGATCACTGGGGATGTCTTCTGTGTTTGTCTCCTGTACAAAAGGACGGGTTGCACCTGATCTGGAGGAGCATCAATGTTCTGGGAGGGAGTTTTGCTAGTGCTGTTTGGAACGGTCTCATCTAGTATGGCAGGGACTGGGAGGCAGAATTGGAAGCCTGTAACTGTAGGGACGAGGAAAAAAGTTGGACTGAGATGAACATACACAGAGAAAGAGCAGGCAATGGGAGACTGTGGGTACTGGATGTCTGGAGTTCGCTTGCTTCAATGCAAGAACAAAACTGGAAACACAGATGAACTGAGAGCCTAAATTAGTGCAAGGAATTACGATGCTATTGCCATGAGGAGACATATTTAAAGGAGGGACTGGACTAGCAGCTTAACATTCTGACGTGTCGTTTTTTTTTGACGGAACTGAAGGGGAATCAAGAGGGGCTGGGGAGTTGCATTGCTGATTAGGGAGCAGATCACAGCTGTGTTGATGGAGGCCACGTTGGAAGGATCATGCAGTGAGGCATTATGGGTAGAGCTCAGGAATACAAAGGGCAAAACCACAATGTGAGCAGTGTACTATTGACCTCCCAACAGCCCGCAGGAGAATGAGTTGCAGACATGTGTCCAGATGTGGAAAGGTGTGAATAAAGCAGGATGGTTGTGGTGGCTGACTTTAACTTCCTCCACGTTGACTGGGACTCCCTGAGAGCCTAAAGCCTTGGATGGAGATTATTTTTTTAATGTGTCCAGGAGGGTATATTGATAAATTATATTGACATTAAATATTGGGTATAGATAGAGTGAATGCAAGCAGGCTTTTTCCACTGAGGTTAGGGGAGAAAAAAACTAGAGGACATGGGTTAAAGGTGAAGGGGGAAAAGTTTAAAGGGAATATTAGGGGGGACTTCTTCACACAGAGAGTGGTGGGAGAGTAGAATGAGCTGGCAGATGAGGTGGTGAATGCGGGCTCACCTTTAACATTTAAGAAAAACTTGGACAGGTACATGGATGAGAGAGGTGTGGAGGGATATGGTCCAGGTGCAGGTCAGTGGCATTAGGCAGAAAAATGGCTCGGCACAGCCATGAAGGGCCAAAAGGCTTGTTTCTGTACTGTAATGTTCTATGGTTCTATGGTTCTAAACCAGGGAAGGAGCCATATTAGATATAACATAGGGGAATGAGCCGGGCCAGGTGTTTGATGATTCAGTGAGGAGCATTTTGGGGTGAGCGACCATAATTCCACAAGATTCCATGTAATATTCGATAAGGACAAGAATGGCCATCGGGGAAGGATTCTTAATTGGGCGAGGACCAAATACATCCAAATTAGACTGGAACTTTGGAATATGGATTGGGAGTGGCGATTTGAGAACAACTCAACGTCTGTCATGAGGGAGGTTTTTAAAGGCCAGTTGGTGAAGTGCGTGACATGCAAGTCCTCGAACAAATGAGGGATATAAATGGCAGTATTCGGGACCCATGGATGACAAGGGAAATTCAAAGCTTATTCGTAAGGAAAAAGGAGGCATACAATAGATCCAGGCATGTAAATATCGACGACACCCTAGAGAAGTGTAGGGAACACAGGACTCCGCTTAAATGTGGAATTAGGAGTGGTAAAAGGGGCCATGAAATATTTTTGCAAACAGGGTCAAGGAGAATCCCAAGGCTTTTTAAGCTTGATTTCCAAGGAAGAGAAAGAGTAGGCCCACTCAAGAAAAATTGAAAGAAGTTATGCGTGGAGACACGGGAATTAGGTGAGATCCATAACGAGTACTTTGTAGCCGTATTCACCAAGGAGAAGGACATGATGGATGTCAAGATCAGTGATGGGCGTGTGAATGTTCCAAAGAAGGTCAATATATCGAAGGAGGAAGTGTTGAGTATCCTGAATTGTGTTAAGGTCACAAAGCCCCCGAGGCCAGATGGGATTTATCCCAAGATACTGCGCAAAGCAAAGGAAGAAATAACTGGGGCCTTCATAGATATCTTATCTTCACATCCTTGGGGGCGAATGGCCAGTTGCTTTCCTATGCTGTCCCTTGTTCGTTCTTTTTGTCCTTATAATTCAATCAACACTTTATTAAAGCCACGGAAATGTGCCATGAGATGGCTAGAATGTTTTTGTCTGGCCATTAATGGAATATCGACTGAATTGAAAGACACTGAAAAGTACCAGCAGAATAATCAAGAAATCCTGCCTGCTGACCGGCAGTTGCTTTAGATTACTTGGGATTTCATTCCTCTCCAAACAGGAAGCTCCACTCAATGCAAAACAGACCTTCCAAGAAAATCTCCACCTCAGAGCAGGAGAAGAATCATACCTTTTTTTTTATCATTGAGCAACAACTGAACAACGAAGTGACTATCGTGTCCAATTGGATACTTGTTTTCAGAACGACAGCTCTCTTATCCAATCAGAGATGTGGAGGTGCCGGCTTTGGACTGGGGTCGGCACAGTGAGAAGTCTCACAACACCAGGTTAAAATCCAACAGGTTCAGTTGGAATCACGAGCTTTTGGAGCGCTGCTCCATCACCAGGTGAGTGGAGTCCTGTTTGATGTCCACAGCATCTACGCCAACGCAGCTTTTGGAACTCAGGACGTTCGAAGCATGTGAGAGGAGATAGGGATATCCTGAAAATGCAGCCAAGCTGAAGCCTTGGCAAATGGTTAATGCTCAGGGTTACCGAGAAGGAATGGCGTGATACTGGGTAAGATTCATAATCTTCGAAGGAGAGAGAGATTCCGTTGCAACATATGGGCTAAGCGAGTTGTACCCTGGAAGACAGTGACACAGTGATATGCTGACTTGAGCAGGAATTCAGAAACACAAACTGACATGCTGTGCATGCAAATTCGAATAACACCAAGGCAGATCATGACATTTGTAAAAAAAAAAATCCAGAATAAAATGCCTCGTGATGAATATTCATCTGTTTCCCGAATCTTACATGAACTTTCAGTGGCATTGCTGTCGCTGTGTGGAATGTGTGTGTGTGTGAGGGAGTGAGAGAGAGTGTGTGTGTGTGTGCGTGAGAGTGTGCGTGTGTGAGTGAGTGTGTGTGTGTGTGTTTGAGTGTGAGTGAGAGTCTGTGTTTGTTATTAAGTATTTACATTCGTGTTCACCTGTTGGAGCTTTGCATTGTTTTACTCCCTCTACATCTGTATTGTTTAAGTACCTTCCTGCTCTATTATTTACATTCCTGTTGTAGTTGCACAGGGAGATGTTCCTTGTCTTCCGTTGGAAATGAGTAGTTCTGTTCGTACTGTGTTTTTCTCCATCTCTTCATTTGTAATTTAATCACAGCATTCATGCTCCATTTGCAAACTTTCCGTCGAGAGAGGAAATATAGCAGAAATGTATTA
The DNA here is from genome assembly GCF_964213995.1 of Mustelus asterias. Classification (NCBI taxonomy): domain Eukaryota; kingdom Metazoa; phylum Chordata; class Chondrichthyes; order Carcharhiniformes; family Triakidae; genus Mustelus; species Mustelus asterias. Next base: position 324,283 of record NW_027590088.1, on the reverse strand, counting down.
ATAAATTACAAAGTGTGAGAAAGCAAATAGTTTTCAAATAGAGAAGGAATGAATGAATCAATGGGGCCGGGTGGGTGGAGGGGGAGCAACACCGGGTGAAAACGGAGCAGGAAAACAAGTAATTGATTAAGAGAGTAAGATATATATCGGTTCATCGACCTCAAAAAGAACAGGCATGCAATTGTGTCATATTAATGGGATATAGATGGACAAAAAAGTGCATAAATAGAGTGTTTTTAGATTTCCAGAAGGCATTCGATAAGGTGCCTCACAAAATGTTGCTGCAGAAGATTGGGGTACACGGAGTTGGGGGTAAGGTGTTGGCGTGGATTGGGGATTGGCTATCTAACAGGAAGCAGAGAGTTGGAATAAATGGGTGATTTTCTGGTTGGCAGTTGGTGACCAGTGGCGTGCCGCAGGGATCGGATCTGGGGCCTGAACTGTTTACCATTTACATACATGATCTGGAGGAGGGGACTGAGTGTATCAAATTTTGCTGATGACACGAAGATGAGGGGGAAAGCGAATTGCATGGAGGATGCGGAAAGTCTGCAGAGAGATTTTGGATAGGCTGAGCGAATGGGCGAGGATCTGGCAGATGGAATATAACGTTGGCAAATGTGAGGTTATCCACTTCGGAAGAAATAAGAGTTAATTGGAATATTATTTAAATGCAGAAAAATTATATCATGCTACTGTGCAGAGGGACCTGGGGGTCCTTGTGCACGAATCGCAAAAACTCAGTCTGCAGGTGCAGCAGGTGATTAAGAAGGCAAATGGAATGTTGGCCTTTATCGCGAGGGGGATAGAATATAAAAGCAGGGAGGTCTTGCTGCAACTATACAAGGCACTGGCGAGGCCGCAACAATTTTGAAACCCTGATTTGCGAAAGGATATATTGGCCTTGGAGGGAGTGCAGAGGAGGTTCACCAGGTTGATACCGGAGATGAGTGGTGTAGCTTATGAGGAGAGATTGAACAGATTGGGTCTGTACTCGTTGGAGTTTAGAAGGCTGAGTGGTGATCTTATAGAGACATATAAGATAATGAAGGGGCTGGATAGGGTAGAGGTAGAGAGATTCTTTCCACTTAGAAGGGAAACCAGAACTAGAGGGCATAGCCGCAAAATAAGTGGGGGCCGGTTCAGAACAGAGTTGCGAGGGAACTTCTTCTCTCAGAGGGTAGTGAGTTTCTGGAATTCTCTGCCCATTGAAGTGGTGGAGGCTACCTCGTTGAATATGTTTAAATCACGGGTTGATAGTTTTCTGATCGCTAAGGGAATTAAGGGATATGGGGAGCAGGCGGGTAGGTGGAACTGATTCGCCTAAGATCAGCCATGATCTTGTTGAATGGCGGGTCAGGCACGAGGGGCCAGATGGCCTACTCCTGCTCCTATTTCTTATGTTCTTATGTTCTTATGTAAATAGCTCAGGATACGATTTATATGTTGCAGACAAAGTGGTTAGGAGAGAGAAGCTGGTGGAGGGGGCAAGGGGCAGTGTGACGACACAGCGGGCATACAACTAAAAACAAAAAGAGAAAGAGCAAGTGGGAGGAAGAAAGCGAGGAAGAGCGAGAATTAAGCAGGAACGCAATAATCATAAAATTGAGAAGAAGCAAACGATCAATTGGGCAAACATAGCGGAAATGGCATTAAAAATACAGAGAGAAAGCGACAGCATAATTGAAGTGAGGGTGAGAGAGAGAGTCAGAGCGAGAGAGAGAGCGTAGCGGAAGTGGTGTGGGTGGAGTTGGGGAGCAAGGCAGTGTGCAAATAGAGCAGGAACGCAATTAAAGATTAGACTCAGATGGAACAATGCCGTGTACAATTCGCACAGAAATGTAAACAATACATTGCAGAGAAGGTAAGGCAGTGTGCAAGTAAAACTGGAATGCAATGTGTGCGTTATAGAACTAGGGAGAGAACATGGCAGTGTGAAAATTGATCAGGAATCTAATGCATATAATACAAAGAACAGTACTGTGTGCAAATAGAGCTTAAATTCACTCAATTAATTGCAAACAGAGAGCGAGAGAGAGAAAGAATCAGGAAGTGTGCAAATGGAGAAAAAGGTGTATCAATGGTTAAATTTCACAGAGTGGGATACGAGCTTAATGTTCAAGAATAGCAGGAACCGAGTTAATAGTCCACAGATAAACTAAAAACAACAGTGTGAAAGCAAATAAAAGCAGAATTTATTTCATAAATCAGATAGAGAGAAAATGATCGAGTTAGAGAAAGAGACCAAGAGGGAGATAGATGGAGAACGCGAACGAGAGAGACGACGTTGTTGTGGGAGAGAGAGAGAGAGAAAGAGTGAGACAAAGAGAGAGTAAGCGAGAGAAACACTCCGTACAAGTAAATGTGGGAAGTAATTAATGTGTTTGTGCGAGTGAGAGCAGAGGCCAGCCTGCCGATGGAGGTGATGGTTGCTATGCATACAGAAAGAAAGATGAGAACAACCCAATCTTGCAATAGCGGATGAAGGTACTTAATCAAAAGTGTTGAATAGTGAAGTGATGAGCGGGTTTACCAGCAGCGACATCAGACAGAAAATGTTTTTCAAAACCTTGCTTAAGAAAGACCAATCTGAATTCCGCTCACGTCAGTAAGATCCTGACCTCTTTACAGTCTTGGTTCGAAAAAGGACGAAGCAGCTGGATTATAGGTGTAAGCGGGAATTGGGAGGCGAAGAATAACGTACCGCAGCTGTCCCGTTTCACTGTACTGGGGAATTTTGATTCAGTGTCCAGATATCATGAGAACGACGAATGTATTTCTGAAAATGCAAACTTCGCAAAGGTAAAATGACTCAGTTTAAAAGCGTAATCACATTGATTTAAAATTAGTATACTAAAACATAGAAAAATCTAACATGATATACAAAAAGACAGTTCAATAACTTCGGCCAAAGGGATACCTCAGATACACCGGGCAGCACAACAGTGCCACAGGGCATCTCAACATATCCCGTCTTTCGTGATAAAACACAAGGCAATTATACTTTTTAAATCTTTGGTTCACGCCAGCCATTAGCTAAATTTATTATTGATATGGCAATCCAATCATGACAGTATATTTCCAATCAATTACGATTTGCCACCTTAAATAATGGCTTTTCATTAATTCATGTTTGACTAACAGAAGTCTACCTCTTAGCATATGTTACTTCCTGGTTGCGAAGGTATATACAAACTATATATTGCTTAACTCAGCGTTGACGATATGCCAGGACTTGGTATAATGCCCAATGTGGGCCCTGCATGACATCTTTCCCCAGCCCAAATCCAGGCGTGATTCGTGCACAATGTATCATGGAATGGTCTTTTTATCAAGATGTATTTTGCATGTATTTGCTTGCATCAATTGTTTCCACAATGCAAGTTACAAAGTTTTAAATCAAAATGTTGTGGAATGTTGTATCCTTTCACCGAAATTCCTGATATCGTTAAGCACAGTGCAGACAAACTGCACGTCATAATTAATACAAATCAATGTAATTAATGAGGTTAAAATAATTCAGTTATATAAAGTGCATTGCTCATGATTCAATTTCAATTTAAATTATTTCACATGTAATCGACTATTTCGAATCCTCTGGTTGGGTAAGATTGGTTTTAAGTCTCTCTCTATCCTATCTGTTACCTGCTACTGTCTGTAAATCCCTTCTACATGCAGCATTCGTGAGCCCGCACAGGATTTAAGTGAAGGGGAATACGCAGGATAATTATTGCTTGTTGGATTTATACATAGCACGGCTGACATGTTTGGAAGCCATTCATAGTTCTTCCCGGACATTATTGTATACGTTATTCAGGAGCCTGTCCGAAAATCAACAATCTTCAACGTTCAAGCATTTCCTTCCATCTAATGTCAGAAACGAGGATGTTCACTGATGACTGCCCAAGTTCAATCATATTCATGGAACATCATGTAATAAAGCATTCTATGTCAAAATGCAAGACAGTACAACTTAACCGCCTCTCCTGAAACTCAATGGTGTTGCTGTCACCACATCCCCACTACTTGCATCCTTGGGGTTACTATTGATCAGAACGTCAACTGGACGCGATGCACACTACCGACGCTCAGTAGCTTTCTACAAATGCTCTGCATAAATTCACCAAAGTGCCTGAGACAACAGCCTGTGGTTTCCTCCCACAGTCTGAAAGATGTGCTGGTTCGGTGCATTAACCCGAACAGACGCCAGAATGTGGCGATTCGGGGAATTTCACAATAACTTCATTGCACTGTTAGTGTAAGCCTTGCTTGTGACAAATAAGTATACTTAAACAACGCACGGCCACTTCGATCTAGAAGGACAAAGGAAACAAATACATGGGAGCGCCACCACTTGCAAGTTCCCCTCCAAGCCGCTCACCGTCCTGACTTGGAAATATATCGCCGTTCCTTCACCGTCGCTGGGTTAAAATCCGGAATTCCCTCCCTAACGGCATTGTGGGTCAACCCACAGCCCGTGAACTGCAGCGTTCAGAGAAGACAGACCACCACCACTTTCTCGAGGGCAACTAAGAATGGACAATAAATGCTGGCCAGCCAGTGCTGCCCATGTTTCACAGGTGAATAACACAAACATAAACTCTTCGGATAACAGTGATGAAGTTCAAAACAAAATTACTCAGCTATCGAAGTCAGTAATGGAGTATAAGAAAACAATAGTTGTGCCTGGAAATTTTGAACTTACGAATTGTTAACCAGAACGGCTGATGTCGCAAAGTGATCATACTGTGTCAGGGAAATTTTAAAATATATATTTGTCAGTGACTACAAACAAGATGTCACAGTTAGAGGATAGTCAAATGATCGTTTTCCCCTTTATTTTGACTAATTTTGATGCTCATAAGCTGCTTTGCTGAGATTTGATCCCACATCCGCACATCAGTTCCCTGGGTCCCATGTTTACTCGTCCAGCCACCGACCCAATGGGCGGGGGCTGGGAGTTGGGGTCGGTGGCTATCGGTTCAGACATTTCTGCTGATGCTACAATTATCACAAAGGTGATTGAGTAACGAGTGCATTCGCCATTGTCATGGGATGTTCCAAAAGTCTGGTGCACCCAAATGAAGAAGGGTATCTTGGTAAATTTCCAACATCTTATGTTCACTCGTCGGACGTTTCCCGGTGTCGCTGAGATTTATCATATTGCTAATTGGGAGGAGAACTGTGCACGAGAAGATGCAGAAGGATTCGATATTTTCATGTTCACCAACACAAACTTCTCAAATTATAGGAAGTAAACGTAATCTCCTTCCTCTTGCCAATTAGAATATTGTTAAAGAAAAATATTGTTGATTTAAATTCCAAGCTAGTTGCCTAATGATAACAAAAGTGTTACTGATTGAGTGAGATGTCCCACTCCAGAACTGATTTTCTCTGGCGCATAGATTAGGGTTTGCAGAGAGATTTCCAATCAGTGCATCCTTGACCAGACGTGACCAACTGTTCATGTTACATAATTTCCATGATGCAGCTGTTATTGATAGGCCACAACTTATTGTCCATCACAAATTGTGTTCATGTAGGTCGTGCTATGAAAAACTCTTTGGGGTGGAATTTCCAGATATTTACCCAGTGACAGAGAAGGAAACAGTAATATTTTTGCAAGTCAGAATAGTGAGTGTCTGAGTGGAGGGGATCGCGGTAATCGTTGCTCCCAAAGCTCTGTTTCCCTTGTCGATCTCGCTGAAGGTTGCTGTGTATTTTGAATCTGTGGTTTAATGAGCGAGTTCCTGGAGCACACTCTGTTCATGTTAGACACAGCTGTAATGACTCATGACTGATAGGGTGAATTATTTATTGCAGTGTTAGCATTCAAGCGGGCCATTTTGTCTTCGTGGAACCGAGCATCCTGAGTGATCCTGGAGCTGCAATCGTCCATACAAATGGGGAATATTGTATCACGCCCGTGCTCTTTGCATGTAAGATGGTTGAGAGTGTTGGGGGCAAGGTGGGGGGATTACAGGCAGATGTTATTTTGGAAGGTTAATAAAGTGTGCCGTTCTCAGATTGCTCTGTTCGTTTGCAAATGAAGCTGGAATGTTCAGGACTGTTTAGTGTCATTTGATGGTGCAACAACAATAATTAATGAGGGAGAAAATTTGTAGAATGACAATTGGTCAGATTTACAGCAACCCAGATTGATGTAGAATTGGAACTAATATTGCCGTATGCCAGAGCGAGCTGCAATACTGTTTGAACTAAAAGCAATGTATTTTATCCCTTGAAAACTTGAGTAGAGATCAGGACACTGGTGATACAAATGAATGACGGTGTCACTCCAATGCAGTTATGTTTTAATAAATATTTAGAATGTGGAGCAGTTAACACGTCTGTAACTTTACAGAATGGTTCTTTATTTAGCGTGTCATTTTCAAGCCGTTAAATATGCTTTCAAAAATGTTGCAGATGGCATATAAGTGCGATAAGCAGAGGAGATCGTAGAATCATAGACTCCTGCATACGTCGGCCATTCGGGACATCGAGTCAGCACCGACCACAATCCTTGCAAAACCAGAGCACCTGTTATAATCTTGAAAGGAATGAAATAGCTGTGTCATCAACTTGACAGTCCAGACCACTGTTCATTCACCGTGATAACATGGTAACGTTTCCTCGCCTGAATCTGTTCCCAAGGCATAAATCCCAGCTTTGCTCTGCCACAGTGCCGACAGCCCCCGCAACTGGTCTTTACATAGTCACACATCCCAGCCTCCTTCCCATTAGTGAAACTCCTGCCCCACACCCCTGCTTGTCAGCATATAACTAGGCAGCCTCTGCGCTGTCAACAGTTCTGTGCCACACCATCATACAGATTGCACACGGATATCTTCGAATCATTCTTTCTTTGTGTGTGTGTCGATGTGACCAGATGTGCAGGTGAGGGTAGCGTAGTTAAACGAGTCTATTTAGATTTTTCTAAAGATTTTGGCAAGTTTCCACATGGTAGATTATGAACAAGGGGCGGCACGGTAGCACAGTGGTTAGCACTGCTGCTTCACAGCTCCAGGGTTCCGGGTTCGATTCCCGGCTTGGGTCACTGTCTGTGTGGAGTTTGCACATTCTCCTCGTGTCTGCGTGGGTTTCCTCCGGGTGCTCCGGTTTCCTCCCACAGTCCAAAGATGTGCGGGTTAGATTGATTGGCCAGGTTAGAAAAATTGCCCCTTAGAGTCCTGGGATGCATAGGTTAGAGGGATTAGCGGGTAAAATATGTGGGGGTAGGGCCTGGGTGGGATTGTGGTCGGTGCAGACTCGATGGGCCGAATGGCCTCCTTCTGCACTGTAGGGTTTCTATGATAAGACAAATGCGCAAGAGATACAAGGTAATTGCGTAAGGTGGATACAAAGCTGGCTTATTTGTAGGAGCGAGAGCATAAATAATGAATTGTGCTTTCGTGACTGAAAAACAGCGTCCAGTGTCGTACCACAGGAAGCTTTGCTTTGCCCCCGATTATTCATCATTTCTATAAAGAGCCGATATGGCTAACTAGGGCTCAGATTCATAAGTTCGTGGATGATGGAAAGGGTGTTTAACAGTGAGATTGTATGTCCTTGGCTACAGACAGATATGGTTGGGACAGTCAAATGTGCATATAAGTGGCAGATGGCTTACAACCCTGAAACGTGTGAGGTGATTAAATTTAGGAGTAGTTTCACAAGGACGCATTGAATGAACTGAGTGACATTATTAAGTTCTGAGGAATAAATGGGAACTTGGTTCTTTTTGCCGATCGATCTCTGCAGATGGAAAGGCATCTTAGAGGAATGTCGAAAAAATGCATAGTGGACAATGGCATGCTCGAATCAAGACATAGATTTCTAAAATATTAATGTTTTGCTGGAGTTTAAAAGAACTTCGGAAAGGCCGCAGCTTGTGTACCGTATTGAATTCAGCTCGACCCTTTATAGATCTTATGCAATTGCACTGCTGCGGGTGCAGAGGAGATTCGCCATCTTGTTGCCTGGGATTCAAATTTTTAATTATGAAGAGAGGGTGGATAGACTTGGGTTGATTTCGTTATTGCAGTGAAAACTGAAGAACGACATTGTAGACGTGTGCAACATTATCTGCGGCATGGAGAGGCTGGAGAGAGAATAGCTGTTCCCCTGAGTTGAATCGACAGTCACGTGGGTTCAACGTCAGAGGCACGATGTTAAGGGGCAACGTGAGGGGGAAAATAACCAGAGTGTGGTGAGAGCCTGGAATGCTTCGCATCATCGTGCGGCTGAGGCCGTTTGCTTCACATTCTTTCAAATGACTCTGAATGAACACTTTGTACACCTTACCATTCAGAATTATGACCCAAATGCTGGTAACTGGGATTCGCAATTTTTCACGTGTCCCTGCAGTCTGAATGGGCAGGAGTGTCCCTTCCTCTCTGTGTCATTCTGATTCTGTGAACAGGGCACTTCTCTCCACCAGCTACACCAGTCCCACCCTTTGCTGCCTTTCAGACAGGCACCAATCAATGGTTGGTTCCAATGTGAATAGATTTTAGCACTCACTTCACACAATTAAATTATTTAATGGATTTAGAAATTCGAGTTAGTGGATATGTGAACACATTTTTCAACTGATCACTGTACTTGGAGTGCATCAATGCAGAAATACAAGTGTGTGTGCAGCAATTTCAAAGTTGCAACACGAATCCTAAGTCCAGCACATTTAATTTTCGATCAATTTGTTTAAATGTTCGAAAAATGGCATGTGGGTCTTTTTAGAATAAATCACAAACACTGCCCATCACTGGATAACATTGGCAGAAATAGCAAAAAGTAAAATGATGGATTTTCTTTCATTCTACATCTCTGGGTCATTGGGACTCTCACCGCTGCTTTGAGCTCGATATCGCCTGCAGAATCTGCTCGCTCTTAACATGTGTCTGATTGTGCAAGCAATGAACACCAGAATCAGTGCGAAAGGGAGACGAGGTGTTACGATGTAATAAACCCAAGATATTCAATTACTAGGCGGCATAGGTTCAAGGTGTGAGGGGCAAGGTTTAAAGGAGATGTACGAGGCAGATTTTTTACACAGAGAGTAGTGGGTGCCTTGAACTTGTTGCTGGGAGTGGAAGCGGATACGGTCGGGACTTTTAAGGAGCATCGTGACAAGTACATGAATAGGATGGGATTAGAGGGATATGTTCCCCAGAAGGGTAGCGGGTTTTAGTTAAGTCGGGCAGCATGGTCGGTGCAGGCTTGGAGGGCCGAAGGGCCTGTTCCGATGCTGTAATTTTAGAAACATAGAAACATAGAAAAACGAGAGCACCAACAGGCCCTTCGGCCCTACAAGTTATGCAGAACATATCCCTACCTTCTAGGCCTACCTATAACCCTCCATCCTATTAAGTCCCATGTACTCATCCAGGAGTATCTTAAAAGTCCCTATTGAGTTTGCCTCCACCACCACTGACGGCAGCCGATTCCACTCGCCCACCAACCTCTGTGTGAAAAGCATCCGCCTAAAATTTCCCCTGTACCTACCTCCCAGCACCTTAAACCTGTGTCCTCTCGTAGCAACCATTTCCACCATGGGAAAACGTCTCTGAGAGTCCACCCGATCTATGCCTCTCAACATCTTATATACCGCTATTAGGTCTCCTCTCATCCTACGTCTCTGCAAAGAGAAAAGAGCGAGCTCCCTCAGCCTATCCTCATAAGGCATGCCACTCAATCCAGGCAACATCCTTGTAAATCTCTTCTGCACCCTTTCAATCTTTTCCACATCCTTCCTCTAATGAGGCGAACAGAACTGAGCACAGTACTCCAAGTGGGGTCTGACGAGGGTCTTATATAGCTGCATCATTATCCCCGGACTCCTAAACTCAATCCCTCGATTGATAAAAGCCAGCGCACCATCCGCCTTCTTAACCACCTCCTCCATCTGCGGGGCCGATTTTAGAGTCCTAATTACCCGGACCCCAAGGTCCTTCTGAACCTCTAAAGAACTAAGAGTCTTTCCCTTTATATTGTACTCCTTCGTCCCATTTGACCTGCCAAAATCGACCACTACGCATTTATCTGGGTTGAAGTCCATCTGCCACTTCTCCGCCCAGTCTTGCATCCTATCTATGTCCCTCTGCAAATTCTGACATCCCTCCAGACTATCCACAACCCCACCAAACTTCGTGTTGTCGGCAAACTTACCAACCCATCCCTCCACTTCCTCATCCAGGTGATTTATGAAAATGACAAACAGCAAGGGTCCCAGAGCAGATCCCTGGGGCACACCACTGGTGACCGACCTCCATTTAGAAAAAGACCCATCTATACCCACTCTCTGCCTCCTTTGGGCAAGCCAGTTCTGGATCCACAGGGCAGCAGCACCTTGGATCCCATGCCCTCTCACTTTTTCTCGAAGCCTTGCATGGGGGACCTTTTCGAACGCGTTGCTAAAATCCATATGAACCACATCTACCGCCTTCCCTTCGTCAATGTGCTTAGTCACATTTTCGAAGAACTCCACCAGGCTCGTCAGGCACGATCTGCCTTTGACAAAGCCGTGCTGAGTATTCTTGAGCAGACTAAACCTCTCTAAATGTTCAGAAATCCTGTCCCTCAGGATCCTCTCCATCATCTTACCAACCACGGAGGTTAGACTCACCGGTCGGTACTTTCCTGGTCTATCCCTATTCCCCTTCTTGAAAATAGGAAACACATCCGCAATCCTTTCTTAGTTATTTGTTCTTTGTTTTGATATGACTAGTAATAAGACTGTACTGAATGCCACAGAATCATATTGTTGATGCAAAAGAATAAAGACCTGTTGATGCAAGTCACTAGGGTATATTTCTTTAACAATTCAGTCAATTACTGTTCCGGACACACAGCTGACTATTCCTCGGTGCAGTATTTACTTTTCAGCTTCCTGCAATGAATGGCCACAACGTGACAGAAGGTGAATATTAGGGTGAACTACACAGAACAGTCCGTGGCCGTTTTCATGAGGGCAGCAAGAATATTACACGCAGACATGGACCACAACACGTGAAAGACTGTGAAATATAAGCAAGCGGAATCTGCTTCAATATGACATTGAGGATAATGACAAGTGTTTGCAATTTCAGAAAACCCCAACAGGTGATTATTATACCGGGAGCTGCCTTACATCAATTAACTCCATCTCCCATCCGAATTATTTGAACTTCTGCTTTCACAATTCGTACTTGCAAATCATCTTTTAAATTGTGTTATCCCTCCACTGCTTCCAACAAGGTTTCTCTTTCACGTTTTACACCTCTGCCTTCAAGTTTCCTTTCCCTGAACAAATTCCACATCCAACCACCGAATTCCACTCCTGTTTGAAATAATATCACCAATTTTGTAGTAACTTCTCGCTACTTTAAGACTACTGCAGATATCTTTCTGGCTTCTCACGACCCGATATTGTACCAACACCCTGTGACTTTACTGAACATGTATCTGTTCTGGTTGCTCATTTGCTCTGTTGTTTTAACTCAAGACTTCTCGGATACTTGTCTTGAATTATTTCTTTTTTTTGACGACCTGAATTTTAGGTTTTCGACATGATTATTTTGAACCATTCTTCCATAGCATTCATTTTCGTTTAGCAAGTTTGAAATATACCACCTTTAGCGTTCTAACATCAACTCCTTTCAGTAGAACCGAGAGAGCTGCTATCTGTTCCATGTATGCAATCAAATTATCTATACTAAAGCTTAAATGGTTCTCGACGTCACAAGTCCAATGCTGCTAAGCAACCATTGCTGGGGTCTTTGCTTTTCAAGCCATACCTCTCTCGAAGTGCAATTTAGACTCAGTTCGAATTGCAAAGAACCCTCATGCATACGAACATATTTTCGACCATGAACCAAACTACACATTTCAGGCACAGGGACATTGATTGAAAAATATTTGGAGCTATACCTACTTTCAAATGTTTTGCAATACTAATGTAAGTCTCTTAAAAATACATTTAGTTCCCTAACAATGGCAAATCCCTGTTACTCAGTTTTCTCGTCTCATTTAATGAGCTCTGCAAGTCTGGAAAAGGGACATTTCAGTACATCTGTCAATTGTTGCCTGAACCTTGACTGGGTTATGGCATAAATGCCAGTATTGGTGCAGCAACTAAGAAGTTGCAGCATAGATCCCAATTTCACCAGAAAATATGGTGTATTATTAAAAATGATTCCAAGATATGTCATCCGTGTCTGTATGGAAACAAAAACCAACACCGTCCATAAAAGAACAAAATTGGCTGAGATAGCAAACAGTAAAATAATTGATTTCTTGCGATTCTGCATCTCGGGGTCTTTGTGAGTCTTCTCATTGCTGTGAGCCTGGAGTCTCCTGCGGGCTCGGCTGCTGACTAAAATGAGCCTCACGGTGAAAACGTTGAGCAATATAATCAAAACAAATGGGGTGCAGGGTGTTAGAATGTAATGGAGGAACTCGATTGATCCCCAGAGCCGAGAAGTAATAAGACCATGCTTCAGGCCACAGAACCATAGTCTGCTCGTAAAAGAATAGAAACCTGCTAAAATAAAACACCAGAAAATGTTTTTTAAACAGCTCAAACCGGTCACTGTTCCCAGAGTCACGGTTGCCGTTTTCACAGTGCAATATTTATTTTTCAGTTTTCCACAACATATAGCCACAAATCGATCAAATGTGAAGATTACTGTGAACCAGACAGAACAGTCCGTGGCTATATGAATAAATGCGGTGTGGATATTACACACTGGGAGAGCTCGGAGCAAATCAAAGAACTGTAGAAGGTAATGAAGTGGAATCTGCTTCAATATCACATCGAAGATAATGACAAGTGTATCCGCCGTTGCCATGGCCAATAGGTAGCATTTGACACATTTGCTGAGACCAGAATTTCCACGATTTAATATTAGGATCGTCAATAGGTTAGCTGCAAGGGAGAGGAAGAAACAACAGACTTAATATCAGGTGTATTGCAAACTAAACACTTTGATCTAATAATGCAATTTCAACTAATACTCCATTCAGTGATGTCTTGGATTTATCTGTATCTGTGCAAACACATTGGAAGTCACTTGTACATTGAAATGCAAGTCATATTAAAAGACGAAAATGATGATGCTGGACTTTCTTTGACCTAATTTTCGATACTAATCCGAACCAGGCTCAAAAACCGATAATTCTCACAAACCCCATCGCCCCTCCCCCGTGCTGATTGAACTTCATCATCCTTTCTTCCGAGTTTGCAGTTTACTTAAGCTGGCCACCATACTGTTGCATCACTTTCACAAAATACATTTTTTTGCTTTATTATTGTGTTGAGTGGTGTTACAGAAAGATGTGCCTCCTTCCACTGTTCCTCCACATCTATCCGATTTCAGAACAGAAACAAACAGTAACAAAAACACCGAGTCATCCACGTTATTTACCAACTTCGCAAATAAGTCAGAGAAAACACTCCACCCTGGAACCTGTATCTGAGGTCACCATTGCAGATGTCAGAGCGGCTTGATCGAAGGTAAACCCACGGAACGCGACTGGCCCGGATGGGTTACCCCGACGAGCTCTCGACCCTGTGTGGATCAGCTGGCGGGGCTATTCTCAGGCATCCTTAACCTCTCTTTACAACAAACTGAGGTCCCAAGCTGCTTCAAGAAGACGACCATCATCCCAGTACCAAAGAAATGCCAAGCAGCTTGCCTTAACGACTATCGTCCGATGGTCCTGACATTCATCATTGTGAAGTGCTTCAAAAGCTTATTCATGGCACGAATTCTAGCCTCCCGGACTGCCTGGTTCTACTACAGTTCGCCTACTGCGGCAACAGGTCGACAGCAGACGCCATTTCCTTGGCCCTGCACCCAAACCTTGAATACCTGGATAACGAAGACACCTATGTCAGACTCCTATTTATTGATTACAACTCAGCCTTCAACACCATTATTCCTCCGAAACGCACATCCAAAATCCGTGGCCGTGGCTTCTGGCTCGGCCCCTCTCTCTGCGATTGGATGCTGAACTTCCGAACCCACAGACGATATTAAGTAAGGATAGAAAACAACAATTCCTCCAGATCATGCTCAACACCAGTGCCCCACAAGGCTGCGTCCTCAGCCCCCTACTAGACTCGTGATACACCTGTGACTGTGCGGCCAAATTACCCTCCAATTTAACATCAATGTGGACAAATTAAGAATGGTTGAGAGCTTAAAGTTTTTAGGTTTACAGATCACCAAGGATCTGTCCTGCAACCCCCCCCCCCAGCTCCCCCACACCACCCCCCCCCCCCGCCCCCAAGCACCCCTCTCCCCCGCCCCCCCCCCCCCCCCCCGCCCGCCAACCCCCACCGCCCACACCGAAACTATAGTTGAGAAAATTCACCAACGCCTCTACTTTCTCAGAAGACTAAGGGAATTTGGCATGTCAGCTACGACTCTCACCAACGTTTACAGAGGTACCATAGAAAGCATTCTTTCTGGTTGTATCAGAGATTGGTATGGCTCGTGCTTTGCCTAAGACCGCAAGACACTCTAAAAGGTCGTCAATGGAGCCCAATCCATCACGGAAACCAGCCTCCCATCCATTGATTCTGTCTACCCTTCCCCCTGCATCGGAAAAGCCACCAGCATAATAAATGACCCCACGCAACCCGGACATACTCCCTTCCGCCTTCTTCCGTCGGGAAAAAGACGCAAAGTCTGTGGTCACGTACCAGCCGAATCAAGAACAGTTTCTTCCCTGCTGCCATCAGTCTTTTGAATGGACCAACCTCGCACTCAGTTCATCTTTCTCTACACCTTATCTATGACTGTAGCACTACATTCTGCACTCTCTCCTTTCCTTCTCTTTGAACGTTATGCTTTGTTTGTATAGAATGCCGAAACAATACTTTTCACTGTATGCTAATACACGTGACAATAATGAATCAAATCAAATGAAATCCAAAACATGCTCGAGACCAATAATTTTGTGATTGTGCATCAAATCTGGAAGTTCTCAATTAAAGGCAAGATGTTGATTTGATTTCATTTGATTTCTATATCTGATTGTTGCCCAACCATTCCTTCAGTGCGAGGGAAATGGAAATTTGATACTCACTAATTGTGTGTACCTTCTGCTGCTGAGTAGGAAACCGTCAACAGGAGGCAAGCCATCAGCACTCAATGGTGCAAGAACTCTCCACCTGGTCCGGGACCTAATCCATCATACCCAGAGGGCTGGTCTGTCGGGCGCCTTCTTGTCATTAGATCAGGAGAAGGCGTTCGACAGGGTGGAGCACGAGTATTTACTCGGGACTCTGCGGGCATTCGGGTTCGGGACACATTTTGTCACCCGGATCCGATTACTGTCTTCTGCCGCAGAGTGTCTGATTAAGGTTAACGGGTCCCTGCGAGACGGACCCCCTTCCAGAGGAGCTCAGGCCTTTCACCTGGAGCAGGACCAACCTCCTCTACTTGGGGGCCCATCTCTGCCCAGCTGAGGAATCCTGGCCGGCGAACTGGCGGGAGCTGGAAGCCAAAGTCTCCGCCCGCCTGAGTCACTGGACAGGTCTGCTCCGAGTGCGAGTTCACGTCATAAACCAGCTGGTCGCCTCCATGCAGTGGTACCGGCTGGTCCCTTTGACCCCTCACCCTGGCTTTGTCGCTGCTATCCAGAGAACCCTCTTGCGGTTCATCTGGGACAATCGGCTGCACTGGGTCCCTGCTGCGGTTCTGCATCTCCCGCTTGAGGAGGGCGGACAAGGTCTGGTGTGCCTCCGCACTCAGATAGCGACCTTCCGCCTCCAGGCCCTGCAGAGGGACATTTACGTTGAGCCCCCACCACAATGGTGTGCCATGGCGACGTATTTCTACCGTCAGTGGCACGGCCTCAATTATGACGTGCAGCTCCTGCATATCGAACTGGGGCGTGCTTCGACCGCCCTGCAGGAGTTGCCCATCTTTTACCAGGACCTCCTCACTGTCTGGAACAAGGTCGCCTCGCGACGCAGCTCTCCACCGTCAGGAGTAGCGGCTCTCGTGCGAGAGCCGCTGCTCAGGAATCCACTCCTCCAGCCGTATGACTTCAGGTGGCTGGCGAAGAGGAGGGCTGTGGACGCCGGGGTGACCAGAATCGGGGACGTGCTCGATGGCGGAGGGGCGGGCTGGATGAGTCCCCGCGTGCTGGCTGATCACGCGGGGACGTCCGTCCGGCACGGAGCCAAAGCCATCCTAGATCTTAGGACGGTTGTGCTCGGCCCTGAAACTGCACGCAAACTTGAGACGGCGCAGGCGTGCGGTAGGATCCTGCCCGAGCGTTCCACTGTTCGGGCGGAATTCCACATTGGCCCAAAGCCTCAGCCCCCCTCCCTGGGTGAGGTGCCCCACAGCCTGAGCCGACTCGCGGAAATGTCCTCCGTGCCTTTTTCTACCGCGCGGAGGCGTTTCCTGTGCGGGCTGCTGCTGCACACCTTCCACTACCGCCTCCTCGCCTGTCGCCTGGATACACCTTGGCGGGCCTTGTTGCCGCCGGGCGGCGGAGGTCCCCGCTGGAGGTCCCTCTACGGAGGGATCTCCCCCAATTACGTCGGGGACCTGGGGTGGAGGGTGATGCATGCAGCAGTTCCTCACAACCGTAGGATTCACTGGTTTACGGGCTCCGAAGACTGCCCTTTCTCTGGCCTTGTGGAGCCCGTGGACCATGTCTATGTTGTGTGTCTTAGGCTGCACTCCCTTTATGTTTTCCTAAAGAACCTTTTATTGATGTTTTGTTTGCACTTCAGTCCCACGCTCCTGATCTACGGACACCCGGTGCGGAGAGGGGAGGGTCGAGATGGCGACCTCCTCATGAACCTGCTCCTGGGCCTGGCGAAACGCGCCATTTACCGGTCCAGGCAGCGGGCGATCGAGGGGGCCGTCCATCCTGCCTGTCTTCCCCTCTACCGCGGCTACGTTCGCGGCCAGTTGTCACTGGAGAGGGAGCAGGCGGTGTCCACGGGCGGGGTTGACGCCTTCCGCAGGGGTTGGGGTGCATTATTGACCCTAATACTCACATTTTAATTTGATGTTTTTAAGTTTCCTTTATACTTTGATTTCTGTTCGGGCTGTTCCCCCTCCTTTTTGGGGAGCTGCCCCTTTTACTTTGTCCTGACTTAATTTGAGATTGTTTATTTGGTTTGACCTAAAAAGAGGGCAAGAACTCCAACATGCACTGCTGTCATTGTTCTTGGTGGAGCTTTACAACTGGTTATTTATCCATCGAGCGGATGGAGGCGGGGTGGCAGACACAACAAAATAACCTTCAAGTTTCGCAGGGAGATTAAAGGAAGAGTTATGACATGAGCATCAGGGAACAGCTCCCGAAGTCTGTTGATAAGCAGCGACGGGTTCGCCAACATCAATGTTTTCTCCACATGGTCATCCTCCCCTCATTGCCACCATTCTCATACAGAGCTTAATGTTCTACGATGTCTTCAGTCGCTCATCAGCAGTACCTGATAGACCAGGTGCCTACCATTCACTTTCGTCACCTCCACACTTTCACATACCTTCCTGTCGTACCCGTCATGCACTCAACTTTAGATGTCTCCAAATACCGGCAGCCGTCCAAGTGTGGGTGGCAAAATACCCAAATACCACCCTCCACTATCCCTGTCTTAAATATACTCAATGACCTGGGCGCCTCAGCCTTCTGTGGAAATGACTTCTCTAAATTCACGACCCTGTGGCTGATCAAATCCTTCTAATTTCGTTTCTAAAGGGTTGTCCCTTTAATCTGAGGATGCGTCCTTGTGTCTGAGTCTCACCTATTCCTGGAGGCACCTTCCGCTCGTCCACTGTACCCAGGCATTTCAGTATTATATAAATTAAATCCGTCTGAACTCCATCGAGTTGAGACCTAGAATCCTCAAACTTTCCTCATACCATAAACTTTTCATTCCTAGAATAACTCTCGTAAACCTCCTCTGGGGCTCTCCAGAGCCAACACATCCTTCCTTGGATACGGGCCCAAAATTGCTCACAGTACTCCAAATGTGGTCTGTCAAGAGTCTTAAAAAAGCCTCAGCAATTCATCCCTCATTTTGTATTCTACTAACAATCTGGCCGTTCCCTTTTAATCCATGACGGCACCAAATGGAGGAACAGCAAGAACTGGGGGTTCTTGATGAAACGTCCTTGTCACTGCACCTTACACTTACAACCACCAACGTAATTATCAGCACACAAAAGGATAAGGTCATTTCAGTGAAATGATGCATGGATCTCAGCGTTTCACAATCATGTTGAAGCATTCAAGGGAACGTTTACACAGGTATTCTTTGCGTATTATCCGGACATTGTCTGTGTTTATTGCCAATGCAACTCAATATGCATTCTACATAAATGGTGTGCAGTGCTTGCCCTGATTGCTAACTGTAGGCTACAGCTAACAGCGAACCAAAAGACTGTGACTGCTGTTTCGTGAAGAACCTCCGCTGTTATTCAGGAAGAAACCATTTGAGTCCTCCAGTGAAAACTCACAAAGCGGTTCTAATTTCCATTCTTGCTGCGAAAAAGGCTGAAGCTGCTGAATTAATGGCAGCGAACCTCGGAGTTCAAATGGACAATGGAGGGTACTATTTTACATATTATAACATTGGATGTGAGTGGAGGGATGTAGAGTCGAGCCAATGACTGGAGTCGAGATGACCCTTCGTCAGAGCTGAGAGAAAAGCGAGTCAGCTGAGATTTATAATATGAGGGTAGGGAGGGTTGGAATTGGACAAAGGGAATGTGAATGAGCAGGCAGAAGGCTGTGAAGGTGTTGAAAGTGTGCATTAAATGATCAGAATGTATGAATTTCAAAATAAAGGTACCGTTTGGTAAAGAACTGCCTGACGAATGTTCATCTTGACTCGAAAAGTTGGCTGTACTCGCTCTCCACAGATGCTGTCAGACCTGCTGAGATTTTGCAGCATTTGTTCTGTTCTTGTTTCAGATTCTAGCAACTGCAATATTTTGCGTTTATCCAATTATATGTCAGTTAGTTTAACGTCACATGTAACGAAGCTTCAACAAGTAATTATCTCGGATTCAGTTTCTCGCCATAGGGAAACACGTGGGTTGATTAAGGAGGGGCATCATGTTTATCTGAAGAGGAAATTATGTTAACTATGTTGCTGGACGTTTTGAAGAATTAACACAATTCGCAGATGACAATGATGTTGTTGTGCAGAGACTTTCAAAATACATCAGATAAAATTTCGCACACAAGACTGTATTAAAAGGAACAGGAGGAACCTGGAGACAGAATTCGCTGACTGTTAGGGACATGAGAGGAATAGTCGAAGGATATTTTTTGGGGTGAAGCAACATTTTTTTGTGGAGCTGCCCAGGGTCGGTATTGGAAACCTTGCTTTTACTGACACATTGCTCATGTAAATATTTGTATGCAGGTGACAATTCAAAGGCTTGCCGTTCAAACTACTACAAATAGTTGTAAACTATGAGGAAGACATTGCAGTACTTCAAAACGGCATTGACAATTTGATGGATTGCACAGAAAGTTGGCGGCTGATAGT
The DNA here is from genome assembly GCF_964213995.1 of Mustelus asterias. Lineage (NCBI taxonomy): Eukaryota > Metazoa > Chordata > Chondrichthyes > Carcharhiniformes > Triakidae > Mustelus > Mustelus asterias. The sequence goes on along the minus strand of NW_027590088.1, from coordinate 304,770 downwards.
TGAAGCATAGAAGAGTGAATTGGTGTTGTTCGAAGAGAAGAATATCGACATACAATATCAATTAAGGTGCAGTTATTATGTTCTACCGGGCTTGACATAGGCAAATTTAGAAAATTTAAAGTAGCAGGAGAGGTCGAGCAAGAAGGATTCTGCGCTCACTTTGCTTGGTTGATAGAATGCAAGAGCAATGTGGCTATGCCCAATGTACTCAAGATACGAGTTGGACTTCAGCTGCACTATTGTGTACAGTAAGCACGTCACAAAGTACGAAGAATATGAACCCGTTGGTGAGACCACAAGAGCGGTTCAAAGGAATGATGCAACAGAAGAAAAACTTCCATGGAGTGCTTTGGGAGGTTGCCATTGTTATTCTTGGTTAGAAGAAGCAAAAGGGATACTTGACAGGCATGTTCAAAGTCTGGACATGGTCGATATGGCAAAACCACTGGCACCATCAAGAGGTCAAGATATACGAAGATATGAGAAAAATATACAGTTTTTCTCACAACGAGTTGTTGGGGTCTGCGCTGCGCTGCATGAAAATGCAGTGAAGGAATGTTCAAGCAAATTATTAACGAGGGCATTAGTTATTATTTCAATGTGGTGTGGGGGGCTGGGTTAATTTGGCAAATTAATAATGTTCATTTGGAGACCCGTTGCAAACAAAGTAAGCCGAATTTCCTGCTGCTGCAATGTAAGAATTCCGCAGTTCCGTGATTTTGTGACTATCGGAGGGCTCCGCGATTCAGTGTTCAAATGCAGCATTGATATTTCTAAACTTCAGGTGTTCCCATGTCAGTGCCTGACGCAGGTTGGTGAGCATAGATACGAAGCACAAACGGGGTGTGTTATGATCTCAAATTCAAGCAGCGAATTTTAATAATCGTGGTGGAATATGAGCGTTTGATATTAGCAGATTGGAGCAGATAACATTGGTATCGTCAATGTTCTAACTTACAACCGTGTGAATGAGGGTCTATACAGCAGATGGGCTGATAACGGATGCAGATAGACAATATTACGGAGGGGGCTGGAAGCAAGAGTGGCCTTGGCTAAAATAAAGATTTGAAAATCTGCTCAAGGTCGAGGAGATTCACGGAGGCTGAGAAATGTCCGCCTCAGTCAGGGTTAGAATTTTGTAAGGGAACTGAGTAAAATGGATTGGATCGCAAATATCTAACAAGATCATGAAGAGAGTAGGATCAGTAAAACACCCATGTGGTTGACAAAATGCTTTTCTAACAGAGAACCTTACCAGTCACACCAAAAGCAGCGAGCATTGGGTTGTACAGCGTTGCGATAAGTTCAAGTATACTACTGATCCGGTCGGCTAATGACATGCGGTCATATATTTCAGAGATATGATGCAGCAGAAAGGAAAAACTCCTGTTCATTGTTGTAACATTCCAATCTAGCGTTCCTGGATTCTGATCCATTCCTGCAGCATTTCAATATGTTGCTCTTAGATTCAGATCTGTCCTCTCTGCTTCTATGGAACTACTGGTGCCAATTGGTGCTGGAGATGATGCTGCCGCTGACAGTAGGTGACACGGAGCGAAAGTTCTCCCTTTTTTTAAGAGAAGAGGAAGGAGCACAGTTGAGATAATTAAGGATCCACCGAGAATCACATTAATTACAGTCATTGAACAAACAAGTTCAGTTAACCCCTCCATATCCAAACAAAAATTAATAATATCTATCATTTAACTGAATATCAGCGATTTATTCAATCGTGTACAATGTGCAAAATGTCAAACTGACAATTTTGGCAGGGAAAAAATAAAGCTGTAGTATCTGCATGATGAATGATTGCAGAACTGTGATATGTCGAGGGATCCGAGTGTCCGACTGCATGCATCACAAAGGAATAAGATTTAGCTCCAGCGAGCACCAATAAAATTAATAGAATAGCACTATTTATTGCAATGTGAATTGAATGCAAACGTTGGAAGGCTGTGCAGTGCACGAGGGAGACCATATCTGAAGTACCCTGTACAGTTCTCATCACTAATTTAAGTTGTACATGCGTTGGAAGCATTTCAGAGAACATTTACTGGCCTAATCCCTGAAATGCTTGAACTTTCTCTTGAGAAGGGCTGGAGAGGATACATGTGCGTCCGATGGAGTTTAGACGATTACGAGGCAGCTTCATTGAAACGTTTCAGATTCTGAGCAATCTTAACAGCGTGGATGTTTACATAGAACATAGAACAGTACAGCACATAACAGGCCCTTCGGCCCACGATGTTGTGCCGAGCTTTGTCTGAAACCCAGATCAAGCTATTTCCTCCCTATCATCCCAAGGTACTCCATGTGCCTATCCAATAGCTTCTTAAATATTCCTAAAGTTTCTGACTCCACTATCCCTGCAGGCAGTCCATTCCACACCCCAACCACTCTCTGAGGAAAAAACCTACCTCGGACATCCTTCCTATATCTCCCACCATGAACCCTATAGTTATGCCCCCTAGTTACCGCTCCATTCACCCGAGGAAATAGTCTTTGAACGTTCACTCTATCTATCCCCCTCATCATCTTATAAACCTCTATCAAGTCTCCTCTCAACCTCCTCCGCTCCAAAGAGAAAAGCCGAAGTTCCCTCAATCTTTCCTCATAAGACCTACCCTCCAAACCAGGCAGCATCCTGGTAAATCTCCTTTGCACTCTTTCCAGTGTCTCCACATCCTTCTTGTAGTGAGGTGACCAGAACTGCGCACAATATTCCAAATGTGGTCTTACCAAGGTTCTGTACAGTTGCAGCATAACCCCATGGCTCTTAAACTCAAACCCCCTGTTAATGAACGCCAACACACTATAGGCCTTCTTCACGGCTCTATCCACTTGAGTGGCAACCTTCAGGGATCTATGGATATGAACCCCAAGATTTCTCTGTTCCTCCACATTCTTCAGAACCCTACCTTTCCCCCTGTAATCCACATTTAAATTTGTCCTACCAAAATGAATCACCTCGCATTTGTCAGGGTTAAACTCCATTTGCCATTTTTCAGCCCAGCTCTACATCCTATCTATATCTCTTTGCAGCCTACAACAGCCCTCCACCTCATCCACTACTCCACCAATCTTGGTGTCATCAGCAAATTTACTGATCCACCCTTCAGCCCGCTCCTCCAAGTCATTTATAAAAATTACAAATAGCAGAAGACCAAGCACTGATCCCTGTGGCACTCCACTGGTAACCGGTTTCCAGTTCGAAAATTTTCCATCCACCACCACCCTCTGTCTTCTGTTAGATAGCCAGTTACCTATCCAATCGGCCAAACATCCCTCTATCCCACACATCCTTACTTTCTTCATAAGCCGACTGTGGGGGACTTTATTAAACGCCTTACTAAAATCCATGTATATGACATCAACTGCACTACCTTCATCTACACACTGAGTTGCCTCCTCAAAAAATTCTATCAAATTTGTGAGGCAAGACTTGCCCTTCACAAATCCGTGCTGACTATCCCGGATTAAGCTGCATCTTTCTAATGATGTTTAGTCTTTTGGGATAATTCAGAAGGAGGGGACCTGCTTTAAAACACGATGTTGCCCATTGATAACGCGGAGGATGATTTTTCTTTCACTTCGAGTCGTGACTGTATGAAACTCTCTACCTAAGTAAGTTTTATAAGCAGATTATTTGAATATTTTTGAGGCAGCTGTGAACAGATTCTTGTCAAGCCATGGTATACGGCTATCTAAAGTAGGGTAGGTTCAGATTTGTGGTCAGGGTCTGATCAGCCATGACCTTGTGTCATGCCACTGTGTTCGCTGGCTGCAGAATGGCCTCGACCTGTTCCTAATTTGTCTGTGCACTGTTTCGGTGTTGCAATAAAGTGGACCCGTTAACGGCACTGTATGTGATGCGTGGTGTTTGCTTCTCGCGTGCTGTTGTAACCAGAGTACTGGTTTGTCCAGTTCTGGTTCTATCCAATGGGATCACTCGTGATGTTGGGAATGGATGAAACATTCATTTCATGTCATCAACCGCTGTCATGAACTGCATCCCACAAATTCACGTTTATCAGCACGTGAGCACAAACCTGTCCACTCACTGGACTTAAAATTAGAAAGTTGCAGCAGACACTCTGCGGAAAATTGAGATACCTTTGAGATCTGCCCTTCCATTATCCTATTCTACGATTGACCTCCTTGTGACTGTTGCTCGGATGCTGCTGGTCTCAGTCATCACGTGCAAGGAATAGTTCTGTTTGTCGATCCAAAGTTATTTTACTTTCGAAATCCAACATTTTCTTCGCCATATTTCTTCCCTGCCACTTTTGAAAAAACAGTGGAGACGACAAGATTGTGATCACAAAGCGCTCGGCCATGTTGCAATGGTTTGGTAAACTTGGTCTCGACCACTTACGAAAAATATGTCCCCAAGATCCTTGTTGCATTTATCCTCGAAAAGCATTTTCCGTTTTCGCGTGGAAGATTGGACAAATGTTCGCCCAATGGTTTTGTTCAAATTAAATAGTGAGATGGTACATGAAGAGTCCAATGGGAAAAATCAAAAGGAGGAATTTTGTATGTGAGATTTTCTTGGATGGTGCTGTCGTAGACAATAAATGATTCCAGAATCTGGACAAATATACAGTTGGTATTATCCAGCGATTTTCCCTCCAGTCCACAAGACAGTGCCAGAATCAAAGAAAGATGATCTGAATATGTAATAACAAATTTTGGCTGGGCCAGCACTGACTGAATTACGATTGGCTCTTGGATCAGTTATTTTTTGTCACCCGCAGATAATTGTCAATACTTTGAAACATTTATTATCTGTGAAATTGGGTCAGAGTGGGACATGTCGATTGTCAGTTGATAATGAGATGTCTGCATGATAATATGAGTGGGGGCCGACAGGTACAATTTAACATTAAAGTCCCGAAACTAAATGGCATCAGTTAAATTTATAGTAAAGTTAAGAATGAATAGAAATACAAAAACACACTTCGTTTTTATTCGAGATCCGAAGGCTGAATGCACAGAAGTGTTGCGTGTCGTAAGAAATTTGCTAACAAGCTCAAAGCCTTTCTTCTTTCGGCAAGTAACTTATCATCTTGATTTCCATTTGTTTGAAGAGAAATTATGAACTGTCGCTTTGAAACTGGAGTATGAACACACGTGCATCTGAGATCAACAGGGCACCATTTGTGCCTGGAGAACTTGATGTTTCCAACATCAAAAGAGAACTGTCTGACCTGTTCATTCACCAAAGACTGCAGAGCTGACACCGTGGGCAATGGAGAACAAGTAAATAAGTTGTAGTGTAGGCAAGGCCTCAGCAGATGAAACTTTGCTTAAAAGTTATAGTTTATCTCTTACTGTCAATAGTAGGCTTACATTAACACTACAATGAAGTTACTGTGAAAACCCCTTAGTCGTCACACCCCGTCATCTGTTCGGGTACAATGAGGGAAAATTGAGCACGGCCAATGCAACAAATCAGCGCGTCTTTCAGAATGATGGAGGAAACAGGCGCACCCGCAGAAACCCCACACAGAGACGGGGAGAAGATAGAGACTCTGCGCAGACAGTGACCCAAGCCGAGAAATGAACCTAGGTGCCTGGCACCCTGAGGCAAGTGCTAAACACTGTGCCACCCTGCCGCTTCTTGGAGTTGCGAAAGGCAGAGATGAACTGAATTGGATTGAGCACCAGCTTTCCTTTGTCAGCAGCTATGTGGCATGAGCTACAAAATTCCATGAAGCGGAAGAAAGAAAAGTGAATGAACTGCATTAATGAGCGCATCCAGAATATTTTTAGAACTTGCTGAGATCACCTCTAATTTTCAAAAGCTCAGAGATTACATGTCCCAGCTTTCTATCCTCTCATGAAAACAACCTCCTCATCCCAAGATCCAACACCATGAAACTTCGAGATGAACTCTAAACTGGACAGATATTATTTCCCAAATGAGGGGACCAAAACTGCAAACAGTATAGCAGATGTGGTCTCAGCAAAATCAAAGTGATGTGCACTCCAGCAAAGCATCTGAACTGTTTCTTCTAATTCATTTCAAATAAAGGTAACTTTTCCATTTCCTTTCGAATTGCAATCTCTTCCGAAAACATGTTGTATTTTTTCTCAAGAACACCCAAGCATGTTTAAACATTCCCAGTGTTTTAAACACATTATTTTTTTGTATTCTGAAAATTAAAATGAATTCCCAAATCCTTCTAATCGATCTGGAAACCTGTTGGGAACTTACTCAAACTTGCCCCAATCTCATTGCACTCCCTTTTTGTCCTCCCGGCAGCAAACATTCCCTCAGAAATGTCCACCAAAATCAAACGTGGGTACATTGCTCAATCTATGTTATACATAATTTTTTAAAATTAAAAATAGCTGGGGCCCCATCACGGATCCTTATTGCCCTTAATTATTCAGTGTACACCCCTTGAAAATAAATCTACCATTTTGCCACTGCACCCGTTTTAGCCACGCCAAACATGTTAAAACCCTTCAAAGTCGCTATCCACGGCAGCGATGTCTGTGCTGGAGCTGAGTTGTTACAGAAGGATGACTGTGGAATTGAAGGGTCAATCGGTTATATGTAAAATAGCTCAATAACAACAGACAAAATATTAAACAACTGAAAAAGGGTTATTGCGTTTTGGAATGGCCTTACAACACTTAAACGTTACAAACAAGGTATCGGAGACGATTGTGTATACCGATCACAATCATTTGACCTTTCTGGAAAGATTAAAGGACAAGATTATTTCGTTGGAGTCTCATGTTACAAGCATTTATTATACAGATGGTACAGGTTGTGGGTCGTGAAAATGTTATTGTGGATGCTTTATCGGGAGTAGAAAAGAGAAAAGTAAATGAAGTCATGTTTTCATGATAATGGATCATTGTTTTCTTAAGTGCGAAGGTGTTTCAAAGTTGAGGAGAGAATTTTAGAGTGTGTTGTGTAAAATTAATTTTAAAAGTTGGTTATGCTATGAGGCGAAAGTAATGCATTGTCCCTTTGAAAGGTTATTTTCTTTCTGTGCTTAGAAAGTTAACTAAATACAAGTAAGGGGCCCAAAATGAAACATTTGTACTGGCAGGAAAGGCAGCAGTGTTGCCAAGACGACAAACAGGTTTTTGAGTTTTCTTGAATTCAGCCAGTCAGTTTAAATCAGACACTTGGATGACAGCCACCTATTAGATTTAAATTGGATGGTTTTAGCAACCTGAAACCAATCGTATTGTAGGAGACATTGTTATGTCATCACAGGTGTAAAAGAAGAAGGCAGTGGGACAATAAGCAGAGAGTGCAACTGCCATCCGCCAGCGTAACAGCCTCATCCATGTCGTAACAAAAGCTCCATCCCAATAGTGAAGCTACAAAAGAAGATGCACGTTCCAGACAGAAGAATCAAGAGAGAAAGCCCAGAATATTCCAGAAGTCGCCAAACCTGGTTGTAATTCAGAGAGTGACTGCAATTCTATTTACTCGTGAATAAGTGGGAATTGTATTGATCTAAAGAACATTCCAGTAGAACCGTTTCCTTATTTGGTTTGTTAACAGTTTAATTAACTGGTTCACTGTTGATTAGATAAATAAAATGTTACTTGTTGACTTTAGAGAGAGCGTCAGGTAGTGATTTTGATTTAACCACTGAAGCTCAGATCGTACCACTTGCACCTGCTTTTACAGATTATGAAATGAGGTACTCCTCGTTGAGTGGCTCGGCATTAGTTATTATTGGGGGCCTCCACCTCTGCTTCGGAACAGTATGTGCTCTCACAATGCTGGGATTTCCTTGCTGTTGACCCAGCGACACTGAAACAAGGTCAATAAGCTTCAGAGTCAGGTTGGTGTGAGCCTCGAATGGGTTCTTGCTGTTGTTTCTCTTACATGCATTCCCGGTACTTGTCCTTTTGCAATATAGATTCGTGGTTACAAAATGTACTATTGACAATGGTTCGATGAGGTGCTGCACAGCATTTGTCGAGGATTTGAACTTTTCACACTTTGCAGCAATGGTGGAGGGACTGGAGTTCTGTGAGTACGTAGCCACTCCAGAAGAATGCTTTCTCTTTTTCCGGATGGTTTCTGGAATGTTAATCGTGAGAGTTTCACCAATTGTCATTCAATTGCGTGCCAGGAGGGGTGGATTATTTTATATTGCAGATGGTCAGGCACTGATGCTCGTTTGGTGCGAATGTCACTTGCCAAATCTTTGGAGATGTTAGCAGAGTGAGAAAATGGCCGGAGAGGTTACCCAGCAACTCGGACTACTGCTCTGGTGTCATAATTTCAACTCCCACCATGACAGATGCAATAATTTAAAATCAATAAGAAACAATCTGGACTATGACACTAAGCTGAAAATAACAATAATCATGACAATATTGATAACTGTGTGGAGTTTTCACATTCTCCTCGTGTCTGCGTGGGTTTACTCCGGGTGCTCCGGTTTCCTCCCACAGTCCAAAGATGTGCGGGTTAGGTTGATTGGTCATGCTAAAAATTGGCCCTCAGAGTCCTGAGCTGTGTAGGTTTGAGAGATTAGCGGGTAAGTATGTAGGGATATGGGGGAAGGGTCTGGGTGGGATTGTGGTCGGTGCAGACTCGATGGGCCGAATGACCTCCTTCTGCACTGCAGGGTTTCTATCATTCTATGATTCTATGAACTGTCTTGAAAGACATTTGCTTGACACTTTTCAGAAGGCCATTCTGCTGTTTTAACCTGGTCTGTCCTTTATGAATCCAGTTTCATAGCATCGCGGTTGACTCTGAATTGGCCTCGGAATCGATTCACTTCTATTAAATCTCCATATGCAAAATTGAAAGGATAATTCACGAGATTATATTTCCATCTGCCCACATTGAAATCTCTGAACGACATTGTCTCGGCGCAGTTCCTGAATTTCCTCTTTGACTCGTGACTAAACAGTGACCCCTTCTTAATCAGTGCAATTCAGCATCATTGTCAACATCACCATCAACATTTTCTGACAATTCACTGGAACATTCAATCTCTTCACAATCTCTGCCTATGCAATGTTTAGGATTTTGTATGCTTTACATGGATCTTGGAACATAGTTGTTCCGACGGACCAAAAAGAAAGATATTTAATGTTATTACGAAGTTACAGACACTGTTCATTGTGTGTGTGTGTGTTTTTTTTTAACAGCCAAGCACGAATAACCTTGGATCAATGATTTCCTTCCCGTTTGGAAATGTCACAAGTTGAATCAGGAATCATTACTCCTTCTGTGAACCAGATTTCCATTAATGTCTCAGTTCAGCCGCACCTCCTAACACACCATAGAACAGCAGTTCGCCATACTCTAGATTAATACTTGGCATTTATTAGAAGAAACAACTAAAAATATCACACTAACCTCACCACTATTGAAACGCTGCAAAATATTCGTGCCCGCTTTCAAGTGGTGTCATAGTTCCCAGAAACAGTGTATGCAGCTGCACTCAAAGGTCAGTGAGAGATGCCATGGTCCATCAGCATTTCCACCTGAACACTGACTCGAGATTTTGAGGAATAGTCAACACTCAGTGAGTGATACCAGGGGCTATTCTGGTCCCCAAGAGAACAGTGAATTTCAAAAGGTCGGGGATCACATGCTGACTAGTGGGAGTTATTACGAGAACCACATTTCCAAACTGAACAATGAATACCGATATTGAGTGGCACTCAGTCGTCAATTGTTGATATCACGGTGCACATCTGTCCCCAGGCGAACACTGAGCAAAGATTCAAAGGACACATGATAGTCAGAGTGAGACTTTCTCACACCCCTTGAGAAAATTAAGTGCAGATGGTAAGGGACAATCGAAGGTCTGTGAAAGGTATGATCGAGTTTCTAAATGTGTAGACGAACACTGTGTGAAAATGGTGAGAGGAATCATGTTGCATCACTGCTCCAATATGCAAACGTATCTTTACCACCAGTTGGAATTAAATTCCGAATTAATTTCTGTTCGTGCTGGCTCATCGCTGATAATCTCAAATCATTTATGGATAATTTAATATTAAACAGATGAATTGGAAGCTGAATCCAAATATTATTTTAATTACACATTAGGGAAAGTACCACAAAATATAGAAACATAGAACCTCGAAGCAGGAGTAGGCCATTCGACCCTCCGAGCCTGCTCCACCATTCATCTTGATCCTGGCTGATTGTCGAATTCAATATCCTGATCCGCCTTCCTCCCATATCCCTTGATCCCTTCAGTCCCAAGAGCTATAATTATTTTCATCATGAAATCAGACAACGTTTTGGCCTCAACCATATTCGGAGATAGTGAATTCCACAACTTCGCCATCCTCTGGGTGAAGAAATTTCTGCTCCCCTCAATTCTAAAAGGTTTACGTTTTTTCCTCAAACTGTGACCACTAGTTCTGGACTCCCCTACAATTGGGAACATTCTTTCTCAATCTAACACGTATAACCCTGTTAGAAGTTTCTAAATTCCTATGAGATCCCCTCTCACTCTTCTAAACTCCAGTGGATAAAATCCTAACTATTTAATCTCTCGTTGTCATCCCAGGAATCAGCCTTGTCAACCTTCGGTCTACTCCCTCCCTAGCAAGGACGCCCTTCCTCATAACAGGACCCCACAATTGCACACAATACTCCAGGTGAGGCCTCACCAATGCCCTCTACAGAAGCAGCCAAATAACCCTATTCCTATGCACAAATCCTCTCCCAATGAAGGCCTACATGCCATTTGCCTTCTTTATTGCTTGTCGTACCTGAGCGCTTACTTTCAGGGGCTGGTGCATGAGGAATCCAAGGTTTCGTTGATGCTCCATCTCTCACAATTTGCACCATTCAAGTAATAGTCTCTCTTCCTATTATTGCTACCAAAGTGGATAACCTCAAATTCATCCACAGTATACTGCATCTGCCATGCAGATGCCCACACACTCAGCCTGTCCAAGTCATGCTGAGCCATCTCTGCATCCTCCTCACAACCCACCCTCCCACCTAACTTTTTATCAGATGCAGATTTAGAAATAATACATTCAGTTACCGCTGCCAAATCATTAACATATAAGGAGTACAGTTGGGGTCCTAGCAGAAATCCTTGCCAAATCCAACTAGTCGCTGACTGCCAATCAAAAGAAGACCCAATTATGTCAACTTTTTGCTTCCGATCTGGTAACCAGCTTTCTATCCATCTGAAGGAATTACCTCCAATCCCATGTGCTTTAACTTTACATCATATTTGTTATGCGAGGCCTTGTCGAAAAATTCAGAAAGTCCAATAAACCACATCCACTGGTTCTCCTTGGTCAACCCGACTAGTTATATACTCAAAAAAAAACCCACACATGTTATTCAAACATTTAAATCCATGCTGTCTTTGTCTGATTATACCACTACGTTCCAAATGCCGAGTTATGAAATCCTTGATAACAGCCTCTGGCAACTTCCCCAGGCTCGAGAGGCCAGTTGGCCTACTCCTGATCCGATGTCTTAGAAGAAATCTTAGAATCTTAGAAAACCTACAGTGCAGAAAGAGGCCATTCGGCCCATCAAGTCTGCACCGACCACAATCCCACCCAGGCCCTACCCCCACATATTTACCCCCAATCCCCCTAACCTGCGCATCCCAGGACACTAAGGGCAATTTTAGCTTGGCCAATCAACCTAACCCACACATCTTTGGACAGTGGGAGGAAACCGGAGCACACGGAGGAAACCCACGCAGACACGAGGGGAATGTGCAAACTCCACACAGGCAGTGACCCAAGCCAGGAATCGAACCCAGGTCCCTGGAGCTGTGAAGCAGCAGTGCTAACCACTGTGCTACCGTGCCGCCCCAACATGTTATGTTCTTATGTATCATACAAAATCGACTTTTACACTATCTATTACCATTTAGTTATCTTTAAGTTCATGTTTGCAATGCATAATTTCAGCTTTAAAAAAGTTTGGGGAAATTGATGGGTTTCAAATTGGATAAACCTCCAGGTCTTGGTAATCTTCATTTCAGAGTACTTGAGCCCTACTGCATTAGCACCTCATTAATGACCTATTATCCAGCGAATTAGTCTGTAGACAAGGTAAGATGTATACATCTCGGCAGGCCAATATTCAGCAAGCGATAAACATCTATGATTCTAATCAACATCCATTCTTTCCTGCCTATTTACCAGGTTCTCCTAATTAAGATTCGTTTGTGAGGCACAGTTCACGTCAGCAGTCCGTGGTCTCAGATACAGTCTGTGCAGTACATGCAGCTGTACGGTACAACAATTAGTCCTGATACCCCATGCCGACACCATAGTTAAGAAAGCCCATCAATGCCTCTACTTTCTCAGAAGACTAAGAGAATTTGGCATGTCAACTTCGACTCTCAACAACTTTTATAGATGCACCATAGAAAGCATTCTTCCTGATTGTATCACAGCTTGGTAAGGATACTGTCTGCCCAGTACTGCAAGAAACTACAAAACATCATGAATGTAGCCCAATCCATCATACAAACCAGCCTCCCATCCATTGACTCTGTCTACAGTTCCCGCTGCCTCGGCAAAGCAGCCAGCATAATTAAGGACCCCACACACTCCGAACATTCTCTTTTCCGACTTCTTCCGTCGGGAAACAGATACAAAAGTCTGAGGTTATGTACCAACCGACTCAATAACAGCTTTTTCCCTGCTGCCACCAGAGTTTTCAATGGGCCTACCTCGCATTACCTTGATCTTTCTCTACACCCTAGTGATGATTGTAACACTACATTCTGCAGTCTCTCGTTTCCATCTCTATGAACGGTATGTTTTGTCTGTATAGCGCAAGAAACAATAATTTCCACAGTATACGTACATGCAATAATAATAAATCAAATCAAACGAAATCAGATCAAAAAATTCAGTGACAAGTGATGTATTTGTGACCATTTGCAGAGCTGGTTGGCTCAAACATTATCATTCATTGTTCATGCATTGTGTGGCATCATGTATGCAAATTATTAACTTCCATTGGAAGGAGTTGAGATATGCTAAAAAAAAAAGAGGAAACATCATGCTCTTTGCAATGAGCTTTTTTGTTATCAAAATATGCGTCTAAGTGCCCATCATGAAGGGTGGAATTCACCACCACCGAAGATAGTTTTGAACAAAATGTTATGTGATTTCAGTAAGAAATTAGAAATAGGTTTTGAGGCTAAAAATATAAAGAGAGATGGGATCAGATTATTTAATTTGATGATCGGTGACATATTGGTTCGCACTGCCGCCTCACAGCGCCAGGGAGCCTGTTCAAGTCAGGCTTTGGGTGACTCTCTGTGTGTAGTTTGCACTTTCTACTCATTTCTGCATGGGATTCCTCTGGGTGCTGTTGTTTCCTCCCACAGTCAAAAGATATGCGGGGTTGATGAATTGGCAATGCTAAATTGCCACTTGGTGTCTCACAGTATGTAGGTTGGAAGGATCAGCATCGGCACTTGTGTGCATTACCGGAGTGGGGTAGGGAAAGTAACTGGGTAAGTATTTTTTTCAGAGAGTCAGAGCAGATTCCAGGTCCAAATGACCTCCTTCTGCACCGTCGAGATTCTATGGTTCCATAATCAGCCATGGTAATAACAAATGCAGGAGTAAGATCAAATGACCGAATGGCCTGTTCCTGCCTCTATTTTCTGAGTACATTTCTACGGAATGCTAACGTCTACCCCGTTTCTCAAGTCATCATCGTCATAAATTGTCTGCTCTGTGACCTAATGCTTACACACAAGGAAGTGCTTTCCTTTGTTCCAGCTTAAGATTCATTGCCAATTGTACCAGCCTAATATGAGCACCGCCTGCGGCTAACAAATTTGCATGTAGTGTGTTTACTAGCACTTACAATGCCAGCTTTGTAAAGTGTGAGGTTATTATTCTTCTCAGCGACCGAGCATATTGGACTCTTCATCACTGAGAATCAGATGGGGGTTGTAAAAGCCACACGTTCAACAAGACATGCAAACAAGAGTGAGTCGTACAGAGTTCACAGAAATATAGGGAGCATATCAGGCCATTTTGCCTCTCCAGTTTTCTGTTGCATTGGTTTATTGTTACCTTGACAACATAGGCCCACATTTAAACATGATCCTGATTAACTTTGTCTAAGACGGTGTTTATGTCATCAACTTAGGTTTCGAAATTCCAATTCCCAATCTATATGCAGAGTAAAGTATCCCATGATCACATATGATCCTTTAGCATATCTGATTTCCTGCCTAATGTTTTTTTTTTCAACATTGCAACCACAGTTTGGTTGTCTTTATTGCAACCCCAGGAATGCCTTTTGTCAGTGTTGTTTCATAACCCGACCCACATAGGTTCCACATAATCGAATCTAATACCTTTCCTTATTAACGTATCAAAATCATCTTTGATCAAAAATATAACTCCACCACCTTTTCCTGTCTGTCCTCCCGAACCACTGAATGCTGTCGTGGTTCCCCAGGACGACAATTTATTCACATCAATTAAAACAGAGAGTCTGAGCAGCGATCTTCCAAGCAATAGACTTTATTTCTCAGCACAAGAGATAAAGTCGGGAACGTCCGGAACACTCCAAAGAGCCCTTGGGCTTACACTCTTTTATGTACATTTCAGCCTCATATCTCAAGATCCTCCTCTCCCTTTTACAGCCTGTCCTTGGTTGTTATCTTACCCTACAGCCCGACCTTTCTTTGGCCACCATTAGTTTTAGTTGACCCTTTATCTGTTTTCTTTGCAATTGGTCGCTCCCTGTTATATCTCTTTGTCTCTTAAACCATGGTGGTTATAATTCTTGCTCTTATCTGAACTTTTCTGTTTGTATAATAATCGTGGTTTTGCAGGCTAAGGCCGAATGTGTTTAGAAGAAAAGACATTCTCTCTGCTGATTTATGGTCCACTATTAAGTTGAACCACCGAGCAGTCTTCCTTGTTTTCTGAAGTGACTATTGTCTGCTTTCCTTAATTAGTGATTGCTATATTACTTCTCTAGTTTCTCCACTTTGATCATATCGACTACACTTGATTATATTAGGTCACACGAAGTTATTTTAGGTTATATACCCATCTCACTACTCACCTAAATCTGCTATATCATTTTACTAAAACCTGTGAATCTGAATTTCATACCTAGCTCATACAATATCTAATACAATTTCCCTTACAATCCCCCCTTTGAGGCTTCCCTAGCCTCATCCTAATTATCAAGTTCAAAGAATCCCCTTGCTCAATCCCATTTGTATTTCATTTTAATCACTTTTCCCAGGCGATGTGGAGGAGCCGACTATTTTGGTCAGGGATCAGTGTCCCTATTCTAACTTTATCATAATTTGTCTATCCCGGTTCTGATTTTTGGGTTGCTCCTCCAGATTGCCTGCCCCTGACAGTCATCAGCCAAAAACCTTCCCACTCTTGTCTAGGGAAGGGAAAAAGACTGATTCCTGTGTACAGACTAAGTTCTCCTGGTTTCGCGCGGACTTCAGCAAGGTGCTGTTGTTTCCACAAGGTGATCTTTCACTATTGTAGTTATTTTACAGAGTGACGAGTTTCAACTTCGACCAAGGTCATTGTGAATCCACTCAGCGGGGGCGGCTCAAGATTTTCCCATTCCTCTGTTTTTTCTCTCGAGCGTGAGCTGCTTAGCACCCGCGTCACCATCTGCCGCGCTGCCACTCTGGTAAGGAAGGATCTCAGGGCGGGTAAAAAACAACAAAATATCAATCCCAGAATGATTATTGTTGCGATTGCTACAGCTCCAGCTTTGGCAAACCACGCCCCCCATCTTCCTAATATTCTGTCCAGCCAACTCCATACCTCATGCCCAAACCCAGCATTTTCTTTCACTTCTTTCTTAAGATTTTTTAACTTATTCATGGCTTGTGTAAATGACCCTTCTGGATTAGTGTTATTAGGGATAAATGTGCAGCACTGATCCCCAAACATAACACACACCCCTCCTTTCTCTGCCAGGAGCCAATCTAACGCCTGTCGATTTTGCCACGCCATTTTGCTAGTCGCATCCAACTGCTCTCCTAAGGCCTCCAGGGCATCATTCGTATAATTAATAAACCTCTGCTGATTATAATAGATGTAATTGATCCACTCAGTATTCTTGCTGGGTGTGATCCAAACAAAGAGGGATTCAAACCCTGCAGCTATTTCGTTCCTAGCTTTGAACTCATTCGGGATGCCGCGGGGCTGTCCGATTGCGTCCAATTTTATCGTAGGGTCAGGGGTATATGCCCTCTTAATTCTTTGTGATTTAATTTTTCTTTCCACCGGTAGTATCACAGTGCTCTGGGCAAGCATAACTCGAGCACATAGTCCTTTCCAATTCTGTGGTAATTTTGCCAATAGCCCTTTCTCCGGGCCACAAAGCCACCAGAGATCGGCCAGTTGATTTTCTTGATAGTCTAACACATAAGGAGGGGGTGCCCATCCCCCTCCTGAGAGGATCAGATTAAGAGCATCGGTTATATTCCAAATCCTTTCACACTCTCCTGTGTAATTTCCCACACTACTTCCTGTGCTACTTTCCCTCCAATAGCAATCTTGGATTTGTAAGTTAGGCTCTACACTCCATTCCTTTGGGACCGCGTCCACTGCCGTTTTTGGCCACTTTGGACATCTGTGGGTCAAGTTGTAGATGCCCTTTTTTACCCCAGCAAACAGGATGCAGTGGTATTGACACAACGGCGGCTCACCTTTACAAAGGTTATCACATGCGTATCCGGAACAGTCTATCTTCTCATACGAGTAGTTCCGATTCCCTATCATATGATACCGTATATGTGTGGTATATGGACGGCAATTTTCCTTTCTCCAGCTTTGTTTCCTGGTTCTACAGTCTCCTGATCCCCATGGTATATCAGTTACTTGGGTGTTAGGTTTCTCTGATGCGCATACTACACACTCTTTCCCATCACTGTTTTTCTGACCTGTATACTCAGCCCATTTCCACCATTTGTTTTTCTGCGCTTTTCCCCAAATAGTATTTGTGCTCACTAATCGTTCACGTTTTATTCGTCTTAATACTCTATCTTCCTGATTCTGCACCCTGATGTCTTCTGTATCCCATTCTCCTTTTCTATGGGTCACGGAAGTCCCTAAGGGAAATAGTTTCCAAGTCCCAGGTGGGAAATGGGGCCCCTTCCCTGTCCTCACCTCCCTCGGCACCTTGACTAATAGGCTCAGGCTGGGCAGTTGTATCATCAGCCAGCTCATGTACAGAACTACTTTCATCATCCTCTATTCTTTTTGTTCTTCCTTGGCTCTGTTCCTCCTCCCCACGATTCTCCCCGTGTATTTCTATTTCTTCCTCGCTATCACTTCTATCCACTCTGTGTACTTCTTCAATTTCCCTTCTCTCCCCCACCCCTGGTACCGTTCTGGTACAATGGTTCAAGTGATACCACAGTGTACTGCCTTCTACTTGCAACGCCGTGGGAGACACTTTGTTGACTTCAAACGGTCCTTCTCGTCTCGGTTCGTTCCAACGTCTCCGGAACTTTCTGATGTATACTCGATCTCCAGGCTTGATCTGATGTTCTGTTACCGGATTCTCCTCCTCCTTGGCTTTTTCCTGTTCAAATATAGTTCTATGTATAACAGTTAATTGTTGTATATATTCTTTTGTGCTTTGATCTAAACATTCTAGCGTAGGACCTCCTGATCCCCTGATCTTAGGTACCGGCATTACTCTTCCTGTCATCATTTCATGTGGGCTGAAATGTGTGATTCTGTTTTCCTGACTCCTGTATTGCATTAGAGCCAATGGCAGAGCATCTATCCAGTTTTTCCCTGTTTCATTGCAAATTTTGCTTATTTTAGCCTTAAGGGTCCCGTTTGCTCTCTCCACCATTCCTTGGGATTGAGGGTGATATACGCATCCAAACTTCTGCTTTATTCGGAGTGCCGAGAGTGTCTCTCTCAGTGCCCTTCCTATAAAAGCAGATCCATTGTCTGAACTTAATTGCGTGGGTATGCCAAATCTTGGGATAATTTCTTTTGACAGGAAGTTAATCACCGTTCCAGATCCTTGATCTTTGGATGGCGTTGCTTCTATCCATCTGCTGAATCTATCAATAATCACTAGCATGTATCTTTTCCCTCTTACCACCTTTCCCATATCCACATAGTCCATGCATAGATGTTTAAATGGTCCTTCAGGAATGGGTATATGCCCTATTGGGGCAGTAATGCCCTTCCTGATGTTATTCTGAGCACACACCTCACACTGACTTAGTATGTAGTCAATCGAGTTTTGCAGGTATGGTGACCAGAATCCTTCCTTCTTGATCTTTCTAGCCACTTCTCCTCTTGCACAGTGGTCCACTCCATGCGCTTCGCTAATTAGTACGGTTAGTAATGATGTGGGTGCTATGACTAATCCCTCCCCAGTTCTCCATATCCTGTCCTGTTGTCCCTGTAGTGCTCCTCTATCTTTCCACATTGCCTTTTCAGCTACAGAGGTTTCCTCCTGTAACTGTGCTACATCCTCTAATGTGATGTGAGGTTCGATATCCCCCGTACCTGGCCCTGGGTGCGGCCTTGCTATTTCTACTGGGGCTATCGTAGCCTCAATGCATCCTGACGCTTCTTTAGCTGCCTTGTCGGCTTTGGTGTTTCCCTGTGTGATGCTGTCTGCTCCCTTTTTATGCGCCTGACACTTAATTATGGCTAATTCCCTTGGACCCATCATGGCCCTTATTAAAGCCCTGATTTGACCTTCGTGTTGTATTGGTCCTCCTCCGCTTTTCATAAATCCCCTTTGCTTCCATATTGCCCCGAACAGATGGCAGACCCCGTGGGCATAGGCCGAATCAGTATAAATTTCCACCGCTTCCCCGTTTGCTAGCTCACATGCTCTGGTCAATGCTTTAAGCTCTGCTAATTGGGCCGAACAGGGCTGTTCACATTTCTCTGCTTCTATGACTTCAAGTGTTTCCCCTTTCTGTTCAACTATGGCATAGCCTGCGTGGTTTCCTAAGTGATCCCTGTAACATGAGCCATCTACATACAGTATCCTTTTCCCTTCTGTCACTAGTCCCTCTGCTCTTCAATCTTTTCTCAGTTTCATTAATGTTTTTGCTTCTCTTAAGCATTCATGTTCTTCTCCTTCATGAGGTAATGGCATGTAATCAGCTGGATTTACTCTGTTGCACTTTATTATCGTGATATCTGGAAATGTGGTTAGCATTCGATAATGATGGATCCTAGCAGGTGTCAGCACAAATGTTCCTGCTCAATCAATTCAGCTACCTTATGGTATACATGTATGTTTATCGGATATCCCATTGTGACCGTGGCTGCCTTTTCGTACGCCCACCAAGCTGCTGCCAGGCCTTGATAGCACGGAGGGTATCCCATCGCTACGTCGTCTAGCTTGGTACTGTAATATGCTACAGCCTGCCTTCGTCTACCCTTGCAATTTTCCTGCATTAACATTGCTGTAGCAAATCCAGCTTCTCTGTTACTCACAAATAAGTCAAAGGGCTTGTCATAGGTCGGTAAGGCCAATGCTGGTGCCTGTGCCATTTCTTTTTTCACGTTTTCAAATGCGTCTGAAGCATCTTTATCCCATTTTAGTTTGGCTTTTAATTCGTCACACCCTGCCTCCTTCATTATCTTTCGTAGTGCCTGCGTTTTTTCGGCATAGCTTTCCACCCATTCTGAACTGAATCCTGTCATTCCCAAAAATGTCATCATTTGTCCCACCGTCCGTGGTTTCGGAACTTTTAGTACTGCTTCTATTTGCTGTGAAGCTATCTCCTTCTGTCCTGCTGATATTTCTCTTCCCAAGTATTCTACCTTTTTCTGGCACAGCTGCAGCTTTTTCCTGGAAACTTTATGGCCCCCTTCTGCTAGTCTTTTCAATAGTTTTAAACTATCCTTCCTGCATTGTTCTTGTGTTCCTGTGCATAATAATAAATCATCCACATATTGTATTAGTGTTCCTTCCAACTGTATTCCTTCTAAATCTGCTCTCAACACCTGATTGAATACATGTGGGGAATGTTTAAATCCTTGGGGCATCCTATTGTATGTGTATTGTTTCCCCTCGTACGTAAATGCAAAGAGATACTGACTTTCTTGAGCTAGTGGCACACTAAAAAATGCCGAACATAGGTCTATTACAGTAAACCATCTACTTTCAGGTGGTATATTTGTCATCAAGGTATAAGGGTTTGGAACCTCTGCTGGCATATCTTCCACTACCTCATTAATTGCCCTTAGATCATGCACCAATCTCCATTTTTCTCCGTCCGCCTTTTTCACTGGTAGTAGCGGTGTATTACACCTGCTCCGGGTTTCTTTTAATACCCCTGCTTCTATCAATCCCTTAATTGTCCCTCTAATTCCTTCAATTGCTTCTGTCTTGATTGGGTATTGCGGCCTATACGGCCCCTGACGTCCTATCTTTAATCTGACTTCAACTGGATTAGCGTTTTTGACCCTCCCTACATCCGTGTCCTGTCTGGACCACAACTCCTGCGGGAGGGAGTTCAAATCCTGCTCTAACCTCTCTCTCCACTCCAGTTCCTGTTTCTCGATTTGCACTCCTATTGTTATCTGCTTCGGTTTCCCAAGCATTTTAACATCCAAAATTATTTTCGTCATTTGTCCATTGCTGGACGTCCAAATATCTACATTGTCTGTCTGGACAAATTCTAAATCTTGTGCTCTCAACACCATTGGTCCTAGGTCTTTTGATCTGTATCCCGGATTCACTTTCAATGTGACATGTGGCTCCGCCCCAGATACAGAGAACCATTTGTTAACCCATTCATTCCTAACGATGGTGAGGGCTACTCCCTCTAGTCCGATTAAAATACTTCCTGACTTTATTTCCTGTTCTCGTCCTGCCTCCCTTTCCCATTTCTCATGTATCTCAGGTTCCTGCCCTTCATCAAATATCATTGTACTGTGTAATTCTGTTCTTGGCCATTTGGCTTGTGGAACCCAAGTGTTTATAAGCTTTCCCCAAACTTCCCATATCTGTTTTTTAACTTGTTCCTCTATATCTCCCAACCAATATACATTAACCCCTTCCTTTCCTGGTATTTCAAGTGGATACATTCCCATCAAATCAATTCCTTGTTCAGTGCATTCTAATTTCAGTCCTAAACCTAGGATTGCATCCCTTCCCAATTGATTTAAAGGAGTTTTATCACATACTAAAATAGGTACATGGGTTGTCTTATTTCCAATGGTAACAGGCACCGGCGTCGTCATTCGAGCTAATGTTACTTTCCCCGAGAACCCCACAGTTTTTACAAACTGGTTTGACAATGGTAAGTGATCCGCATATTTCGTTTGCATGCACGTACATGTGGCGCCGGTGTCTATCATCATGGGGACCTCGATCCCTCCTACTCTAACGTTAACTATAGGTTCCTGCTCTGCAGTTTCTGTTATCTGTACGTACTGTCCTACCATTTCGGGGTTCTCTGGGCCTCCCTATGGGGAATTCTGATGGTTTACCGGCCCTTGAAACATCGGGATGCTGTTTGGCGATCCTTGGATCAGTTGTTGGCCTGTCTGCTGCTGGTTTTCTCTCTGTCTGGGGAAATTCCGCGGGCAATTCCTTTTTATGTGCCCTGCCTCCCCGCACCCCCAACACACACCTGAAGGGCCAGGCAATGGTCCCTGTCTCGGAGTCTGATAATTAACCTGTCCCTGTCCTCTCTGATTCTGATAGGGTGGCCTACCACCTCCCTGTCCTTTCCCATTTCTATTCCAGTCAGTCTGACTTTGCAGGGCGTATGGGTTTTGATAATTTAGGCCATAGGCTCCTGGGTTCATGGACAGTGGGAAGGCAGAAATGTTATAGGTTATGACGGGCTGGCCTCCATCTCCGCTCCCCCCTTTGATTAGTTCAGGTATTTTCTCTGGCTTTTGCTCCACCATCATTGGTGCTATTTTTCTGGGTGCGAGGTCCTCTTTTGCCTTCAGTTTATCCTTGCTTTTGATCTCCTCCAACTGTGCCTGAAGGAGTTTATGTTGTACCTCCTTCAGCTGTTTGTCTGCATTCTTTTCATCTTTGCGATGTCTCTCTACTGCATGGGCAACATAATCCACAAACTCTCGGTAATTTTTTGAGTCCAAGCCCACCACTTCCTCCAGCCTTGTCTTAGCTGGGGCTGGCAAGCCCTCTAGGATTGCAGCCCGGAACATGGAGTTGGTCAGTGGGTCTATTAGAATGTCCCTCTCCGTGTCCCTTCTCCACCTTTTTATTTGATTCTCCACATACACCACTGCATTCTCCTCCTCACCCAGTGGCTCTCCCTTTAGGGTTTTTACATCCATTCGATTGGGGTACATATCCCGCAGTGCCTGCCAGATGACTTGGCGGTACTGGTCCATTAGTGTCCCATCCACCGCTGGGTCATAAGCTGCGGTCGGGATGCCAGCACGTCTCATTACTTCCGCCATTTGGTCCATTCCTAGCACCTTTGTCAGGAGAGCTTTGATGTCGCCCAGTGCCATCCTTTTTCCCACCATCCCTGCCTCCAACTGTCCAATCCACCTTCCAGCCCCATCCAAAATATTGGGTAATTCATTAATTAAATTAGGCAAATCCTGACCTGACCAAGGGATATACTGCGGTCTGCCACCCTTCAGAATCACCGGGAATATCCTTTTCCCTTTCCTATTTATAACTGGAAATTTTACAGGTGGGTGCCTTTCCCGCATTGATTTTCCTTGCTCCCCTAACACCGATTGGCTCTCTTCGTCTTCACTACTTTCTTCTGTTTCTCCTTCCATCTCTCTCGCCATTCTACTTTCCTCTGGGTGCTTCCACCTCCATGCTTTCCCCCATTGTTGTCTGTCTGGCTCTCTGCACACTTCCCAGCGCATCCCCTCTCCGCTCCTTTCTCTTTCTTTTTCTTCTCTGCTCACTCCGACTCTCTTTCCTTCTATTTTTCCCTGTGATGTCTCACTTCCACACTCGTGAAGATCATTTACTGTTTTCCCCTCATATTCTTTTCTAACATTCTTTCCTCCCTCTTCTCGTTCTTTTTCCTTTTTCATTACCTTCTTTGCCCATTCCAAAAGGTCTACCACCTTTACTTCGTCCTCCAACTCCTTCCTCCTTTGATTCAGCTCCTCCAAAACCTCTTCTGTTTTCCTAGCTGCTTCCTCTATACCTTGTTTCTTTTCTCCCTCCTTTCGTGCCCATTCCTCCTTCGTCATCTGTTCTATGTCATATTCTCCCTCAAAATTCATTTTGCCTGATATAACTGGGTACAGTCCCGTGAAGCTCTGTTTCTCTAAGTATGGGGGTGGGGCTACGTTTGGATCTTCCAATTTTGCTTTTTCCTCAAGTTGTACTGGCATCTGCATCCTACCTCCCCTCCATACCCCTCTTCTCTCTTTCCCTTCTTGTTGGAATAGGGCTAATATCTCTAACTCCTTTTCTCGCTTTTCCCTTCTTTTGCTCGTTTTATCCTTAATCTTATAATTCTTTATCATTCCCTTCTGGTCCTCACACCTCTCTATGGACCATGTGCCTTCCTCCGGCCACTGTGTATTGGTCTTATTTGTTCTTTTGGCCCATTTTTTAGAGACGTGTTCTATATCTCCCCTAAGGGCTGGGAACTTATCCCCTAATATCTCCACTGGTGTCTTAACTTGGTGCGCCATTACTCGTCTTTTTGGATCACTGTCACAATTTTTGTCACTTAGTCTGTCAGAGTTAGGTATCACAGTGATTATTACTTGCTGTATTGTTTTTCCGTGCTCAGTCCCCTGTTTACCTTTCCTTTGGATTTCT
Organism: Mustelus asterias; assembly: GCF_964213995.1. Lineage (NCBI taxonomy): Eukaryota > Metazoa > Chordata > Chondrichthyes > Carcharhiniformes > Triakidae > Mustelus > Mustelus asterias. The sequence continues at coordinate 281,027 of NW_027590088.1, read as the reverse complement.
TTTGCCAATATCTGTAATTCTAACCGGGGTCCTGATATCCACTTCCCCGTAGTCCCCTGTCCCGGCACTATCTTCCTCTCCCGGGCCAGAGGGTAGTAGGTTTTCACTTGCTCGTCTATGTGTATAAGAATCCTGTATCGGTCAGATCCCTTTATTAATTTCTCAAGGGTTTCCAATTTTATTTCGTCTATCCAATTCCTATCGACTACTCTTTCCCAATTTACATATGGCCACTCATTCTTTATCTCCTCTAAGTTAATTATGTGTGTAATCTTTTTCCAATCCAGTGTTGCTTCCGTTTTTGTTATTATTCAAAGATTAGTTATTTTCAATCTTGTCACCAGGCAGTTTTGTCAGGGTAATTTTTCAAGTTGTTAGTTATTACCCTACCTATATTCCGACTCTCTCTCTTATTTCTGTCCTTCACGCTGTTTTCTCAGACCAGTTTGTTCAAATTGGTCTTTTACTTCCTCTATTCTAGCTGCTCCTCCCCTTTCCTGTGCTTTAAATCCACTCCTGTGCTTTTGACTACTGTATTAGGTCAGAGAGCGATCTCTCACTGATCTCTCTCCCTCTCGGTTGACGTCCCTTACCCGAGGTCCTGGGTAGGTTTGGACTGGTAGGTTTTCCCACACTTACTCTCTTCTGGGCAAGTCGTGACCTGAAAAACCCGCTCCAAACCGCTCGACTTAACCTAATTGCATTACTTTAGCTTTCAGCCTTTTTCCCGTCTCACTTTTTACCCATTCACAGACAATACAGTATTCGCAGCGCGCTTTTGCATGCAAAAATTCTGCTCTTCAGATCAGACTCAGTCTCTCAAAATGTTTTACACAATTTGGTTTTACCTGTGCAGGATATCTTTTTGGGTTGGGGAGATCCAGGACCAGCAGAGAGCCGGGCGCACCGGGCCTCGAGAAAACCCCTTTCTGACAACAAGGATTTACATGCATGCAAGTCTGCTTACCTTGTTGACAGAAGGCCGGCTGGGGACCTCTCGGTTCCGGTTGGACCACCGTCTCCGCCACTCCTTCCAGATGCTTTTCTGGGCGATCTCTCACCAACCCTGCTAAGCAGCGCCAATTTTGTCGTGGTTCCCCAGGACGACAATTTATTCACATCAATTAAAACAGAGAGTCTGAGCAGCGATCTTCCAAGCAATAGACTTTATTTCTCAGCACAAGAGATAAAGTCGGGAACGTCCGGAACACTCCAAAGAGCCCTTGGGCTTACACTCTTTTATGTACATTTCAGCCTCATCTCTCAAGATCCTCCTCTCCCTTTTACAGCTGTCCTTGGTTGTTATCTTACCCTACAGCCCGACCTTTCTTTGGCCACCATTAGTTTTAGTTGACCCTTTATCTGTTTTCTTTGCAATTGGTCGCTCCCTGTTATATCTCTTTGTCTCTTAAACCATGGTGGTTATAACTCTTGCTCTTATCTGAACTTTTCTGTTTGTATAATAATCGTGGTTTTGCAGGCTTGGGCCGAATGTGTTTAGAAGAAAAGACATTCTCTCTGCTGATTTATGGTCCACTATTAAGTTGAACCACCGAGCAGTCTTCCTTGTTTTCTGAAGTGACTATTGTCTGCTTTCCTTAATTAGTGATTGCTATATTACTTCTCTAGTTTCTCCACTTTGATCATATCGACTACACTTGATTATATTAGGTCACACGAAGTTATTTTAGGTTATATACCCATCTCACTACTCACCTAAATCTGCTATATCATTTTACTAAAACCTGTGAATCTGAATTTCATACCTAGCTCATACAATATCTAATACAATTTCCCTTACAATGCCCCTCAATGTTTAGTTCCCATCCTTGTTGTGAGGGAAGGAATTGCCAGAATCTGTCCCAGCGGCAGTGAATGAAATGACAAGTCAATTCGAAGGCAGGATTGTCTGTGGCCTGCACAGGAATTTTCCGTTAATTGTGTTAGCCTGAGTCTGCAGCCCTCCTTCATCAATGTGCTGGAGTTCACGGGTTTGGAATGTGATCTTCAAGGAGGCCTGGCGAGTTTAATTTTAATGAACAGTTCATTTTTTCAAAATACTTCATGAATCCCTCCTTCATTAGAAATATATGGTCAAATGTCATTGACACAGGTTTTCTTTTTTATCAAATCATTTTTGTAAATGTGGATTCTGAAACTTCTTCATATATTGGGCCAGTGGGCTGACGAATGGCAGATAGTGATTAATTTAGATGAATGCGAGGTGATGCATTTTGGTAATTCGAACCAGGGCAGGACATACTCAGTTAATGATAGGGCGTTGGGGAGAGTTACAGAACGAAAAGATCTAGGGGTACATGTTCATAGCTCCTTGAAAGTGGAATCACACGTGAACAGAGTGGTGAAGAAGTCAATCGGCATGCTTGGCTTCATTGGTCAGAACATTGAATACACGAGTTGCTGAAGTTGTGCAAGACATTGGTAATGCCGTTGAACATTGTGTACAATTCTGGTCACCCTGTTATAGAGAGCATATTATTAAGCCAGAAAGAGTGCAGAATTTGGATGCTACCGGGAAATGGTGGTTTGAGCTATGAGGAGAGTCTGAATAGACTGGGACCTATTTCTCTGGAGCACAGGAGGCTTAGGGGTGATCTTATAGAGGTCTATAAAATAATGAGGGGCATAGATCAGCTGGATAGTCAATATCTTATAGCGGTCTATAAAATAATGAGGGGCATAGATCAGCTGGATAGTCAATATCTTATAGCGGTCTATGAAATAATGAGGGGCATAGATCAGCTGGATAGTCAATATCTTAGCCTAAAACTAAAGGGCATAGGTTTAAGGGGAGAGATACAAAAGGGTCCAGAGGGGCAACTTTTTCACATGGAAGGTGGTGACTGTCTGGAACCAGCTGTCAGTGGTAATAGTAGAGGCGGGTACAATTTTATCTTTTAAAAATCGTTCAGGCAGTTACATGGCTGGCTATAGAGGGAAATGGGCCAAACGCGGGCAATTGAGACTACCTTCGTGGTTAAAAAAGGGGTGGCATGGATCAGTTAAGCCGAAGGATTTGTTTCCATGTTGCAAACCTCTCTGACTATGACTCGAACCATGGTGACATTTGAAATCAAAAAACCTAGTTTGCTAGCACAGTGCCGTGTTGTAATTCCATGTTATTACTTAGTATGGAAACCCTGTTCTCCAGTTATCTTCATCAACCTCCCTCATTATCAAATTCAGTTAGACGATGTGAATGAGTGTTTAGCACTGCAGTTGGATAGTAAATTGCCCCATCTTGGGCTCTCCTTCAAATGCAGAACGATGTCTGTTGGGCGTGCCACTTCATTCCTTGCGTCTTGATTTGGATGACCGGGTCGATTTTCAATACACAGATATTCGGGCAATTGGGACAGGAAGTCCCAGGTGTCTGTATGATGCGGAATCAGGATTTGCTGTCTTTCCTTCGCTTTTGTGCTCCGGCTCTGCCTCATCATTAACACACTGAGACACAAAATGTGATTCAGAATGACGGACGTGTGGTTAGCATGTAAAGTAATTATTGGAAGCTTTCTTCTCACTCAATACCATGCTACCATGTGCAAGGGAAAAGAGAGCTGTTTGTAATATGAGAACAAGTGCAGCGAATACAGGCCCGAAGGCCTGTTGCAGTGTTCAGTGTCTCTTCAGCAGTGTAGAAAATTACATCATTAAACCAATTTACAACCTGAACATTTAGTACCCGAATTTAACAAAAAAAATCGACATGTATCCTACCATTCCAAAACGACATAGCCAACAACGTACTGCCTGTTTACCTGTGATCATGTGACTTCTGACATTAAACTGAAAGGTCCTAATCTGATTTTAAAGCTTATTTCCACTCAGTAATGGCAACATATGGTCACCACATAATGGAACTTGATAGCATCTGCCCATTAATTCTCATCCTGCGACAATGTGGTGACACTTAGTATTGACCATGACACACGAACTATCCGATACATAATTGTGTGATTAGTCCATTTGGCAGCAAATTTTGAGGTGGCTCAACACCAAACACTATTCGTACATTAAAAATATCTATATCCAGATATTCCTAGTTGACACCCCCAATAGTTTTCCATTGACGTGTGTGTGATTGGGCGACTCCTGGCATTAACAGTGATAGAAACAAATGTCATTTTAGAGTCATGTCACCGGGGAGCAACACACTCAGTTTTTTTAAAGACATGGCCAATAAATTATTGCATCATGTTTCAGTCGCTATTTCAGTACTGACCCTCATACAACGCGTCACTCCCTCCATAATGACCTTCGAAACTTGAGGTGCTCCATTAGAACTGAGGCTCTGATACCACACGACAGGAACATCTCTTTAGTGCTGACATTTCTGCTTTCACCAATTGATTTAAGGGCGCTAATTAAGCCAATGTTTCATTTTCCAGGGTCGGACGAGTGTCACTTGGGTTAAAATTCGGTGGGAATCATTCTCACTGCCCAGCGTTCTGTGTTGCGAGGGAACAGGAGAAAGGTACATCCGTGGTTTATATTAAATGAAATCCCATGACGTCAAGATGTGTATTGTTATTGTCTGGAGTTAACGACAGGGTGATTGTTGACTGATTTGCATTCATGTTTATTGCATAATGCCCACAATAAAGGTAGTCAATATGATTTTGTAAATGTATAATTGCTTTCACGGAGGCAATTTTCTTCAGAGTGACATGTGGCTGCCCGCATTCTATAAATTGAGTGCTCGGCTTCCTCCTATCATTCTCCCACTCGATTGTTTGGTTCAGTAAAGTCACGTCTTTAAGTCAGTACACTGCATTTCATGAGTCTCTGTATTAGCTTAAGATTAGCAATTCATAGCCTCGGGAGGAAAACACTCGTCGACAATTTGGCGCTGCTGAGCAGGGTGACGTCGCTGTCTTCAGGTAGCAGGACAAGACTCCGAAGTGGCGTGAGTATGCTTTCTCATTGACCACCCCAATTAATTACAAGAGCCCCTGTGAGGCAGTCAGAACCATAAGTTGACTCATCTGAATCACTGCGAGGGGTTTTGGAGCACAGTGTGACTGTTAAGCGAAACCACACTGAAAGAGGGGGAGTGTGGACGCACACACACCATCTGCCCTGAACAGCGGTCCCAGAGAGACGCGCAGTCAGAGAAGACTTGAGGAGTTGGAGGCGCTCAGTACAAAGGAACAGGAATGAGAAAGACCCTGGATCGCTTCAACAGCAGAGCCAGAAAACAGAAACAGGCCGCACCCGAGGAAAGTGTCCGAGAAAAATGACACAGCCGCAACGGCAGCAGATTGAGATCAGTGGCTCAATGGAGAGGTTAGCGCTGAGGGGTGCTCCGAAGTTAAAAAGAGAGTGCTAGAAAGAGAGTGCGAGTGCTCAGAGGAGGGGTCGGGGAAACGAGAGTCCAAGGTACAGCAAAGTAAAGTGAGTAAAAGTAAAGTTTTTAACTCGTCACAAGTAGGCTTACATTAACACTGCCATGACGTTACTGTGCATATCCGCTCGCCGCCACACTCCGGCGCCTGTTCAGTTACACCGAGTGCCAATTAATTGTGGGCCAATGCACTTAACCAGCATGTCTTTCGTGGGCTTTGGTGGATTTAGAGCGTGGCTCAAGGAGTTAAAACACAGAGAGAGAGAGAGGGAGGGAGAGAGAGACAGAGAGAACAGAATTTGGACAGCTTTTGTCATCCGTTCTGCCTGTGACAAAAGAGTGCAGGTTGGAACGGTCAGAGCGCCCTCCTGTGGCCTCTTGTAGTAAAACAGACAGTTATGATGCAAATAGTTTTGATTTGACTTGTAGTTTCTTGAAGTCTGAGAATTGGGCAGGAACCGTACCAAGCTGTCGTACACACATAAAGAATAGAGGGTGAGTAACTGGTGAAATTTCGAGCTAATGGAGAGAAAATCACAGTGAGAAATGGCGTATAATACAACACTCTAGAATCAGACAAAATCTTGTATTCCTCAATTTTGTGGAGCAATGAATGGCAAAAGTCATAATTTAAAAAGGAGGATAAGAATTCCACACAGATTTGGGTTCTTTGTGTCTGCATTAGTCTAAAAGTGGCAAAACGTTGCATCTGACATGTGGTAAGAAGGTAAGAGAGTCTTCAGCAGGTTTGATTGAGAATTGGGGTATTTAAACTTGATTGTAATAAATCTAGTTTTGGATTAATCTTAACAAAGTAATGAAAGGGATTACTGTTTGAATTAGTGATGACGTCCACGCCCATTTGTGAAAATGTACCACTGAAACAAGAAGAGAGTGAACGCATTATGTCCCAGACAGAATGGATATTTGTGCTTTCAGATATTGTAGTAGCTTTTTACTATAGTAAAATTATTAGCTTATATCAAAATCTATCGGGGGAGTGGGGGGAGGGGGGGGAGCATTTCGGCATTTAGCGAAGGGTTACATAAGATAGAATGGGAATGTGAGTTTAATGATTAACAGATTGTTAATAAGAAAGAGATGATGGAAACGACCCAGTGGAATTAAACTTAAAGGAAAGGAACAGGTTAGCAATGTACAGATGAGATGTGAGAAGTGAACAGGTTAATAAAAGAGACTTTTAAAGGGATTCTAAGAAGTAAAACGCAGTTTAGGTGATAGCTTTGGATGAAGGAGCAATCTTTTAAAAAGAGATAAGATGGACACTAATGGACAGTTGGAAGCTCACAAAACTGTTTTCTGAGTTTGGAATCATTCTTAACAAATGATGTTATTTAAGAAAATGAACGAGCAACCAAAATAAGTTACTGCTCGGCATCAAATTGAAAGGTTTGATTTCTGTTTCAAAGATGTCGAAGTTGGTAAAAAAAAGAAGAATTCCAGAGGACCGCAAGAAGGTTATATTTTGCGGGCAAATACCCCTGAGCGGGAAGTGCTAAGATAAACATTGGCGCCTTTTAACTATTGCAGGAATAATGTGAAAGATTATGAAGCACTTGTAAAACCCTTACCAGATTTGATTAAAGGTGGAAGAGCCAGTGGTGCAAAGAATGGGATGCGAATGAGAAACATAACTGTGCAACTTTTAGAAGCAGGGAAGTTAAAAAGGAGTTTCTCGTGGAAGACGTTCAAAGTGGGAGGCAAATATTTGGCCAAGTCGATCAACATGTAGAGATCAGCACGGATGTAAGGGAAACCACTGCAGGAGGGATAACAGTGCAAGGAATGGGGTATGAAAGTATCGTGGAAGTGAGAGAGGGAGCGATTGATCTGTTTGTAGATTGAACAAGAAAGTGTGTCAATGCTGAACACCACATGACATGGGCAGTGTGGAATGATGAAGGAACAGTGATTGCAGGAGAACAAATCCTCGGGAGTAATTCAGCATAAGTAGCAGAGTTGATAGCTTTAACCAATCTAATCAAGATTTAACTTCATGCAGCTCACAGTCCCTTTTAAACCACAGTAATAAAAGTACACACCCACATGAGGATTTCCACCAAGGCCCAAGAAAGAAACAGTAGAGCCGATCAGGCAGCTAAACAACCTGTTAGAACAGAATTTGGAAGGAATTCAATAAGCAAGTCAGGCAGCAACACAAGCCAGTGGATTCACCGACATTGATGTGAAACAGATACAGGAACATGTGTCAAAGAAAGAGAAACAAGAATGGCAAAACAGGGAGGACACAGGGGTCAGGGTGGCTTCTGGAGAAGGGAAGACAGAATGATAGCCCCAGAAGTAATGTGGTAGACATTATTGCAGGCATAACATTGATTTGCACACACGGGTACCGACCACCTGTACAATGATGAGGAGGTATGGCAAGATTGTCAATTGTGTCTGCAGTGCGCCCAAGTGGAATCAGGTCATCAATTCAGTGTCAAGATGGGTAATCAATCACGGCCTAGAATAACATGGGAAAATGTACAGATGGATATTACGGGGTCCTTACCCAGAGTCCAAGGGAAGACCTATTACCTGGTCATCATTGATCAGTTTACTCGTGGGTAGAAACCTTCCCATGCAGAGTTCCTGTCCAAACAGTGGCTTTGATATTCGTAAATGAGGTAATAACCAGGTGGGATATGCTGTTTCAGTAAGATTCAGGTCAGGGAAACCACTTCACAGAGAAAGTTTTAAGGGAAGCCTATAAAATATTGGGAATAAAGCAAAGGTTTCAGAGACAGTGCCACTCCCAGACTTCAGGAATGGTAGAACAGATGAACAGGACATTGAAGAACAGTGTAGAAGGGAACCATTGGTTGCAGGCATTACCTATAATATTGTTATGACAGAGAGCTACTCTTTCGAACGGACGGAGGTGAACTTGAAATCAGCCGAGGTACAGTGTTTCAGTTTATGAGAGATTTAATTGTTCGCTTACATTCTCTTAAAAGACAAGCGGCTACCTTAGCAATGAGACCGGCTGAAACTAGCAGAAGAGCACACCCCTAAGTTATCTACACCAGGGGATAAGGAAATGGTGAAACTGATGGCAGACAGGAAAGGGTTGGGAGTCAAGTGGGGAGGCTCTCATAATGTAATCATAGCAGGATAAACATGCGCCCTCATTGATTAGAAACCCAGGCCACGGTGGTGGCACTGGAGTCAGTTAAAACCATATCGCAATGAGTAATCCCAAAGTGGTAACTATCAGTATATCACCCGGGTGGATATGTAATCCTACTGAACAGGGGATAATAATGGCTCTCGTAGCAGCTTGAGAACTTCGCTGAACTAATTTGAATTTGTAGATTTGCAATTTGATTAAGTCGGTTAATAGCGCAAAATGATCAGGGCGCATTAGAGGGGAAGAAATTAAAATGATTATATTGATTAAAAAATGACGTACTGCTGCGAGGCATCAGATTTATGTTTCACAAATTGAACCCAGGAACGCGCACGACAATCAGGACAACGGGAGCGCACCCAACATTGATAACAAGAAGACCGCGTGATTCTAGTGCGAGATAGAATTGAGATTTGTTCGTTTAAAATTGACCAACGGTGGAAACTTGTGTAAAGGGAGTATGATAGCAATTGTTGCAGTGAATGCATGTGTTCCCATTTTTTTCTGGTAGTGTATATGCAGATATTGGCTCAAACGCAACCAGCATCCAAGATCATTCAATATCTTCTTCTGGAAACACAGGTTAATACTTATATTTGGCAAACACATACGGACCTTACATATTAGAATTTTCAAGTTAGGAGTTAAGGGAGTAGTTTCACAAAGTGAGGCTTGTGCAGGAATGCTAACTCTATGTTGGAGTGGATACCTGTTTATAATTTAATATGAGCAGCCGCTCCTCTAAATTTAGAGCAGCCAGTACCTACACCGAGAGAAATATATTGCACAGGGAGGTACTGGGGAAAACTTAGGGATAAGCCAACGTGATTATACACTAAACCGAAGGATTATGCTATGCCTGAGCTCAATCAGTAATGACCAGCCATGTTATATACCGTATTGCTTCAGTGAACCATCATACCTATTCAACTCTAAATGGTAAATTGGATTCATGGAGATAGAGCCTACGTTTGGCGCCCTGCTGGATGGAAGAGATCTTTTCACCTTGGAGAAACTTCTGTACATATATAAACTCCGTTGTCTGACAATAGGTCGGGGAGCTATGACAGAAGGAGAACGATTTTTGGCATTATTTTTCCCCAATATGGAGCGGTTAGAACAATGTGAGTGCTACATTGGGAACAAGTTGCCAATATAGGCGCTGCCCTCGTGAAAATCAATGGTGAGATTGTTGCCATGCATGCGGATTGGACTAGGATGGCATTGGGTTGCGTCTCGGCAGCAAGTGGGTAGGTGGGGGGGGGGGGGGGGGGACGGGGACGGGGACATGTGCAGTAATTGGATCAGCATGTTGCACTTGCATCCCAGACAATTCCAGAAACATAGCTAATCAGGTTGCAAACATCAAGAAGGAGATTGAGAAACTCAAAGACCCTGAATCATGTAAGTTAGTTGTTTGGCTCTCAGGCTGGAAAGGCTCTCTGGAAACATTGAGACTGCAAGGGATTATATTATTTCCATTGTGATCCTAGTGTTAGCAGTAATTGTACAGCTGATCAAATATGGATGTGCACGATTTTCAGAGCCCACAGGAGTACATCATCAGCGACGACAGATGGGTAAGGAAGAGGAAAATCCGAAAGTCGAAATATTTAGCAAGGTCTAAGATTAGTTACTTAGAAAAATCTATTTAGTGGCCTTAGTTGGTCCTTGGGCAACGGCCAAGAGGGGAAACTGATGTGGGGGGTGGTGGGGGGGGGGCTATTAGGCTAATAAAAATACATAATCATAGGTTTAGGAGCACTAATGCAATATTGACTTAAGAGTGAATGATATTGGCCTATGAGAACGCAAGCAAGGGTTTTTGCTATCGAAGACAGCTCCATATGATTAACAAATATTTCAAATTATTTTAAAATTATAACATGGATGTGGTTTGGTTCCAGTGACATTTTGTGAAGCTTCCGTCAATGATAAAATACAGCAGGCCCTGGTGGGAGAGGTATTGAGAAATAATAGTTCCACTGAAGAGGAGTTATGTTATCAGCAGTGGTCGGGGACAAGATGGCTGCCAATGCCAATTTATGCATAGAGTTATACAGCTCCAAATTGATAACGCAGGTGGAAGGCAGGCATGAGGGATTTCTAAGGATCAGACGAGAGTCACGTGGGCTCAATTCGTTGGGAATTATCCTCCTGTTTGATGTCCAGCGTCTCACGTTGCGAGGCAAAAGGGGGAGGGTATTGTCCGTAATTAAGAACAAATGAAATCCCATTCGGTCATGAAGTGCATTGTTGCTGGTTGGAGTTAATGGCAGGACGATTATTGACAAATTTGTCTTAATAATTATTGGATTGTGTCCACCAGAAACGTGGGCAACATGATTTGGTAAATGCATAATTGCCTTCACGGGGGCACTGTTCTTCAGAGTGACATTGTGCTGCCTGCATTCTATACCTTGAGCTCTAGATCTCTTAAACCATTCGTCCATTCGATCGCTGGTTAAATAAAGTCACGTATAAAAAATCAGTACACAGCATTCTATGAGTCTCTGTATTAGGTTAAGTAGCAATACATAGCCTATAGAGGAAAATCCCCGCGTACAGACACAAGGACAGTGATTTCTGAGCATACTTGTGTTTTATTTTCAGGTGCTGTATTCAGGTTTAATTAGGGAGTGCCTTGTGTAAGACTGGCTCTTTCAGAGGCTGAGAATTCCTGGGAGCGGAGGGAGTCACGCAGTGTGGTTTACAAGGTGTGATTCAAACAAAGCTTTTGGAATTGGTAAAACTGTTGCAATTGCCATTAACTGACAGTGTAAGGAAAGGGGAGATAATTGTGGCGACAGCGCAGCATTTAAAATTGCCAGAAAAAGCAGCCAGAATCTTTGGAAATGATTTGAATTCAATTAAAAATTGAACAACTTGAACAGGAAAACAAAGTAAAGCCGTTTGAATTGCAACAAGAGAAAGACATGAGGCTGCTTGAAATACAGATCAGGGAAGAAGATAAAAAATGATTGCCTTAGCAGAAGAAGAAGAAAAGGAGAGAGAATGTGAATTTCGGAAACAGGACGTCAACATTGAGCGTCAGATAAATTGGTGGAAGTACAGTGAAAAGTACAGGTTGAATGCAATGAGGAACTCAGTGAAATGGAGCAAAACCTTCGCAGTCAAAGGCTTGGTGGGGATCTATTCAAATATGTTCAAGCCTCTCCAAGGTTTGATGAGAAGGCTTTCGAAGTATTTTTCATTTATTTTGAGCAAGTGGCTGAACAACTGAAATAGCCACAGATCACATGGGTATTACAGATTCAAACAAAGCTGGTAGGTAGAGCTCGTGAAGTGTTTGCATCAATATCAGGGGAGATTTTTGGGAATTATGATATGTTTTTTAAAGAACTATTTTAGTTGGATTTGAACTCGTGCCAGAAGACTACGGTTTAGCAATCTAAGGAAAGAACCTGGCCAAATGTATATAGAATTTGAAATAATTAAATAGAGTAATTTTGATAGGTGGATAAGAACTTTGAAATTGGACCAGACGCATGAAGCTCTTATTGAAATGATTATTTTGGAGGAGTTGGAAAATGCACTTCCTGATGTCGAGGGAACTCATGTAGAATTGCAGAGGATTAAAACTGCGAAGTTAGCAGCAGAAATATCAGACGATAATGAATTAGTTCTTAAATAAAAGTTTGGTTTCCGACATCAGTTTCAGCCAAAGAGGGAGATAAATTGGGGAGAAGAGAAATACTTAAGTGGTAAAGGTAAAGAACGTCTTGTGGGAGAATAAAAACAGTGTACCTAACGTGAAAATGGAAACACAGGAGGGTGGAAGAGAAATGAAAAGCCTTTGACGTTTTCACTGCAATACATTAGGCCATGCAAAGTCGAAGTGTTGGTGGTTTAAGAAATGTACTGGGAAGACTGACGTGACAAAAACGGAGAAGCCAGTGAAGTTTGTTGAAGTAGCAAAGGATAGACCATTGAAGCGAAAGATATGCAGAAAAATCCTCAGCATGTTCAGAAGTTGACTGAGCAGAAGGTGCCAGATCTCTTTAAATAAATTAATTGTGTGGATAAAGTTTACTCATGTGTACCAAGGGAATAGGTAAAGAAGTTAAAATTTTAAGAGAAATGGGAGGAATTCAATCTTTCTTGATTTGAGATGAGGAGTTATGTAGTTTGGAAGCAGTATTTTCAGAAATTGTAGTAAAATTTGCAATTCAGGGTCAGAAGAGTAGTGTTCCATTATATAAGGTGTGGTTGGAGTGTCCAGTGAAGAGTTATGACAGTGACTGAAACCGGGAATCGAACCAGAGTCCCGGGCACTCTGAGACAACAGTGCTAATCACTACGCCACCGTGCCGCCCAAAGTATACTTTGAATTCCTTGTGTCGTCTTACTGCATTGAGCATAAATTTTCATTAGTCAAGAAGTTAGATTTTGACGCACTGCCACTTAAACAGAACATTTTACAACAAGGCAACTGACTTGTTTCCTGTAACATCACTGCTGCTGCCGACCGCCACATCCCAACCCCCACCCCACATACACAAAAACACACACAAACACGCACTCACGCACACAAACATTCAGATATCAGCATGGTCATATAATCTCCAAGACCTGTTTCGTTTGAGTTCGGCTTATTTAATATTTCGTTATCAGAGGATCCTGATTAATTTTGTTTGGAGCTAGAACGTGGGTGCACCAAATATTTGCTTCTGTAACACTTAATCCCAATTTGTAAAATTGCAGCGTTACATACTGCATAGCGTTTTGTGCCACCTATGAACACATGCATCAAATTACTGATTGCAATAATTCGTTGCATTATTGCAATGACAACATTATCGACATTTAATGATCCAAACGTCTCTCTTTCGCTTGATGTGCAATCCCAGAAGAACAATTACTGTCCATACTCATTTCAATTTTATTCCGATTGGAAACTGAGCCGGTCTTATCTTTTCTCTCCCTCATGAAAATTTGGCTGAGTCGGTCACGTTTCTCAATTGAACTTCCAAAAGTGATTTTGTTATTTTTACACCTGCTGGGAAGAATATAAACTATGAGAGATGCATTCTGATGGCATATTTGATGCTTTGAGCAACCTTAGGTACTGATTTCAGAACGTTATCATAGAAAATGTGCAATTTATTTACGTATCTCAAAATTAAAAATTCAAAGTGGTTAACTGAACTTGTTTGTTCACTGACTGTAATTAACGTCTGTCTCCCTGGACAGTGTCACTGGAGGGTTCCCTCATCCATTAATACAAGACTGCAGATAATCTGCGATCCTAGAGTCTGAGTGTTTTGGTCATTCTGGACAGCAGCTCAAAGGTGAGACAAGGGGATCAACGCGTTTATGATATTCGCTGTAATCCTGAAGATAGAAAAGATATACTATCTAACCTTGGCTGTTGTCGGGATCTCTGGTATGTTCTTATATCCTTCTAATCACTGCTTCAATGATTAAATGTACGCCCCTGTTTATTTCCATGATGCAGTCACATTCACAAATTCATCTTTTGCTTTAGTGCTGCTGTGTGACAGGCAATCTTTTGGGGTTGTGATATGTCATTTTCTCATATTCCACCTGCATTTATTTTGATTTGAATCATGGAAAGCTCCTCCACCATTGATTTATCTCGGAGCAAAATTATCAAATTTAGATTAAAAACTTTATGTGCTCCCAAAATATGGGATATGACTGGATGTTAACCCATATAATAACGTGCATGGATTGTACTTGTTATGAACAATCATGCAGTCCGAAATTTGAGAGAATTAGATAATAGGACATATCGTCGGGTATGTTAACCCATCTGGCCAAAATATATAGTGAATGCATAACTTTTTGTATTCTGATGCAGCTCTAGTCAGCACCCTGCCATTATACCATCCCTTGCTCCATGTGAGCCATATTTTTTGGCTGCGTGGACAAATAATAGCGTACATGATCAATCAGTAACATCTAGGAGCAACCACATAGCAGGATTTTATTTCTCTCTTTTCGCTTAAAAAACGGTATTGTGACTAAAAGCCCGAAGTGTACATCAGCAAATTCCCTGTGGCAGATCTGTCTCAGCCAAATTTATCACTGTGTCGCCGATTATCCTGATGGTCACTTGAGTTGGTATATAAAAGTGAGATCAGCTGTTGATTAGAATTCACGACATCAGTTCAAAGTTCAACAGCAGTTGCAGCATTGAAAATTCTATCTCATTTAGTTGTGCTGCCAAGGTTAATCAAACCTTAGAACATCTGTAATAACCAATGTTAGACTAATTTTCGTTGAGTTGATTTCCCAATTCAATTTTCACAAAATGCTACCCCTTCAGTGGTTCTGGTCGATCCACGTATGCCAATAAATTGTTTTGTCCAGCTATCACATCATATCATGCCACATGTGTCATGCACATGTGGCAAGAACAATAATTTGGAGAATGGCAGCGATTGAGAAGTGAGCTCCCTGAATTGCTAAGCAGTTCCGGGGTTGAATTTTGTACAGGTAAACTGCAATATTTTGGAATACGTCTGCAGAAAGCAAGAATTGATTTAATTCGAGGTGAGGTGAGAGTTGCACCCTTGACATCAAAGCCACATTTGACCGAGTGTGGCATCAAGGAGCCTGAGCGCAACTGGAATCAATGGGTATCAGGGGGCAAAGTCTCAGCTGGTTGGAGTCATACAAGGTACATAGGATGGTGGTTGCGGCTGTGGAGGGTCAGTCATCTCAGCTCCAGGACACTTCTACAGGAGTCCCTCAGGGCAGTGTCCTAGGCCCAACAACCTTCAGCTGCTTCATCAATGACCTTCCCTCCGTCATGAGGTCAGATTTGGGCATGTTCGACGATGATTGCACCATGTTCAGCACCATTCGGAACTCCTCAGATACGGAAGCAGTCCATGTTCAAATGCCACAAGATATGGACAATATCCAGGCATGGGCTGACAATTAGCAAGTAACATTCGCGCCACGCAAATGCTATGCAATGAAATAATCGCCACCCTGACTTGGAAATATATCGCCGTTCCTTCACAGTCATTTGGTCAAAATCCTGGAAGTCCCTTCCTAACATGTGGGTCAACCCGCAGAACATGGACTGCAGCGACTCAAGAAGGCGGCTCACCACCACCTTCAAAGGGGCAACTGGGGATGGGTAATAAATGCTGGCGAGCCAGCGACGCCCATGTAGCACGCATTTATTTAAAATGTTTGCTACAAGGCAGATAGTGGCAGAGTCACCCGGAGTTTAATGTGCATTGATGCTTGAAAATAGTGGGGCATATTGGAAGAAGAAGTAGCAAATTATACAGCGTATTCAGCTTCCCAGATAGAGTAATTAATGCAAGAAAGAGGGTGTACCTTGTGAAGCTATCGTCAGCCAGTTTTGGCGCATTCTATCCTGTTGAAATCACCAAACTTTGGAAAGGATATAAGCGTCCTTGAAGTGTGTGGAGGAGATTTATTGCAATTGTCTTATTGATTTGTATTTGGCCGCAAGTTCAGAAAAATAGGAAAACAAGCGGAGCGTTTTGTCCATGGGATATTGTGGAAAAAGAGGGGCTCAGTTATCACGACAAACTTATTTAAAATTGCCTGCAAATTTTTGCCTGTCAGCGGTGATTGAAGCAGAAAACACCAATTATTTGAAAACTAAATTTGAATGGGAAATTGAGTGGAATATATGTGCTGAGCTACGGTGCACACCAGAGGAATTTGTTTCAATAGGCCGTTGCACAAAAAAAATAGGAAAAATTCTATGGTCCCCATTGATGTAATAATGGACTATAATTTTGGAAGCTTTTAACACAGTTGATTGGCATTACTTGTTGCTATAGAGAAAATGTGATATTCATTACTTACGGAGCATATGAAGAAGGATAATATTACAATACCATATGTTTTATGCTTTCCTCTATTTTGGCGAATGACCGAATTAATTTCAGCACAATATCCACAGGTCCGTTCAGAATATAAGTTTGGTTCAAAGTATTTTAAATGTTCATTTCAACTATTGGTTCAGTGCAAACCAATGGCTGCATTGCTTAAGGTAAGGCACGCTACAGGAAAAAGAGGTACTGATCAGCAATTAGAGACGTTCGAAATATTGACATGCCATCAAATTGCAAATTAAGATCCTGACCGTAATTTTATATTATTAAAAACAATCCTACAATTAACATTGATTGTATAAGCGAATAAATGAGTAGGCCTGTTTGGGTAAGCCTTCTAAAATTAATTGCATTAAATAAACAATTGGATAATTTATAATAACATTTCACGAAGTTTTGCAAATAATGCATTTGTTTTTTGTAAACAAAGGAGGAAATGTGTGGAATGAAGACCCATTTTCAGATTTGTAGGCGAGATACGTGTAGTCTCATACAGAGAATTCTATTGCAATTGCGTTGTGGAAAATGTTGGAAAGTAGAAACGTGCAGGCCACAAATTAGGAACAAAAAAGTGAATCTGTGATTAAAACAAATCAGGAATCCAATTGTAGAATGCATGGGCCGAGATTTTTATTTGCATGAAGAAATGAGGAGGTCATTAAATAATACGTATAATCATACAATCCCTAAAGTGCAGAAGGAGACCAAGCGGGCAATCAAGCTTTCACGACAAAAATACCACCCAGAAGTTATCAACACAACCCCACGTAGCGTAAGGAATTAAATATGCGTATCCGGGCAGACATAGAGATTTAAAGACGTCTAAAAATATGTAGTCCAGACCAAAGAGACAGATTCTCATGATAGTGCAACAGGTGATCAAGAAGGCAAATGGGATGTTGGCCTATATCGCAAGGGGGATAGAATATAAATGCAGAGATGTCTTGCTGCACATGTACAGGGCATTGGTGAGGCCGCAGCTGGAATACTGTGTGTAGTATTGGTCCCCTTATTTGCGGAAGGATATATTGGCCTTGGAGGGAGTGCAGAGAAGGTTCACCAGGTTGATACCAGAGATCTAATGAGGGGTGTTGATTATGAGGAGAGACTGAGCAGATTGGGTTTGTATTCGTTGGAATTAAGAAGGCTGAGGGGGGATCTTAAAGAGACCTATACGATAATGAAGGCGCTGTATAGAGTAGAAGTGGAGAGATTCTTTCCACTTAGAAAGGAAACTAGAACTAGAGGGCACAGCCTCAAAATAAAGGGGGGTCGGTTAAGGACAGAGTTGAGGAGGAACTTCTCTCAGAGGGTGGTGAATCTCTGGAATTCTCTGCCCACTGAAGTGGTGGAGGCTACCTCGTTGAATATGTTTAAATCACGGATAGATGGATTCCTGATCGGTAAGGGAATTAGAGGTTATAGGGATCAGGTGGGTAAGTGGAACTGATCCACATCAGATCAGCCATGATCTTATTGAATGGCGGGGCAGGCTCGAGGGGCTAGATGGCCTACTCCTGCTCCTATTTCTTATGTTCTTATGTTTTTAAATATTTGAGACTTAGATGCGAAAATATTTCTTCACACGATTGTGGTGAACCTTTTCCAGCAATCCCCCGGATGTGTAGGCAGATTTTGGCAAGGTGTAAAAGTAACAGTTTTGTTGTAGTAGGAGATTTTAACTTGATTGGGATTCACTTAATTCTATGGGCGTGGATGGGACAGATTTTTGTTCGGAGCATTCAAGAGGGCTACTTGAAACAGTGTGCATATAGTTCACCTGAGGATGGGGCCGTACTGGACGTGGCATTCGGGAATGAGGCCGGCCAGATGGTCGACTTTTGAATAGGGGAGCAGTTTAGGAACAGTGACCACAAATCACTGAGCGTTAAGGTACTGATGGATAAAAAAGGCAGGTAATTATAAGCCGGATAGCTTAATTCCTGTAGTAGGCAAAATGCTTGAATCTATCATCAAGGAAGAAATAGCGAGACATCTGGATATAAATTGTCCCATTGGTAAGACACAGCATGGGTTCATGAAGGGAAGTTCATGTTTGAATAATTTGGTGGAATTCTTTGAGAACATTACATGTGCAGTAGACAATGAGGAACCTGTGGATGTGGGGTATCTGGATTTCCAGAAGGCATTTGATGAGGTGCCGCACCAAAGACTGCTATGTAAGAGAACAGTGCACGACGCTACGGGTAATGTATTAGTATCGATAGAGGATTGGTTAACTAACAGAAGGCAAAGGCTGGGGGTAAATGGGTGTTTTTTTGGTTGGTGATCAGTGACGAGTGGTGTGCCTCAGGGATCTGTGTTGGGACCGCAAATGTTTACGACTTACATTGATAATTTGAAGTTGTGGACCAAGTGTCGTGTGTCAAAATTCGCAGATGACACTAAGATGGGTGGCAGAGCCAAGTGTCCAGAGGACACTGAAAGTCTGCAAAGGGATATAGATAGTCTAATTGAGTGGGCGAGGATCTGCAGATGGAGTACAATGTTGGTAAATGTGAGGTCATCCATTTTGGTAGAAATAACAGCAAAATGAATTGTTAATTAAATTATGAAAAAAATGCAGCATGCTCCTGTGCAGAGTGATCTGGGTGTCCTTGTGCAGGAAACTCAAAGAGTTGGTTTGCAGGTGCAGCAGGTAATTAAGAAGGCAAATGGAATGTTGTCCTTCATTGCAAGAGGGATGGAGTTTAAAAACAGCGAGGTGATGTTGCAGCTGTATAAGGTGCTGGTGTGGTCACACCTGGAGTACTGTGTACAGTTTTGGTCTGCTTACTTGAGAAAGGATATACTGGCACTGGAGGGGGTGCACAGGAGATTTACTAGGTTGATTCCGGAGTTGAGAGGGTTGGCTTATGAGGAGAGACTAAGTAGACTGGGGCTATACTCATTGTAATTCAGAAGAATGAGGGGAGATCATATCGAAACATATAAGATTATGAACGGAATAGATAAATAGAAGCAGGGAAGTTGTTTCCACTGGCGGGTTAAACTAGAACCACGGGGCATAACCTCAAAATAAGGAGGAGCAGATTTAGGACTGAGTTCAGGAGGAACTTCTTCACACAAAGGGTTGTGAATCTGTGGAATTCCCTGCCCAGTGAAGCAGTTGAGGCAACCTCATTGAATGTTTTTAAGGCAAGGATAATAAATTTATGAACAGTGAAGGAATCAAGGGTTATGGGGAGCGGGCGGGTAAGTGGAACTGAGTCCACAAAAAGATTAGTCATGATCTTATTGAATGGCGGAGCGGGCTCGACGGGGCAGCAGGCCTACTCCTGCTCCTATTTCTTATGTTCTTATAAGGATAAGTGCAGACCTCAAGTTAAGGTGCTAAGCTGGGGGAAGGCTATTTGCAACAATATTGTGCTGGAAGTGAAGAATGTATATTGGGGCAGATGCTTGAGGGCAAATCAACATCTGGCATGCGAGAGTCTTTCAAGTGTGAGTTGATCGGGATTCAGCACATTCCTGTACGGATGAAGGATAATTATGGCAAGTTTTGGGAATCTTGAATAACGAGAGATAAAAAGAAAGCATTTGTCAAAGCTAGGAGTTTGGGAGTACACGAAGCAAGTGTGAAATACAAGGAAAGTAGAAGGGAACTTAAGAAAGGAGAAACGAGGGCTAAAAGGGGTCACGAGAATTCATTTGCCAGCAGGATTTAGGAAAATCCCAAGGTTTTTATGCACATATAAATAGCAAGAGGGTAGTCAGGGAGAGAGTTAGCCCACTCAAGGGCAAGGGAGGGAATCTATGCGTGGAGCTAGAAGAAATGGATGAGTTATTAATTGAGTACTTTACGTCATTATTCACCAAAGAAAAGGACTTGGTGGATGATGGGTATGGGAAAGGGTGTATCGATAGTTTGAATCATGTTGAGATCACAAAGGAAGAGGTATTGTGGTTATTGAGAAACGTTAAGGAAGACAAGTCCCCAGGGCCTGATGGGATATACCACAGAATACTGAGAGAGGTAAGGGAGGAAATTGCTGGGGCCCTGAGAGAATTTGTTGTATCCTCACTGGCTGCAGGGGAGTTCCCAGTGGATTGGAGAATAGTCATTGTCGTTTTTTTGTGTAAGAAGTGTAGCAAGAATAATCCAGGTAATTGCAGGCCGGTGAACCTTACGTCAGTGGTCGGGAAGTTACATTAGATTAGGAGGGAAGACATCCATTTGGTGGGGGTTCCAAAATCACGCGGAGGGAAAAATCACTTCCGCATCGTAACACTGCTGACGGCAGCTTGCAGGTCTTCGTGTGTACCTGTGATTTTATTACAAAAAGGTGTTATGGTCTTTATGACGGACCGTTACCCTTTCAGGGACTGAAGGGATGTGTCCAGCCTTGGGGCAATGCCCACAGACACGTGTGTGTGTGTGTGTGTGTGTGTGTGTGTGTTACTCTGTGTGACTGTGTCTGAGTGTGATTGTGTGTTTGACTGTGTGTGTGAGAGAGAATGTGTGTGTGTGTGTGACTCTGTGTGTGTGTGTATGCGTATGTGTATCCCTGTGTATGTGCCTGAGTGTTTGTGTGTGTGTGTGAACATGTATGCATTTCTGTGTGGTCGACTGTAGGTGTGCGTCTCTGTATGTGTGTGCGTGTGTGAGAGAGAGAGAGACTGTATCCCTGTGTATGTGTCTGAGTATTGTGTGCGTGTGTATGTGTATGTATTCGCCTGTGTGTGAAACTGTTTGTGTGCCTGTGTGCATGTGAGATTATGTGTGAGAGACTGTGTGTGTGACTCTGTGTGTGCGACGTTGTGTGTAAGCGTGTGCGCATCCCTGTGCATGTGTCTGTGTGTTTGCGTGTGTACATGTATGTATTCCTGCGTGTGTGAGACTGTTTGTGTGCCTGTGTGAGTGTCTCTGTGTGTTAGTGCTTGTGTGTGTGTATGTGAGATTGCGTGTGTGAGACTGCCTGTGTGTGTGTGGGTGTGTGTGTGTGTGTGTGTGTGTGTGTGCGCGCACATGTCTGACTGTGTGTGTGAGACTGTATGTGTATGTGAGGCTATCTGCGTTTTAGGCTGTATGTGTATGTGTGTATGTCAGTGTGACTGCATATGTGTGTGTGTATGTGGGGAGGGCCACGCGTGCATGCAGCTGTGTGTATGTGTCTTTGTGTGCCTGTGTGCGTGGGTCAGTATGCGTGTGTGTGCCCCAGTGTGTATGTGTCTGTGTGTGAGTGCGTCACAGTGCATATGCTTGTGTGCTTGCATGTTTGTGTGCATATGTGTGTGTGTGTCATGATGGGTGTGTCCATGTGTGTCATTGTGTTTGAGTCTGTGTGCGCATGTGTGTGTGTATAAGTTTGTTCGTGTGCCTCTATGTGCGTGCGTATTTCAATGTGTACGTGTGAGTGTCAGTATGTGCGTGTGTCTGCGTGAGTGTGCATCTCTGTCTGTCTGCGTGTGTGTGTATGTGTGTATCTGTGTTTATGTGAGTGTGAGGGGAGAGAGAGTCAGGGCAGAGAGTCAGGAGAGAGATTGAGGGGTGAGAGTGAATGAGGGACAGTGTGAGCGGAGAGAGTGAGGGGAGAGTGAGGTGAAGAGAGAGAGAGTGAGGAAGGAGAGAAAGTAAGGCAAGAGAGAGAGTGAGGCATGAGTGAGTGAGGCAGCAGAGAGTGAGGGGAGAGAGTGAGTAGAGAGAGTGAAGGGAGTGAGTGAGGAAGATTGTGATACGTAGTGAAAGATGGGGAGAGAGTGAGGGGAAGAGAAAGTGAGAGGGACAAAGAGTGGGAGAGTGAGAGAGGGAGAGTGAGAGAGGGAGACATGAGAGACAGTGAGGTGGAAAGAGAGTGAGGTGAGAGTGTGAGTTGAGAGAGTGAGGTGAGAGAGTGTTGGGAGAGAGTGCGGGAAAAGTGTCCGTGAGGGAGAGACAAGGTGAGAGAGAAAATGTAAGGGGGAGAGAGTGAGGGGGAGAGAGTGAGTGGGAGAGAGTGCGGAGGGGGGGGGAGGGGGAGTGGGAGTGTGAGGGGGCGAGAGAGTGAGGGGGAGAGAGTGAATGGGAGAGTGAGTGGGAGAGTGAGCGGGAGAGTGAGGGGGACCCAGAGTGAGGGGGAGAGATTAAGAGAGAGAGAGAAAAGCTAGAGAGCATGAAGGGGAGAGAAAGTGAGGGGAGAGAAAATGTGGGGTGGGAGAATGGGGTGAGTGAATGAGGGAAAAAGAGTGAGGGGGAAGAGAGTGAGGGGAAGAGAGTGAGGGGAAGGGAGAGACGGGAAGAGTTCGGCAGAAAATTAGGGCGAGAGAGTGAGGGGACATAGAGTAAGGTCAAGACTGAGGCACAGAGTCAGGTGAGAGAAAGTGAGAGAGAGGGTGGGGGAGAGAGTCAAGGGGAGAGAGTGAGGGGGAGACATTGAGACGGAGAGAGTGAAGAGCAGAGAGTTGGGGAGAGAGTTGCTGGAGAGAGTTGGGGCAGAGAGTTGGGGAGATAGTTGGGGGAGAGGGTGAAGGGGAGAGAAAATGATGGGCGAGAGAATGAGGGGTTGGAGAGTCTGGGGGAGATTGAGCGAGGGAGAAGAGAGTGAGGGGAAGAGAGTGACGGGAAGAATTAGGAGAAATTGAGGGTGAGAGAGTGAGTGGAGATAGTTAAAGGGCAATACTGAGGGGAGAGAGTCAGGGGAGGGAGAGGGAGGGGAGAGCGTTGGGGAGAGAGTGAGGGGGAGAGAGTGAGGGGGGGATAATGAAGGGAAAGATTTGGCGTAGAGTTGGGGTTGAGAGTTGGGGGGAGAGTCGGGTTGGAGAGTTGGGGAAGGGAGTTGGGGGAAGGAGTTTGGGGAGAGAGCTGCAGGAGAGAACTGGGGGAGAGTGTTTGGGGAAAATGTGAGGCGTGACTGTGATGCAGGAGAGAGAGTGATGGGAAAAAGTGTCTGAGGGGAGTCAGTGAGAGGGAGAGAGATTGAAGTGGAGAGAGATTGAGACGGAGAGAGGGGACATAAGGGAGTGCGGGGAGAGAGTGAGGGGAGAGACTGAAAGGGCAAGACTGAGGGGCGCGTGACGGGGAGGAAGATTGATGGGGAAAAATGAAGAGGGGAGAGTGTCGGGGAGAGTGAGGGGGACTGAGTCAGAGAGAGTTAAATTGAGGTGAGATAGTGAGGAGGAGAGTGTGAGAGGCGAGTGATTGAAGGTGCAGTGTGTGAGGGGGAGGCAGGGAGGGAGAGAGAGTGTGAGGGCGAGTTTGAGGGGGAGTCTGAGGGGCAGAGCAATTGAGGACGAGAGTAAGGAGGAGCGAGTGAGGCGGAGAGAGTGAGGGGGAGAGTGAGCGAGGGGAAGAGAGTGAGGGGGAGAAAGTGAGGGGGAGAGAGTGACAGGTGAGAATGAGTGGAGAATGTGTGTGAGGGTTAATGAGTGAGAGGGAGTGAGAGTGTAGCGGAGAGAGAGCGCGGCCAGGAGAGAGTGCGGGGAAAGAGTGAGGGCAGTGAGTGATGGAGAGGGAGAGAGTGAGGGAGAGTGTGAGGGGGTGTTTTTTGCGGGGGAGTGGAGAATGTGAGGGGAAGAGTGTGAAGGGGGATTATGATGGGGAGAGAGAATGAGGAGAGAAAGTGAGTCAGGGGGGAGAGAGCGAGCAGATAGTGAATGGGGATTGAGGGTTAGAGTGAGCGAGAGAGAGGGAGGCGAGGGTGATGGGAGAGTGAGCGCAGGGGAACGAGGGGGAGGGAATGATTTGGAGGGAGTAAGGAGTTGAGAGTAAGGGCGAGAGAGTGTGTGGGATGGAGGGATGGGGAGACAAGTTGAGGGGGAAAGGTGAAGGAGAGAGAATGAGTGGGAGAAAAGATGAGGGGGAGAGAAGGTGAGGGGAGAGACTGAGAGTGAGTGAGGGGAAATGAGTGAAGGGGTGAGAGCGAGCGGAGAGAGTGAGGTGGAGCGAGTAAGGGGGAGAGATGAGGGGGAGAGTGTGAGTGGGAGAGATGGTGAGATTGGGGGGAGAGCGTGAGTGGTGGAAAAGGCGAGGGGGTGAGAAGGTGAGGGGGGGAGAGTGAGGGGGAGAGAGTGAGGGAAGAGTGAAGGAAGAGTGAGGAGAAAGTGAGGGGAGAATGAGCGGAGCATGGGGGGAGAGTCACGTAAGAGTGAGGGGAGAGTGAGGAGAGAGTGGGGAGAGTGGGGAGAGTGAGGGGAAGGAATGAGGAGGAGAGAGTGACGGGGAGAGACTGAGGGGGAGGGAGTGAGGGGGAGTGAGTGTGGGGGAGAAAGTGAGAGGGAGAGAGTGAGGGACGTGTAAGGGAAGAGAGAGGATAGAGGGAGAGGAGAGTGGGGTGAGTGTGGGGAGAGTTGGGAGAGTGAGGGGAGGGAATGAGGGGGACAGTGTGAGGGGAGAGAGTGAGTGGGAATGAATGTGGCAGATAAAATGAGGGAAAGAGACTGAGGGAAGTGTGAGCGGAGAGAGAGGGAGAGTGTGAGGAGAGTGGGGATAATGAGGTGAGGGAACGAGGGGGAGAGAGTGATTGAGATAGACTCAGGGGTTAAGAGTGAATGGGAACGTGAGCGGGTGAGTGATGGGGACAGGTAGTGAGGGGGAGCGAGTAAGAGGGGCAGAGCAGCGGGAGACAGTGAGGGGGAGAGAGTGCCTGGGGAGAATAAATGAGGGGAAAGAGATTGTGGGGAGAGGGAGTGAGAATGCCGGGGTGAAATTGAGGGGAGAAGGAGGAGAGAGAGAGGAGAGTGAGAGGAGAGTTGGGAGAGTGATGGGAGAGTGGGGAGAATGAGGTCATAGAGTCATAGAGTCACAGAGGTTGACAGCATGGAAACAGGCCCTTAGGCCCACTTGTCCATGCCGCCCTCTTTTTAAACCCATAAACTAATCCCAATTGCCCGCAGTTGGCCCATATCCCTCTATACCCAGCTTATCCATGTAACAATCTAAATGCTTTTTAAAAGACAAAATTATTCCCGCCTCTAATACTACCTCTCGCTACTTATTCCAAGCGCTCACCACCTTCTGTGCGAAGAAATTGCCCCTCTGGAAACTTTTGTATCTCTCCCCTCTCACGTTTTACACTCCCCTACTTTTGGGAAAATATATTGACTATCCAGCTGATCTGTGTCCCTCATTATTTTATAGACCTCTGTAAGATCACCCCTCAGCCTCCTACGCTCCAGAGAAAAAAGTCTCAGTCTATCCAGCCTCCTCTCATAACTTAAACCACCAAGTCCCGGTAGCATCCTGGCAAATCTTTTCTGCACTCTTTCTTGTTTATTAATATGCTTTCTATAATAGGGTGACCAGAACTGGACACAGTATTCTAGGAGCGGCCTTACCTGTGGAGGATGCGGAAAGTCTGCAGAGAGATTTGGATAGACTAAGTGAGTGGGCAAGGATCTGGCAGGTGGAGTATAAGTTTGACAAGTTTGAGGTTATCCACTTTGGAAGGAATAATAGTAAAAGGGACGATTATTTAAATGGTGAAAAATTACAACATGCTACCGTGGAGAGGGACCTGGGGGTCCTTGTGCATGAATAGTAAATACTCAGTTTGCAGGTGCAGCAGGTGATCAGGAAGGCAAATGGAATAGAACATAGAACATAGAAAGCCACAGCACAAACAGGCCCTTCGGCCCACAAGTTGCGCTGATCATATCCCTACCTCTAGGCCTATCTATAGCCCTCAATCCCATTAAATCCCATGTACTCATCCAGAAGTCTCTTAAAAGACCCCAACGAGTTTGCCTCCACCACCACCGACGTCAGCTGATTCCACTCACCCACCACCCTCTGAGTGAAAAACTTACCCCTGACATCTCCTCTGTACCTACCCCCCAGCACCTTAAACCTGTGTCCTCTCGTAGCAACCATTTCAGCCCTTGGAAATAGCCTCTGAGAGTCTACCCTATCCAGACCTCTCAACATCTTGTAAACCTCTATCAGGTCACCTCTCATCCTTCGTCTCTCCAGGGAGAAGAGACCAAGCTCCCTCAACCTATCCTCATAAGGCATGCCCCCCAATCCAGGCAACATCCTTGTAAATCTCCTCTGCACCCTTTCAATGGCTTCAACATCTTTCCTGTAATGAGGTGACCAGAACTGCGCGCCGTACTCCAGGTGGGGTCTAACCAGGGTCCTATAAAGCTGCAGCATTATCTCCCGACTCCTAAACTCAATCCCTCGATTAATGAAGGTTAGTACGCCGTACGCCTTCTTGACCGCATCCTCCACCTGCGAGGCCGATTTAAGAGTCCTATGGACCCGGACCCCAAGGTCCTTCTGATCCTCTACACTGCTAAGAATGGTACCCTTCATATTATACTGCTGCTT
Organism: Mustelus asterias; assembly: GCF_964213995.1. Taxonomy (NCBI): domain Eukaryota; kingdom Metazoa; phylum Chordata; class Chondrichthyes; order Carcharhiniformes; family Triakidae; genus Mustelus; species Mustelus asterias. The sequence continues at coordinate 254,367 of NW_027590088.1, read as the reverse complement.
CATCCCATTGGATCTGCCAAAATGGATCACTACACACTTATCCGGGTTGAAGTCCATCTGCCACTTCTCCGCCCAGTCTTGCATTCTATCTATGTCTCGCTGCAACTTCTGACATCCCTCCAAACTATCCACAACACCACCTACCTTGGTGTCGTCAGCAAACTTACCAACCCATCCCTCCACTTCCTCATCCAGGTCATTTATGAAAATGACAAACAGCAAGGGTCCCAGAACAGATCCCTGGGGCACTCCACTGGTCACTGACCTCCATGCAGAGAAAGACCCCTCCACAGCCACTCTCTGCCTTCTGCAGGCAAGCCAGTTCTGGATCCACAAGGCAACAGCCCCTTGGATCCCATGCCCTCTCACTTGCTCAAGAGGTCTTGCATGGGGGACCTTATCGAACGCCTTGCTGAAGTCCATATAGACCACATCCACCGCTCTTCCTTCGTCAATGCGTTTGGTCACATTTTCAAAGAACTCAACCAGGCTCGTAAGGCACGACCTGCCCTTGACAAAGCCGTGCTGAATACTTTTGATCATACTAAACTTCTCTAGATGATCATAAATCCTGTCTCTCAGGATCCTCTCCATCAACTTACCAACCACTGAGATTAGACTCACCGGTCGGTAATTTCCCGGGCTGTCCCTGTTCCCTTTCTTGAATATAGGGACCACATCTGCAATCCTCCAATCCTCCGGAACCTCTCCCGTCTCCATCGACGATGCAAAGATCATCGCCAAAGGCTCCGCAATCACCTCCCTCGCCTCCCACAGTAACCTGGGGTACATCCCATCCGGTCCCGGCGACTTACCAACCTTGATGCCATTCAATAGTTCCAACACATCCTCTTTCTTTATGTCCACATGCTCGATCCTTTCTGTCCACCGCAAACCAGCAGTACAACCACCCAGATCCCTTTCCACCGTGAATACCGAGGTAAAGTATTCATTAAGCACCTCCGCCATTTCTAACGGTTCCGCACAAACTTTTCCCCCTTCACCTTTTAAGGGTCCTATGCCTTCACATCTCATCCTTTTACTCTTGACATATTTGTAGAAAGCCTTGGGATTCTCCTTAATCTTACCCGCCAAGGTCTTCTCATGACCCCTTCTCGCTCTCCTAATTTCCTTCTTAAGCTCCTTCCTACATCCCGTACACTCCTCTAAATCCTTAACACCTCCTAGCTCTCTGAACCTTCTGTACGCCTCTCTTTTCTTATTCACCAGGTTCATCACAACCTTGTTGGCCTTTATCACGAAGGGGATGAAGTATAAAAGCAGGGAGGTCTTGCTGCAATTGTACAAGGTACTGGTGAGGCCGCAACTGGAGGAGTGTGCAATTTTGGTCCCCTTATTTTCGGAAGGATATATTGGCCTTGAAGGGGGTACAGAGAAGGTTCATTAGGTTGATACCGGAGATGAGGGGGTTAGCTTATGAGGAGAGATTGAATAGATTGGGCCTGTATTCGTTGGACTTTAGAAGTCTGAGGGGAGATCTTATAGAGACATATAAGATAATGAAGGGACTAGACAAGGTAGAAGCAGAGAGATTCTTTCCACTTAGAAAGGAAACAAGAACTGGAGGACACAACCTCAAAATAAGGGGGAGTCAGTTTCGAACAGAGTTGAGGAGGAACTTCTTCTCTTAAAGGCTAGTGAATCTCTGGAATTCTCTGCCCATTGAAGCAGTGGAGTCTACCTCGTTAAATACGTTTAAATCACAGGTAGATAGATTTCTGATCAATAAGGGAATTAATGGTTATGGGGAGCGGGTGGGTAAGTGGAACTAAACCACTATCAGATCAGCCATGATGTTATTGAATGGCGGGGCAGGCTCGAGGCGCTAGATGGCCTACTCAAGCTCTTATGTTCTTATGTTCTTAATATTTTGTACAACTTCAACAAGATGTTCCTACTCCTGTATTCAATTTTCTGACCGATGAAACCAAGCATGCCGAATGCCTTCTTCACCACTCTGTCTACCTGTGACTCCACTTTCACGGAGCTATGAACATGTACCCAGAGATCTATCTGTTTTGTAACTCTCCCCAACGCCCGACCATTAACTGAGTAAATCCTGCCCTGGTTCGACCAAAATGCATCACCTCGCATTTGTCTAAACTAAACTCCATCTGCCATTCGTCAGCCCACTGGCCCAATTGATCAAGATCCCATTGCAATCGGAGATAACTTTCTTCACTGTCCACTATGTCACCAATCTTGGTGACATCTGCAAACTTACTAACCATGCCTCCTATATTCTCATCCAAATCATTAATATAAATGACAAATAACATTGGACGTAGCATTGATCCCTGAGGCACACCGCTGGTCACAGGTCACCAGTTTGAAAAACAACCCTCTACAACCACCCTCTGTCTTCTGTCAACAAGCCATTTTTTGTATCCATTTAGATACCTCACCCTGATCCCGTGAGATTTAATCTTTTGCAACAACCTACCATGCGGTGCCTTGCCAAAGGCCTTGCTAAGGGTGAGGGAGTGAGGGTGAGAGACTGAGGGGGTGAGAGTGAGTGGGAGGGTGAGGAGGAAGAGTGTGTTGGGGAGCGATAGTAAGGAGCAGAGAGTGAGAGGGAAAGATAAGCTGGAGAAAGTGAGGGGGAGAGAATGTGTGGGAGAGAAAATGAGGGGAAGGAGATTTTTGGGGAGAGTGAGTGAGGGAGAGATAGTGAGAGGGAACGAGTGAGTGGGAAGAGTGTGAGGGGGAAGAGAGTGGGTGGGAAGAGAGTGAACGGGAAGAGAGTGAGGGGGAAGAGATTAAGGGGGAAGAGAGTGAGGGGGAAGAAAGTGAGAAGAAGAGACTGAGGGGAAGAGAGTGTAGAAAGTGAGGGTGAGAGAATGAGGGGAGAGAGAAAGAGCAAGACATGAGGGGAGAGAATTTTGGGAGAGAAAGTGAAAGAAGAGGGTTGCGGGAGAGAGGCAGAGGAAGAGAGTGAGGGGGAGACATTGAGGGGGAGGTTCTGAAGGGGAGAGAGTTGGGGAGAGAGTTGCGGGAGACAGTTGGGGGGGAGAGTTGGATGAGAGATTGAGGGGAGAGTCTGATGCAGGAGAGAGAGTGATGGGAGAGAGTGTGTGGGGGGAGTGAGTGAGAGGGATGAGATTGAAGCGGGAGAAACTGAGGAGTCGAGAAAGTGATGGGAGAAAAACTGAGGAGTAGGAGAGTGCGGCAGAGTTGAGTGAGGGAGAGAGTGAGGGGGAAGAGAGTGAGTGGAAGAGAGTGACGGGAATAATTAGGCAGAAAATGAGTGTGAGAGAGCGAGGGGAGATAGTTAAAGGCCAAACTGAGGGGAGAAAGTCAGGGGAGGGACGGTGTGGGGGAGAGAGCTGGGGGAGAGAATGAGAGGGAAAGAGTGAGGGGGAGAAAGTGAGAGGGACAGAATAAAGGGGAAATATATGGCATAGAGAGTTGGGGGAGGGAGATGGGGGAAGTAGTTTGGGGATAGAGTTTGCGGAGAGAGTTTGGGGAGAGTATGAAGGGCGAGTGTGATGCAGGAGAGAGTGATGGGACAAAGTGTCTGAGGGGGAGTGAGTGAGAGGGAGAGAGATTGAAGCAGAGAGAGAATGAGAGGGAGAGAGGCAGCGTGACGGAGTGTGGGGAGAGAGTTAAGGGAGAGAGCGAAAGGGCATGATTGCGGGGAGTGAGGGGAGAGTAGTTTGATGGGGAAAAGTGAAGAGGGGCGTGTGACAGGGAGAGTGAGGGGGACTAAGTGAGGGAGAGTGAAATTGAGTGAGAGAGTGAGGAGGAGAGAGTAAGAGGGAAAGAGATGCTGGAGAGAGTGAGGGGGAGAGAATGTACGGGAGAGAAAATGAGGGGAAGGAGATTGTGGAGGAGAGTGAGTGAGGATCAGAGAGTGAGGGGGAGAGAGTGAGGGGGAGAGAGTGAGGGGGAAGAGAGTGAGAGGGAGAGAGTGAGGGGGAAGAGATTGAGGGGGAACAGAATGAGGGGGAAGAGATCGAGTGGGAAGAGAGTGAGGGTGAAGAGAGTGAGGGGGAAGAGACTGAGGGGGAAGAGAGTGAGGGAAGAGCGTGTGGAAAGTGAGGTTGAGAGAGTGAGGGGAGAGAGAAAGGGCAAGACTACGGGGAAAGAATGAGGGGAAAGAGAGTGAGGGGAGAGAGTTGGGGAGAGTGAGCGAAGAGTTGGGGGAGAGAGTTGGTGTCGGGATTTGGCGGAGAGAGTGAGGGGAAGAGAGTGAGGGGGAGAGATGTGGGGGAGAGAGTTGGGGGAGAGAGTTTGGGGAGCGAATTGGGGGAAAGAGTTAGGGGAGAGAGTTGGGCGAGGGGTTTGGAGAGAGAGTGAGGGGAGAGAATGAGGCAGGAGCGAGAGATTGATGGGAGGGTGTGTGTGGTGGAGTGAGTGAGAGGAAGAGAGATTGAAGTAGAGAGAGTATGAGGGAGAGAGGGGCCATGGGAGAGTGAGGGTAGAGAGTTAGGTGAGAGATTTGATTGAGGGAGAGTGTGATGGGGACCGAGTGACGGGAAGTGAGTGCGGGGAAGACATTGAGGGGAGGAGAAATTGAGGGGGAGAGAATGTGAGGGGGGCAGATTGAGGGGAGACGGAATGAGGGGAGATGGACTGAGGGGATAATGGGGGAGAGTGAGGGTGAGGGGAGATTTAGGGAAGAGTGAGGGAAGGGATTTCGGGGATAGAGTGTGAGGAGTAGAGTTAGGTGGAGAGTGAGTGTGAGAGAGTGAGGGAAGATAACGAAAAGGCGAGACTGAGGGGAGAAAGTGAGGGGAGAGAGAGTGACGGGGAAGAGTGAGAAGGAGAGTGTGATGGGGAGAGTGAGGGGACATATTGAGAGAGAGTGACAGTGAGGTGAGTGAGTGAGGAGGAATTCTTGAGAGGAGATAGAATGAGGGGAGTGAGGGTGAGAGAGGGAGGGTGTGATTGAGTGAGTGAGAGTTCGAGAGGGAGGGTGGGGTGGGAGAGAGAGAGTGGGTGAGAGAGTGAGGGACAGAGAGTGAGGAGGAGAGATTCCAGGGGTGTGAGTGAAGGGGGACAATGTGTGTGGGGAGAGCGTGAGGAGAGAAAGAGTGCAGCGGACAGAAAGAGGGGGAGAAAGTGGGGCATGAGAGAATGAGCCAAGAGAGGGAGGGAGGAAAAGTGAGGGAGAGAGTGTGTGATGTTTCTTCAGGAGGAACTCTTCAAAATGCAGATAATGAAAATACAACAAAACTTACTTCAACTTACAAGTCAAATAAATGGTTTAATAAAGTAACTTCATTACTCCAAACTTGGGGCCTCACTTCATTACTCCAAGCTCCCCACAATTTCAAACACGTTCTTACGTATCGTGAGTCAGCTGGTCAGCTGAGTATTGCATCACTCTGTAATTGATTCCATGGTTTCCTGGGTGAGCTGACCCTTACATCTTTTCCCAATGGTTACATTACATCCAATACAAAGACGTCACCGGTTACCTTCCAACAGATTCCCTTTATTTTATTTATTTTTCCCAAAATAATTTAAGACAACCATCCTCCAGTATTCTTAAAAACTTTTCAGTACCTGCACCCCTTTTTGTAAAAGTTTGATACCTGTTGATTTGCACCAACCCAGTTAAGTTTGGAAACTTCCTTGATTCGCACCATTTGTTTAATGCTGGCCAAATCAATTCATGGTCGTTTTCCTGCTACACGTTTTGTTGAGTGAACATCGTCCATAAAGACCGATTGTCCACATGACACTCAATTGGTACTTTCTTACCCGATGTGCCCACAAAAAGTAATTTTGTTAATGTGTCAGACAAATATACCTCCATATCCAACGCCCGCTGTCCTGTCTGGAGACAATACACATCTCTTGAACCTGTGCTTAATGCTCCCTCCACTCACATTGTCTGTATCTTTAAGATCTGGTTGGCTTTAGGGATTCGCATTCTAATCAGTATTCTGTAACTTGATTTTGTGTCTCTGTGCCCTGTTGGAGAGCACATTTCCACTCCATCTGACGAAGGAGCAGCGCTCTGAAAGCTAATGGTATTTGCTACCAAATAAACCTGTTGGACTTTAACCTGGTGTTGTTAAAACTCTTTCTGTGTTCACCCCAGTCCAACGCCGGCATCTCCACATCGCAAATATCTCAGCCAGGGCTCCCACACTTTCTTCTCTGATGAGGTGGAATTTGTTAAGTGTGTTCAATAATGTTTTCTCAGGCAGAATGTGGAGGGCCTTACTCGGGAAAGGGCAAAACGTGACCTACTCTTGGGAACGATGGCAGGCAAGTGACTGAGGTGATGCTGGGGGACCACTTTGGGGCCAGGGACCATAGATGTATTAAATTTAAAATAGTTACAGAAAGGGACAGAACTGATCCACAGATGTAAGTTCTGAATTGGGCAAGGCGAATTTTGATGTAATTAGACAGGGGATTGCAAGGGTTGATTGGAGTAGCTTGTTTGAGGGCAAAGGGACTTCCGGCAAGTGGAAGGCCTTTAATAGTGAAATTAACAAGGTAACAAATGAACAAATAAGGTGATTTACCTTCAGGAGAACAGTGACGACGACACCACACAACCCTGCCACAGCAACCTCTGCAAGACATGCCGGATCATCGACACGGATGCCATCATCTCACGTGAGAACACCATCCACCAAGTACATGGTGCAAACACTTGCAGCTCGGCCAACGTTGTCTACCTATACGCTGCAGGAAAGGATGTCCCGAGGCATGGCACATTGGTGAGACCATGCAGACGCAACGACAACGGATGAATGAACACCGCTCGACAATCACCTGGCAAGAGTGTTCTCTTCCTGTTGGGGAACACTTCAGCGGTCAAGGGCATTCGGCCTCTGATCTTCGGATAAGCGTTCTCCAAGGCGGCTTTCACGACACACGACAGCGCAGGGTCGCTGAGCAGAGACTGATAGCCAAGTTCCACACACATGAGGACGGCCTCAAACGGGATCTTGGGTTCATGTCACACTATCTGTAACTCCCACGACTTGCCTGGGCTGGCAAAATCTCACTAACTGTCCTGCCTGGTGACAATACACATCTCTTTAACCTGTGCTTAACCCTCTCTCCACATTGTCTGTACCTTGAAGACTTGATTACCTGTAAAGACTCGCATTCCAACCATTATTTTGTAAATTGAGTTTGTGTCTTTATATGCTCTGTTTGTGAACTGAAATCCCACTCACCCAATGAAGGAGCAGCGATCCGAAAGCTTGTGGCTTTTGCTACCAAATAAATCTGTTGGACTTTAACCTGGTGTTGTGAGACTTTTTACTGCATTAACAAATATTCAGAGAAATTGGAATGAGTGGACCTTCTGTCAACTATGAATGCAACTTCAATAAAATGTTAATTATTTATCAACAATGGTTTCGGTCGAATTGTGATTTTATTCCCAAACGCTTTTCGTTATTGTTTAATATGTGAATCAATTACAGCCAAATGCTGTGATCTTGTAGAGGAGAGCCAGGCTCATGACTCTAGTTTTGTCAATGGTTTTATAAGAGGACTGGTACAGGATTTGAATTCATCTTACACACGTCACAACATCAGAATAATGAAATCACTTTGCAGCAAATGAAGCGGTTTTCAAATTAAGTCACAACGGAAATTGCTAGAAATTCTCAGCAGGTCTGACAGCCTCTGCGGAGAGAGGAGAGCCAAAGTTTTCCAGACTCGAAACAAGGATCTACTCTCTAACAACAAATGCTGTCAGATTGTGGAGATTGTCCAGCATTTTCAGTTTTTGTTTTAGATTCCAGTATCCACAGTATTCTGCTTGCTTGCAAATACAGTCACAGTTTTACTGAACCAAAGATGCATCCAATTTGCACATACAAAGCTGCAGGTAAAGGTGGTGATGATGCTCAATTCTTAGGCTTGAGCAGGAAATCAAAATATTTTTATTTTATTCATTTATGGGATCTGGGTGTCGCTGGTTCGGCCAACATACATTGCCATCCCCAGGTGCCAGTGAGAGATGGTGGTGCACCGTCTTCTTGAATTGCTGCAGTTTGTTAGGTGTAGGAATAGCCAGATTAAATTAGCGAGGGGATGTTAGGAATTTGGCCAAGTAACAGAGGAGGACCAGCACTATGTTTCCAAATCAAGATGGCACGTGTATTGGAGGAGGCACTGCCTGTGCTGGTATTCCCACGTACCTGCTGTCCATGTCCGTACCGATTGTCGTGATGGTGGTTTTGCAAGTTATAAGATAAAGTGCCTTGTTGGTTTAATGCAGTGCATATTGTAGGTGGTATACATGGCTGCAACTGTGGGTCATTGGTTTCTGGTTGTTTCTGAAAGGGGTGCCAATGAAGCTGGATGCATAACTTGGATGTGACGTGCTTCTTGAGTGTTGGTGGAGCTGCACCTTAGCCAAGCAACCGGAGAGTATTCTATTACATCCTTAAATCGTTCTTGTAGATTGCGGATATGCTTTCAGAGTCAGGAGGTGAGTTAATCCTGCACAGTTCCAGCCCCAGTAATTACATGGCTAGTTCTGTTCGGTTTCGGGACATTAGTAACCACCAGGATGTTGATATCGGGGGATTAAGCAATGGAAATGCAATACAATTTCAAGGAACAGTTATTAGATCTTGACTTGTTGGAGATAGTCTTTACCAGGAACCTGCATGGCGTGAAGTAATTTACTGCTTGTCAGACGAAGCCTGAATATTGTCCATGTCTTTCTGGAATTGGATGCGGATTGCTTCAGTAACCAATAGGAATAGTGGAAATAATTCTTCAGTCATCAGCGAATATCCCCACTTCTCACCTTACCATGGAGGGAAGGTTATTGCTGAAGTGGCTGAAGATTGTTGGACCAAGGACATTATCCAAAGGAACTGTTACATTGCTGTACCGGAGTTTAGGACATTGGCCTCTAGTAAGCGTGACTATCTTCGTTTTTACGCAGATATAATTCCAAGAAGCGAGGAGTTCCTCCGATTTCCATTGACTCCAACTTTGCTGTGGTATCTTTGAAGCCACACTCGGTCAATTGCGGCCTTGATGTCAAGCGCATTCATTCTCACTTCACTTGTCCACATCTTTAAAAAACACGTGGGTATTTCATATTAACATGGAATTTCATTCGCTACCTGACAGAGGCCTATCACCTAATTGCTGCACTAGTGAGGCCAGCCTTGAAGCTTGCGTTTAAATTCAAGGAAGGGCAATTTTACCTCGGACCTGAGGAGTCAGATGTGAGAGTTATTACATCCAAAGCACGTTATCACTCGAAATTACAGTTACATAAATATGATTTCAGTACATAGCATGTTCTTGTCAAAATTATGGATACAGCACAAGTCAGTCTACAAAAGGGAAAAGTGAGACAATGATAGAGCCAGATCCGCTGGTCAATTCAACCTGACTCTGACACCTCTGAAGCTGCATTGATTCATGTTTGTGTCGGTAGCGACTGTGCACTCAGATTGAATCAACATTCCATTCGCTTATTTTAAATTTTCCTGACCCTAGAGTAGTTACAGTCAGTCCAAAGTTCAAGTGCTCTTAATATATGGGCCACGGTAATGATCCACTTTCACCCAGACTGCAATTAGCAGTTTATTCCACTTAATGCAATAAGGCGGAGCTGCTTTACAAACCATCTAACTCAGGGTAGAACATTTCAAAGGCTTGTTTACATCTATAGACAGTTTGTGGCACCAGATGTTAAAGGCTTCAAAGATCTGGTTACAGCTGGAGTCCGATATTTGATTACCAACTTGAAATCATCTCATGCACAACTGTGTTACTGGTAGTTGGTGCTGTTTTCATAACATTTTTGGGTGTTGTGTCTCTGAGTGTTCACTGTATTTGAGAGCTGTAAATTATAGATGGTGAACTATTCTTTCAGGTAATAATTCAGTCCAACTTCGGTAGAGATTTGCAATAGCATTTCATTCATTAAGACAGATGAGCTGACTTTACAATAGATTAATCCACACGCTGCAGGGAAGTTCAGCTGCAAAAGACCAAGCAGTACTTCTAATCCACCCTAAGGTAGAACGGTGTATTGAAAAGAAAAGACAGTTGAGTCTCCCACTCAAGGGGTTTGCTCGATTTAAGTTCCAATGTGGAAGTTTGATAGATTCCTCGTGTTCTTCACTGGATGTTCTCCACGGCTAATTATCAGTTGTTTGGAGTGGGAACACTTAGCAACAACCTCAGACCTGCAGTCAGTTATTAGGCGGATAAAACACTTTAATAATTGAGGTAATCGGATATTTTACAGCTTTCTTAAGCTGCTCTCTGAACTTGGATTGAGTCACAACATATATAAACGTGTTTGTGCAGCAACTTACATTCACCAACAGGTAGCCAGTTTGGATGAAGATATATGATGAATCTTCATCACTGAAGAATGAGTCAATGTCACATAAACAATTAATAGCATATAAAAGCCACAGAACAAGGAAGCTGCCGGATATGCTGAAAAGTAATATTACAGACTTTCTTCTGCTCTCCATCTCAGGGTCACTTTGATTATTTCTCTTGCTCTGCCCCCGCAACATCTTACGGACTTGACTCACCATGAATATGTGTCTGACCGTTAAGGCATTGAGAAATATAATTATGATAAATGACAAAAATGGTGTTAAAACTGTATCAAACCAGTTGAATGCCACCCAACCAGGCTCTGTAAAAAGCTTCGATGATGTAGAGCAGAACCATTGCACATTGTCAGTGATCTCATCAGGTTCCCTGGTAAAGTACCAGAGAAGGTTTTTTAAACAGAGGAGAATGCCAGATGATGTTAGAACCACTGCTGCAGTTTGCTCAGTGCAATATCTTGTTTTCAGCTTCTGGCAACAAATGGCCACAAATCGATCAAAAGTGAAGGCGACTGTAAACCAAACGGAACAATCTCTGGATGCATATTTCAATGCATGACGTGCACTACAGACCGGGGTGAGGTCCAGAAAACAGACTGGGAAATAATAATATTTGATCTGATACAGTATGACCTCAATGATAATGACAAGTAGATCTGCCGTCGCCATGGCCACAAGATAGCGGGTGGTCCAGAGAGAGAGGCCACATTTTCCCTGGCACAGGATGACAATCGCAACAAAGTTAACTGTGAGAAAGAGAGAGAGGACACCAGGCTCAACATTTCCACTTGAAGTTAGACACGTCTACACACAATTAGGATGTCTTGAATTTCACCAAGGCATTGTAAGGAGAACTGAATAGATTTAGGGAAAGTTACAAAAAAAAGAGCACATACTGGGTTAGTGCCGATACCCCGGCGACCCTCACATTCTCTCAAGGACCTGAGATCAACATGAAAACTCGAGCAAAGACCTTGTTGTTTCCCCTTTCAGAGGGGACCATATCCGATGGAAATCGGAGCGGGCAAGGGGCGGACCGAAGAAATGTCCATTGACCTCGGAGGGGATTTGATGGATTCGGGATGAACGAGGCTGTAAAATCCCGCCCTTTGAATCAGAGGAGGTATGGAAAGATATATCCTGCCGAACTAGGAGAGGATAATGTTTCTTTGGGTGAAAGTTTTATTCATAAACATAAATGCATACAAGAATTGAAATTAATCAGTGTTCTGTACATCTCAGAAGCAGTGTATCAATACAGTAGAAATATCTGTCACAATGTGAATACTTTATTACAGTGTGCTCCCTTCATGTGAGCTATGCTCGAATACGCCATGTTAATGTGTATCTGAGACTACTGTGGTTAGTTTGTCGTCGTCCACCACAGACATTTGGCGTGCTCAACAGGATAAAAGAATTGGAATTTATAAATTTCTCTGCAAACGTGGCATGTCACCGTGTCATAGAGGTTTACAACATGGAAACAGGCCCTTCGGCCCAACTTGAGCATACTCCCCAGTTTTTTTAACCACTAATCTAGTCCCAATTGCCCGCATTTGACCAATACCCACCTTACACATGTAACTGCACCGCCTCTACTACTGTATCTGGCAGCTCGTTCCAGACACTCTGGGTGACACATTGCCCCTCTGGACACTTTTATATCTCCACTCTCGCTTTAAACTATGCCCTCTACTTTTAGACTCCCCTACTTTTGGGAAAATGTGTTGACAATCTGCCTCATCTATCTCCCTTGTTGTATATAACATACAACACATTGTTCATGCAGAGAACCTGCCAAAGGACAGTCCTTTCCAAGAGGGAAGTAAGTTGAAAGTATTATTGACAAACTGGGCTTGAAGGTACAGCCCCGACCCGCACCGTCCCCCACCCCCACCCGGGTATAGTGATGTCAATGCTGTACAGATAGGCAGAGCCCCGCTGGCGGGCTACTATCAGTAAAAACAGTACTCGAAGTGGGATGGCTTTAATGTTGAGTAATTTTGTTGTGCTTAGGGAAGCTTTTTAAAAATTATGAACAGCGACACAATTTCCTGCAAAGTGTCCTCCGCTCACCCCTTATCCCAACAGAACTGGCAGCGGAGTTAAAGATTTGTGCTGACAACCTTTTGATTCAAAATAATCACACAAGCATAAAAGCAAATTATTGTGCATGCTGGAATCTGAAACCAAAAGAGAAAACGCTGGAAAATCACAGCAGGTCTGGCAGCATCTGTAAGGAGAGAAAATACCTGACGTTTCGAATCCAGATGGCCCTTTTCCAAAGCTAAAAGGCATACAAAGTGGTGGATATTTATACTGCAGGGGGATGGAATGAAAGATGAGTCATAGCCATAGAAACCAAGGGAAAAGACTGCTAAGAGCTGTCCACAGAGAGAATAAAGAGTAGGAATGACCAAACGGCAGAGAAGCCGTTTGAGAGAGAAGCTGTGACAGATGGAGATGTTAGGCGAGGGGGTAGTGGAAATGGGATAGAGATATAATGTAGAAAAGGATAAGGGGGTGGGGGAGAGAAAAGGTCAGGGAAGGGGAATGATGTAGGGGGAAGGAAAGAGTGTGGGAGGGTGGTCGGGGGTGGGGGGGTGGGGGGGGAGAAGAAAAATGAAGAAAGACCACAAAGAAATAAAAGGTGGAGAACGGTAAAAAAATAAATAAAATAGAGTGAAAACAAAGGGGGCCGAGATCAGGCAGAGCAAACCCTCTAAAATCACACAAGCATCGGTTTTATGATGTGCATTGGATATTATTGATTAAGTTTTCAAAATTTACAGACACATTGGCAGGAATGAAATATTGGAGTCTTGTACTGAGTGAGAAAATACTTTCTGAGGTTTTCTTAACAAGTTATGGTATTATCCACAGTGAAACCACAGTTTTGAGGATGTAAACAAAAAATGCATGACTATACATTCCAGGAATGGAATTCATCCAAAGACTTCAAAATGATTTTCAACTGAGTTAAAAAGCCCAATTTGAACTAATAGACACATTGACATGAATAATTACTTCAAACATTTCAAGCAAGAGATGTACCCGATCTGTAGAGGAATGTCCACGCATGCAAAAGTTGGAAGCCTAGATTCAAACAGGAATGTTTAATTTCTGTTTCAATAATGGTGCAAAAATATCTTTTTCAGCAGTAGTAATTCGACAGAAGTCCGGAATGTTGTCTTTAGTTCAATGGCATTTCTGAATTAAAGAACTGATAAACAATATGGTGAAAGGAAGTTACAAATGGAATGAATCAGATAACAAGTTTTTCTTGGAGAGAGATGTGCCTTTGCCAATGATGTTTTCAAATAGAAATTATTTTTAGAATCTGGCCACAACTGAGACTTACACAAAGAACAAAGAACAGTACAGCACAGGAAACAGGCCCTTCGGCCCTCCAAGCCTGTGCCGCTCCTTGGTCCAACTAGACCAATCGTTTGTATCCCTCCATTCCCAGGCTGCTCATGTGACTATCCAGGTAAGTCTTAAACGATGTCAGCGTGCCTGCCTCCACCACCCTACTTGGCAGTGCATTCCAGGCCCCCACCACATTCTGTATAAAAAACGTCCCTCTGGTGTCTGAGTTATACTTCGCCCCTCTCAGCTTGAGCCTGTGACCCCTCGTGATCGTCACCTCCGACCTGGGAAAAAGCTTCCCACTGTTCACCCTATCTATATCCTTCATAATCTTGTATACCTCTATTAGATCTCCCCTAATTCTCCGTCTTTCCAAGGAGAACAACCCCAGTCTACCCAATCTCTCCTCATAGCTAAGACCCTCCATACCAGGCAACATCCTGGTAAACCTTCTCTGCACTCTCTCCAATGCCTCCACGTCCTTCTGGTAGTGCGGCGACCAGAACTGGACGCAGTACTCCAAATGTGGCCTAACCAGCGTTCTATACAGCTGCATCATCAGACTCCAGCTTTTATACTCTATACCCCGTCCTATAAAGGCAAGCATACCATATGCCTTCTTCACCACCTTCTCCACCTGTGTTGCCACCTTCAAGGATTTGTGGACTTGCACACCTGGGTGTGTTTCTATACTCCTGATGACTCTGCCATTTATTGTATAACTCCTCCCTACATTATTTCTCCCAAAATGCATCACTTCGCATTTATCCGGATTAAACTCCATCTGCCACCTCTCCGCCCAATTTTCCAGCCTACCTGTATCCTGCTGTATTGCCCGACAATGCTCTTCGCTATCCGCAATTCCAGCCATCTTCGTGTCATCCGCAAACTTGCTGATTACACCAGTTACACCTTCTTCCAAATCATTTATATATATCACAAATAGCAGAGGTCCCAGTACAGAGCCCTGCGGAACACCACTGGTCACAGACCTCCAGCCGGAAAAAGACCCTTCGACCACTACCCTCTGTCTCCTATGGCCAAGCCAGTTCTCCACCCATCTAGCCACTTCTCCTTGTATCCCATGAGCCTTAACCTTCTTAACCAATCTGCCATGTGGAACTTTGTCAAATTCTTAACCAACCTGCCATGTGGGACTTTGACACTGGGAAGTAAGTAAACATTTTGAGAGGGAAGACCCCCTTTGGAATCTGCATTAATTATTCAATAGTCCATCATTTATCGGACTGTGGATGACGATATTGATTAGGGAAAATACACAGCACAATTCCTATGGACTCGACAAACCTTGCACAAATGCCAAAATAAAAGATTGTTGAGGGTAAGCAGAGGGATGCAATGTAAATGAAAATAACATTGCTTGAATGGAGAGGTTGGTTAAAAAGAAAACAAAAGGAGACTACACCAACAAACAGGAAATTGTGTGAAGATAAGTTACAAACGTGCCTTTCCAACAAATGTTTATAGAAACAATTGGAACAGCCATAAGTGGCTGAATAAAGAGTATACAAGAGTAGACATGTGGGGCTACATCATGCAGCTGCGCTGAAAAATGGGTCCTGTTCAGCTACTTGGCAAAGAACATGACATAAAATAGTTAGCATTGGATGAAGAGAAAGAAAACTTCTATAAATCATTGATGCACTGACAAGGACTCCATAGTGAAACACATTTCAAGCAATTAATTTCACTCCCTTGCAGCATTACGATCACAGAGTCACATTAAATTAAAAAAAGAGTAATATTATACTGCCACAAATGAAGTCGAGAGAGAATTAAAACTTGTTTAGAATTAGCTACAATATAGGGGCGGCACGGTGACACAATGGTTGGCACTGCTGCCTCACAGTGCCAGGGACCTCGGTTCAATTCCAACCTCGGGTAACTGTGTGGAGTTCGAACATTCTCCCCGTGTCTGCATGGGTTTCCTCCGGGGCTCCAGTTTCCTCCCACATGCCAATGATGAGCGGGTTTGGTTGATTGAACATGCTAAATTGTCCCTTAGCGGCAGGGGGACTAATGGGCTAAATACATGGAGTTGCAGGGATAGCGCCAGGGTGGGAGTTTTATCGGTGTCGGCTCGAGTGGCCGAATGTCCTCTTTCTGCACCGTAGCGATTCTATTATTCTATCTATGCAGCGAAAGGAGATGCAGGGAATCATTTAGATGTTTGCATTATCTCATATTCAATTGTTTGTTATCTAAAAAGTAGTTGTGATTAATTGAGTGTGAAGAAACAGGGCAGTACCGAGGATTTTGGCTAATCTGGATTAGACCAAATGCCAAAATGTGGGCTCTCGAGGAAATGAATAGATGTAATAGAACCTAGGTGTGAGTAAAATGCTTCTCAAATGCCACAGTCACCCCTCACAGCATCAAGGACTGTGGATCAGCAAGAACCGTCCAGAAAGTTAATTGTTCTTTCCGGTTAAAATGCCAGACATTGAGCCAGAGCAAATAGGAAGAGGCAGATAGTGGTTCAGAGGTGATAACACTTCTTTGCTGGAAAGTTGGGGGTATAAATATATATATACACACAATTGGAAATGAAACCATATTCTGCATATGTGATTATCAGTGTATGCACATAGTATGCATTTCTAATTGTTGGTGAATGCTGTATTCGAGTTGTCATCCTGCATGCGTCCTATCCTTGAACAAATGATCTGAACTTGCAACTGAACTTCCTGGAATTTTAGAAGCCTACCAGTACATATCAGAGAACGAATTGGCGGTGATTGAGAGAATAAATGATTTCCAACAAGTCGCAAAAACAAACATAGTGTTTTCCCATCTAGCTCTAAAAGACACAGAGCAGGAGGCATGATGGAAACTCACTATATTTGAATGAACATGGTTTAAATCGTTCTCTAATATAGAGGTGGTTAATCAGACTCAGTCTTCACACAACACGACCCTGTATCGACGCTAGGAAGCGACAGAAACTGCACAGTATTTGAAGGAGATCGAAATCGAAATTCTCATATTTTGCATCACCCAGTCCTTTACTTATTTGCATAATCTAACGTTTCAATTATATGTCATTTAAAACGTAGTTGTGAGGAACGGACTGAAAAGAAACAGGGCAGTACCAAGGATTTTGGCTAATTTGGATTAGGCCAAGGTCCAAAATGAGGTCTCTCACGGAAAGGGATGGCTTTCGTCGACGCTAGCCGGTTTATTCACCAAACCAGATTTTCGGATTTACAGAGAAACAGATGCCACTTAAAGTGCCCTCATGTTCGGAATATTCATGTTCCAATTTTCTACTTCACAGATCACTCTTAAATCAGCTGTATTGTCCACAAGCTAAATCATGTTGACAGACGTCTTGAGATTCCATTGCTAAGAAAGGAGCCAGACTGTGGATTTAAAACTCGAAAGCGTACCGTGAAGCACAGACATCGAGATTTGCTCCAGAAACATCCGTCCCTCACCGAGAGAACCGAAGTTTCTTTATGTCCAGCATAAAATTACGAGCAAAAACAAGAAGGGAATCGCAGCAATTGTAAAGACAATTGACAGAAGACGTTGGGAACAAGCAGCCAATCAAATCAAAAGTCTGAACATTGGAAGGAAATAGACTCCATTTAAAATCGCAGATTAAAATTCTCATCGTGAAAAGCAGCATCGTGTCGGAGAAAAGAAAGTTATAGTGGTCAGAAAGAACCAAATTGAAGACCTTTAAACTGGAAATGGGTAGATTGATATCTCTCATTATTGTTGAGGAGGGGAACGGTAACATAGACAAATTGCAATTCTTAACTGGATACTTCTTTGAAAACCAATCAGAAAGACAAAATGTTAGAATGCACAGAATCTTTTACAACACATACAAGAATTAATAGCAGAGCACAATTAAGCTGGAACATTAGAAAGCCCCTAGATTTTTACATCAGAACCCGAGGATGCCGAGGACTAACCACCAAACTTGCGAAACGTGTTTGAGCAGGGTGATGTGAAACCTAAAGTGGTGATCAGCAAAGTCAGATCATTCAGGTGAAACAAATGTAATTGTTTCCCTTTTAATGGTTGTAACGGTGATCTTTAAATTTTGGAGTACTTCAAATGACAAAAGGAAACAAACATACATTTACACAAATAAACAGGAGTTGATTGTTACCACATTAAGAACACTGATAGCGTTAAGACAGAGAGGCGCGAATTGAGCTTGATAAGCAGCACAATAAATTGAATCTAAGATTCTCGTCTTCTCTGCACTTTATGTGCAATTGCATACCTGGAAATGAAGCAGGAGTGTGTCTGGACGGCGGACATTGAGGACGAGATTAAGGTTCTGGTAATGACGTGCGAATGTTTACATGGGTAGGAAGATATTTAAATCCATTGTTTTTTTACTTCTGACATGACTAATAATTATCACACGCACATATTTCTAACAGTTCATCTTGGAGTTGCGACAAATTCTTCAATTACATAGAAACATAGAAACATCGGAACTAGAGGCACGAGTCGGCGATTCGGCGCTTCAACCCTGGTCCACCATTCATCTTGATCTTGACTGATCATCGAATTCAATATCCTCATCCCCACTTCCTCCCATATCCCTTGATCCCTTTAGCCCAAGAGCTATAACTAATTTCATCTTGAAATCAGACAACGTCTTGGCCTCAATTACATTCTGTGGTAGTGAATTCCACTCATTCTCCACCCTCTGGGTGAAGAAATTGCTCCTCACCTCAGTTCTAAAAGATTTACCCCTTATCCTCAAACGATGACTCCTAGTTCTACAACCCCAGTCGTAGAAATCCACTGCGCAATACAGACTGTGGATGTACTCAAAGCACATGGATTGCAATGATTTAAGAAGTCGCTTCACCATTGCATTCTCACTGGCAGTTGAGTGTTTTCCTTCAGTGTACCCGAACAGGTGCCAGAGCATGGCGACTAGGGGATTTTCACAGTAACTTCATTGCTGTATTAATTTAAGCTTTCATGTGACACTAAGAAATGAACCTGGCCATGATAAGTGTGGGCAAAAGGTAACTCATAGCGCGAGCAACAACGAAAACGTAAGATAGAATTCTCATTAAATATGCTGCAGTTTTGTGTTACAGGAGAAATAGTTAACTAGAAGCATCAGTTGTTTCTTTTTGTAACTGAAATCAGAGACACTAAGTAACGGTTTATATATATATATATATATATATATATATATATATATATATATATATAAATAGAGAGAGAGAGAGAGAGTTTTCTACCTGCATTATTAAGAAAATATAACATCCTCTTGTTGCTGGCCCAATACTCAACTAACATTATTCATGCTTGCACGGAGATAAGATAATAAGCAAAAAGCAAAGTTTAGGTCAACGTATATGTGCAACAAAGCCTTCCAGATGTAAATAAGAATTGTTTCGATATAACTTCATCATGGGCAAAATCGGTATCAATGTCCTGAGCAAAATATTCCTCACTCAAAACAGGGAAAGGTTTCACAGGAAACACGCATTACCAAAAGAATCGCAGCAGGGTGCTGTGTAAAGTAAATCAATCAACAGCAAAACAAATGCAATGTTAAAATTAAACTAATGTTGCGTATGAAGAATCCAACTAAAGTTTTGAAGAGAGTTGTAGTGCATCTCTGCTGTCAACCCGTGAGTAAATATTGTACACCTGTTTCCATTTAAAAATACTACACTTGATTACAATCACCTTCAATCAAGATCAACAGTTTGACATTCTGCTATCAACACACACTTTAAATACAAGATTGTTAGGTGACCGAAAGCAATGATTTTGAAATAGATTCATGACTGACTTCCACGACATATAGAAAATGATAGATGCCCCTTGCATCCAAATTGTGACTTTTTCACACCACTATGACGTTATGACATCACTTCCTTAATACATGGTCAGGTGCTTATTTAGCACCATTCTGGTAGCGTTGCACATTCGGTGCCGATTTTCGATGAACATTACTCGCAGTAATCCAAACCTTTGGCGTTTAGGAGCTTCACTCCGGTTCGTAAAACCACGCTACTTAAATTTTATGCTGAAAACTGCTCCCCCAAAACGTATTCTCGTGAAGTTTGCATTAAGACGTGATAGGTGGGCGCATACACCTCGACGACAACTGCTTGATAATTTAGAGTCCCTGTGATCTATGTTTTTAGCCGAAATAATTGAATGCAACTCCCAGATCTAATTCGCAACATTTGCCTCTACAAAGTCGTACTCCAATCCACCCCACATGAAAATCACCATTGTTCGAAAATCCTGTATTATTATGATCTATAACGCAAACAATAAAATACTCACATATTCGTACAACTAAAATGGTTATCGGCACTGACCATTTACACCAACGATGGCAATGATAACGTAGGAAATTTTGTCAATGAGAATAAAAGCTGCACTCATTTTCTGGATGATACTTCGCTTTATGCTACCGTAATTATTGCTCCTGTAAATGCTTGTTGCCACATTCACAAAGAATAAATTTATACTTGGTGGAACCTCAACGGGAAACTGAGGTTACATCATGTTCACGAAACAAAACATGTTATGCAAATATTTAGATCCCCGTTGACCTATTCTAAATTTAACCTCGAGATCAAATTGTGAAACTACAAACAAAAGAAAATTGAGTAATCATAATTGAACACTGCGTGTTTCCAAAATATTAATGTCCCTTCCAAAAACAACTATCACTTTTCTCAGTTTGTTTTACATTT
The DNA here is from genome assembly GCF_964213995.1 of Mustelus asterias. Classification (NCBI taxonomy): domain Eukaryota; kingdom Metazoa; phylum Chordata; class Chondrichthyes; order Carcharhiniformes; family Triakidae; genus Mustelus; species Mustelus asterias. Next base: position 233,948 of record NW_027590088.1, on the reverse strand, counting down.
GTCCAGAAATTTCGCATCAATTTTGCAGTATTTCCATAATTATTCTTAGCACACACATACAGCATATACCTGTACCAAACGTGCGTGCCAACTATGAAATGGGCGGTACAGTAGCACAGTGGTTAGCACTGCTGCTTCACAGCGCCAGGGTCTCAGGTTCGAGTCCAGGTTTGGGTCAATGTCTGTGCAGAATTTGCACGTTATCCTCGTGGCTGCATGGGTTTTCTCGGGTGCTCCGGTTTCCTCCCACATTCTGAAAGAGGTGCTGGTTACATGCATTGACCCGAAGAGGCGCAGGAGTGTGGCGACTGGGGGAATTTCACATTAACTTAATTGCAGTGTTAATGTAAGCCTTATTTGTGTCTAATGAATAAACTTTGAAATTGCTTCAGCACCTCACAATTATATGTAAATTTAAACAAATGAACGATGCACTATTGGCCATCACTTGTTTGAAACATATGAAATTTTAGAATCTATCTTCACCGAAAACTTCACCAAGAATAATGCAGTCTCTCAGGAAAATACAGGTACTACAATCAGGAACCATAATGCCATTTAAACTAACTGATATTTGACGCTGAATATTCCTCTAAAAACTCAAAGTTATCCAGCAACTGTAACTAATTGAACCAATCAAACTGCTGTCGACCACGGAGATCTAAGGCTGCAGAGCCTAGTTGCTCTAACCATCAACGCAGTAGGGAGCCTCAAATCAATACAGCCAACACACGTTTTTATTCTTTAGAATGATTTTTACTCTGTTGTAGGAGTGGAGACGACAAGAAAGAGGGCTGTTTAGGAAGTAATATTTACAGGGGTTTTTTTTCAAATCCAAAACAGCAATATAGAAAAGTAACTGCTCTAGCATTTAAACAAAATCTCTTTAAATATTCTACTTGGAATCAATTGAACAACAGAGCCATTTGGGGGAAAAAAAATGAATGGGGTCTTCAGTCCCGTGAGTTGCAGTCTGCAGCATTGCGGGGACCCTAGACACACCATGCGGTCTGGATGTCCACATTTGCAGGAGGTGCCACAGGTTTCACCATTTTGTTAGCCGGGTCTGGGAGCTTGTGTTTCAGCTGGAGCCACAGTTTTCAAACCGCGAAGTTTTGGGGTTCATGTACAGCAGGATTTTACAGGTAGTTACCCTGCAACGTATGAAATTGCAGTCAGAGAAGGAATGAATCTGACTATGTGGGGCGCTAAGGATGCGAATGTTTGCGGATGACACACTGATTGGCCGGGTGTTTAAAAGTGAGATTGCGTGTCTTCGGCCACAGGATGATATGGCCAGGAGGGTTCAATACACAGATAACTGGCGGATGGAACCTAACCCTGATATTCGTGAGGTTCTACAATTTTGAAAATGTAATTTGACAAGGAAGTCTTCAATGAACAACATGACACTAAATAATTCAGAGGAACAGAGCAAATTGTTCTGATTGTCTATAGATTTAAGAACGCAGAAGTGCATATTAATGTTGTGGTGAAAAAAGCATATGGGAAACTTGTGTTTTTCAATCCTGGCATATGTTAAAAATGTAGGGAGATCATTTTGGAGTTATACATAATTTTGGTGAGGCCACAGCTTGAACATTTTGTGCAGTTCTTGTTGGCACATTACAGGAAGGATGTAATTGCGCTGGATGGGGGTGGGATGGTGGTGGCGGAGCAAGTTCACCAGGATGCTGCCTGGGTTGGAATTATAAAATTATAAATAACATTTCAATCGACTTGGGTTTTTTTTCCTTGCAGCAGAAAAGACTGAGAAGCGACCGATTTAGAAGTACAAAATTACGCTGGACATGAGCAGAGTCAATAGGGAGCAGCTGTTCCCCTTCGCTGGAAAGTCAGTAATGAGGTGGCAAGTTTTATGGTGATAGGTAGGAGATTTATGGGGTGTGGATAACACACTTGTTTTTCATTTACCCAAAGGTCGCGATGGTCCGACTTACACACCCTGGGAGACTGGAAGAGGCGAACTGTCTCACATCCTTAAAAAAAATGCTCGATGAGCAGTTTGCACATCGTGAATTTCAGGGCTATTGGCCAAGCGCTGGTAAAACGGATTAGCTAGTTAGGTCAGGTCTTCACATCATGTCAGTGCAGACTCGATGGTGAAGGGCCTCTTTCGTGATTCTTCGATATTCTGATTCCCTGAATGGGTGACCCCCGGTCAGAGGAAGTGTGTAAGTGGCGGGGATGCAGTTGTAGGCAGGTAAGAAGGAATGTCCCTGAGTGCTTTTCACTCAATAACCATTTTTCTGTGTTGCAAAACGGTGCGAATAAGGGTTCCTCTGGGGAGTGCATCCGGTGACTTATTCACGGCACTGGAGTTGGCTCAGCTGCTAAGTTATCATCAAGCATGTGTTTGAACTTTTTTTCGTTCACGTAAAACAGGACAAATAGAACCCCGCCATATGCCGTCCCATCAGTCTATTCTCCATCACCAGACATGTGAGGAATGGGGCCTGTGCCCGTGCAATCAAGTAGCACTTAATCAACAAAGACCTACTCACTGAAGTTCCCTGTGAATATTCCTAAAGCCATATCCTGACCACAGTTCAACATTGGTGCAAACATGTCAGAAATAGCTCCAGAGATGCATGTGTCCACACTTGACGTCACGATTGCATTTTACCGACTAAAGCTTCAACAATCTTTATCAAAACTGAAACGAAGGCTAATGAGGGATTTTTTTTTCCAGTTATTGGTGTTATAACACGCACAGTTCATCAATCAAGGGTTCCCCAGCTGGGGCACGAAGAGCTACCATCTTTAGTTGCTTCGTAAATAAATGTTCAACCTAATTCTGGGGCCGTCTGATATTGATTCAATTCTTTCCGAGGTGCAATAAGTTCCAGACAGCATCCAGGCTTTGTCTATTTGGGAAAGTTTTATTCCAAATCACTCAGATGCTCGATGATGACAATCTCCAGCAATGCAAATCCAATCTTCTCCACTTGCCATTTAATGAAATCGCTCGGGAAAGACACCTTAAAGCGCAAAATGCCAACTTCTGTGTTAACATCTGTGGCACTTCATTTCAGTATACCGTGCGATAAACAAACATTGAAAATAGGTTTTGATGCAAACTTCATTGCCTCTTAGGTCAAGTCGAGAAGTGGTCCTAATGTTGATCTCTGGGAATGAGTCTACTCTGTAAAGCAACCGTTGTCCAATTGTCCATTCCTCACTATCACTTTCTTAGCCACAGTCATACCCACAATGTCACTATGCTTTAATTCATGGCATCCCTTATTACAGAACATTATACTGAAAATGAAGTTCATCTACATAACAAATCTGCTTTAAGAAAATGTTTTGCTTATTCAGCAATGATCAGGGTTACGTTTGTAGAAATAATCAATCTTTGGATTATATTTTTCCTGTTGTCAGTTTTAAGTGCATTTTATTCAAAGCAACAAATGTTTTTTTTATTCTGGACAATTGTAACATTCTATTCCATTTTGCTCAGATCCTGACTCATGGGTCGAATAACATGTTTGCTCTAATTCTCATCAACAGCAGCATTTGACTGGTTTGCATTTCGAGGGTCATGCCCCCCCCCAACCCCTTCCCCCCTTCTGCTTCTGCTTCTGAATCTGCTTCTGAGGCCTTCATTGCAGATGTCAGGACAGCCTTGTCGAAGGTCAAGCCACAGAAAGCGACTGGACTGGATGGGACACCCGGACAAGCACTCATATCCTGTGTGCATCAACTTGCAGGGGCTTTCGCAGACATCTTCAACATCTCTTTACAACAATCTGAGGTCCCTATCTGGTCCAAGAAGACGACAATTATCCCAGTACCAAAGAAAAACCAAGCAAACTGCCTTAATGACTACCGTCCGGTTGTTCCTGACATCCATCATTACCGATTGCTTCAAGAGGTTAGTCATGGCATGAATCAATTCGAGCCTCACGGATTGCCTGGATTCACTACAGTTCACCTACCGCTACAAGAGGTCCACAGAAGACGACATCTCCTTGTCCCCTCATTCAAACCTGGAACAACTAGACAACAAAGGCACCTATGTCAGACTACTATTTATTGACTACAACTCAGACTTCAACACCATTATTCCTGCGAAACGCATCTCGAAGCTCCACAGACTGGGCCTCGTCTCCTGCCTCTGCGACTGGATCCTGAACTTCCTAAGGCACAGACCACAATCAGTAAGGAGAGGCAAAACACCTCCTCCACAATCACCGTCAACACCGGTGCCAATACCGCATGTAACTACAAAAGGTCGTGAATGTAGCGCAATCCAACACGCATACCAGCCTCCCATCCATTGACTCTGTCTACGCTTCCCGCTGCCTCCGCAAAGCAGCCGACATAATTAAAGACCCCATGCAACCCGGGTATTCCATCTTCCACCTTCTTCCGTCGGAAAAAATACAATGGTTCTCTGGTTGCATACCAACCAACTTAAGAACAGCTTCTTCCCTGCTACTGTTAAACTTTTGAATGGACCTGTCTCCCATACAAGGCTGTGTGCTCAGCCCGCTAATACAGTGACTATACACTTATGACTGTGTGTCCAAATTCCCCTCCAATTCGATTTTCATGTTTGCAGTCGAGACCACCGTTGTCGGTCGGATCACAAACAATGACGAGAAAGAGTACAGGAATGAGATAGGAAAATGGTGAACTGGTGAGACAATAATAATCTCTACCTCAATTTCAACCAAACGAAAGAGATTTTCATCTACTTCAGGAAACAAAGTGGAGAACATGCCCCTGTCTCCATCAATGAGGACAAACTAGAAAAGGTCCAAAACTTCAGGTCTTTAGGTGTCTAGACAACCACCAGCCTGTCCTGGTTCCCCCCATTCCGACACAATAGTTCAGAAAGCCCACCAATGCTTAATCCTTCTCAGAAGAATAAGGACATTTGGCGTGACAGTTACGACTCTCACCAACTTTTACAGACGCACCATAAAAAACATTATTTCCGGTAGTATCACAGCTTGGTGTGGCTCCGAATGTAGTGCAATCCAACAAATATTCCAGCCTACCATCCACTGACTCTGTCAACATTTCCCGCTGCCTCCGCAAAGCGGCCGACATAATTAAGGGCCCCATGCACCATGGGCATTCTATCTTCCACCTTCTTCCGTCGGAAAAAAATACAAACGTCTGTGGTTACGTACCACCCAACTTAAGAACAGCTTCTTCCCTGCTGCCGTTAAACTTTTGAATGGACCTATCTCGCATTAAATTGTTCTTTCTCTACACTCTAGCTATGACTTGCAGATAGTGAGGAACATTGTCAGAGGCTACAGAAGGATATAGATAGGCTGGAAATTTGGGCAAGGAAATGGCAGATGGAGTTCAATCCTGATAAATGCGAAGTGATGCATTTTGGTGGGAATAATGTAGGGAGGAGCTACACGATAAATGGAAGAACCATAAAGGGTGTAGAGACGCAGAGGGACCTGGGTGTGCAAGTCCAACGATCTTTGAAGGTGACGTCACAGGTGGAGAAGGTGGTGAAGAAGGCATATGGCATGCTTGCCTTTATAGGACGGGGCATAGAGTATAAAAGTTGGGGTCTGATGTTGCAGATGTATAGAACGTTGGTTCGGCCGCATTTGGAATACTGCGTCCAGTTCTGGTCGCCACACTACCAGAAGGACGTGGAGGCTTTGGAGAGAGTACAGAGGAGGTTTACCAGGATGTTGCCTGGTATGGAGGGGCTTGGTTATGAGGAGAGATTGGGGAAACTGGGGTTGTTCTCCTTGGAAAGACGGAGGATGAGGGGAGACTTAATAGAGGTGTATAAAATTATGAAAGGCATAGATAGGGTGAACGGTGGGAAGCTTTTCCCCGGGTCGGTGGTGACGTTCACGAGGGGTCATAGGTTCAAGGTGAAGGGGGGGAGGTTTAACACAGATATCAGAAGGACATATTTCACACAGAGGGTCGTGGGGGCCTGGAATGTGTTGCCGGGCAAGGTGGTGGAGGCGGACACACTGGGAACGTTTAAGACTTATCTAGACAGCTATATGAACGGAGTGGGAATGGAGGGATACAAAAGAGTGATCTAGTTTGGACCAGGGAGCGGCGCTGGCTAATTGTTCCTGGTTTCTCGTTTCAAGGCTTCATTCTACGATCATCTTGCTGGTGCCAGTACAGAGTGAGACTGCGGATAGTTGGGAACCTGTCTCGGGGGCAGGGGATTCATATGGTGTTCGTTAAAGTTGAAATGACTAGGGTTGGGAAGCATTTTCCGATCGGGGCCATTGTGATCTCCTGGACTCGTTTCGATCGCCTCAGGGGGTCGGAGAGGAATTTCCCAGATTTTTTTTTCCCCATATTGGCCCTGGGGTTTTTCACTCTGGGTTTTCGCCTCTCCCTGGAGATCACATGGTCTGGAATGGGGGGGGTGGGGGTAAGTTAATAGGTTGTAATGAACAAAGCATCGTAGCTGTGAGGGACAGCTCGGTGGATAGGATATTGGTATGTAGATAGGCTGGAAAATTGGGTGGGGATCCTGGATTCAGGATTCAATCCTGGACCGGGGAGCGGCGCGGGCTTGGAGGGCCGAAGGGCCTGTTCCTGTGCTGTATTGTTCTTTGTTCTTTGACTGTAACGTTACATTCTGCACTCTTCCATTTCTTTGGCAATGAACGGTATGCTTTGCCTGTGTAGCACGCACGAAACAATCATTTCCACAGTATAGTAATACATATGACAATAATAAATCAAATCAAATCAAATGAACCTCTTGGAGCATTCACAAACATCACGTCCTCTGGTGCAACTCCGATATGCAAGGAGGTTTGATAAGTTATGCTTATTTACTGTTTTATGTCCAACATTCTTGCCCGATGCAACCAATTTGCAACTCATGCTCGCCGGGTAATAATTTATTTCATTGCGGGGTACATTGTTGAATTGTATCGGGTTAACCGAATCTGTTCGTTCACTAAATGTAATGAATGCCAGTCTGCAGAGTATCTGAATAGATCCGAGGCGAAGAACTGTTCTTTCAAATAGAGACTCTTTTCAATGCGATATTCCATAATGTGGAGATGCCGGCGTTGGACTGGGCTAAGCACAGTAAGAAGTGTCACAACACCAGGTTAAATACCAACAGGTTTATTTGGCAGCAGGAGCTTTCGGAGCCCCAAACCCCTTCTTCAGGTGAGTGAGGACTCGTGTTCACAAACAAGGTACATAAAGACACAAACTGGATTTACAAGATAATGGGTGGAATGCGAGTCTTTACAGGTTATCAAGTCTCAAAAGTACAGGAAATGTGAGTGGAGAGAGGGTTAAGATCAGGTTAAAAGATGTGTGTTGTCTCCAACTAAGACAGTGAGTGAGATTTTGCAGGTCCAGACAAGTCGTGGGGGTTACAGATAGTGTGACATGATTCCAAGATCACGGTTGAGGCCGTCCTCATGTTTGTGGAACTTGGCTGTCAGTCTCTGCTCAGCGATTCTGCGTTGTCGTATGTTGTGAAGGCCGCCTTGGAGAACACTTACCCGAAGATCAGAGGCTGAATGCCCGTGACTGCTGAAGTGTTCCACGATTGGAAGGAACACTCCTGCCTGGTGATTGTTGTGCGGTGTTCATTCATTCGTTGTCGTAGCGTCTGCATGTTCTCACCAATGTACCATGCCTCGGGACATCCTTTCCTGCAGCGTATCAGGTAGACAACTTTGGCCGAGTTGCAAGAGTATGTACCGTGTACCTGGTGGATGGTGTTCTCACGTGAGATGATTGGCATCCATGTCAATTATCTGGCACGTCTTGCAGAGGTTGCTGTGGCAGGGTTGTGTGGTGTCATGGTCACTGTTCTCCTGAAGGCTGGTAGTTTGCGGCAGACAATAGTCTGTTTGAGGTTGTGCGGTTCTTTGAAGGCAAGAAGTGGGGGTGTGGGGATGGCCTTGGCAAGATGTTCATCTTCATCGATGACATGTTGAAGGCTCTAGAGAAGATGTCTTAGTTTCTAAGTTCCGGGAACTACTGGACGACGAAGGGTACTCTGTCCGCTGTGTCCCGTGTTTGTCTGCTGAGGAGGTCACTGCGGTTTTTCGCTGTGGCACGTCGTAACTGTCGATCGATGAGTCAAATGCCATATCCTGTTCTTATGAGGGCATCTTTCAGCGTCTGTAGGTGTCAGTTGCGATCCTCCTCATCTGAGCAGATCCTGTGTATACGGAGGGCTTGTCCATAGGGAATGGCTTCCTTAACGTGTTTGGGGTGGAAGCTGGAGAAGTGGAGCATCGGGAGGTTATCCGTGGGCTTGTGCTAAAGTGAAGTGCTGAGGTGACCATCCTTGATGGAGATGCGTGTGTCCAAAGAATGCAACGGATTCCGGAGTGTAGTCCATGGTGATTCTGATGGTGGGATGGAACGTGTTGATGTAATCATATAAAGCTGTTTCAATGATTGTTCGCCATGAGTCCAAAGGAAGAAAATGTCATCGATGTGTCTCGTGTATCGCACCGGTTGAAGGTCCTGTGTGGTGAAGAGGACTTGTTCGAACCTGTGCACAACGATGGTCCAGAATGAAGCGGATGAGTTGTAGAATTGCATCTGGAGATTGGCAGTTGTCGGCGATGAGTACTGAGGCAGTTGCAGCAATGCCATTGTCGTGGCGGATGGTGGTGTAGAGTGCGGGTAACTATCTGTAATGTTCCTGGTTGTCCAGTTGTCAGCACACCTCTTTGCAGTAATGCGTTCTGTTCAGTATGACGGTGGCCCCGCCTTTGTCTGCCGGTTTGATGACAATGTTGTGGATGGTCTTGAGAGCACGGACGGCGTTGCTTTGTCATTGTGTGACGTTCGCGGCTGTCTTCTGAGTGCGGCTAATGAATCTGGCATTGACACACCTCCTGATGTCTTGGGCACACATGTCGAGTCGAGGGCAGCGGCCTTCCGGAGGAGTCCAATTCGACTCTTTCCTGTTCGGTCGCTGCACCGTGGATCTGTCTGTTGGCTGTTCCAGTTCATTGGCTGTCTCATTGTGTTCGCTGCTGGCCTCTTGCTGTTTGTGGAAGTTTCTGGGGTTTGTTGGACTTTAACCTGGGGTTGTGAGACTTCTTACTGTGCTTACCCCAGTCCAACGCCGGCATCTCCACATCATGGCTACCATCGACACCGCAAACTACCGGCTCCAAGTGGAGAGGATCCCCAAGAAGATCGCATATATCGACACAGACATCAAATTTTTACAAAGATGCAAGAAGGCAGACAACATACCGAAAGGACTATGGATCACGAACCCACTCAGGTCAACCGATAACACAGACTATGCTGAGAGACTTTGCCGTCGCACCTCTCTCACACTGCTCAACCACCTCATACACCAGCTCTTCAGCAAACGCCGCAACCTGGAAGCCAAGATGGAATCCTTATCCTCAACTTGCGCTCAGGACGCAGACCAGCTGCGAAATATTGCCAAGCACATGAGACAACGGAACTATGCCATCTACATGCACACCAAGAACAGGAAACTTGAGAAACTCGGCAGCATCACCAGCATTAATGAAGTCTCCACCGCTACCACAGTAGAAAACACTGCAGGGAAGTCCATTGTCAACTTGCCGCACTACACACTTCTACCAGACGAAATTGAAGTTCTCAGCCGAGGGCTCAATTTCTGCACCACCACTACAATGGACCCATCGGTATCGCAGCGGACACAGAAGAATTCATCAGGCGAAAGAGGCTCCGGGAGTTCTTCCACAAACCCCAAGAGGCCAACAGCGAACACAATGAGACAGCCAATGAACCGGAGCAGCCAACAGGGAGATCCGCAGTGCAGCGACCGAAGAGGAAAGAGTCGAATTGGACTCCTCCGGAAGTCCACTGCCCTCGACTTGACATGTATGCCCAAGCCATCAGGAGGTGCGCCAATGCCAGGTTCATTAGCCGCACTCACAAGACAGCCCCGAACGTCACCCAAGCACAACGCAACGCCATCCGTGCTCTCAAGATCATCCGGAACATTGTCATCAAACCAGCAGACAAAGGAGGGCCCACCGTCATACTGAACAGAACGGATTACTGCAGAGAAGTTTACCGACAACTGAATAACCAGGAACACTACAGACATTTACCCGCAGATCCGATTAAAGAACACACCCGTCAACTCAACAGACTGATCGAGACCTTTGATCCGGATCTTCAGAGCACCCTCCTTGCTCTCATCCCACGAACTCCCCGCGTTGGAGATCTCTATTGCCTCCCGAAGACACACAAGGCCAACACACCCGGCTGTCCCATCGTATCCGGCAATGGGACCCTGTGTGAGAACCTCTTCGGCTACTTCGAGGGCACCCTGCAACCCATTGTACAAAGAACCCCCAGCTTCTGTCGTGACACTACGGACTTCCGACAGAAACTCAGCACACATGGAGCAGTTGACCCAGGAGCACTCCTCGTCACAATGGATGGCTCAGCACTCTACACCAGCATCCCCCACGACGATGGCATTGCTGCAACTGACTCAGTACTCAACGCCGACAACTGCCAATCTCCAGATGCAATTCTACAACTCATCCGCTTCATTCTGGACCACAACGTCTCCACCTTCAACAACCAGTTCTTCATCCAGACACACGGAACAGCCATGGGGACCAATTTCGCACCTCAATATGCCAACATTTTTATGCACAGGTTCCAACAAGACCTCTTAACCCCACAGGACCTTCAATCGATACTATACACTAGATACATCGATGACATTTTCTTCCTTTGGACTCATGGCGAACAATCATTGAAACAACTATATGATGACATCAACAAGTTCCATCGCACCATCAGACTCACCATGGACTACTCTCCAGAATCCGTTGCATTCTTGGACACACGCATCTCCATCAAGGACGGTCACCTCAGCACTTCAATTTACCGCAAGCCGACGGATAACCTCACGATGCTCCACTTCTCCAGCTCCCACCCTAAACACGTTAAAGAAGCCATCCCCGACGGACAAGCCCTCCATATACACAGGATCTGTTCAGATGAGGAAGATCGCAACTGACACCTACAGACGCTGAAAGATGCCGTCATAAGAACAGGATATGGCATTCGACTCATCGATCGGCAGTTCCGACGTGCCACAGCGACAAACCGCAGCGACCCCCTCAGAAGACAAACGCGGGACATGGCGGACAGAGTAAACTTCGTCGTCAAGAACTTTCCCGGAGCGGAGAAACTACGACATCTTCTCTGGAGCCTTCAACATGTCATAGATGAAGATGAACATCTTGCCAAGGCCATACCCACATCCCCACTTCTTGCCTTCAAACAACTGCACAAACTCAAACAGACCATTGTCCGCAGCAAACTACCCAGCCTTCAGGAGAACAGTGACGACGACATCACACAACTCTGCAACAGCACCCTCTGCAAGACGTGCCGGATGATCGACACGGATGTCATCATCTGACGTGAGAACACCATCCACCAGGTACACAGTACACATTCTTGCAATTCGGTCAAAGTTGTCTACCTGATACGCTGCAGGAAAGGATGTCCTGAGACACGTTAAATTGGTGAGACGATGCAGACGCTACGACAACGAATGAATGAACAGCGCTCAACAATCACCAGGCAGGAGTGTCCCCTTCCAAGCGGGAAACACTTCAGCAGTCACGGGCATTCAGCCTCTGATCTTCGGGCAAGCGTTCTCCAAGGCGGCCTTCACACAACCCAGAATCGCTGAGCAGAGACTGATAGCCAAGTTGCACTCACATGAGGATTGCCTCAACCGGGGTCTTGAGTTCATGTCACAATATCTGGAACCCCCACGACTTTCCTGGGCTTGCAAAATCTCACTCACAGCCCTGGTTGGAGACAATACACATCTCTTTAACCTGTGCTTAACCCTCTCTCCACTCACATTGTCTGTACCTTTAAGACTTGATTACCTGTAAAGGCTCGCATTCCACCCATTATCTTGTAAATTGAGTTTGTGCCTTTATGTGCCCTGTTTGTGCACATGAGTACTCACTCAATTGAAGAAGGGGCTTGGGGCTTTGAAAGCTAGTGCTGCCAAATAAACGTGTTGGACTTAAACCTGGTGTTGTGACACTTCTTACTGTGCATATTCCATAATGTGAGGGAAAGCATCACAGCTGGTACTGTCAAAGATCAACAGTTTCAGTGAGAGGACAGATCGGAATCTTAGAAGAATGGATAGCAATGCTCGAACAATAGATCACTACTCGAGGAGAATAGATTGGAATATTACACCGGGTCAGAATCTGGGAGCAACTGATGAGATTTTTAGAACAACATTCAGAGAGATTTCATTTAGTTTTTATATGCTTTCTACATTTTATAACGTGATATCCTTGTCATGGCGAACCTATGACGTTCTTCTTCTTATCCAAGAGGGTTTCTATCCCATTTTCGTTATTACTGGTATCCATGGTAAGTCTTTAGTTAAATTAGCTTATTAAATGCGACATGATTAACTGCACTGATATCTTTATCATTTAAATTGAGCCAGTTAAGAGATACATTATTTCTGTACCCATGCCCTCTCGACCGGTAATTCTGCCCATAACTACCTCCGTAATAAGACTAATCTGAATCTCTGAAAAAGTCCACCGGCTGCATGGGACGTCATCTGTGACTCTGCAAAATCCACATTCTGTTTCTAACAATGACAACCTACCAATTTCAATTCATCATTACCATTACTAAAATCGCTACCTATATCTTAAATTAAACAAGGCCGCGTTTATTTACAATAGCTGTGCTCAGTGACCCACATGGATTCCCAATTCACAAGCTGCAGGTTGCTCATTTACCCTGTGTGAATTTGAAACACTATATTCTCTCTAATAACAAAGTTGCCTACTAGCAGCGCCATCGCATCACACATGCACATCTCTGCCTCACCTCATCTCCTTAAAACACATCAGCAGTGCCTTTGGTGAATTCACAATCGACTATTCCAACGATACATTGGTTCTCACACAATTTACAAACGGCCAAAGGCAGCTGAAGAAATCCTGTCTGTAATCTAACTCATGACAAGTCGTTTGCATCCATCCCCCTTGTTTCCTCTGTGCTAAATTGGTTCCTGCTACATTAAATTCTCCATTTTTATATTAGAAGTAATGCCATTGGATGCCTCCATTGTAGCAATTCTCGAATTAATCACATTCTCCCTGTCTATTTCTCGTGTAGGTGCAGAACGTGGATGGATGAGAACGGTAGAGAAGGTATGTAGGCTCAAAAAGCAAAGTATATGGCAGTCGACAAGGTAGGCATTTAGGTTATGGTACTCAGATTGTGCGAGGAAGGGACATAGTGGGCAGACATAAAATAAAGCAATAGGGTCAAAAATGGAACGAAATTGCAACAAGGGAATCCTTACTTAAATGCACGTAGCATTCGGCAAAGAAGTGAACTAACGGAGAATTGAGGTGAAATAGTGCTGCAACTTCAGGTAGGGTGAAGAGAAAGATCAGCTTAATATATGAAAGGGCCACTCAAACGTCTGATAACAGCAGGGCAAAAGTTGTTCTTGAGTCTGTTGGTACGTACTTTCAGAGTATTGTATAATTTTCGCGACAGAAGAAGGTGGAATAGAGTATGTCTGGGGTGCATGGGGTCCGTGATTATATTGGCAACATTTCCGAGGCAACGGGAAGTGTAGACGGAATCAATGGATGGGCAGCTGGTTTGCGTGATGGACTCGGCTACATTCACAATCCTTTGTAGTTTCTTACAGTCTTGGTCAGAGTAGGAGGCATCCGGATATGATGCTTCCTATCTGTAAGAATTGATGCGAATCGGAGTCGAAAACCGAATTTCCTTTGCCTTCTGAAAAAGTAGAGGTGTTGTTGGGCTTGTAGGGTAAGTCTCGGGCGAGCAGGACAGATTGTTGATGATCCGAATATCTAGGCACCGGAAGCTCTCGAAAATGTCCACTTCATCACCGTTCATTTAGACAAAGGCATTTCCTCCACTTAGATGTCTTTGACTATCTCTTTAGTTTTACTGACATTGAGAGGGAAATTCTTGTCCCTCCGCCATTTCACCAGATTCTCTATCTCTTTCTTGGACTCCATGTCCATCGTGTTTGAGATCCCACACACTACGATGATGTCATCAGCGTGGCACGGTAGCACAGTTGTTAGCACTGCTGCTTCACAGCTCCAGGGACCTGGGTTCGAATCCCGGCTCGGGTCGTTGTCTGTGTGGAGTTTGCACATGCTCCCTGTGTCTGCGTGGGTTTCCTCCAGGTGCTCCGGTTTCCTTCCACAGTCCAAAGATGTGCAGGCTATGTTGATTGGCCATTCTAAATTGCCCCTTAGTGTCCCGGGATGCATAGGTTAGAGGGGTTCGTGGGTAAATATGTAGGGATATGTGGATAGGGCCTGGGTGGGATTGTGGTTGGTGCAGACTCGATGGGCCGAATGACCTCTTTCTGCACTGTAGGATTCTATAAAACAGGCAGTCCTCAGTGTGTAAGAAGTAGAGTACAGTGCTGATGACACTGCCATCGTGGTACATCCAGGACACAGACGTGGTTTCAAGGAGATTAAAACTGTGAACTGAATACTCAGGGGTACGTGACCTTGAGTAAAAACAAAAAGGAGGAAAGGGTTGTGTTCCTAACTTTCACCACCTGCTGCGTATCTAACACTCTGTGTTTTCCACTGCAAATGCGTGTTAGCATCCCAGCCCCGATCTCACCACCTCACCACGATGCTCAGACAATTGACATGTTTCTGAAACTATATTCAGGATTTTTGGACATCCCCAATTTTAATCTCCCCACCATTGCCTGTCAACCATTTACTTCTAAGGACTCGCATTCCAAGATTATCTTGCAATTGATCTGTTTCTATATATGTCCTGTCTGTGAACCCAACTCTCCACTCACCTGATGAAGGAGCAGCGCTCCAAAAGCTCGTGCTGCCAAATAAATCTGTTGGACTTGAACCTGGTGTTGTGGCACTTCCTACTGTGCCCACCACAGTCCAACGCTGGGATCCCCACATCATGAACAATGTACCTATCTGTGCCTTAAGCTGTGTATTTGCCTCTACAAGCATTGTTATATTTCACTTCCTCAGTTAACAGCCTACCTATGCCTGTCCTACCTACAGCCTGTCCAAATTATTGCTCATCCAAACTAATATCTACATATCATCATCACTGCAGTGCCTGTCTTTAACAGTTGCAGCAAATGACCTCAGCTTTTGTTTGTGAATTCAAGCCGCTATGCAAATCTTAATCATTGTTGTTCAAGTATTCAGCAGCGCTTGCAGGGAGCGATTGGAATTTTGCCAATTTCATTTCAGCGCCTTGCGGTCCAGTGAGTGAAGAGACCTGAGAGGTTCAGTGCCAATCAGGGGTGTTAATAGACAACAACTTACAATTGCTTACTGTTTGGTGCAAAAGGCAAATTGTTCTTCTGCAAATTGCATTCATTATCTTAAGCTTACGTCAAGGTGCAGGTCGTATGTTGTATGTTTTCGTCATGAGGGCAGCTCCAACCAGGCAGTGTGACTCATCTGGAGTACAGCTCTTCAAACCAAAAGCAGTACGGAGACTGTCCCAACTACTTTGGTTCTCCCACGTCCCCTCCGGCGCACGAAGATACAGCGTGTCTTTCCCATAATTACTTGTCCCTCCACCCTGGGTAGCCGTCACATGAGGACACACTAACCGCCAGGCTCACACACAACCAGGGCTCCCTGATAAGTTCTCGTTCCCCATTCTGTTCCCTAGATAGACTACGCAGCCGGACTCGCCTCAAAACCATGAGATTCCCTGCCAAACGCATCCAGTCTGTCACCCCTTGGCTACATCGTCATGTTTGCCTCCGGTCGCAATCCACTGATTCCCATAAACTTGAATCCCTTCATCAGCTTTAGATCCCGCGCCATCCCATCTTCCCCTTTCATGCTCATCTTTCCCAAACACAGTGGCTCCTGCATTAAACCTGGCTCCGCCAGGACAACTCCCCTCTAAATCCATCCCATCTTCCTCCCCGATATTCAGTCCCCCATATTCACTGTTTCCCACTGAAGAAAATACTGACCACATCAGGCTCTGCCTCCACATTCTACGCTGGCTCCCACGGCCCATCCGGCCCGGCATTATTCCAGGTTCCTGTTCCTTCAAACATCTCTCTTTTGTCATAAACAGCTCCTGCTTTACCCTCGTCATTGCACATTCCATCTGTTCTTTCATCTGGAATGAGCACTAGTTAGTTATACGTGGTGAATTCTGAGTTAGATCTTATTTCCATTAATCTAATAAGTGTCCCCATCCAGATGGATAATTACCAAGTCCAGTGTTCTTCCCTACAGTTAACTTAGTGACAATTTGGAATCTTACACGTGGGCAATGTGGTCTTTCCAAATGTGTCACTCGTTACTTGGTGGCCATGTCAGTTGCAGATCTATATGTTGTTATCCTCGACCTAATATTGAGATGCATTCCCATTGTTTATTACAAAAACATTATTTTCATATTTTACATCTGCCTGTGTAATATCTCGCCGTCCTGCTTTATGCAGCCATTGATTGTTCCATCTGGTTCACTATCACTTTCAGCTTTGATCAGTTTGTGCCCATTTGTTGTCAGAAGCTTATAAAATGAATATTGCACAGAAAGGACGGTGGCTGGGATTCTTTGAACAGTGAATGCGCTGAGCCTTTTGAAGAACATTACCTACAATTTTATGTGAACAAGTTGGTACCTGCTTGGGAACATGCCCTGGTTTTGTGATGGAATGAGGGCCGTTCTGGGTTCCCCGCCTGGATTTGAATTGAATTCCTATTTGCAGTACCAACTCCTGGCGTCCCACTTGTGCTGATTCTGTGGCTCAGTGCTTTCATTGTCCAACACATCATAGTGAGCAGCAGAGCACGGAAGAGACTCACTAGCAGCAGTGATGAGAATCCCAGGGATCTAGAGATGGAGAATCGAAAAAAAATCTATAATTTTACTTGTTGTTCTTTCCGACAATTTCAAGTTTTTTTCTGATCAATATTAATGGTTTATTTAATAGGCAACAGTATGGAATTTGTGGGGTATTGGCTTCTCAATCTAGATTGGGTTGTTTGGGAACTGGAATTCGTGCTGCAGCTGCGGAGTTGCTCCACAGATATTGTGTTTCATGCCATCACCCAAAACAAGGTTCAGAGAGCAGCTCAAGAAAGCTTTCAGTTATCCATTTTGTTCACTTCTTCAATTCTTTCGATGAGGAGGAGTACTGAGTCAATGGCAATTTACAAACGTTACTCATTTGATATTACAATTACAAGCAGTTCCTTTTGTCATGCTTACAGAGGAGGCATTGGTTTGTCACTATGGTGACATAGTGTGAGTGTGAAAGGGGTTAAAACTATTGTAACAGATAATGGAAGTGGTTATCACTCTCTTAACGGAACGTGGGCGTGGTTTTTCAATATCATTGCAGGGCAGGGCACATTCCGGCCGCTATGATGGTATAATAATAAAACAGCTGCAGACTCGGTCTCCTGCATAAAACAAAAGTTGTTGCCTCTCACCAGGGTAACAGGTAGAGTCACAAGTCTGTTGAGATGGAAACACAATGGCGATTGCACTATTCTGAACATTTTGGTTTTACAATTGACCTTCAGAAATTTAAAATCCATCGCACAAAGTGGATCATTTCGTGATTGTTTCAAGTGGCTCATCATTCTTCCCTTCCCCTCAGCCATCGCATCAACACCCACCCACTGGACGACACAACTATCATTATCTCACTTCCCGCCTGCATATCCTGACAAGGAGAACAACCACAACAGATGGCATATCTTCCCATTGACAAATTAACCAGCGCATCCTCCTGCAACCTCATCAAATCAGATGCATTCTCAGCATGACCTTTCCCATTCGAAGGGCGACCTATCAAACAGCCAATATACGCGCAAATAAAAGAGGAAGAACTGATCTCCCCCATCACCAAAGACAATTTTCCCCTCCAAATGTCCAGTTTCCCTGTCGCATTGTCACGCATCATGGCACCGATTGGACAGTAGAATATCGCGCTTTCTGATAACGAGATCGAATTGGCCAGCCGACCTGCAATTCAGCGCAGTCGTAGCCCCGAAAGAACACTGAACTCTTTCAAACCATGACAGCTTTCCA
This sequence comes from Mustelus asterias, assembly GCF_964213995.1. Lineage (NCBI taxonomy): Eukaryota > Metazoa > Chordata > Chondrichthyes > Carcharhiniformes > Triakidae > Mustelus > Mustelus asterias. Next base: position 215,825 of record NW_027590088.1, on the reverse strand, counting down.
CTGCCTTTGGATAATGACGCTGGGCAGCTGTCATAGCTTGAAGCAGTTCAGTGTTCTATCGGGGCTACCTATCCATATTCTGCATCCTTGCATCAAATAAAAGTTTGATTTCCCACATGTCCCCAGTGGCGACACTCCATTTTCATTGGACAGCTCAAGTTGTCTCGCACAAGGACAGGAGAGAGAGCTCCAGCAACCCCTTCACCGAAGTTATGTTCCAACCCACTAGCTGCTCCACTTTCCCGTCAGCTTGTCCGTTCTCCCTCTCCCGACATCACTCCCTTCCTGATGACATTTGACATAGAAATCAACATGTTACATCACAGGCATTGTTCACTCCTCTGCCTCATGTCACCCATTGGACGATCGCCAAGTGTCCACGCGAACACGTTTACCATCAGCATATCCATGTATCCCCCCACACCAAACCACCGCCGCATTGATGGAAATAAATGTATTTTCAATGGCTTTGTTTCACTCCCGGACGATTAAATACATTGATTATCCATCTCATGGAGACGTTGAGCTGAAAAAAAATGGAAATGCTTTGTTGCCTTTTTTAAATTCATATGAGTTGCACATTCTTCGTTATTTATTGATCTTGTTGCTTGGTCTGTTGTTTCCACCGAGGCTGCTTTCCTCGCCATGCCTCGTCTTGGCAGATGGAAAACTAGGCTAGAACTACAACAGCGGGTGGTGCATCAGAGAAGAGGTGGCGTCGTGGGCTGGCCCGCTCAGGCGCAGTCCCCAGCAGCTGGCAGCCCGCGCAGGCACAGTCCTCAACTCTTGGCAGCCAACGCAGGCGCAGTCTCCAGCTCCTGGTCGCCCGCGCTTGTGCAGCCTCCAGCTCGCTGCATCCCGCTGAGCTCAATGTTCGCAGGAGTCGGTTCTTATTTCTGCGTCAACATGGAGAGGCGTTTGAAGGGGTCAATAATCACACAAGTTTACAAATCACGTAAGCTTCTCTGAGAGAATCTACTGGTCCTTATAAAAGTCAACACAGGAAAGCGTTAAGACCATTTATCTGAAAGAATTCATTAATTCAGAAATCTGGGCATGGGAGGAGGGACTGATATTCACAAACCCAGGCACAAGTTGGGACATCAAGGATAACTGGTAACAATTATGGCTTAGGTCCGCTAACATGGTCTTTGCGTTGATTCAATGTTATAATTAAGTGAGTTCGAGATGGTAGTGTTTGGCATTTAACATTTGTATTTTATGCATGATGTAGCCTTAATCAATAGCTGTCAATCGGTAGACATAACTTATATATGTTAATTGGAATATTTTAATCATTTCTAATCAAATCTGAATACATATCTGCTTGTCTATTCCACAATTCTGTTCTCTGGCTGACCCTGATAACCTTCCAGAATCTTATCGCGATAGGATTAATCACCATTGGGAAACACTCCCAATTGGAACATCAAAGAAAGCCCCGGAACAGTGTTACAGTGGAATGGAAATGAAAATTCGAGCCGAATCTGACACGTCACGAACATTGATGATCAACATGGAAATGAAATGCCTCCTTGTAACACGCAGATATCAGAAATCTTAAAGACATACTTGTATACTGCACAACTGTGGACACACCTGTTTGCAGAATATTAAGATATGCTGCAAAATGCACAGGTTATAAACAGGACAGCTGCTGCATTTGTATTAAAGATCATGGAGCACAGGTTGTCAGTTTGACTTCCTATGTATTAAATGGTTTATTACGTTTACGTAATAGCGAAGTGGGCGAACTAGTAATGTGTTTTTTTCTCTTTCAAATATTTGGAATTTGTATTTTGCTTCCCTTTATAAGTCCATCAAAGCTGTTATTTCTGCTAGTTTAGAAAGGACACAGACACTGACAGAAGCTAACAGTAGGGAGAGGAATGTTAATTATCCACATGTCAATACAGAAAGCGAATGAAATCAATTAACTATGATTTTAAGACACACAGGTTGACAACTTTAAATGCATTTCAAAGAATTTTACTGTGATTATAGCATTTTGGCCAATGCAAGGAACCGAAAAGTGTAATGGGACACTTGGAAAGGTTCAGAATTGATAGGCCTGGGGACCTTAGCGAGTATAATATCTGGGCGAGGGAACACAATTTGAAAAGTTAATGAATAGTTGTTTCGCAGCCCAGACACAGATTAAGCATAATCTCCGACGCAAGAACGGATGTCTAGTCAATCTTTGTAGATGGAAAACGTCCACGTTACCAATATAGCAGTGGCTGCTGTATCCAGACAACAGGGAAGTGATCAAACCAGAGTGCGAATAACATCCGTTTGGTAACGGACAAACAAGAAACCATGATGCTGGAAAGTAGTGAGCAATTGGCTGAATTGTCCGACAGAGATTTATATTGATGAATTGACATTAAATTAAAGTACTTCGATACTACAGCAAGGCGGAGGAATTAGGTTAAGCAAATGGATAAGTGTTTTGATTTCTTGCTAACATCAGAGCTTTTTCGAGAGGCCCGGGTATGTATTCGAGACCATTGATATAATCTCTCCCAATGACCACTGGATTTTAATGGAGACTTACATTTATACTGTGATATTGGTTTCCAGAGTAAATTTTCCACCTTGTCGGAAAACCTCGCATGCAGCCAATTTCTCCCTGCTGTCAATGTATTTGTGATGGGAGTTATTCACTTTGATGTAAAATAAGAAGCAGAACATAGCTGTTTTACTGAGGAGAAAACAGTAACATTCTGGCAGTTCAAATGATATGTGTTTCCTTGGAAAAGAAACATGCTGGTGGTGTAGGACTGAAGTTACTTTACCACACCACTATTGTGACTTAGTTCATTTATCCTCAGGCATATTGCTGAAATGTATTATTTCTGTAAAATAAAAACAAACGTATGCTGGAGATATATTGGCTTCATTTCTTTAGCCTTATGAAATGTCAAGCAGTGATGGAAAGGGGCAGAACAAGAACAAGTGCACTCCTCTGTTTAAACATCACCGAGAAGCGATCTTCACAGAGAGGTGGTAAATATTTTTAACCAGTAACTTAACTAATTATGTCAATTTAATTGGCTGTGAAATGGGACAAACAGATAATAATATTGTTAAGTGGTCATTGTTGATGAATAAATGATACAAAGTTACAAATCCGGATCAAAGGAACTGGTAATAGCAGTGAGCTGCACTCGACTACAAGGCGCTGTAATGTAGTGACTGACCAATCCGATTGACCGGAACTGAATGTTACCTCATATGGCAAAACGTCATCATGGACTTGATTTATATATTCAACATTTATGAATTTCTAAGAACAGTCGTTCTCAAAAAGTGCCGAGGACAAGAGGAATTCCAAAGAAAATTGCCCTGTTTATTCAAGGTCAAGGACAGGTGTTGCATCGTATACCCGGCAGGTGTCAACTTTCCTTTTTCTATGAATCGTGATTTTATGCGTTATGTGGAATACAATTCGTTGAAAATTGCAAAACACCCCAACAGCAGTGTAGTTTTGTAAACTGGTGCGGCCAGCAATTTCCTTTATGTTTGACTCTCCTAAATTAGTCGGTAATTGCAGTTGACCGAAGCCAAATAATACAATTCAATAAAATCCCAGGTCTCACTAGGCGTGCTCGAGGACCGGCTTTGCTGATATGGAAACTGAGAACTTTGAAGGAAGTTTCACAGACGGACAATCTTCTTTCCGCTGACGCCAATTGCTGCAGGGATACCCTTTGCTTGGGCTTGTCTTTTAGGCTTGTGGGGATAGGAACAAATTATACTGAGGAAGTTGAGTCTAAAGCAATTAAAGACGATGGGGGGAAAGCACAGTGCAAAGTAAGGTAGGATTCAGCAGAATATTCGGGAGAAATTTTTACACTGAGTGGGGAAAGTTTGTAAGTCGTGACAAAATTCGAAATATGGCTGAAATTAAGGGGGTTCTGGGAAGAAACCACATTAACTAAACATTTCATTCCACGTAATTGCACACCACCTTCACCATCATTGGAAATATTAAACTCAATGTGGTATTTCTGCGCAGATAAAGGCGTGTTTTATCTTTCTAACTCTGCATCAGTAGCAGCATATCATTTGGCTGTGTCCTGTCGGGGGACAACAATTGTTTATGAAATCCACGATAGAAATTCAACTTCTACGTCATGTTTTCATTTGGTGGTTGCGGCGGGGGCCGGGGGCGGGGGTGGTGGTGGGGTGGAGGGGGGGCGAGGGGGGCACTCCTGAGTTGCGATTTCTGCTGCCGCTCCTCCCTTCTTGACTGTCCACATGCTCTCCATCCCCGACATGACCTCTGACCGGAGAAATTGGAAACAACATGACTGCTGCCCTTACTGTTAGGATCGAGAGTGATTACACGCTGACACTCGGAATTTATCAATCACAGAGTGCTTAAACTGATTAGGTATTTTGTTCCGAGGTTTTGCACTCATTGAAGGTGAAACTGCCATTTTCAGCTCCCTCCGCTGACTGGGTGCCAGGAGTCAGTTGAGTCAGTGGTAGGGGGGAATTCATTAGCTCGTGGTCAGAGTATATTCGAGCTATGGAAGCTGCGTTCGTGGATTATGAATTCAGATGTCGGGTCAGATCATATTGCGAGGGGTTGGAGTTGAGTGTACCCCAATGAAATATTTATTCATTTTACAGCAATTCTACCTCTCTCAGCAAATGATAGACAACGCCGGATGTCAAAAGTCACACATATATCAGCAAACTTTAAATAGAAAATAACAACGCCAAACGTTCAGATAAAATCGTGCACGTGTTTGGTTGAAAATACCAATCAAAAAGATTGCAGTCACCAGTTTGGAATACAGATTAATCCAATTGCAAGGATGTAAGATCTTAGAAAAGGACTAAACGGTTCGGCTAATGGAGTCACATTCCCCCTTTCCTCAGACAATGGAGGATCTAATAGTGCCAGTATCAAGCGATGTAGTCTTCGTTTCAATGTCAATCAAGAACTATGGAACACAGCCTCAACATTTTAATTGTCTCTGTGGTCATTCCTCTCTGGGAAAGGTAAGACAAACGACCAGGGAACCTATGAGAGGGAATGAAAAACTATTCATCCCCGTTTTTTTTTTTCACATGATTTCCCCTCATTTTTAAACTGTGATCACTCGTTCTGCTTTTTTTGCCGAAAGGGAAACATGCTGTCAGCATTCAACGTGTCAATCCTTCTCAGGACCTTTATATTTCAGTATGATGGAGATCATTTTTTTATGATTGCTTAAACATTAAGAGATGGATTAAACTCAAATGGATACGAATCCCCTACCAAGGATATGACCTACCAAGTGCATGTCAAATTATGGCTTTGTCCTTGGTGATTTAGCTACAGGCCTTTTGGTTTTTATTGGTAGTTTTCTCTCGCTGTCTCACACTAAACATTTATCAAATTCCAGTTCCGTTCTTTATCAGACCATTATTTTAAGTTAACGTGATTCTCTCTCTTCTGCCAATCACCCGATTCTCACTGCCATACCCCTAAAACCATAAGACCATAATACATAGGAGCGGACGTAAGGCCATTCGGCCCACCGAGTCCACTCCACCATTCAATCATGGTTGATTTCAACTCCATTTACCCGCTCTCTCCCCATAGCCCTTAATTCCTCGAGAAATCAAGAATTTATCAATTTCTGTCTTGAAGACGCTCAACGTCTCGGCCTCCACAGCCCTCTGTGGCAATGAATTCCACAGACCTACCACCCTCTGCCTGAAGAAATTTCTCCTCATCTCTGTTCTAAAGTGACTCCCTTTTATTATAAGGATGTGCCCCCGCGTCCTAGTCTCCCCTGCTAATGGAAACAACTTCCCTACGTCCATCCTATCTAAGCCGTTCATTATCTTGTAAGTTTCTATTGGATCTCCCCTCAACCTCCTAAACTCCAATGAATATAATCCCACGATCCTCAGACCCCTGGTTTTTTTGTTTAAACCTGCATGGTCTCGCTCCCTCCCAGCATTAATAAACTCCTCCAAACCCCATCATTTGGTGTTGAAAATCTGCCATCTTCAGACAGTCTGGCGGACACGTGACTCCAGACCAGTCTCAGCAACAAAAGTGCAATCCAATTCGTGCACAAGTAACAAATATGTCCTTCCCCCTGCTATCCACATCCCATCAATTATTAAAAACAAAACACTCCGAGGAAACTGAGATGCCCTGGTTCTTCCAAGACCTTTATAACTCTATTTAAAAACACATTTTTAGTCACAAAATGCCAGAGCTTTTTTTCAAAAAAATCATTTCGAATGAACAAATTAATCCCTTTTCGAAGAATTTCAAAACCAGCATTATAACCATTGGAAATAAATATTTTCAAAGCTGTTTTAGTCCGTCCATGAAAAAAAGGCAACATCCATCCACTGCCAGAATCTGTCCATTGCGGTCAAGGCCGCATCTCAAATGGCTTCACCCCATCCTAAAACACAGCAACTTTGCATCGAACCATCGCAACACACAACAAACCTCCTCATCGCATTCATGTCACACTAAGTGTAACCACCACGACTCGTCTGGGCTTGCACAATCTTATTAACTGTCCTGGCTGGAGACAATACACATCTCTTTATCATATGGTTGGCCCTCTCTCCACTCACATTGTCTGTACCTTTAAGACTTAATTACCTGGAAAGACTCGCATTCCAACCATTATCTTGTAAATTGAGTTGGTGTCTGTATATGCCCTGTTTGTGAATACAGCTCTTCACTCACCTGATGAAGGAGCCTGAGACTCCGAAAGCTAGTGCTGCCAAATAAACCTGTTGGGCTTTAAGTTGGTGTTGTGAGACTTCTTACTCTGCTTACCCCAGTCCAACGCCGGCATCTCCACATCATGGCCTCAGAGCGCCATGGATCCGGGTTCAATTGCCGGCTTGGGTCTGTGTGGAGTTTGCACGTTCTCCTTGTGTCCGCCGTTGGTTTCCTCCGCGTGCTCTGGTTTCCTTCCACAGCCGAAGGATGCGCATGTTATGTGCTTTGACCATGATAAATTGCGCCTTAGCGTCCCGGGATGCGTAGATTAAAGAGATTGGGGGATAAATATGTGGGTTTACGGGGATAGGGCATTGGTGGGATTGTTGTCGATGCAGAATCGATGGGCCGAATGGTCTCCTTCTATGAAGCAGCTATGTTATATTAGTTAGCTAATTTGATCTGTGTTGTCCAGTTTTGTGATCATGGCAACTCAATCCAAAGGAAATACATTCTATTTCTGAACCGGGTGGCGCAATGCATTTTTCATGAAAGAAGAAGAAACATCAATTAGAAAGACATTGCTACATCAATGTCCCAAAGGTGAACCAAAGAATATAAATTACCGTATTTTGCAATGTGGGTTTAATTCTGTGAGATTTCCTGCAGCACAAAGTGTCACGTCACATCATTCAACATGTTTCTGCGAATGTTCAAGAAAATATTCTACCCAGTACTTGCCGTCTTTGGTGTTCCTGGTAAGTGACTATGACCACTGAATGTTTGTCCACCTGTTTGTGAGTTGCCTTCGGATTTTTCTCTGTGACTCATAAGCTTCATGATAACCCAATGGACAGCGTTCAGCAGACGCATTAACAGTGCTATCGGCTGATAAAATCAAGTGTGCTGAATTATGTCTGCGTCTTCATTGTGTGTCCATTATTGATAACAAACCTATTTTATAACTCAGAGGGTGTCTGAAATATCAAGTTCTTGCCGTTGGGAGAAACCCGTGTCAGGTGAAATCGGTGGCAATGAATGGAAACACTCTGAAAGAAAACATGCCTGAATGTAGCAGCAACATACTACTAAATGTGGAACACTAAACACAGTGGAACCCGAAAGCCAAAGATCATGTATAGCTGGTAGAATCTCTGTATGGATTTGAGTATATGTTCAATCACAATTGAAGCTGAAGTATCTAACGTCAGTGATCATGTCTTACAGGGACAATCAGTGTAGAATTAAATTGCTTTGGATTATTAAAAAGAGTGGAATACCTGACACTGGTTCCCACGTATTTCTGGGTGTATCTGCCTGTGTCCGACTGTACCTGATAAGGACCACAAGCGGAATGGAATAGTTGCCACCATTGACTTGGGTATTAATAGAAAGAAAAAAACTATGACCATAGGATTTCAATGAACATGGGCCAGAAAATGCACTGTAGCACCTAACACCAGTGACCATGTACTTATGTGATATCTATTTGGATAATTGTACTGAGTGTAAAATGAGCCAGTTCTATTTTAAAATACAATTTTCCGTGTACATTGGCGAGTGGTGCCAACCTTTCTCTGCGTTTTAGTCACGGGTTCAACTGAGGTAAGTTTTACTGTTAGAGAATATAAAGCGTCATTGAGACTATAAAGTGAAATGTCTAATTATATGAACTTCTACCATAAACAAACATACATCAACTAATTCTTGACACTCAAACAATCCAACAACACTATAAAAAATACTCGAATCTGCATGGTACTTTTTAACTCACTCCTGTTCATCTGGTAATGAAAACCACTGATTTACCAAAAGACCATAAGACACATGAGCAGAATTAGGCACTCAGCCCATTGCATCTGCTCCACCATTCAATCATGGCTGATATTTTTCTCATCCCCATTCTCGTGCCTTTTCTCCATAACCACTGACCCTCTTATTTCTCAAGAATCCATCTATTTCTGTCTTAAAGATACTCAATGACCTGGCCTCCACAGCCTTCTGCGGCAAAGAGTTCCACAGAATCAGCAAACTCTTCCTGAAGAAATTCCTCCTCATCTCTGTTTTAAAGGATCGTCCCTTTAGCTTGAGGTTGTTCCCTCTGCTTCTCGTTTTTCCCACCAGTGGATACATCCTCTCCACGTCCACTCTATCCAGGCCTCGTAGTATCCTGTAAGTTTCTAGAAACTCCCCCTTCATCCTTCTAAACTCCAAAGAGTACAGCCCCAGAGTCCTCAACCGTTCCTCATACGAAAAGCTCTTCTTTCCAAGGATCATACTTTTGAACCTCATCTGGACCCTTTCCAAAGCCAGCGCACCTTTCCTTCGGTATCGGGCCCAAAACTGCTCACAAAACTCCAATTGGGGTCTGACCAGAGCCTTATACAGCCTCAGAAGATTTGTTTTGATTTTGAGGGGTCTTCTTCACTTGGTTTGCAGCGACGAGCTGCAGGGAAAGTAATTTATCATTGAAGTGTCTACTGTGGAGGCATATCAATTCATAATTAATCGCTTCAGTAATTACGTTGGATTTTTCTTCTTTTCTCACTCCACCCTCAATTTGGAAGTTCCAATTCGGTTTTCGAATGAGCTTTCGTTCTTTCTGATTCCAGATATTTTCTGTAAATGTTGAAAGGCAGTGATCCCAGCGATGGGCCTATGAAATACCACTCCTCACTATTCATGGATCTGATTAAATCCGTTTGACGACAAATTGCTTTGTCCCCAGTTGTCTGTTCCAGTTCTTGTCCCATAAGTGCAATTTTGTTGAAATTAGCCATGATTATGCTGTCTTCTGATATACCGGATGTCTCTATAAAAATTAAAGTGTCTGTAGTTTCTGAAATTGTGTCAATTAATTCGCTGACGTGTGGCCTTTTCTTGGGCATTGCGCTGAGTTATACCTATCATAATCTTTCTTTCAGATGTTTTATTTTTTATTCTGTTTTGCTGTTACTATTTTCCCTAATACTTACATTGTTTTAACTTGGCTATAACTCTTTGGACTTGTACTATCTTCTGTTTCAAATACAGGAATATCATTAGCTGCCGATCAGTCCTTTCATATCGTTATCATTATTACGACTGAACAAGTAATAATAAACCTCCTGCCTCTCCATTTCCTTTAATACCTTCGGATGGAATTCACAACTGGAGGTTTCTCCTTTTTTCGATTACTTTATCGAATGCCCACCTTAAATATGTTTGAGTTATTGGTTTGAGTTCATTTTTTTACTAGTTGGCATAATAGTACGTCGCATCAGGGAGCTCTCTCCCTTCTTCAAGACATCACTGATCCTGAAATGGTGCATTCTTCAATTACAATCCCTAAACTTGTGTCACATCCATCATTCTAAGCTCCAAACTGTCCTCCAGAAGTCCATTTATATTTCTGTTATTTATCTCCCTCTCTCTTTGCTCCAGACTCCTGTGAATCTGAGCTTTCAGTAAACTCACTAAGGATGGGATGTCCTTCAAAGACACCATGAGGCCCTTTCCTAGATGGTTTCCGTCATCATTTCCAGCTGGGATATTGCAAGGACAGATTCTCTTGTTCAGATTTATTTGCTTACACAATTTGAACTATTTCCCTCCCAACCAACAGCACTCTCTAAATGCATACGCTTTCTGATTTTTCAATTCCTAAGATTCCTCAATAGGGCCCCTATCTTTATTATATATGTGCAAAGTCCACGTGCAAACATAGTGATCTATGCTCAATTTCTCTCTCTGACAGTCTGTATGTGTGCTAGCTATGCAGCCTTTGTTTGGTAAAAATGCAGGTATGCTACCTATGTTGTGCAGCCTTCAGTGTCCATTTGCTGTTCTAATCCTTCTCACATTCTTGTACACAGCAATGAAATAATGCAATATATAAATTCATTGGCCTTGAATTTGCCCCCGACATTCTCTTTGGAAGGTCTCTCTCTGACAATTCTCTTCAAGTAATCGATGCTTCAAACTCCACTCAACATATATGGATGGCCACAAAATGTAATTTAAAAAATTCCTCCTCCCGCAGCACTGATCATCATAACGCAGCGAATTCCCCACTCACACACGTACCCTCCCCCCTCCCCCCCCCCCCCACCTCCCGCGCCCTCCGCCCCCAAAATCTTCCTGGAGAAACTCTGTTTCCGTATGCCCCAGTGCCAATACTTCTCTCCCATACTTTCCGACAGACGTGGCCTATTCGGAAGTGTTTCTGATATTTGGGCATTATTCCTGAGCCCAGGTTCTCCTTCTCCTTTTCAGACGGGTCCGTCGATCGCGTCCAACCCAGCTTCCGTATTACTATTTTCACCACCTCCCCTTCTGGGGTTGGAAATCATAAGGTTGCCTCATCCACAAATTCCACGCTACCAGATTCTGCATTCAACACAGACGTTCCACATTTCTTCCACATTCTTCTTCGGTCACCACAAAAGTTGCATACCCCCAATCTCACGCATCACCGCCCTTGCCTCGGCCGTGGCCGCATTCTGATTGTTAATGTTGTGTTATATTTTATGACGTGCTGAATCAATGTAACTGGAAACGAATAAATGTTCACACGAATATCCATCATTTAAAGTAACAATTAATTATCAGTTCTTTCAAGGTTTGTATAACTTATGTTCAACTCATCTCATTACTTCATCTGTAGGCTGAGTTTTACCAATTTATTTTGTTCTTTTTTTCATTCGTGGGACATGGATGTCGCTGACTGACCATACTTTACTGCCCATCCCTTGTCGCCCTGAAACTGAGTGGCTTCCTATGCCATGTCAACCACATTGAGAGTCAACCACATTGCTGTGGCTCTGTAATCGCATGTAGGCAAGATTGGTTAAGAACGGCAGATTTATTTCTCGAAAAGACATTAGTCAACCAGTCGGGTTTTCTGACAATCAGCAATGTTTACATGGTCATCAGTAGATTCTTAGTTTCAGATTTTTTTTTGTTGAATTCAAATCCCAGCATTTGCCATGGCGGGACACAAACCTGGGTCCCCAGATTATTAGTTGAGATTCAGGTTTAATAGTTGAGCTATAATATCTCTGGCTCATCGTCTCTGAAATACAAATATTTGTTACGAGGTGTTGAGATGTTCATTTGACAGCAGACATTTGCTCTTTTAGTTCAACGTTAGGAGAAAATGCCAGATTTGCTTGATCAGGTGACTGCAGTTAAAATGTTACCTAATGCTGAAGTTCAATCTGCCGTACACGCTACTGAATAATATTAAAATAATTCATGCAACTGTCTTGCTTACGTGCCTCACGCAAATATGAAATAAGTCTACTTGCTATCTTCCAGTGCAAGTACAGGAAATGTAAACATGTCTATGGTTCTATGTCCATTAATTTTCACATTTTCCACGTTCTGAAATGATAAGCACACAGTTCAGGGAGAACAAAAAAGTGATGTTAATGAAGTTCATTAAATTCTGTAAATGTATTCACAGCAACATTGAAGTCTCCTATAGACTGGGAGAAGGTCATGCATAGTTGTGTTGCCAATTTGTTGATATTCAGTTTGCAAGCGTCAGCCTGCGTTTCTAATCGTTTGTTGCTTCACTCTCCTCTCCACCGCGTTGTGAACTCTCTATCATTGGCCTCCAGCACTCGGCCACTGAACATAATTATTAATATATTGCATTTCATTCCTAAACATTAGGTTGTTCTATTTACTGGAGCGATGAATACAATTGCTGTTGTATTGTCCCATGTTTCCAGGCAAACAAATTCTGTCCGTCATCTCTCTGGACAAAAAGCTCCCAGCATTCTAATAATCTTCTTCATCAATGCAGCATCCCCCCATGCCCCACCCTTCTACGCACGAACAATACGCGCACCTCAACACACACAAATAAACACACACACACACGATGATGCACACACGCACGCACACCCACACACACACACACAGGCACACACGATGATGCACACACGCACGCACACATGCACACACGCACACACACACAGAAACACATACACACACACACTTTTATACTTATCCTGAAAACCTTGTGCACGGGACAAACTCCAGAAATGCTCGGAAAACCCCTGTGGAGAAACGTTGGCTCTACTCTCTCTGCACAGACGCTCTTAAACCTGTTGAGATGTTTTCCATCAGTTTCTGTTATCTTTTTCAGATTCTAGTATCCACAGTATTTTGACCCTACTTTGCATATGGGAAGGATTCATACGAGCATGCAACCATAGAACAGCAGAAATCTAATTGAGCTCGATGTACAGCTCTACCAGGCAGTCAGATCATTGCTGAACTGGCCGAAATGTAAAATCAAGACCCGGCTTATACCGTTAACATTTCACACCCTTGCTTACTAAGAATAAAATAGATAAATAATGCCCTTATTTCTGCAAGGTCTGTGCTATAACCACGGCAACTTAATTCCATCGAGATACCTGTACGCATTCGGATATTTCATCAATCTGATAAACACAGCTCCGCAAATTCACATGCGTGTACTGGAAGCCGGCTCAAGACTCTATCAATGTCTCCCACCCTGGTAAGCCAACTATTAAATCAGATATCACTAATTTAGTCTGTCCCTGATTCTGTGCTCCATGCTTTCTTGCCTGGCTTTCTGATGATATTATCCTCTGTCGAGTTTTTTCAAAATCTCCTCAGCAAAACTCCCCGCTAGAAATTCAGGACTAGATCTGTTACAGTGCAATCTGTCTGAACAACAGAACCACAGCTTCCGGGGATCCATTCACAAATTTCCAAAAGTCGGAAAGTTGTGGGCTAAACGGTGCCATATTTGTTAGCAATGATGCCTCACAGCGGAAGAGCCCGGGTTCAATTCCGGCTTTGGGTGATGTCTGTGTGAAGTTTGCACGTTCTCCCCATGCCCACATGGGTCTCATCCGTGTGCTCCTGTTTACGACTGGAACAACCTTGTGCAGTCTACGTGGATATACAGTCTATATTCAGTCTTTCCTAAGTTGTCCCTCAGATTAGCTGTGCTAAATTGTCCCTCAGATTCGCCATGCTATGGCCTGCTTCTCCACTGCAGTTTTTCAATGGATTATTTTGTTTTCTTCCTTCTCCTTCTTTTCAGCCACTTGTCCTTCAGTTTTTATATTCATTTCCATGTGGCACTGATAATAATCCAGGCAATAGGAATTATCAGTTCCCGTTTGTACATTTCCCAGCCAGCTCTGGATTTTGCTTTTACTGCAACAGCTCATCCCAACTTCTACATATTTGAATGGTACCGATGTGGACAGAGCCTTTTGGCCGATCACCCTCTCACCTCAGTGTGCTGTGCAGGCACTTGTCTACATCCCTGATTCAGGTGGAAGAGATGCAAAACATTATTCAGGATGTACGCATTCTACTGCAGAAAGGCAAACATAATTAGACAAACTATTACTTTTACTATTCCGAATTTCGTCATAGAAACCGAACATACTGAGCAGCTGTGCCCCAAGCCCATTTCTGCTCTCCCCATGGAAAACGTTATCTTCATCAGCAATGGTCGCTGATTAATCCTTCGAGAGTGTGATGTACTCAACAGAATCCATGACTGAGTAACTTTAATTTTCTCACTACCTGGAAGGCACACACTTGCCCTGTGCACTCCCGATGCATGAAGTGGACCACGCCTTTACAAGAGATATCCAACTAGGTCACAATGTGGCAGGTTGGCCATCACCAAATGGCAGCATTTCCTTGGGAACTGCAGCAGCATTGCAGGCGCCAGCACCACACACAGCAATCGCAAGGGAACCAGCAGAACTTACACTGGTGCCATGGCGTTTGCCTAACTGGGATAGCCACAACATTAGCAGAAGCAGCACAGGCATCAGCAACAGGGCACCAACGGCAAGGGCACTAGTCGAATCAGCACCAGCAGATCTGATGCCAGCCTCACTTGCACTAGCCACAACAGCACCAGCGTCTCCGAGCCCCGACTCTCACTTTCAATGCGTTTTATAAGTTTGAAGTATATTTTTCAATCGTGATGTCAAATCATTCTGTAATGCACAATTGATTTATATATTTGTACATATCTACAGATCAGGTTTCATGTTGTTAACGTGGCCAAATCCATTGCAGGTTGAGTACAGATCCTGTTTTTAATTCCAAGATTTGGTCAGTATAATCCAGTATTTTCAAGGAGGTAGCTCACTCTCTGAAACAAACGTCTTCTATGACTGATTCCGATGTCATTATCTGCTTGCATCAATTGAAAAAAACATGTACATTTGATGAAACAGCAATATGCAAGACGTGTCCTCAGGGGTGATGAATGTCTTTGGGAATGCGTCACCTCAGATTTTAATGATAACTGCAGCAGAAAGGGCACATCACCATTTTGAAAACAATGGAAAAATTGATATGGCTTGGAAAATAATCCACATGCCCCCTGCTGTCATAGGTTTTCCCAAAAAGTGCAGATAACGACTGAAGTCGTGGACATCCGTGTGTGAACTATTCTCTGGCCTTATCAAATGTATGGTTCCAGTTATATAGAAGTGCAAGCAGTCTTTTTTTTCATAAAGCCGTCTTGAAATAGCCCTGCGATTCCACATTACTCCCACAGCCGGTAATAAGCCACTATTTGGAACTCGCATTTCTAAATTATCAATTTAATTGAGGTAGTGGAATAGAAGGAAAATTTTCTGCAGGAAGGTATCAGTCGGAGTCAGAGAAAAACACAATGGATTCAAATCAATAATCAGAGTGGGTTATCTGATCACACTAACTATATATTCTGGAATTGTTTGTGCATGGAATTGCATTGAATATATGTCATTAACCAGAGAGGAATAACTGAAAAGCAATCGCCATGCATTCTGGCCAGTCGATTTGAGTAGAATTGTACTGAGTATAGGTCAGTAAACAGAGTGGAATGCCGACCAACAGTGACCATACAAAAGTAGAAACATCTGTACATTTGGAATTGTACCGAGTGTGGATACATAAATGGAAGGAAGGATTTTATTCGATTTTGTCATTTGTTGTTATTGGAGAATGACCTCTGCATTTTCTAGACTTGCATCAGTGTCTTGCCAATGAAATTGATGGAAAAACTAAGTAGATTGCACTTGGTTTTATTAGTTGTTAATGAGTATATAAAGAACAAAATGTCTCAATATTTCCATGTTTTCCAACAAACTAATTTAGCAGAATAAGACCTCAACATGTTCCTGACACAGAAACCAACCGATAGCACTCGAGCATTATTATATTCCATGTAGTGCTACATAGATACTTTCCTCTATAAATTAGCTCAGGTGCTTTTCTTGGATGTTTACTGTTCCTGGTGAAACCTGTTTCTGGTTTCAAATGATTAGAGAAACTATGCTGTGAAGGTCGCATTCAGATTCCTATTTTCGAGCAATATTGGAAGCTGTTTGCATCTGTCAAAATGAAGCATCTGAAGATTTGTTCTCGCGAAATGATGTTATCATATATTAGTCTACTCTGCAAGTCTATTAATTATTATTACGATTATTGTGTGCAGACATTGTGTTGTCCTATTCCTTTCAATTCTCTCCACTCTCCTTTTTTCCAATTGCTTTTCTGTTCGTTAATTCCATATTTTTTTATGGAATTGATGAAGATCAGTCATCCCAGTGCCGATCATTGCGCACTTCAGTGACTACAGTCACCAATCCTCTTAAATCCCTACTCCTTTTTCTCTGTTTTGGAACGAGGTTGTGTTCCATTCTTCTGCCTGTCGCCTTACAACACATGTTCTGAGGTTAGATATGTTTTGTTGTAACTTTGATTTGATTTAATTGGTTATTGACTCATGGATTGGTATGCAGTGAAAAGTATTTTTTTTTGTACGCTACACAGACAAAGAATGCCGTTCACACAGAAGGAAAGGAGAGAGCGCAGAATATAGTGTTACAGTCATAGTTAGTGAGCAGGGAAAGATCAACTGAATGCAAGGTAGGTTCATTCTAAAGTCTGATGACAACTGGGATAGAAACATAGAAAAACTACAGCACAAAACAGGCCCTTCAGCCCCACACGTTGTGCCGAACATATCCCTACCTTTTAGGCCTACCTATAACCCTCCATCCTATTCAGTCCCATGTACTCATCCAGGAGTCTCTTAGAAGAACCTATTGAGTTAGCCTCCACCACCAATGAAGGCAGCCGATTCCACTCGCCCACCACCTTCTGTGTGAAAAACTTCCCCCTGACATTTCCCTGGTACCTACCCCCCAGCACGTTAAACTTTTGTCCTCTCGTCGCAGCCATTTCCACCCTTGGAAAAAGCCTCTGAGAGTCCACCCGATCTATGTCTCTCAACATCTTATATATCTCTTTTAGGTCTCCTCTCATCCTACGTCTCCTCAAAGAGAAAAGACCGAGCTCCCTCAGCCTATCCTCATAAGGCATGCCACTCAATCCAGGCAACATCCTTGTAAATCTCCTCTGCAACCTTTCAATCTTTTCCACATCCGTCCTGTAATGAGGCGACCAGAACTGAGCACAGTCCTCGAAATGGGGCCTGACGAGGGTTTTATATAGCTGCAACATTATCCCCAGACTCCTAAACTCAATCCCTCGATTGATAAAGGCCAGCACACCATACACCTTCTTAACCACCTCCTCCACCTGCGGGGCCGATTTTAGAGTCCTATGGACCCGGACCTCAAGGTCCTTCTGATCCACTACAGTACTAAAATTATTTCCCTTCATATTGTACTCCTTCATCCCATGTGACCTGCCAAAATGGATCACTACGCATTTATCTGGGTTGAAGTCCATCTGCCACTTCTTCGCCCAGTCTTGCATCCTATCAATGTCCCTCTGTAACTTCTGACATCCCTCCAGACTATCAACAACCCCACCAACCTTCGCTTCATCGGCAAACGTACCAACCCTTCCCTCCACTTCCTCATCCAGGTCAGTTATGAAAATGACAATTAGCAAGGGTCCCAGAACAGATCCCTGGGGCACACGACTGGTGACCGACCTCCATTTAGAAGAATACTAATCTATACCCACTCTCTGCCTCCTTTGGGCAAGCCAGTTCTGGATCCACAGGGCAGCAGCCCCTTGGATCCCATGCCCTCCAACTTTTTCTCGAAGCCTTGCATGGAGGATCTTATCGAATGCCTTGCTAAAATCCATATAAACCACATCTACCGCTTTCCCTTCGTCAATGTGTTTAGTCACATTTTTGAAGAACCCCACCAGGCTCGTAAGGCATGATCTGCCTTTGACAAAGCCATGCTGAGTATTCTGGAGCATACTAAACCTCTCTAAATGCTCATAAATCTTGTCCCTCAGGATCGTCTCCATCAGCTTACCAACCACTGAGTTTAGACTCACCAGTCGGTAATTCCTGGGCTATCCCTATTCCCCTTCTTGAAATAGGAACAACATCCGCAATCCTCCAATCCTCCAGCACCTCTCCTGTCTCCATCGACGACGCAAAGATCTTCACCAGAGGCTCTGCAATCTCTTCCCTCGCCTCCCACAGTAACCTCGGGTACATCCCATCCGGACCCGGCGACTTATCTGTCTTGATGCTATTCAAAGATTCCAGCAGAACCTCTTTGTTAAAGTCCACATACTCAATCTTTTCAGTCCACCGCAAGCCCGCAGTACATCCACCCAGGTCCTTCTCCTCTCTGAAAACCGAGGCAAAATACTCATTAAGCACCTCTGCTATTTCTACTGGTTGCGTACAGACTTTCCCGCCTTCACCTTTTATATGCTCTTTAACTTCACGTCTCATTCTTTTACTCTTCACATATTTATAGAACACCTTAGGGTTTTCCTTAATCCTGCCTGACAAGGCTGGTAGGATTAAGCTGGTTTTGAGTGGGTTGGCACGTGTCCCCAGCCATTTGTATTTTTCTTCCAGGTGGAAGAAGGTGGAAGATGTCTGGGGTGCATGGCGTCCTTAATTATGCTGGCTGCTTTTCCGAGGCATCGGGAAGTGGAGATAGTGTCAATGGATGTGAGGCTGATTTGAGTGATAGATTGGGCTTCATTCACGACCCGTCGTTTATTACTTACTGAATCATCAGAAAATCAGCGTGTTTGGCATGAATTGGACTTATAGCGTTTTTAATAGAATATAATAATGCACAACCTTGCTTTTACAAATATTTATCATATTCTGTGTTTATAGATGCTTTTTCATGCTTTGTTCTTCGTATCGCAGGCAGTTTGTTAAATGGTCTATAGTTACTTTGGCTTTTTCTCTCTGCCGGTACAAAAAATGCCTTTGATGTTGTTACAACGAATGTTGATGAATAGGAAATACTGTCCCTATTGTCTCTCCTCACTCTTTATATTAATTTATTTGGTTGCCCTACATCCAAACCAGAGGTTCTGTCCTCTCTTTGATTAGCTTGTTAATTTTTTAACGAAAAAGTGTTTTGATTTGAATTATTTCAGCGCTATTTGGCAATGTAAATCCACCGCTCCGACATGCGTTTCCTTTCAACGTGCTCTGAATCCTCATGCACTTGTCAGCCTGGAATGTGCTGCCAAGTGAGCTTGCCCTGTGGTCAGAGTGAACATTTTCAATTATGTCCATATCACTCTGTATCTATCAGATCCAGCCTGACCGACACCAGAGGGCCGCGTCGGAGACAGTTTACCTCCACAAGCTCCTGCTGAGACATTCCGAGCAAGCAATGTTTAGCTTTGTTTCATTGACTATTGATTCCCTTTGGAATTCGTTTCCTGCTCACGAGATTTGTTATGGGAAAATAATTCGTGTTTTCATTATGCTGACTTCTGTAGCTCTTTTGTGCTGTAAAGCAAACGTCTGTGGAGTACATCTGTAAACTTTGGGATATTTCACACTCGGATTTCCCTGTTGAGGTAACCTGTATGAGTGAAAACTGTGCTGCAGTAATATAGAAGACGTGTAGCTCTGCAACATCCGCATAACATGACGTGTGGAACAATGCATTGTTATGCAACATGTTATGCAACATCTGCATAACATTATTATTCAACATGTTATGCAACATCCGCATAACATGACGTATGGGACACACGTCGTGTAATGCATTATGTCTACTATCTGTGCTGTCTTACGCAGGATGCGTATCCCATTCTTATTGTAAACTTCCTGGTTTTACGGGTGTATTCATAGACTATCAGACCAAAAGATGTAGGAGCAGATATCGGCCAATCGGCCCATCGCCTCTGCTCCACCAACCAATGAGATCATGACTGATATGGAAAGATAATCCTCAATTCCATTTCTCCACCTTGTCTCTGTAACCCTTGATTCTCTTTATTATTTTAAAAATCTGTATGTTTTATTACGTTTCAATTTTGAGGGGGCATGTGATCCTCAATACTGCTCTAATTCTGAAAATACGCTGTTCCTCAGCATGTGGGTGGATTTACTGATCCTGGGAGAAATCTGATTCAGGAAGTTACTTTATTTCTGAATGTGGACAGAAGCTGAAAGTTGAACATTCCTGTGATGCTCACATTCCTGGTCTGGATACTATCTTGCGCTGTGCGTCTCTCGCCAAGCTGCGACCTCCATGTGTCCGATACAGTAACAGAAGTGATCATGGGAAACAGTACAAAGTACCATGTGTCAGATTCTGCGCCAGAGTTTTGGTTTAATATGACACGCTGAGGACGGTCGGAGCCTGGAGACCGCCTATTCATTGGCATTATGTGCATTAATGCAGGGGTTGAACAAGACATGAGTTTATTCCTGAGTAGAACGTACCTGGGCAGTGTATTTGTCTGCATCTCGTATTTCCTTAACTTCGCTATCGTTGTACACGATCTGGCGACAGGACGTGGGTGATAATTCTTTGAGAATGTGCTAACATCATGAGTGTTTCAAACACTCAAGCATTCTGTCTAAATTAGTGTCACTTCGGGATATTCATTTGGGAGGATGTCTGGCTCAACTGATGCCAATCCTGGGTGTCGGTCGGTATACTTTGGCGTCCGATGTCGAAACGTAACACATCATGTGCTAACTCTCTCAAAAGCATAAAATAAGGCATACAAAATCACCAAAACCTTTGAATTATCAAACAGCCTCCTCCTGTTAGACTGATTTGCGCATTGAATATTAATCCTTTATTTGGTGTGGAATTGAGTTACGTGGATGAAGTCCTGGTAGAGATTTTAAAACAATAAATTCTGATTGAGGCCCAGTCCACAAAAAGTTTATTTCAAAACGGCTTCCCTTAGTGACTGAACCAGAAAAGTAGAATGCATCATCTGTAATACTGAATATGCTTACTCACCGTCTCTGTCTTACAGTTAATTTATTGGGCATTCTGGTCCTGTCGCGGAATAAATGTGGCCTCTCCACCTGTACAACTCGCTACCTGCTCGCGATGGCAACAGCAGATCTGCTCGTCATTATCATTGTAGTTATACTTACCACCATCAACAAATATTATTTTCCGATTAGTTTCCTGTACATCACACCTGTATGTGGTGTCAAATCTGTCCTAATGGGTGCAACCACAGAATGTTCCGTCTGGTTCACCGTAACATTTTCTTTCGATCGATTTGTGGCCATTCGCTGTCGGAAGTTGAAAACAAAATATTGCACTGGGAAAACTGCAACAGAAGTTCTTGCAACAACTGGCATTCTGCTCCTTTTAAAAAACATTCCCTTCTACTTTACAAAGGACCCTATATTCATATTCAGAAATGTACCGTGGGGCTGTCAAACAAAGCTAAGCTCTTTCACTGATCGCATCTGGATTGGATTTCAATGGTTTGATAAGGTTGTGACTCCATTGCTCCCATTTGGTTTAATTATACTGATTAATGCTCTGACAGTTAGACATATTTTAATAAAAAGTAGAGTCCGTAAGGGACTGATGGCTCAGCGCATAGATGGAAATAATCGTGATCCAGAGATGGAGAGCAGAAGGAGGTCTATCATTTTACTATTCACTATATCTGGAACCTTCATTCTCCTTTGGTCGGTCAATGTTGTACAATTTGTATATGTTAAGGTAATTGGAATATTTTCCATCAGCGACTCTGCATATATATTACAAGATGTAGGAGGTACGGTGCTCAATTTAAATTGTTGCACAAATACATTTATTTATGTGGTCACTCTTTCCAAATTCAGAGAGCAAATGAATTTGGTGTTGACATACCCTTTCAAAGCAATTATACAGAGACTCATCCAATTGGGAAAATTCGCCCGATGACTGATAGTTCACTCAATGGATGAGCATCTTCGTACGATCACTTTGATCCTCTTTTGACCACCAATAAGCATCTACCCAACACTAAGCTAACCTTCAGCCATTTCACTATGTTCATCCAATGTGTAACATGTAAACTCAGCAAACCATGCAGCAGGACAGCGTCATCTGCCTACTTACGAGTCAATCGCGCATTCTAAGCAAATCAGTGAACACATTCACAGCCATGCAGCACTTTGACAGTTTGTGTTGTCGTGTGTCTCGAAGGCTGCCTTGGAGATCGCTTACCCGAAGATCGGAGGCTGAAGGTGCTTGACTGCTGGAGTGTTCCCCGACAGGAAGGGAACACGCATGCCTGGCGATTGTCACACGATCGGGATCTTGGGTTCAGGTCACACTACAGTTAACCCCCATCTTTTGGCATGGGCTGGCAAAATCCTGCTAACTGTCCTGGCTTGAGACAATTCACACCTCTTTAACCTGTTATTATCCCTCTCGCCCCTCCTATTGTCTGTACCTGTAAAAACATGAATGCTTGTAAAGACTCACATTCCAGTCATTATCTTGCAATTGAGTCTCTGTCTATATATGCTGTATGACTAAAGCCTATTGTGAATCCACCTCTCCACTCACCTGATGAAGTGGCATGCTCTGAAAGCCCGTAATTCCAAATAAACCTTTTGGACTTTAACTTGGTGTTGTGAGATTTCTTATTGTGCCCACCTCAGTTGAGCACCGGCATCTCCACATGATGGTCAATTACTGAATGTCATTATAATTTAGTTAACTGATAAGTCAAAATGAGGCCATGTGGTTCGTCGCCCGCCAAGGCACTGACGATATATGGAGAGAGCTAGAGTTGTCTGACATTTGAAATCAGTTGAGAACCACGGCATTGGCCTTTCACGAGTTTGTAGTGATCATTCATGATCTGGGGTCTGGCAAATGTGCCCCAGGTGATCCCAGCGTGTGGCCTCAATAATGAGATGGAAATCCGTGGTAAAAACTTTCAGTGAAAGGGACACATGTGGAATATCACCACGACCATGAAAAGGTTAATAATCACACAAATTTCAAATTCACACAAGCTGATGTGGGAAATAAGGCAGGTCTTGACTTAAACAGCCACAGATTAGAATAAAGGACCATTCGCTGTCACAAGATAGGCTTTAGTCACATAGTTTTCACACAATTTAATTGAACGAAGCAGCTCATATGTATCCATTGTGGCAAGGAACAATGGAATTTCGGGAACATTGTACGCCGATATCCAATGAAGCAGGCATGATGAGTCAGTTCTCCCGCCTCCCAGCCATGTGTTTCCCGCTGGGGCGAGCGGCGCATTGTTTTCTAGCGGTGGGATTCCCTGGTCCCGCAACTGTCAATGGGAACGTCCTTTGACGTCATCCCTTGCCGGCTGCAAACCCAGGGCCAGGGATATGTTGCCGGCAGGACCGGAGAATCCCGCTGGTGCGAACGTCCGGAGAATTCTGTCCAAGTTATCATTGATTGATGATATTGAGGGCGATGCTCCAGGCCCTCTGCCCAGCTCGATTGGAACAGCGAGCTGAGACGTCAGTGCGGGGAGTGAAGTGGGACTCGCGACTGGCACCTTACAAATGATCCCCACCAACGGGGACAAGGCGTTAGCATAATGTTGGTGGGGACAGAGGCCGTCGAGTCCCCTTCCCCCGGATGGGCAGGGGGAGGGGGTGCCGCTCAGTCAGTGTCAGCCCAGCACTACCTGCCTTACCCCATAGCACTTGTACTGGCCACTTTGACACTGCTCAACGGACACCACGCAGTGGCAAGGGTGCGGGACCAGAGGGGGCCGGGCCTACTGCGGGTGGTGCGTACTCGGGGGGCGATCTGTGGTGTTGGTAAGGAGATGTGCTGCACACTCTCAAATGGGGCTGGTGGCATTAGGAAGGAGGAGGCTATCAACGCTACATATTTGGCGGCTGATCCGGGCTGCAAATTGGTAAGGGGGGAGGGGAGATTGGGATTCTGCATTGGGGGTGGCAGGTAAGCCATCGCTCGGGCGATCAGTATGCCGCCGATTAAACGGTTGTGTTGGGAAACAATTGAAAGGCCAGCAATTGGAAGGCTGGCGATGGAGGGGGCCAATGCATATGTACCGACCTCAACCTTGGCAGATCGTCACGTGGACAGTCTCCTGCTTAGCGCACTGATTCCGGCTTCTCCAGCGGGATGAGGCTGCCCCCCGCAGCCCTCTCCACCCCCTTCCCCCCACGCCGCCTTTCCCCACCCCACCCCCTCCCCTCCCACTGGTGTGATTTCCCCTGAGCGAATCTGTGGAACACAAAATGTGGGAGATTTAAAAAAAATAAGTGCGCCCAAAAGGACGGAAGGAACATCTCTAGTTTTCCTGCTTGTGCACGTAGTTCTTTTTGGGAGGCAGATTATATGGAAATCTTTTAAATGTGGGTGTTGTAATCGTAGACTGGAGGAATTTGGTGTCAGTGTGAGAATGTTATGATGATGATATTAAATCAGGCGTTGAAAATTGGCTGAAAAAATATTTTAAAATGTGAAGTTATAATAAAGAAAAAGGGAGGATCCTCTTCCTTATTTTGTTGTGCACTGAAGCTTTAAGAAGCTGAAAATAAGACTGGCAGAATTAATTTTGGCTATTGTTGTTTTACACCACGTGTTATACACCCCTGCTCGTGCATGCCGAATAGTTATGGGTTGTATGTTTGAACTTGTCTTGTTTTCTGTCTGATATTGTGACTTGAAATTCATCAGTATGGTTAAGAGTGAAGACGGTCGCACGTTAGAGGAAGTTAAAGATGGGTTGATCAGATGTGTAGAACAGTGGCAGATGTGATTAAATGCTCATAAGTGTGAGCTGGTGCAGTTTGGGGGTATTTGATCAATGGAAGGACACGAGGAAGCTCATGGGAACAGATGGATCTTGAGGTACTAATTCACAGATCCTTGAAGGCTACAGAGAAGTTGAATGACACAGTTAAGAAGTCATATGGCACACTTGCTTTTACCTGTCGGGGGATCGTGGATAAGAGAAAGGAGCTAATGTTGAAGCTGGACGGCACATTGGTTAGACCACAGCTGCAGTGTTGTGCGCAGATCTGGCCACGTCCATATAGGGAGGATGTGACTGGAATAGATAGGGTGCCGATGATATTCACCAGAATTCTGCACGGGTGGATCATTCGAACTATAAGGAGAAATTAGATAGGCTTTGATTGATTTCCTTGGAGCAGGAAATGCTGAGGCGAGATGTGAGTTGCAGTCTCAGTGGACGAAATTTTAACCTCAGGAGCGACTGCAGACGAACATTTCGGCAGTTCAGCGGCGGTCTTATGGCATGTTTTCTGATGCTGGCGTCTGATTCAAAAGGGAAATATGTGTGTTCCAGATCAGCGATGTAAAGTGCCTGGGGTACAGATTTGACAAAGATGGATTACACACTGTCGAAGAGAAGGTTACGGCCATGAAAGGTGTTCTGACTTTAAGGACCACAACGGAGTTGAAGTCTTTCCTAGGTCTCATAAATTTCTTTGGAACATTTATAACGAACTTGGGAACACTGCTGCCCCCACTCCCGCCCCTCCCCCCCCCACCCCCCGCTCCCCGCCACAACCCCTAATACTGTTTAGAAGAAAATCAAAAACGTTCGTGGCAAATGTTACAAGAAAAGGTATTTTCAAACGCCAATATACTATCACATTATGACCTCCCACCACTTATTGTAACCTGCGACGCCACCCGCTGTGGGATAAAAGAGGCTTTATTGCACCGTGTGGACGACGGGACAGACAGTCCAATCACGTACGAATCTCAAACATGATGCATACACAATGGAATTATGCCCAGATCGAACACGATGGTTTGGCCATAGTGTTTGCGTCAAAAAGGTTCCACCAGTAAGTCCGCAGTCGGCATTTCACCATAATAATCGAACACAA
Organism: Mustelus asterias; assembly: GCF_964213995.1. NCBI lineage: Eukaryota > Metazoa > Chordata > Chondrichthyes > Carcharhiniformes > Triakidae > Mustelus > Mustelus asterias. The sequence continues at coordinate 190,023 of NW_027590088.1, read as the reverse complement.
ACAAACTTCTGTCGGGCCTCTTCAAGGAAGACAAGGTGATTTCTCCCACCACATCAGCCCGGTTCCAAGGCAGGGCACTGCTGTTCGGTGCTTATGAATATAACATAGAACATTGTCCAGATAAGCATATATCCAACATGGATGCTTTTAGATACCTGCCCCTACCCGCCAGCCTCCCTTCTCCTCCGAAAATGGATCAAGTCGGCATCCTTCTAAACTGCATAGACACATTGTCAGCAGTCGCGAAGCAAAACCAGACACGGATGCAAAACGATACCCCATTGGCGAAATTCTGCTCCGTCCTCCAAAGTGCTGGACCACAAGGGTGTTGGTCAGAGTATGTTATACGTTATCTCTCTCTAAATATCAGGATTTGAGTGTAGAAAATAGCATTAATTGTGGGGAGCCCGGGTGGTTTCTCGCCTTCAGGCCAGCGATATTAGCTTCAATAATTGCATAATGGCTATCCAATACTTGTCGTGATCTATGAAGACGCTTCAGGCTTGGCATGGTCAGTAATATCGAAAATCTGGTCAAGAGGTGCAAACCTCTCAGGAAAACTTTAATATCCCACCAGTCGCCTTTTTGCAACCTTGGGAATGGCATGGAGACCTTTGTGCGAGCACATGCAGACTTTGCAGGGCCATTCATGGGCTTCATGGTTCTAATACTCATTAACACCCCTTCAAAATGGAACAATGATCACCAGATGGCCTCTACTACCTCTTACAAAAATACTTCAACAATATTGTAGTATGCATGATGCACCGAAAGTTCTCGTGGTGGACAATGGGACCCCATTTACCAGCGGGATGGTACCAAGACCTTCATGAGAACAAATGGAGTAAGGCGTATCCACATGATACTCTGTCACCCATTCTCAAATGGCCTGGCTGAGCGAATGGTCCAGACATTACAAAATGGCATGAAGAAACAAAACACGGTTTCGCGAGTAACAGTGCTCCCATGTTTCCTTATTTTCTATCGCACTGTTCCACATATAACGATGGGGATAGCCCTGGCGCAGCTATTCATGGGCCAGCGCCTTCAGACAATGTTTAGCCTGACGTCTACAAATTTTGCAGGCAACAAGAAACCCTGAGAAGTGGTCAAAGACTGAATGAAGACTTCAAACCAGGAGATGTGGTCCAAGGGCGGAACTACGGTGATGGCTGTCCATGGATATTGAGTGCTATTTTCGAGGAGAAAGGGCTTGTGTCGTATAATGTAAAAATAGGGAGAAGGGCTTCAATAAGCACGCAGGTGATCTCCGTCACACAAAACCCTCAATACGGGCAACTGCTTCTTTGGAAGAACCACCGTTGACATCCTGCAGGCCGGCCTGTGGATGGGAAACGTCGCGTTCACAAAAGTCACGAACGATTCATCTGGTTGATGAACATTCTGGCTCCGATATGAGCATTGGTGGCGGACACCCATTCAGATTTGGTCTCCAAAGATGAGTGCCCTGTTGTTGTTCTTCGTGGAAGGGGCATTCGCCTGTCTGTTACATTTGTACCCTCAACCAAACCCGAAAAGCAATGGTGATGAGACGCCAAGCAAAGAGACGGAGAAGATTCCACCGCTTTGGGACCGAGGAGGAACCCTTGGACAGGCGGAGTGATGAGGCGTGTGACACCCCCCATTAGGTCCATGGGGAATCATGATTGATCTCCCTGTGTAGCTCGATGATTATGAATACCCTGAATGACTGGCTGCATTCCTCCCAGCTGGAACTTGTTATGTGAGCCTTTGATAAGCAGGCCCAGGATTGGACCCACTGAGCTGCAGTTTGAGACAGCGACTAGCGTGTGTCTCCCTCGGTAGTAGTTTTAATTTGTATTCTGCAATAAACTATGTTCCTTTTGAGTCGGGCGTGTTGACTCATTGCAGAGCTGAGAAGGTTTAGAACAAACTTGTCTCGGTTTTCTGCACGTCACAGGTAGCATAGCTACAGTTATCCAACATAAAGACAGCAACATACAAAATATTTCAGTGTTAGAAACTGATTACATAATAACTGCAGGTTTACACCCGAAATGCATTGATATATATAGAAAAAACTTTGCAGCCGAGGTCCTCCACAGAATTCTGAGTGAGGAAAGTTAGTATGGTTGCATTCCCAAGCCACAACGGATGAGGAGGTGACGTGCTCCAGGAGGACGCAATAGCGATTGATCAATTCATCTTTGGAATGTGCCAGCCGGAGATGGAGGAGACCTGGCCGGGAAATATCCTCATTGCATCCGTCATGCAAAATGCCATCAACTGGTAATGAAAGTACAGTGGGAGAGGTGGAATTTTCCTTTTTTTACCAAGCACGGGAATCGTAGCGGGTGGGAAACAGACCATGCAAATCTCAGTTAAACGTCGGCGCGGATTTTCTGGCCTTGAAGAAAGCACGGCCATGGAGTTTACTGGAGTTTGGATCGGACAGGGTCAGATGGAGAGGGTCAAAATTGGAAATGGAAATGGACAATTGCTGGCTCAGAAGGAACGAATTTACTCTAGTTGTGGGAGCAGTGGATGACCATTCAGCGTCTAAAGAAAGGCGCGAGGTCTCTGAGGGGAGGAACGATACCCTCCAACAATAGTGAATGAAATCAAGCCAATTATTTAAAATCATTTATGAGGACACAAATCTGTGGATATAAAACAGGACAAGAGAACATTAGTCCAGTTAACACAATATCGGCTTTTGTAAAGAAAAATTAAGCCATAAATTTGATTACAAAAACATCTGAGAAGACAAAACATAACATATAGTGGTTACCACATAGTCCCCAAGTAAGGTCTTTACTAACTTGGCTAAATATATTCAGTTCTTCGAACCACTATCAGAAATTTAGGCTGGATTAGTATGGTAGGTTAATGTGCTCCGATTCTCTATAGGCCTGTGCCAGTTACAGCACTACACATTCGTGACTAATTTCAGAGCAAGTGAACATTGGCGACAAGCAGCAGGCTGGACAGAAATTTGGCCACGCAAAGGAGAAACCACTGTGTAGGTTTAAATATGTTCACACAGATTGGGGAAGGTGGGATGTAACGTTCAATAAGGATCAAGGCTGGAGTCACTGTCCTTCATCATTTACATCAAGAACATGAAGTCGGGAAATAGGAAGACAATTTCAAACTTTACAGACAAATGTAATTTCCAATAGAATGATGAAACAGGAAGAATGCAGCAAAATACCGAATGGATTGTTGATAATAATGAATGCATTTGCACAGTGAAAATTTTCATGGTTTATTAAATTCACTGCAGCTCAATGTAAGCTGTTGATTTTTTTTGAACGATGATTAACCAAATGTTCCATCAGAACTAAATCTCTGAATGGACCCGAGCCTTTGAGCATTTCATGATAGGATATTGAAAAATCACTTAGACAAGAAAGACAGATTAATAAGAGCCACACATTATTTGCGTTAATTTCTAAAGTAAGGGAAGTGAATAAAACAAACACAGTGATAATTGGAATGCTGCCATAGTGCTGTTGTGCTGTTTAAATGTCAGGAAGAGGATTATGTCTGCTTCTGTTCTGTAAATTCAATAAAAAAAAGAAATTTTAAGACTTTACATTGTCAACACATTGCCAAACATCTTCAAACAGCAAATTATTTATGTTTGCAATCTCTTCCATTGCTAAAACAGAGGCAGCCCCATTGAACGGGAAGATAACACGAGAAACTGTACGATTTCAAAACCTAACCGAACTATTCTGCTCTGGTTAGTTACAGACAGTACAACTCGACAATGGCATACACTCCAGAAATGCGTAATCGCTCGCTTCAGGTATTCCACTCTAGTTTGTGACAGCCACTGCACACAATTCTACATTGACAGCACAACCATGCTAAACATTCCACTCTTGTTTGTGACTCTCACTATGTGTGATTGACTCTCAGTATGTGTGATATAACTCTTACTCCGATTGAATGTTTACATTTACTGAGGTCTGATTTGACATTGCACTACATCCGACTCAACAAAAATCACCTGATAGTTCATAGAGTCCGCGGGTTACAAGAACTAATGATTAAAAATTGAATAGCTAGAAAAGAAACACACCGATAAGACAAGAAATTTAAGACATCAGAAAATAACCTCACACATTGGGTGCCTTTATAAAAGAGAAAATAAGATCAATCGTTATCTTTGTAACTCACTAAGAAAAAAAGAAAAGGTGAGCTGACACACAGATTTGCACAACATTAATAGGAATATTCACTCCCCAGGGACTCTTTTAAGAACAAGGATTGGGTACAATATGTTCTCAGCCATATACAGTTGTCCCACCGTTCTCAGAGTGAAGCTTTGCATCCTTTCGTGTTGCAGTAATCTCACTCTTTTCAACTCTGGGATGATATATTCCACACATTGTTTATTTATATGAGGTGAGATCACCTGCACCATTTTGATGTTGCAACGTCGATCAAGAGCTTTTACTTTCAAATTGAACAGATTATTGGCTAAGTGAGTGGGTGAGGATCTGGCAGATGGAGTATAACGATGACAAGTGTGAGGTTATCCACTTTGGAAGGAATAATAGTAAAATTGACTATTAATTAAATGGTGAAAAATTACAACAGAGGGACCTGGGGGTCCTTGTGCCTGAATTGTAAAAACGCAGTTTGCAGGTGCAGCAGGTGATCAAGAAGGTAAATGGAATGTTGGCCTTTATCGCGAAGGGGATGGAGTATAAAGGCAGGGAGGTATTGCAGCAATTGTGCAAGGTACTGATGAGGCCGCAACTCGAGTACTGTGTGCAATTGTGGTCCCCTTATTTGCAGAAGGATATATTGGCCTTGGAGGGAGTACAGAGAAGGTTCACCAGGTTGATACCAGAGATGAGGGGGTTAGCTTATGAGGAGAGGTTGAGTAGATTGGGCTTGTACTCGTTGGAGTTTCGAAGGCTGAGGGGAGATCTTATAGAGACATATAAGATAATGAAGGGGCTGGACAGGGTAGAGGCAGAGAGATTCTTTCCACTTAGAAAGGAAACAAGAACTAGAGGACAAAGCCTCAAAATAAGGGGGAGTCAGTTTAGAACGGAGTTGAGGGGAACTTCTTCTCTCAGAGGGTGGTGAATCTCTGGAATTCTCTGCCCATTGAAGCAGTGGAGGCTACCTCGTTAAATATGTTTAAGTCACAGGTAGATAGATTTTTGATCAACACGGGAATTAAGGGTTATGGGGAGCAGGCGGGTAAGTGGAACTAAACCACTATCAGATCAGCCGTGATCTTATTGAATGGCGGGGCAGGCTCGAGGAGCTTGATGGCCTACTCCTGCTCCTATTTCTTATGTTCTTATGTTCTTATTATGCTCAATTAAAGAACGCGTTTACATCACAGACTCAGTTACACTTTCCAAACACTGGAGGCTGCTGATCATATGAATTACCCAATGGAATTGGATTGTGTCCTCTCAGCAACAGCGCTGTCCAATCAAACACATGTCGTTTCTATTTATAATATTTTTCTCAGATGTCATTCACTACAATGTGAGTGTTGAGTAGTTAATTTCCCAGTTTCATGGTGACTGTGTTCAGAGTGATCTGTTGCACTTCCCAATGAAGCTGCCCTCTTCTCATGTTGACAGTAGGCATTAAAGGACGTTGATGACCACTGTTCAATGCAGAAATCAAATAATAAAGTCCCTTATAATGAAAGCAAAATATTTCAATACCTTAATCTATTACAGAATATCAAACTACTCACACATTTCTACCCACAAAGGCCCATCAGCAGATTACAGGACCTTATAAACAACGACGCTGGAAGAAGTGATATATCTGCAAATAGGTTTACAGGCCCCTTCAAACCCACAGATTTAATACAGACCCTTCAAGCAATGAAAACTGTTTATTATATATAGCCGCTATACACCACAGGAAAACGGACGTTCAAATCGATGCAGGCGCTGATCACGTAAGGATACTATCGCTGATAAAAATGCACCAATTGTTAAAGACTCTCCAATTAATTCAGACCCTCTAACCTATAAAATCGCCAGGCAATAAAAACTTCCGTATTCAGTGCAGACCATTCAACTACTAAAAATCTTCCGACAGATAAAAACCTTGCAACGTGTAATACTTTACATTGAACAAAACCGTCAAGTAGAATCAGATCGTTACAAATACAAATGGCCCATTGGATACAGATTCGCCAACTGGTACAGAGTGCACATTCGGTGCAGAAACAACAGATAAATATTCTGCAGCTAATATTGAGCCTTCCCTTTTTTATAACGAAAGCATAATCTGGATTTCACACAATTGACCCAATAGATGCATACTCGCAAATATGGACAGATTTTGAAACAGAAAGAAGTGGTCCAGTTGTAATAGTTCAAAAGCAATTGCAGTTCACCCCACCAACACAGAATTTCCTTTCAGAAACATACCCTCACCCCGCCCCCAACCCGCTACAAATGCTCCAACTGTTACAGACTATTCAAACCAAAAAATAATGATTTCAGTGCAGAACAATCAAGATGTACAGACCCTCAAACATATATTTCTGTTGAGAACCCCTTCCTTCAATTTACTGATGCCATATTACCTGTGAGGATTGTATTTCTTCTATTTTCGTCTGTGGAGATTGACTTTACGACAATCAAGATCATCATTCGATTCTTGTTTTGAGATTTTTATCGCCAAGATGCGTTTCAAACTTGGTTCTTTGAATGACTGGTCTATCAGTGATACTGCTGGGCCAGCAGTTCCACCAAGTGCTATATTTCTCTTTACATATATTTTGCTCATGATCTTTTTCCGTGTTCACTATACTGATTTGACGATATATAGACACTAAATATTGAAGTGTTTATCTAATTTAATCGCAGACTGCCACTGAGACGGCTCTGGCGGCACGGTAGCACAATGGTTAGCACTGCTGCCTCACAGCTCCAGGGTCCCGGGTTCGCTTCCCGGCTCGGGTCACTGCCTGTGTGGAGTTTGCACATTCTCCTCGTGTCTGCGTGGGTTTCCTCCGGGTGCTCCGGTTTCCTCCCACAGTCCAAAGATGTGCGGGTTAGGTTGATTGGCCAGGTTAAAAAATTGCCCCTTAGAGACCTGGGGTGTGTAGGTTAGAGAGATTAGCGGGTAAAATATGTGGGGGTAGGGCCTGGATGGGATTGTGGTCGGTGCAGACTCGATGGGCCGAATGGCCTCCTTCTGCACTGTAGGGTTTCTATGAGACATTGCTTCAAATTCAATGACAGTTCACCCGTTGCACTTACGAAACAGTCATGATGTGGAGATGCTGGACTGGGGTGGACAAAATGAGAGATCACAGGACCCCAGGTTATAGTCCAACAGGTTGATTTGAAATCTCAAGTTTTCAGAGTGCTGTTCCTTCGTTATGTGCAGTGGAGAGAGGTGCGCCGGTACAGAACTTGTCGGCAGATTAACCATAGCCTGATACCCACAGGTAATCAATCGTGTCAATGGATAAGGGCAGACAGTGCAGTACAGTGAAGGGCAGCTAAATAAAAATTCATTTCCCATAATCAAGAGTGTTAATAGAGAAATCTACCTAGTTAAGTATAATCACAATGTGCAAACTGTCAACAGGCTGCCTAACAAGTGAACGGGTCCTAGGAACCGATAACGTAGGGCAGAGAGATAGTTACAAATATTCCCGGTGTAATATGGTGCTAAACACTCTGCAAACTAATTCAGAAAGAGATACTTACATAGCGTGAAGCACAAAGCATAGCGTCGGCGACACAAGAGTGTGACATACAAATGAAATGCAGACAAAATGCAAACAAAATGCAATGTTTAATGCAGTGAAATCTATTTTATTGGAATGATTCAGGAAGCAGTATTACAGGTGACATTGGAATCACACATGGTAGCATTTCTTGAGTTACACAAATTTCAGATAGCTTCAGTCTTCTTCTCAGATGGGTTCTGCAGGATACACATCTCATTTCCATATCTCAATAAGCTTTGCAGCACAATATAGAAGATAGACATATCCCAGTTATCTGTGTCTCATCATCCAAACATTCGCTGACTCTGCATTTCCCACCACTCATGATACAAACTGGAAAGAATAAAACAAGGGGGATTTCATTGATTGTACCAGCCACTACCCTCGACAGACTCGGTCTGTTTTGAGTGAAAATATGAAGCATTGAACTGTACACAATGTTCTTATTGTTGTCTTACAGGACCGTATGGAGAGCTTAGCTGTTCAGATTTCATAAATTGTATTCCAAGCCAGACAAATGCACAATCAACAACGATCCAAAACGGTCTAATTTCAGAATACAATACACTGAACGAGTTAACGTTTACTCAGTGTATCCTAAATGAGGAATAACAAAACCGATTTTTTCACAGTTTCCAATTGCGGTACCACAAAGTCTTACGTGCAGAAGAACTGCTAATAGCGATAATGATGAAAATGATACTGTGGCTTGAAGGGAGAAGCGTGACCGGATGGAAAAATGCACTGAGTTTCACGAGCCGATCTTCCAGGCAAGTGGAATAAACCTGAAAGAATTTGTACTTAAAAATCGTCTGAAGCAGAAGCAAGAGGAAGTTCAAAACTTTATGGAGGGTTTTTCTTAAAGTAGCAAAGTACAGATCCGTTAAACTCTTAGAGTGCACAGGAGGCCAGATTTGCAGGATCAAAAATGTTCCAAATGCATTTTAGGCTGCATGTGACCAAACAATTAAACCGAGGCTATGTAGAAATCAACAAACATAAAATACGTTTGATAACATATTACAGAGGCTGGGAGCGTTAGATCAGAAAAAGCATCAGTTCCAAACATACGTGTGAGGGTTCAGGAAATTATTTAAGTGGGTTACAGAACCAAGATGAGCGGAAATATTTGAGACAATTGCATGCATAGTCAAATCGAATGGCAGTACCGATTTCAGTGGAAGAATGGCCTTCTCCAGTTTAACTCATCGCTTCTGCATATTATTTACTGAGAAAGTTACTCACGGTCTTTCATATTCATCTTACTCACACCTCCCCCGGCAAAAATGGGCTGCACCGGCATCATGCAGACAAACAACAAAATCAGTGTTTTCCTCATTCTCCAACGAACTTCTCTGAGTCACACTGAGATTACTAGAACATTGGTGGTATTTATATAAAAGCACCGAGTATCATGTAGTTAATAATCACACGTGCACACGTGGCTCAAACGTTGGTTTAAACATAGGCATGTTTAATTGGGCATGTTAAAGATCCTGTTTACTAACTGAGACGAAATGAAAGAGATCAAGAACTAAATGTTTCTCCCCCACCTGTTGTTCATTAATCCACGACAGAGTGATCTGTGTAATGATTGAACGAGTGATAGTTTAGGGGAATTGTTCACATCTTTAAAGTAAGATTATTTTGCGGGCAAGAGGCACAATCAGCCTGCAGGCTCCATATTTACTGTGCCTGCATACACTTATGTTCACTTTTCCACAGGTACTTCATTGTTGTGCGTTTGATTTGTTGGTGTCATGCCCATTGTGAATGTTTCTTCTGAACCTCTTCCTTTATGCTTGCAGGGAACAATTCCAAATGGCAAAAATGCGCTTTTCTAAATGTGAGTCTCCTCCAGTGAATTATTTTCAGCATGATTCTGCTGAATTTTCATCATTTCATGGGACGTGGGCGTGGCTGAAGGACACAGAATTTGTTGCCTCACAATAGCCCTGATCTGAGAGACTGGCTTGGCCATTTCAGAGGGAGTTTGAGAGTGAACCAGATCGACGTGTGACCAGAATCGCATGTCAGCCAGCTGAGCAAATTGGACACAATTCAGCCCACTGAGGTATCACACAGCTTTAAATTCAAACACCTTCCAAGCATTCCAGTTTAATGAGACAAACAAGGACAGTACTTCATTCATCTCTTTATTTAATAATTCTAGTACCAACTCAAACATAAACAGTTACAACTCATTAAATCTTTAATGACGCTGAACATTTAAATTGCACTGTGACTTTAAATAAACAAGAACTTTAACTCTTTAACTGAAATATAGATGCTATCGAGTTTAGGACAAGCTTGCCAAGAAACATCCTCGATGTAGAATGTATCTTCTTCTCCCTGAAGCATCCTTCAGCGTACAGGCTTGTTCTTGCGATGTTTGGTCTCTTCGAATTATCACCGCCAAACAAAGGCTAAACATGCATTTTTATCCAAAATTCACCACCCAAAGATTATCTATCAACCAGCCAACTGTGCAACCAGAAACTGATCACATGGCACGAACATGCAATGAAATTTCTTTTGAACGATGCCATGATGCTTAGCTCATTTTACATGTCCCATTCAGAGCAGCAATAAAAGTCGGAGCCACACTGCCTCAGTTAATGTAAACAACTTCCGTGATCTGACCAACACAGGAAGCTTCAGGTCAGAGCTTCCAGACCTCTTTAGGACCTGCATCTGGTTTTAACCTATAGGTTGACCAAAATTCCCAGCATGCTTAGCTCTCAGCCAGACAAACATTTTAAAGTCACTGTTGTCATTATTGTTGTTAAATCATTGTTGGAGCCGTTCTTTCTCCACAAAGGGTATTATTCAGCTCGGTTGACTTTTCATGAAAACAATAATATGTTCATGGTCAGCATTACTGAGAATAACTTTCAATTGAGGTTTGTATCTATTGACTTTTAATTCCAACAGCGACGGTGGATTTTCAATCACATCCAGGGAACATGAGCATAGATCTCTGGATGGCTCATATACTGAAACCCAAAACACCAACGCCCGTGTGGTTAGCAGAGCTGTAACTGAGCATCCCAGGTTCAAACTTTTCAAAACGATGTCTGAAGAAGAGTTGGAGTGTTCTCGCTCGTGGCCTGATAGAAGTCGATCTATCAACGAATATCACTAACAAGTATTCGCCGGCCAATCTGTCATTGGTCATTAGAGTTTATACCAATAGCTGAAATTGGAGTTTCTAACAATAGCTATAATTCAATAAAATTTCAATGCCTGTGCTCGGGGGTTGGGTTGTGCGCGAGAGGGGAGGGAGATTTTCTGAAGCTATAAAGAAAATCAAGAATTTAATTCACTATATGTAAGGGCATCTTTTTCTCAATTCCCTCTTCTCGTTCCTTCATCTCTCTCTGTTCCTTTCTCACTCTCTCTCTCTATTCGTCTCTTCCCTTTCTGTCTATTTCTCTCTCTCTCTCCCGATGCATACCTTGTTTCCGTTCTCACATAACTACATCCCTCACTCTAACTCCCCCCTTTCTCGCTATATGCTTGGCCAACATTTATTTTCTTGCTCTGGTCCACATTACTTCAATTTGCTCTTCTCCCCCCCCCCCCACCCCCCACCCCCCCCACCCCCACACCCCACCCCCACCCCCTCTACTTTATTAATCATCCTATCATTTTATCTTTCTCTCTCTCTGTCTCCCTGCTCTACCCATCAGCGCAGCTGGTTAAATCTTTCCAACTTTAAGTGTCTGTGAGTTTGTTAAATTTTAGCCTGAGAACCGGACGTGCGCTGTCACAGGTCACCTCCTGTCTGACACTATATTGGCAAGCTGCCCCTGGATATGAAACGCTATCTCACTGCCAATCTGCGAATACGTTAAAGAAACTCTTCAGTGTATGGCATACATGTAGCATTAAATCAATTTTGTATACACGGTAACAGACGTGAGCAGAAAATATGAACGGAGGGAAAATCAGCACTATGTTAAAAGGAACTGGTGCAGACTCGAAGGGACAAATGGCCTTCATCTGTATCGCGGGGATTCTATGAATCTATGATACTATGAATAGTAGTTTGCTAGAAATATGGGGCACTTGCCTTTATCAGCCGCGTCGTAGTGTATAAAAGCAACGAGCTATTGTTGGAGTTGTACAAAGAATTGGTTAGGCCACAGCTGGAGTATTGTGTGTAATTCTGGTCACCTCACCACGAGAAGGATATTAATCCACTCGAAGGGGCGCGCAGTAAAATCAACAGGATGTTGCCTGGAGGGAGCACTTGAGTTGTGAGGAGAGACTGGATGGGCTTGGATAGTTTTCCTTCGAGCAGATAAGGCTAAGGGCGCCTTGATGGAGGTTCATATATTTTTGAGGGTATGGATTGGGTGAGTGGGAAGCAGCTGGGGGTCAATCACGATGAGGCATAATTTTAGACTGACAGGCAGGAGATTGAGCCGGGTTTTCAGAAGAAAAGCATGATCACTCTGAAGATAATGGAAGTCTGGAATGCAGTGCCTGGGAAGTTAGTGGAGGACCGCAACCTTACAGCCTTAAATATATTATAATGAGCATTTGAAGTATTCTAACATTCAAGGATATGGAACAACTGCTCGAAAACAGGATTAGCACAACATATTTTGTAGTTTTGTTGTTGCAGACTCGATGGGCCATTTTTGTGCTCTCCTACTCTATGACTCTATGGGTATGATTGTGGAATCACTGACTCGCCGCTTTACAATATGATGAATGGTAAAACATGGTGCCTACATTCGGCAAGTTTCGTGACCTGTACTTCAGTGGTGATCTTACTACACTCCACAAGTCTGAGGAGGAAACAGCCAACTGGCTGCAGATACTAATTTTTGACTTCTGGTTGTTCCTCAGTGTACATGATAATCTTTGTGAGACGGATTTGGGTTAACCAAACACTAAAGACCAGGAAAATTGGCATAGACTAATTTAGAAAGTAAATATAATATAGAAAAAGCACAAAGTGCCTGAAGTTACAAGATACTGTTTTGTATAAAAACAGAAATAACCATGGTTTGACAAATTAAATGTCTTTTTTATATTTTCTGTATTAAAAAAAAGTACAGAATGGCCAACTGCAGACTACCCTGAGGCATAATGGGAATAAAGCTGAGTAAGACGATCCTCATTCTTTAAGCACAATACAGTCACAGAGCACAGTTTTCAGCAGCACGGTTTATAGACAGTGTAAGCTTCCCAGGCAGCATAAGTAAACAATTTTCCCCGATAAGATGGTGAGAAAAATAACTCTTAAACTCCATGGAATTACGTAGCCAATGTTGCCAGGAAACGGTGGAGATGGGCTTTCCGGATTTAGGTAGTGGTTGCAGAGAGACAGGAGGCATAACTTTTGGATCATACGTACCAATTAATTATCGTGCTGTCAGAGGGCAGGGTGTAATTGGCCAAAGTAAATAATCCACATTGACATGATTGGTTCATCCTATTAAAATGGACCAAATAGGGACGCAGATGATTTCTGAAGTACTATAATTACAAAACTTCTTCACAATTTCATTAGAGTAATTTGAGCTGTCTCAAATTGTTCTCCCATATATTAGGCCTAAGCAAAACAAAGTACGCCTTTAACCAGAATTTACTGCTTCCGTGAGTTTTTTTTTACTTGGTGAGCTGAATTAATAAGGAAGAATCTCACACAAAAATGCCAGCAAAATACTTCAGCCTCTGAAATGATCCTCCAGTCATATTACAATATTCTGAATCTGAACACGTCTGATGCTGTCTCCGACCGCTTAGTGAGCAGGTCAAATGTTCCCAACTTCTCACATGGAGCACGAGGAGCACGCCACCTCTTTGAGCTCTCTTGCCACGATGCATCCCTTTCAAATTAAACCTTTGAATTAATGAGTCCGGAGCCCATCTTTCCTGATGCTTGTCACGACAGAATACATGAAATATAAGCCAGAACCACATGAACTATAAACACTGAAAGTGGGAAATACTTACCCATCTTACCTATTACTTGCCAATCAGATCATTTGCTTGTCGCGTTTACTTCTGCCATAGGGCAGGAACAGTCCCTGAAGATTTGAGAATTTAGACAGCAAAATATAAAAGCAGCAATCACGAATCCACCCTCTGAAATGAAATTCCAATGCACTCCAGATTCCCAGTGTCTCTCCGTATTTCTCATTCAGAACATGTTCTCTCCCACTTCTCGTGCTTGCCTTGATTGATTGCACTCAAATAATTTTGTGATGAACGCTGCCATCACAAGGACCATGCCAATCGGCTGCTTCTCCTGTTTGCGATTCGTGGCCAAATTATGGATCAAGACACATGCTATGTACGTCAACACATTGTAAATTCTGACAATTAGGAATGCGTATCGACCTGTTTTTTAGTCAAATTGGATCACCTCACATTTTCCACAGTATATTCCAATTACCATGTTGTTGTCGACTCACTAAGTCTGTCCAAATCCTCGTCAAATCACTTTTCACTACAGTTGCACGTCGCTGCTCATCATCCGCAACATTGTATTATATTTGGTCCTCACAGCCAAATAATTGGTATATGTTGTTAACAGTGGTCCCAAGTATTGATCCTGGCGAGTCCCCACTCGCCACTGCTTGCCGACGTGGGGATGCCCGATTATTCTTCCGATCTGTTTTGTGTCTGTTAGCCAATCCTAAATACATGGCAATACAGTGCCTGCTATAGCATGTGTTTGTGTAGTTTTAATTTAGTGACCAACCTGTTAGAGGCTTTACCAAATGCCTTCACAGAATTCAGGTATACTAATTCTATCGAGTCTTGTTTGCTACATTTGTTATTAACATCCAAAAAATCCAACAATTTCATAAAACATGTTATAGAACAACAACGAACAAAGAACAATACAGCACAGGCCCTTCGGCCCTCCAAGCCCGCGCCGCTCCCTGGTCCAAACTGGACCATTGTTTTGTATCCCTCCATTCCCACTCTGTTCATGTGGCTATCTAGATAAGTCTTAAACGTTCCCAGTGTGTCCGCCTCCACCACCTTGCCCGGCAGTGCATTCCAGGCCCCCACTACCCTCCGTGTAAAATACGTCCTTCTGATATCCGTGTTAAACCTCCCTCCCTCACCTTGAACGTATGATCCCTCGTGAACGTCACCACCGACCTGGGAAAAAGATTCCCACCGTTCACCCTATCTATGCCTTTCATAATTTTACAAACCTCTTTTAGGTCACCCCTCATCCTCCGTCTTTCCAGTGAGACCAACCCCAGTTTACCCAATCTCTCCTCAGAACTAAGCCCTTCCATACCAGGCAACATCCTGGTAAGCCTCCTCACACTCTCTCTAAAGCCTCCACGTCCTTCCGGTAGTGTGGCGACCAGAACTGGGCACAGTATTCCAAATGCGGCCGAACCAACGTTCTAGACAACCGCAACGTCAGACCCCAACTTGTATACTCTATGTCCCGTCCTATAAAGGCAAGCAAGCCATATTCCTTATTCACAACCTTCTCCACCTGTGACGTCACCTTCAAGGATCTGTGGACTTGCACACCCAGGTCCCTCTGCGTATCTACACCCTTTATGGTTCTGCCATTTATCCCCCCTACGTTAGTTCTACCAAAATGCATCACTTCGCATTTATCTGGATTGAACACCATCTGCCATTTCTTTGCCCAAATTTCCAGCCTATCTATATCCTTCTGTGGCCTCTGACAATGTTCCTCACTATCTGCAAGTCCAGCCATTTTTGTGTCGTCTGCACACTTACTGATCAGCCCAGTTACACCTTCTTCCAGTTCGTTTATATAAATCACGAACAGCAGAGATCCCAATACAGAGCTCTGCGGAACACCACTAGTCACAGGCATCCAGCCAGAAAAAGACCCTTCCACTACAACCCTCTGTCTTCTGTGGCCAAGCGAGTTCTCCACCATCTAGCCACCTCCCCCTTTATCCCATGAGATCCAACCTTTTGCACCAACCTACCATGAGGGACTTTGTAAAACGCTTTACTAAAGTCCATATAGACGACATCCTCGGCCCTTCCCTCGTCAACCATTCTAGTCACTTCTTCAAAAAACTCCGCCAGGTTAGTCAGGCATGACCTCCCTCTCACAAAACCATGCTGACTATCGTTAACGAGTTTATACCTGTCGAAATGCGCATATATCCTATCTCTAAGAATCCTCTCCAACAACTTCCCGACCACGGACGTCAAGCTCACCGGCCTATAATTTCCCGGGTTATCCTTCCTACCCTTCTTAAATAACGGGACCACGTTAGCTATCCTCCAGTCCTATGGGACCTCACCTGTGTCCAGTGACGAGACAAAGATTTGTGTCAGAGGCCCAGCGATTTCATCTCTCGTCTCCCTGAGCAGCCTGGGATAGATTCCATCAGGCCCTGGGGATTTGTCAGTCTTTATATTCCCTCAAAAAACTAACACTTCCTCCCTTGTAATGGAGATTTTCTCTAACGGGTCAACACTCCCCTCCGAGACACTCCCAGTCAACACATCCCTCTCCTTTGTGAATACCGACGCAAAGTATTCATTTCGGATCTCCCCTACTTCTTTGGGCTCTAAGCCTAATTCCCCACTTTTGTCCCTGAGAGGTCCGATTTTTTCCCTGACAACCCTTTTGTTCCTAACGTATGAATAAAATGCCTTGGGATTCTCCTTAATCCTGTCTGCCAAGGACATTTCGTGATCCCTTTTTGCCCTTCCAATTCCTCGTTTGAGTTCTTTCCTACTTTCTTTGTATTCCTCCAGAGCTCCCTCCGTTTTTAGCTGCCTGGACCTAACGTACGCCACTCTTTTCTTTTTGACAAATCCCTCAATTTCCCTGGTTATCCACGGTTCTCGAATCCTACCCTTCCTATCCTTCTTTTTTACAGGCACATGCCTATCCTGCAGCCCTAACAACTGTTCCTTAAAAGTTATCTCAATGGTAAATCCCTTCTGACTCGGCACAAAGATAAAATGATTGTCAAAGTTTCCCATATTCATATCCGTGAAATGATTTCCGAACATTTCCCCGTCTAATGATCCTGACAATGTCACCCCAATTCTTCGTTCGCACCACCGATCCCGAACTCCCTTAATCTGTGCCATTCTACTGGCCTCTCAGCATCAGGGCCATTCTCCCAGACATCAGTTGGAAATCTCTGAACTCTGTCGATCTCCCGATTTAAACATGCCCCTTGCAATTGCCGAAATTCGAAGTTTCAGAAATCAGATTGTGCTATGAAGAGAGAGTCAGGGTCGCATAGGAGAGACAGAAACTGGGGGACAGAGAGAGGGAGACCTTGTGTGAAAGTGAGAGCGATTGGGGAGTGAGATAGTGAGACGTGGAGTCAGACAGAGAGCAGGGACTGGAAGAGAGAACTGTTAAATTATTGAGCCATCTGCCTCAGAATAGCTTGGTTCATACTGTCTTTTATTGAACAAGTTGTCGTCATGTCTCTTTCCTGTATTTCCTGATTCCAAAAGTTTACAATAAAATTAATCAATTAGCTATTTTAACAATCTCGTTTTCCAGAATGCTGGTTTTTATCTGAATGTTATATGAAGCTTCCTTCAAAGATTTTCATTTTTGAAAAGATGCATATAGTGACTGACTTTGTATAATTCATACAAATTTGCAATTATTCAACGTTTATCATCCTGTTGTCTCATTCGTGGAGGTATACCACACATGCACCAATACAGCGAACACATGGAATTGAAAAAAAACCAATAGTTTATTCAAGGAAAATACCCTGAGGAGCACCGGTCATAATGAAACTTCAACAGGATATACAGTAGCTCTCTTCTGTCCCAAGTTCATTTGCCACTCAGAATCTCCGTCTGATACTCGCTCTCCCAATGTCTCAAATTCATTTCCAGGTCACTATCCTTCTGTTTCCCTCCCTCCTGCATTCTTCCAAGCCTCTCTCGCTCTCACCGCAGTCAGTGTCTTTTTTCTCCCCCCACTCCCTTTCCACACCTATCCAGCATCTCCCTGTCTTACACCATTTCCCAGTCACTCTTTTTCTCTCTCTTCCCCAATCCTTTCTCACGCATTATCCCCTATTCGACCGCATCGCCATCTCTCATTATTTTCCTTTCTCTGACAACCCTTTCTTCCCTTAGCAGACTGCCTCTCCCCCCTCCCAAATCTGTCTCTCAGTCCCAGCGTCTCTCACTCTTTCTGTCTCACTATCATTGTACCCTGCCTCTCTCTCTTGCTCTCTCTCCAAGCCCCTGCTCTCTGTCTGACTCCACGTCTCATTGTCTCCCTCCTCAATCGCTCTCACTTTCACGCAAAGCCTCCCTTTCTTTGTCCCCCAGTCTCTGTCTCTCTTACGCGATCCTCGGTCTCTCTTCATACCATAATCGTTCTCACCCTTCGTCAGATTGGCCGAAGGATTGTCAATTACAGTCGGAGCTGGAATTATGGATATGTTGGCAGAGGCAGCAAGACTCCAATTTGACTTTCAGATATCCATCGATTTTGTTGTCATTGTCCATGTGTTTGATGAACTGTGAATCAAATATAAGACGTGGTGTTTCCGTGAATCCAATCGGAGCTGTCCACGAAGTGAATGGAATAACAGAGTGACTGTGCTCAGATTTGCATCAAAGGAAAGAACGTGTTTCAGTCTGGATCACTGCTCCTTGTTGCGGAGGCTGTCAAAAAGCGGGCGAATCTCCCAAGTAATTTGAGATGGTTGCCCGTCAGCAGGAGTAGATCCCTGATTGGCTGAGGTGGTGGTCAGTTAGCAGTTCGCTTATTGGTTGAGAATGGCAACAATGGAGTGAGACTTTGAGGTTGCCCTGCTCAGCTGTCACGTGTTGTCTGATATTTCGCTGATGTTTGTAATATATTTAATGGACATGTTCAGATAAATATTCCTTTCAATCGCTGATAAGCATGGAAGCAACCTGTTTCTTCTTCTCAGACTCTTGTTTTTTTCATTAACTGAATCATTGATGCAACCTTACATTTTGCTGCATTCATGATCGACTCTCTGAATTTGGACTGAATAGCCCCATACATAAATGTGTCTGTAGTGCAACACAAATACTGCAGCATAAATCCGACTTCTTGTAATGTTAGTTCAGAATTAGTTTGTGAAACTGAATCTGCAATGTAATTGATGTAATTAATATAATTAATTGTCAGTATAATTGATAACAAATACAGGCCACAGAAGAATGAAGCTGCCAGACATTGTGAAAATTAAAATAATTGACTTAGGTCTACTGTCCATTTCCGGGACAAAACGACTCTCTCCTATATTCTGAACCCTTAGTCGTGTCCGAGCACGACTGGACACTAAAATGTGTTTGACTGTTCGCTCGTTGAGCCACAAAATTGCACAGGAGGGGAAAAAGGGAGTTAAAGCCTTATTATACCAGGTGAAGCCCACTCATTGTGCACCAATTAAATTTGTTGCTTGACTCACACAGCCCCATAGCACATTGTTAATTATTGTTGCATGTTTAACTGCAAAATAGAAAGGGATGTTTTTCAAACAGAGCAGAATTCCTGTTGTTGCGAGAACCACAGTCGGAGTTTTCCCAGTACAATAATTTGTTTTCAGCTTCTGACAACAAATGGCAACAAATCGATCAAAGGAGAAAGTAACGGTGAACCAGAAAGAACAGTCCGTCGATGCAGCGAACAGCATAGAGTTAATACCACAAATAGGCGGGATCTTCACGAAATGCCACGGGAAATTATATGAACTGATGTCGTTCAGTATGACCACGGTAATGACGACAATTCGATCCGCTGTTGCCATAGCCACCAGAAAGCGAGCGGTACAGGTCGAAAGACCACACTTTCCCCAGGACAAGATTACAATTCCTCGTAAATTAACTGTGGAGAGAGAAACGAAATGAAATAACTGATCAAATATCTTCTCTATCTGTCCCATACAGTGACCGGCAAGAATGGATGTGTTAAAAGTGAAATCTGCACCCACATCCAACCTGAGGTATGACTGGTTTAACGGAGTTGTTTCATGAATCGGGCAGACACCTACTACCAAGTAAGATGTTGAAGAGATTGTAGGGAGGGTGGAGGTGCAGCATGTAACACGTTTCGAAGGTTCAACTCTGGACTGTATTACTTCAGCATCAGATTACATAATGCATACAATGAATCAACGGATTTTGTTCGGAACTGTCTTCCCACCTCCATGCCTGATATTAATTATTTCCTGGGGTTGAAGTATTCCTGATAGAAGACCACATTTCTTCCATATATGAGCCTGTGATTACACAACACCCTTTCAGCGTGCCTCGGCGTTTCTGCACCTTTTCAAGCAAGATAATTGCCATACATGCGTACCTGTTCAGTTTTTGACGCCAGGAAAGTACCCTGTGCATGGTGCAGTCTTCAATGCATATCTTCAGATCAGAAACCACACTTCTGGTCGCACAGAATAAAGAGAGAAGGACATACATGAAACAAAACGCACAATCGATGCCAAAATTCCTAGAGACACAAGGCATTGTTAAAAAAAAAAGATTTTAACAGGAGAAGGGCATGAGAAGTGCACCGGGAGAAGTTGCCAAGCCCTGGTATGGAATCCAAACTATTGAGAGGGACATAAAGAGGTCCCAGGAAGACATCCTCCGCGTTATGGGCTAAGGAGAACAATCTGTTGTAATTAAGGAGCAGACGAACCCCTTCGGAATAAAAGGGAACAATGAGTCAGCAGCAGACCTGAAGCAAATATGCCTGAAGAAATCCCATTGGGTCTGTTGAGGCAGCTGTAGCTCGGTGTCTCCTTGCATTGAGCTGTTGAAATAAAGGCGCCCGATTTGTAACGAACCAATATCTCAGTGTGTATAAGTGGATGGTGAAGGTTGATTGTTCAAACCCAATGGAGTGGAGGTAAGAGTACCAGATTGAATACCTGGATGTGGACTGTAATGGAGCACATTGGAAAAAAACGTTTACCTGAGGTAGAATTCCAATGTTGGTTCTTCAAACAGTGTGATTTGAAGCCCGGGTGAAGGAAAATAAATACAAAGTTTAAATAAGCCAGTTTGATTCATGCTGTAAACGCATCGGAATTTTTGAGATTCCACGAATTCTGTTCCGATCTCATCATCAGAATTTCTTTGAAATGCGGCAATTCTAACAACAGCTAGTCCTTCAATTCATATATACTGAATACTTAACCTTTATATAGCTGTATGTGATAAATATTTAAAATTGTGTTATCTTTCCAAGTCTCATATCAATATAAAGGTTGTTGCCGGGGAGGAATATTGTGGATTGGGATCAATTAGTAGCGCTTATTTTGAAAGATTCCAACTTCTTTCTTTTGTCTAACATGACTTTATTTCACCTTCCGTAAAGCACTGTGGCCTGCAGAGATTTGACTTTTGATATGCTGAATGATCTGCAATCAAGAAAATCTGATTTTTGTTTATAGTTGCTGTATCCCAATGCTCGGATTTCTTGTGGCCAAGTGAGCCTGGAACATGTCAAAGGAGACAAGATGTCAGGTGTAACAGCTTACCCTTGACAGGGAGGAGTTCGTTACAGACTTCTGGAGCCAGTGTTCCTTACCTGGGCATTGGAATGCAAACAGCATGCACTTAACGAAATTAAATATGGTGGGGTCTGTCGTGACCAATACCACTACTCTTGCTCTATTTGATTGGCCTGTCTGAACGATGCAATTGGGGTTCTCATCAATTCATTGGCTGGTTACCAATGAACTTTTTGAGTTTTTGCTCTGTGAACCCAAAGAGCTTGTTCAGCAGGCAGTATAACTACTCGGGGACAAAGCTCACAAGAACAGACGACATTTAGGAGGAGAAGAGAACAAAGGACTGATTCCATGTGAGAACTTCCCTGGCCAAGTTTTAATTGCAAGTGGGAATCGAACTTAAGTTACGTAAAGTAACAGATAATGAGTACTTGGTTTATGCTTTGCAAATATTTACTGTTGTTTAACCATCTACAGAATGAAGGACATTGTGTTTAAGTATTTGAAGCCGACTTTTTATCCCTATTCGCTAAAGAGGATACAACTCACAGGTTTGTATGGCAAAACATTTCATTCCTTGTTATAAAAGCGCAAAAAAGCTCCTGGCCATGTGCACATTCATTGCCCTCCTTCTAGATAAAATGAATTTGAAAAATGCATCTGTACACCAGTTTGTCAGACGATAATTCTGGAGCAGATGAAATGACTCTTAATTCAATGCTAGCCGATTATGATTTTGGACATGAAGTCTATCGATTAAAGTTTTGGACCATTCGTGAATCCTGACCAGACAATAATGATTTTTTCAAGAGAAAATATACATTTACAGGAATCATGGTTTCGATTACTGAAGTTAGGTTTTTCTTTTAGAACGTGAGGCAAATCATGCTTATGGAACAATTCAAAAACAAGTTTCAAATAATCAACAAGAACGTTTCATATGAACACAGTCATTTAAACACTTAGAAATCCTCAGATACAAGCGATGCCAGGAAAAGGGAATGACTATTATAGCAATAGCAGTAGTACGGCTGAAACGGGGATGTCTATGGGAGGGAAAGGTGGACAATGCTCCAGATATTCTGGGCATTATTCCTTGATTGCTAGTACCGGAGATTTTTTTGCTGTATTTAGAAGTTAGAAGTTTTCCTTTACTCCTCCGCCAAAATAGGCAAGCAAATTCATACAAAATCTGATTACCTGTGATTGCGAGCTCATGAGGCTCCTCGTACTCCAGATAATTTGATGACGCAAATGCATCCTTGATTGTCATTAACGAGATTTATAATTCTTCTCTTTTCTCCAAAGTCAATTTATGAAGTAACTTCATGAAAAGCATGGTTGTGGAAATAATTATTCTTACGTCAACCAATGGATTTTTTTTTCAAGTTGTGTAACGATACTGCAAGCAGTGGCCCGTTGTGACAACGGCTGTCTTGCAAAAGCGAATTGATCAAAACATTAATGTGGCCCAAAATGTGCAGTGAGTTGTTGATAACAAACAATTGAAATAAAACTTGTCTATTGTGGGAAGCCATGTTTCAGGCACGAACACAAAGTTTTCAAATGAAAGACGTGAATTCCAGAGAACATGGGATCTTCGAATCCCTACAGTGCAGTAGGAGGACATTCGACCCATCGTGTCTGCACCGACCACAATCCCACCCAGACACTGCTCCAGTAAACAATCATATTTACTCTGCTCATCCCCGACACGCGGGTCAATTTAGCATGACCATGTGCAAACTCCACACAGACAGTGATCCCAGGCCAGATAAAGTCCATGTAGACAATATCAATGTAAAAAGTCCATGTAGACAATATCCACTGTCCAGCTCTGGTCAATTTACTTTTTGTCACTTCTTAAAATAACTCAAACAAGTTTGTGAGACATGACCTCCCCTTCAGAAAACCATGCTGCCTATCGCGAACAAGCCTATTTCAGATGAGAGTACTCCTATACCTAAGAATCTTTTCCAATAATTTCCCAACACTGATGTAAGGCTCACAAGCCGGTAATTTCCCGGATTATCTCTTCTGCCCTTCTTAACACAGGAAAAATCTGAGCTACTCTCCAATCATCCGGTACTTTTCCCATGGCTAAAGAGGATGCAGAGATTTTGGCCAAGCCCTCAGCAATTTCTTCCACGCCTCTCTCAGTATTCTGTGATAGACACTATCTCGCCCTGGGGACTTGTCAACCTTAATGTTTTTCAAACCCCCAATACATCCTCCCTTTTTATCTCAATATGTCCAAGAATGTGAACATCCTCATTTCTACACTCACCATGCACAACACCCTTCTAATCTGTGAATACTGATGCTAAGTGCTCGTTGAGGACGTTACCCACCTCATCTGGCTCCAGACAAAAAATGTTTCTACTGTCACTGAGTGGACCCACCTTTTCCTTAGCTACCCTCTTCTTTCTTACATACACATAAAAGGCCTTGGGATTCTCCATAATCCTGCCTGCCAAATACATTTCATGGCCCCTTTTAGCCCTGTTTAAGCTCTTTCCTGATGTAGAAATGCCGGCGTTGGACTGGAGTAAACACCATAAGAAGTCTCACAACACCAGGTCTTCCTGCTCTTTCATGCCATCTTTGTATTCCTCAAGAGCCTTATCTGTTCTCAATTTCCTGCAATTTGTGCATGTCTCCTTCTTCTTTTTCACTCAGCTCACAATCTCTCTTGTCATCCCGGGTACCCGAATCTTGCCATTATATCCGCCATTTTCACAGATACATACTTGTCCTGCATTGTTAACAAACGACTCCCACATATCGGTTGTGGATTTACCCTCAAACAGCAGTTTATTAGCATGTTTTCCGTTATGTAATATGACGTGTAGTTGTTAAATGGGATGTCGAGTTTATTTGTCTAATGTGGCATCAGCTCTTTATTAGAGGTCTGAAGACGTACGGCCATTGTATGAAATGTTCGCTGCAGTGGCACATTCGTTCTTCTGAGGGATGAGCAGCGAACGCCGCTTTCCTCCCAAAAATGACAACATTTAATTGAGGAACTCCAGCATCCTAACACATGCACCGATCTAACATGGAAGCTCAGTTAATTTGTTTGAAAATCCTTTGTACACTGTGGATGCATCGTTTGGATAATGGCTGGCTATGTGCATTTAATGGATGTTAAGTCCTTATACTGGGAACCTACCATGCACACATGCACAGTCTGTGTTTTTTTTAAAAACGGAAGCCAGTCCTGAATCTGTGAAGATCATAACAAATAAAAAATGCGAAACATCACCCAAATGAAAGCTGGCAACCTGAAAAGTTGTACCATTCCAAGGGAGTTGTCCGAATTTGTAAGCGCGCGTTGTTGGCAGATATCATCTCCAAAAGCAGGAAAACAATCCAACAACAGAGAGTGCGACATAAAGAGATAACAAGAGGACGTCCAAATTAAGTGACAACGACAGGAACCTAAACTTGTTATTTAATGTAAAGGTAAGAACCGTAGCAATATTTCCAAATAAATGTTCAAATGTATGTCATTCAAATATTTCTTAATTAGTAGCGACGTCATGTCCTAAATATTAAAAAAAACTGAAACTAGCAGTAATTACGGTTCTTCCTGTTCATTAGTGGCACAATATGGCATATCTAAATTCAATCGAACTAAAATAAATGTTTTAAAACACGTAAAGCTTCAAAGATAACTGTGCCCTATAATCCAGTGAATTATATGACATCATAAGACACTGGCTTGTCCTATGGACAATCATAATTCACAAAACCAGGTGCCCATCAACTTTTTGTTCTCATTCTCCCAACTGATGTTACTACTAGAAAAGTTAGATCTCAAACTTCAACCAGACTTCCTGCCGAGGAACAAGTAAATTATATGGGCGTTAGTTAATTATAAATAGTTGTGCATGGGAAGCTTTTTGGCTCGTGGTGTTATTGCAAGACTATTAATCCCGAAATCAACTAATGTTCTGGGGACCAGGGTTCAAATCCCCCCACAGCAGATCGTGGAATTTAAATTCAATAAAAGTATCTGGAATTAAGAATCTGCAGATTGCCGATTATGGGAAAAAAGCTCACAAGGTTCACTAATGCCCTTTAGGGTAGGAAATCTGCCCTTCTTACCCGGTCTCGCTTGTGACTCAGTTGCACAGCAATGTGGTTAACTCTCAATTGCCTTCTGAAATGTTATTTTATGCCATTCAGTTCTATTATGCCATTCAGTTCAAGGACAGACTGGAATATGCAATAAGTGCTGGCCAGCCGCCGGCGCACACGTCCCACAAATGAGTCAAGTAAAAACAAATAAATGTCCAATGTGCCTTGTTGATACCAAATTTTACTCTACCACAAATCTATGCTGGTATCATGCCATGGATTCCTGATTATGCACACTTAACAATTCTGATATTTCCAGTCAATACGTAGATTTTAAAATCTCAGAATGTCTCCCGTTCTTTTCTGATAATCTCCCTTTATTTGTTTTTATTTGCAAACGTATAGCCTTATACATTTCCACTGCCTGCTGGGAAGAGCAGTGTCCATGCCACTCACTACTTGTAGTTCACGCTAAACATACTCAACATTACAGGAACTAAATATGTATCATGCTTACGGTTGCAATTCCCCCCAAAAAATCTTTGTTGTGTCCATTTTGTCGAACAGTTGTAAAAAGTTTCCGGTGGGAGGTGTGGGGACGTTCCGGATAGAGTATTTTGAATGTATTTGAGGTTTTGTTATTTTTTCCGGAGTTTGTTGGGTTGTTGGATTATTAGGTTGGCTGCTAGATTTCGGGTGTTCATGGCGTCAAGGGCATTCTTATGGCGTGTGTCTGTTGTTTGTGGGAATTTTCAATTTTGGCTCCATTTTGATGTACATGAATTTTAGGACAGGGTTTCCCTATATTTGTGTGAGGGCACTGCCGTGCATTGCATTATTGTTTAAGGTGATAGTTAAACTTAGGTCACGATAATGTCATGCGTGTTAGGGCTGATGATTTCTAACTCCTGTTTCCTTTGTTGATTTGGCATAGGGATAGGAATAGATTTAGGATTGGTTTTTGGTTTCTGACACTTGGTATTGGAGTTGACATCAATGCTATTACATGCCAATGTTTTAGTATTACGCTGACGAATACCACAATGGTTTATATTTACAATACGAAGCTGAACATTCATGCTATATTTAAGGCGACTGCTTTGTTTATTTTTGTGTTTAAAGTTATATTCAATTTCAAAAAGTTTCGTTGTTCGATTCCATTTTAGAGTTCTGAATAAATTGAGAGTTTCCATCCGATTTAATCCCAGAATGGGATTTCGGGTCATCATTGGGATTAGCATTATTGTCCGGATTCAGGTTAGTTTAGGGCTTTAGACAGGGCGCAATTTAAGTTGAAGGTTTGTGCCACGGTGAAATATGTATTTGCTCTATCCCTAAATATTACATATATTCTGAGCATGAAGATCATTTGCTAAAATAGATTTTGGATTATTTTCAATTCATGGATATGGTTAGCGTCAAATTTGGGTCTATAACACGTGTTGTCTTATGCAGGGAAGTGTTTATTCGAGCAATTGAGCTTTTGCAATCATGAAGCAGACAATTTTACATTTATCTTCCGCCACACGGGTTGTGGCAGATGATTGAGGAGCAACTAATAAGGTCCCAGTTTTCAAGAATGGTGGCGGAAATAGACCAGGAAATTGCAGATCAGTGATGCTCACATCCATGGTGGAGAAACAATTGGAGAACATTCAGAAGGAGTGAATTAATCTCCAAGATTTCATCAAAAATATTCAGCATGGCCTTGTCGGCGGAAACATATACCTAGCACATTTTATTGACATTTTTAATGACGTGATCAGATGTGTAGAGGAGGATAGTGCAGTTAAGATATTTTGTGTGAAATCAGCAAAAACGTGGCCATGATTCAACATAGGAGATTGATTAAAAATTAAAAGCATATGGGTCCAAGGTAATTTGTCAAGATGAATCCAAAACTCTTTTAGTGGTGGGATGCATGTAATGCTGAAAAAGCGCTGTTTGTTTGGCTGGACATGAGTGTCCCGTGGCTTACCACAGGAATCAGTAGTGTATAAAAAAGGAAGTGAGAATGTGGAGAGCGGTGAATGAGAATTATCTTTGAGATGACAATGGGAATGGCACGGTAGTTAGTCATATGGGCGAAGATCTTACAATTCATGAAGATATCGATGGGTTGGACCGAGGGGCAGGTCAGCGGTAGGTGAAATGTGACCCTGAAAATTGCGAGGTGATGCACTTTGGTAGGATTAAAAAGAGAGTTCTCAATGAATGACGGAGACCAACAAACTCAGAGGAATAACGGAACAATGAGAAGAATGGACAGTTGGATAAGAAGCAGCGGGTTCCCTCAGTTAAATGGTCAATATAAAGAAGACGCGAGGAGGTTTAGGGCGAAGTGGAGGATCAAGATAAAGGTGTGATACCTGACATGGATGAGCACTGGAAATGTCACAACATACAAATCTGCGTGCCAAGTACTGGACGGTGGGATTAGTGTTGATTTGTTGCAGTTTGTGTGTGCAGTTTGGACTATCAAATGACGTCTTCTGGGCTGTGTGACGCTGTCACTCCTTCTGCCGAATTAATTTTGGCTCGTTGCCGTAAAATCCATTCAATCGCATCTACTCGTCAAATTATCTTGCCCGGAATGACATTTAGCTCAAAAGGGATTGCAAAGATGTTTTTCCCCCCTGAAATAATTCATCAGCTCCACTTATTGTGCAGCGAGTTCCACTTAAATATCTCTCACTAAACTACAATGGTTTGGAGACAATTATTCATGCTCCTCAGCAAATTCGAAGGATTTGCAGCATTGTCATTAAGTATATCTTATTTGCAAGATAACTCCGGTAAATCTAGATAATGCTAGTTAATTATTTATGATATAATAGCTCCCCGATATGCAATCAGCATCTACTTCTGTGTGCGCTTTCTGATATTGCAGCTTTATCACTGCATCTTTCCATTGTAATTCTGCCATTTTGCCTGAATTATAATATCCGCTTCAGATGCCACCTATTCTCGCTCTTTATCAACCATCTGGTCAACGGTTTCTTCTGAGAAATGAACATCAACCCCTTATCGTTACACGTTGATTTGTCCTCTCCCTGCCTCAACCTGTGACTTAGTGATCTTGTTACCACACAGTCGGCAAACATCCCTGGGTATGCTTCCTGCACGCCAACTGTTGTATGATTTTCCACTGTCATTTCAACCACAGTAAGTATCACTCCAACCGCTGACCGAGCTATACCGTTGCCCAGAATTAACTGTACCACCGATAAAGATAATATCTGTTACTCCGAACACCACTTCACCACTTTGCAGCGAACTTTCCAACCTTAGCTTCCACAGTGCAACACTGCCCCAGTCACCACTAATTTCACGTAATACTATCTTGTGCCACAATACAACTGAAAATACATATTTTGTTAATTAACATTATTTATTGACATGATCCTGTATGTCATAACATCTGAATGTATTTAATTACTCCAAATTGTATAGACATGTAAACTTAAGGAGCAAACATGCAATATTTTGAATGATGTAACATTTGCTGGTCAACCAACCTCCGAGAAGGCTATGCATTTTTTGCATCTCTTCAGTTTTAACCAGGTATTCACTTACTAATTTATCGAATCCCAATGGCTTTTCCTGTTTTATCAGTACTTCTCTAAAGCCACCAACACTAAGAGTTTGTGTGTCCAACATTATTACAATGAAAATATCGACAATTTCTGATCTCTCTCCACCCTTGTATGTTTATCATATAAACCAAGGCAAACTATCCTTGCTATCTCCAACGAGACCCATTTGCCAGGGCCATCTGTTGGTTTCTCTTTTCGCTATTTTCTATCCCTCATAGTTTGAAGTTTATGTCGGAAACCAAGCACTGTTCTGTGACCTAATTAAAGAGCATCTGCAAATTCTGCTCCCAATCTCGCATTTTGCTCTTACACCATTTTATATTGAACTTTGGCTTTAGTTTCTGAAGTTCAGATATTCTCTCTGTTACTTTTTGCATTGTCATTGCTATTGTCCCTCTTCCCCGTAACTCTTCCAGTGCTCGTCTTTTTTTATATAATTTTCTTCCATCAATGCTACTCTCTCTCTCTTTCCTTTGTTCTACTCGTACTCGGCGCTCTCCTCCCTTCATTCTGTCAAAGCTACTCTCTATCTAAGATTTGCTTTGAACTCAACTACTCTTTGTCACATTTACTTTTCATATTGCAACTGTTTCCTTGGTAAATGAATTTTAGCTAATTCCAATGCTTCGAAAAGTGTCTCTGGCAATTGGAAATGCTGAACTATCACTGAAATTAACTTCTACCTTCCTTGCGCCTTCAGGCATAGTCAATGGCAGATTGCTCCACAGCTCCAAAATATTTGGTTGACCTACTTGGTTAACCTAAACTACTAGTGACGTCTTCCACACTGAGGAAATCTTTAGCAATTGAAAGTGAGATCTTTCCACAAAGCACTCCTTCCTTAATCTAATTGAAAGGGAGACCTGAAAGAAAGCGCCAGTTCTTTAACATCCACGCTTTAAGATCAGTGCTCCCGACACAAACAATGAATTATTGATATTAGTCCTAGTAAGAAACACAAATCTTTGTTAGTTATGAACCTGAGCCTTAAAGTATATTCGGAAGCTAAGCTAGACCCCAACGTTTCATTTTCAATTTTGGCATGAATGTGAGCAAACGATGTTTCACCTCAGCGGCAGCTGAAATGTCAAATTTGGGATCCTTTCATCAAATAAATCTGGAATCACAACTCAGTTTGAAAAAGCACAAAGAAAACATCGTAACATTACAGTAAAAGTTGAAAAATACTTGAAATAAAATGAAGCAGTATTAATTCCAAACATAAATATTTCACTACGAATTAGGCAATATTATTCATCTGGACATCACACATTCTACACACGAGGGAAGGGCCGTGGATGTCGTCTATATGGACTTTAGTAAAGCGTTTGACAAAGTCCCTCATGGTCGGTTGGTGCAAAAGGTTGGATCTCATGGGATAAAGGGGGAGATGGCTAGATGGGTGGAGAACTGGCTTGGTCACAGAACACAGAGGGCGGTGGTGGAAGGGTCTTTTTCCGGCTGGATGCCTATGACTAGTGGTGTTCCGCAGGGCTCTGTATTGGGACCTCTGCTGTTTGTGATTTATATAAACGATCTGGAAGAAGGTGTAATTGGGTGATCAGTAAGTTTGTGGACGACACGAAAATGGCTGGACTTGCAGATAGTGAGGAACATTGTCAGAGTTTACAGAAGGATATAGATAGGCTGGAAATTTGGGCAAAGAAATGGCAGGGAGAGTTCAATCCAGATGAATGCGAAGTCATGCATTTTGGTAGAACTAACGTAGGCGGGAGGTATACGATAAATGGCAGAACCATAAAGGGTGTAGATACGCAGAGGGACCTGGGTGTGCAAGTCCACAGATCCTTGAAGGTGACGTCACAGGTGGAGAAGGTAGTGAATAAGGCATATGGCATGCTTGCCTTTATAGGAGGGGGCATAGAGTATAAAAGTTGGGGTCTGATGTTGCAGTTGTACAGAACGTTGGTTCGGCCGCATTTAGAATACTGCGCCCAGTTCTGGTCGCCACACTACCAGAAGGACGTGGAGGCTTTAGAGAGAATGCAGAGGAGGTTTGCCAGGATGCTGTCTGGTATGGAAGGGCTTAGTTATGAGGAGAGATTGAGTAAACTGGGGTTGTTCTCACTGGAAAGACGGAGGATGAGGGGTGACCTAATAGAGGGGTACAGAATTATGAAAGGCATCGATAGGGTGAACGGTGGGAAGCTTTTTCCCAGGTCGGTGGTGACGTTCACGAGGGGTCATAGATTCAAGGTGAGGGGGCGGGGGGGTGGGGGGTGGGGGAGGTTTAACACGGATTTCAGAAGGACGTATTTTACACAAAGGGTGGTGGGGGTCTGGAATGCGCTGCCGAGCAAGGTGGTGGAAGCGGACACACTGGGAACGTTTAAGACTTATCCAGATAGCCACATGAACAGAGTGGGAATGGAGGGATACAAAAGAATGGTCTAGTTTGGACCAGGGAGCGGCGCGGGCTTAGAGGGCCGAAGGGCCTGTTCCTGTGCTGTATTGTTCTGTGTTCTTTGTACAATTCGGAATCACAGATATCCTTGCTCTGACTTGAGTCAAAACCTTGGAGCTTTCAGGGACTATTTTTAGAGACAGAGAAACTTGCTCCAGTCACCAACTCCCATTTTGAAACTGCAAATGAAAAAAGAAAAGTTTCCTGCAGACGCTTATCTCATCCAATTAACCAAGCATCACATGATTCTGTGAACCTAGTCTAAAATCATAGGGGAACTTAAGTAAACAAAAGTGCATTACCGCTACCATATAACATATTCCTAACTAAAATGAGTAATTATCTGCTATTTAAGCATGTTTCGTCTTCCCAGCAGACAAAACGACTGCTTGTGGAAAAAAAATATTAAGGAAGCCGAGATCATGTGTAATATATCAAAATATATCAATAGCACGTTACAGTTAAAATGACAACCACAAAACCTATGTGCATTGGTTAAGGTAAAACGGAGAAACAGAGTACTTTGCTACAATCAATTGTTGGTATTTTATGTATGATGCTTATGTTGTTAAAACTATTTAGCACTTACGTTTTGATGCCCCTCCACGTACGATAAACAGGAAGTTAAATCACATATCATTTCAGCCAGGTTTCCATTCAGGTATCGTCCATGAAATTAAAATAAAAATGGGATCGGAACAACAATGGAGGCTCTTGCCCGATTTCAAAAGTTGGAGAAACTGTTATTGGATGCCGACGAGTAAGCATTCATTTGAAATTTTGAAAACGTTGAAAGAAAACTACTGCATGTTGAATAGTAAAATGCGATTCAATATTTATTGCAAAATGGTGGACTATGTGTATCATTAATGACTAAATGCTGTACTCTGCCACCGGACAAAATAATTGAAGTTCGTGCGAGACATGTGCACAGGTTATGATCCTAAATTACGTTGGAATTCGCTAAGAAGTTGCAAAACATCGAAGAGGTATAGATTGCAGTATATAAATACAGAGACGGTTAACTCAATAGGCAGATCGAATGGAAAAAGATGTCCTTCCAGGTGTATGGAGACTGAGATAATTGACATTGTAATGAAACTTTTAAAATGGCAAGAATTGTCTGATAGACCCAATTCTTTGAAAACTGTGGACATTGACTTCCAATTTAATTCAAGTACGGCTCGAAATTAAGGCGTCAGACATGCAGGAAAAGGGAAAAAAAAAGAATGAAATAGAAATTTAAAAAAACCTTGAATTGCACCAGCAGGAAAAGCAAAACGAAAAGGAAGAGAGGGAAAGAGAAGAACGACAAAAAGAGAGAGCGTTTTAAATAGATTTAGAAATGCAGCAGTAAGCATTAGAATAAATAGAGAACAGTATATAGAGAGAACATTTCAACGGAATCTGCAATGACTTGCAGAAGGGACACCAGAGTCGGTTGAGGAAGGAAGACGTTCGATATAATAGCGAGTTGGCAAATGTTTAAATATATGCAGGCTCTTCCAAAGTTTGAGGGAAATACTATCACAGCATTATTTCTCTATTTTTTTTTTAAAGTCTGCCGAATCAGATGAAACATTCAAAATATTCAGAACGTCACTTTAGCAGAGTAGATTGGTAGGTTGAACGAGTGAGAAATATATACCATTATCGGTAGAAGGTTATGAGAGCCACCATTTTGCTCATATGAGTCACCTCTGGAGGCAGAGAGGCACAAAATTTAAAACACAAGAAACAACAGGAACAATCTCATACTGAATTTTCGAGGGCGAAGCAGAACTATTCTGACCGTTGGATACGGGAATTCGAGAAAGAGAAAACATAAAAAGCACGTAGAGAGGTTAATACTTGGACAAATGTATCAGTTGAATTCACTTGCTTATGGGATGCTTGTTGGCTCGAGATGCAACAGAACTTGATGATTATTCTGAATTGTTACAGAGAGCTTTTTCCCGTTATTATCTTCAGCAATAAATATGTTGAGGAAATAAGTAAACAAATAGGAAGGTGACGCTATGGAAGGGAAGATTCAGGAAATTCCACCTCAGATCAGAACGGAAGGTGCTGAGGGTTGCAGTAACTTGTGTAGGTCTGAGTGTTTCGAATGTAACAAAGTGGGACATATTAAGGCATATTGTTGACAATAACATGGGTGCACAGATGCGGTGGTAGCGAAGAAAGCCACAGAAAAAAATGCCTGCTGAAACTTGCACGCTGGTGCAGCTAAAACCAGCTCTTTCAGGGGCAAAGAGATAATCGGGTAGAGCGTGAGATATTTCAAATAATTATTTGAGCACAGGTGAAGTATGTGAGGATATCGGAGGACCCAGATGTTTGCATGTAAAATGTAAAAGCAGAACAGGCGAAACTCAAACATTTTTTTTTTGCGAGATGACCTACGATATTGTTGAACGTGAACACAGAATGGCGGACATAAGGGGAACATAGAATAAACGGAATTTCTCAATTGTCAATATCTGTCAATTAGTAAATACTCATGGTTGAATAGTGAACCAGTTGACTAACGAATCCAAGTGAAATTACTGAGGTATCATAGAAAAAAAATAGAACATAGAAAAGCTACAGCACAAAGAGGTCCTTCGGCAAGTTGCACCAAACAATTTCCTTACCTTCTAGACTCATCTATAACCGGCTATCTTACTAACGTCCATGAACCTATCCAAAAGTCTCTTAAAAGACTCAATCAAATCCGCTTCCACCACCACTACCGGCAGCTGATTCCACGCACCCACCACCCTCTGAGTGAAAAACATACCCCAAACATCTCCTCTATACCTACTCCCCAGCACCCTAAACCTGTGGCCTCTCGTGACAACCATTTCAGCCTGGGTAAAAGCCTCTGAAAATCCACTCTATTAGTACCTCTCAACATCTTATACACCTCTATCAGGTCACCTCTCATCCTTCGCCTCTCCAAGGAGAATAGACCTAGCTCTCTCAACCTATCCTCATAAAGCATACCACTGAATCCCGGCAACATCCTCGGAAATATCCTCTGCATCCGTTCTATGGCTTCCGCATCTTTTCTGTAATGCGGCGACCAGAACTGGGCACAGTACTCCAGGGGTACTGACAAGGGTCATATACAGCTGCAGCATTATCTCCCGATTTCTAAACTCAATTCCTCTATTGATGAAGGCCAGTAATCCATACGCCTTCTCAACAACAGCCTCTACCTGCGACGCCGCTTTGGGCGTCCTATGAACCCGTACCCCAGATCCCTCTGTTCTTCCGCACTGCCAAGCGTCTTACCCTTAATATTATATTCTTCCATCCTATTCGGCCTGCCAAAATGAACCACCACACACTTATCTGGGTTCAAGTCCATCTGCCACTTCTCCCCCAGTCTTGCATCTTATCTATGTCTCGATGCAACTGCTGACATCCCTCTACACTATCCACAACACCTCCAACCTTTTTGTCATCAGCTGCACTTGGAGGTGTATCGAATGCACAAAAGAAAAATATGTACCTGAAAAATTGGAAGTTTTGGATTGTCAAACAATATTGCTGACACTGCAATATGATGCTTTTAAGTCAGTGACCTGAGGCAATAAATTTAAAAAGCTTGTCAGCGATGCTATGGGAGATAAACAATTGCAACATAGGCAAGTGAACAGTTTGCGAAAGGCTATTAAAACTCAACAGAGAACTGCACTGAGGTAGTGCAGACATTTGCAAAATTTGAAGGATTAGAGCGAATTATGAAACGTTAAAGAGACGAAGGATTGACATGGCTCAAACGACATTGAAAATGACTATTTCAAATGAAACTGGGGGAAGCAACAGAATTAAAAATCGCAAAGCACAAACCAATGACGAGAATAATAGTATTCAGAGCGATATAAGAATTAACTTAGAAACACCATTAAAATAACTCAAACTTATTTTGATAATAGAAGAAATAGAGGTCATAGAGTCAGAGAGTCATAGAGATTTACAGCATGGAAACAGTCCCTTCGGCCCAACCTGTCCATGCCGCTCTTTTTTTTTAAAGCCCGGAAGCTAATCACAATTGCCCGCATTTGGCCCATATCCCTGTATTCCCATCGTGAACATTTAACTATCTAAATGCTTTTTAACTGATAAAATTGTACCTGCCTCTACTACGACATGAGGATAGGGGGAGGGAGCTCGGTCTTTTCTCCTTGGAGAGACGTAGGATGAGAGGAGATCTAATAGAGGTATATCAGATGTTGAGAGGCATAGATCGGGTGGACACTCAGAGGCTTTTTCCCAGGGTGGAAATGGCTGCTACGAGAGGACACAGGTTTAAGCTGCTGAGGGGTAGGTACAGGGGAAACGTGAGGGGGAAGTTTTTCACACAGAGTGTGGTGGGCGAGTGGAATCAGCTGCCGTCAGTGGTGGTGGAGGCAAGCTCAATAGGACCTTTTAAGAAGCTCCTGGATGAGTGCATAGGTCTTAATAGGTTGGAGGGTTATAGGTAGGCCGAGAAGGTAGGGAGATGTTCGGCACAACTTGTGGGGCCGAAGGGCCTGTTTTGTGCTGTAGTTTTTCTATGTTTCTACATCTCGCAGCTTGTTCCAGACACTCACCACCCTTTGTGTGAAAAATTGCCCCTCTGGACACTTTTGTATCTCTCCTCTCTCACCTTAAATCTATGCCCTCTTGTTTTAGACTACCCTACCTTTGGGAAATGATATTGACTATCTACCTTGTCTATGCCCCTCATTGTTTTATAGGCCACATAACGTCACCCCTCAGCCTCCTGCGCTGCAGAGAAAAATGTCCCAGTCTATTCAACCTCTCCCTATAACTCAATCCATCAAGTCCTGGTAGCATCCCAGTAAATCTTTTCTGCACGCTTTCTATTTTAGTAATATCCGTTCTATAATAGGGTGACCAGAACTGTACACAGCATTCCAAGTGTGGCCCCACCAATGTCCTGTGCAACTTCAACAAGGCGCCCCAACTCCTGTATTCAATGTTCTGACTGATGAAACAAAGCATGCTGAATGCGTTCTTCACCACTCTGTCCACCTGTGACTCCACTTTCAAGGAGCTATGGACATGTACCCCTAGATCACTTTGTTCTGTAACTCTCTCCAACGCCCTACCATTAACTGAATAAGTCCAGCCCTGCTTCAATCTCCCAAAATTGCATCACCTTGCAATTGTCTAAATTGAACTCTATCTGCCATTCGTCAGCACACTGGCCCAATTGATCAAATGAAATGTTGAAGCACAAAATGAATGTTTTACTGTTTTGAATCGAAATGTACATTTACCACATGTGAAATTAGGAAATGTGCTTTAGAACTGAACTATCCCGAGAAGTGGCTGAAAGGACAATTGCACTGTAGATTTATAACAACCATTGACCTTGGAGTTGAAAGCTGGAAATCAGCAGAAAAGTAATCACACGATTTGAGACCGATAATGTTACCATGCATAGACGATGATGGTAATGTCGGTATCATTATCCTGGTTTAGGAATAATTATTGAAGTTATATATTACGACTTGGCGTTTGCAAATTAAGGGAGAGAGAGAGGAGACAGAGAAAATAAAAAAATGGCACAGAAGCTGAAAACGAGAGACCCTTTGCATGAGGGAGAGAGGCATTGAGATAATGATACTGTCACTTTGGCACAGTGCTGAACACTGCTGCCTCTCAGCAACAGGTATCCACGTTTGATTCCAATCTTAGTAACCACCTGGGTGGAGTATGCGTGAGTTTGCTCCAGATGCTTCTGTTTCCTCTCACACTGCAAAGCTGTGCACGTTAGGTGATTTGGCTAAGCTAAATTTAGCCGTAATTTCCAAACACGTATAGGTGAGATTAAATGCGTGATGTGATGGGGGAAAGGATGAGATACTCTCAGAATGCTGGTGCAGACTCGATAGGACGAATA
Source organism: Mustelus asterias (assembly GCF_964213995.1). Lineage (NCBI taxonomy): Eukaryota > Metazoa > Chordata > Chondrichthyes > Carcharhiniformes > Triakidae > Mustelus > Mustelus asterias. Next base: position 152,828 of record NW_027590088.1, on the reverse strand, counting down.
TCTTTCTTCTTCACCGTAGGCATTCTATGATTTCATATATCCAGGGATGCAGGACAAGAGAGGGAAAGATAGAGACAAAAAAAGCATAAACTGTTTGAAGGTGGAATTAACATTGAACGTGTCAATGCGAAATAAGCATATATAGAGTTACAAATGATTGGTTTACACAGAACACAGTGAGGGATACATGCACATGGCGCGAGAGAGTACTGAGATAGAGACAGAGAGGCGGATGCTGGAAGGTAAAGGGAAGCGTATTCAAGTCCACTTATGAATTTGAAAGGGACACATGGCTCAATACAGCAACGTAGGAAGAAAGTTAAATATTAAGAGGTACCAGGGTGTTTAGAATTCTGCTTATTTATTTTGCTCTGGATCTTCATCTTCTTATATCTATTTTTCTGTGCTGGTGTGAAAAGCTGCCATTTTGGTCCAGAGCAGCGACACATTTTGACCATTTTATGGGTGTTACTGTCTGTCCAGAGGGCTCGTTAATTGAACGTCGGCTGGATATGTAGTGACGTCTTCTGAGAAATAGTTCCTGTATCATCTGAAGAGCAAGTCCGTTATCTATGCTCCATGTATTTAATCGGTATGCAGTGTGGCCGAATAGTGTTCTGTAGGTTTTTAGTGATCTGTGTTGTGAATGCAAAATGTATTTATTTTTCACTGAAGATTGGAGGGAATGCATTATAGAATGGGCTTAATTATCTGTCTTCGCAAGTTTTACAATTCCTATGATTTAACTAACTTAACAATCACATGCAATGGATATTTCACCGCATTCTTCAGCTCCTCTCTAAATTTCGTCTGGGTCACAGCGTAAATACAAGTGTTGGTGCAGGAACTGAGAAGTTGAAGCATACTTGAAGTCTGTTGTGTGATGAAGCGAGGGTCAGTGGGAGAAGAATAATGCCATCTCTTTGTAATTCTCACATAAACTGGATAAATAACCCGGACTGCCCACAAGAGAATGAAACTTCCAGAAATACTGAACAGTAAAATTATGGATTTCCTCCGGTTCTCTATCTCAGCGTCCTTGTCATTATCTCCATGGTTGCGGCCATGGAGTCCCCTGCGTACGCGACTCACCACTAAAATTCGTCGGACTGTCAGAGCATTGAATAACAAAATGAGAAAGAATGGGATATAAGGAGTTAAAATCAGGTGAATCATGTCAAATGCAACCCATGCAAGGGAAGAAAAAAAGCTCCGTTTAGTAATGCAGTGCCACGGTGTATTATCAATTACATATTGTGGTTCAGCCGTAAAGTATCAAGGTATATTTTGCAAACTGCTCAGCGCACTCACTGTTCCTAGAATCACAGTTGCTTTTTTCTCGGTGCAATATTTTGATCTCAGTTTCTCACAACAGATCGCCACAAACCGATCAAATGTGAAAGCCACTGTGAGCCAGACGGAAAGCACCGTGGCTGCAAATCTCAGGGACTTTAAGAGGCAGCACACCGGGGTAATGAACAGGTATGAATCCGGGATGTAAAGCTGAACAATCCACCTCAATATGGGATCTGTGATAACGACGAGGAGATCAGCCACGGCCATTCCCACCAAGTAGTGAGTGATGCATTTGGACAGACCACACTTGCCTCGCGATAGGATCAAAATCGCCAGGAGGTTCACTGAAAAAAGAGGAATAAAACAGTAATGTGATTCTTCATTAGAATTAGAGACAAAACAGCTGCCTGTTTGGTGCTTCGGTGAAATCCCATGCCTGTTTGATACGTTGGATGGCACAAATAGACGCATTGCCATGGATGGCAATTACGCACAGTGAAAAGCTTGGATCTCAATTTTGTATAATTAAATGAAAACCGTTGCATCAGCTGCAAGAAATCAGCACCTCATCCACTGCATGTTCTGACTGAGGTTCACTACGTGATGAGAAGGCCCCACGGAGATTAAAACGAATGTGAAGCCAAACGGATTAGACGCTGTGTGTTAATGGAGGAAATAAGTAGGAAAGGGGAAACAGGTGAGGCAGGGTGGTGAATCTGTGCCGTCGATCGGTTGGAAAAAAAATACAGTAGGAGGCCAAGAAATGGAAGGAGATCTAGTGTGAAACATTGGAAAGGAAAAATAAAAACTGGAACGGGGAGGAGCCGATTGTTTTGAAAATGGATCAGTAGAAGAAATCATTGAGGAGAGAAGGGATTCAGAGTGAAGAGAGACGCTGAGATTCAAATGGGCTGACCAGAGCAGAATGTCAGTTGTAGTACAATAAATAAATGTGTTAATTACATTCAAGCTTTCATCTTCCTCTGACTATTTCTCTTCGCCTCTCACTGGTGAAATTAGTGTTCAATACATTTACGATTTCATGCGCACAGAACTAATTTGAAATGTAGACGACTGAATGGAATCAGCCTGAATGCCTCGAGTCAGGGTCCACAGGGAAACTGCTTCCAGGCAACTCCGTGGCCACGGGCTCAGGCCTTGGAAATCTTCCATTAATTAGAGCCGTGCCAATGAGCGGGACACAGCTCAGGTCAGTGGTTCCCGTGGAGACAATCTTCGCTCAATGTTCTGAGTTACTTTTGACTCACATCTAAATTTTTGTAGACAATTCAAGTGAATTGCTTGCAGTTTGTTTTGCTCCCCTGGGCACATCTCTCTCTGTCTCTCTCTCTATTTCTGTCTTATATATAATCATAGTTCGCATCCTTTGCTCTGTTAGTCCTCATTTGCCTTCCAGGCAAGGAGTGGGCATGTGGGGATGGCCTTGGCGAGATGTTGGCCTTCATCCATGACATGTTGAAGGCTCTGAAGAAGATGTCATAGTTTCTCCGCTCCCGGCAAGTACTGGACGACAAAGGGTACTCTGTCGGTCTTAAGTTTTTTAACACTGTAATGGTTCTAAAGATCACACAAATTCAATTCACAAAATGTTTTTTTATGATATACTTGCATATGTAAGGAGAAATGATTCTAATACACGCTGTGGAAATCAGCATGGAAGTATTTTATATTTTTGATGTCCGACGGCAGTGAATTCATTGGCAGTGATATGGAGTAGGGGATATGCAGTGTTGCCATCAAATCCAGGCGAATACCCCAACTCCTGAAGAGTTGTCAGTCAGAAACTTAATGAACAATATTCTGTAATGATCAAATTCGTGTCTAACTGAACCATTTTCTTCCATGACATAAAACATTAGATGTCGTCCAACGAGAGAACGAACAGTCTCATTATCATATAATTTAATCGTGCACACAATAATACAGAAGAGTTTAGTTCTACAACATGAAAATGTTAACATCCTCATTATCTGATATATGCCCGTAAACCAAAAACCTTATTCCAAGGGATTCAGTACAAAGAATAAGATGCCAAACATTGGATTTGAAATGTACGAACCAGAACAGAGATTGTGTAGTCCCCACAAAACTGAAAGCACAGAGACTAATGACAACACTTAACTTAAGTTGCGGAACAATCACAGCTGATTAAACGCACGGGACTGACTGCTGTCAATTACAACGGATCAGTCAACAGAGATTTACACTTTGAATTTCTGTGCTAAGACCTTACCAGCAATTCCAAAGGCTGCGAGGAACGGATAGTAAAGACGTTGAATCCGATGGATTACAGAATAACCCATTTCAGTGATCAGTAGCGACTCCCTTTGGTCTGCAAGTCACAGGCCTTATAAGTCAGCTGAGCTGATCCCTTCGTTAGTGCTCTGATTTCCACAGGGAAAATGTCATCATTGACAGCGTATACACATGACAATAGCTATTAGTCACACTTATTCGAATAAACACTTTACACCACCTGCATTATCTTCTGAGAAAGCAATTCAGATAATAATGTTACTATCATTAAAACATTATTGATAACAGCTGCACCATTTCTACGTAATTATTTGGAACAAGGTTAAAGAGATTTTCATGTAAGATTAATTTAAAAATGATAACTGTGTCAATGTTTTCATGTGGTTTACGCTGTTATTCATATATGTTATTGTCCACCTTCACTCAAGCCACTTCATTTCCAAATCTTCCCGATTGCTCCAAAGAACACAACTGATTGGTGGGTATAAACCGCCGTATTTTAATTGTTGAGATGCATCAATCCAACTGTGAAAATTAATGTTCTGACACGGCTGCAGTAACAGAGCACGTCCAGATCTGAAGCCCCGGTATTGCTATGAGACTGCATGGCTACTTTTGTCAATGTTCTGATATCTATTTATCGGCGTTTTCTTCTCTAGTTTGTCTACAGGGCGAACTGTTGCAGGAAAATTAAAACTGTCCATTTTTTGACACCATACAGTCAATTAACTTCTGAATGGCCTTTCAAAGTCAATTTTTGGGACGCTGCCAATTGTTGGAAGACTCTGCTCTTCATGTCCATTCCTCTACCAATGCTGTTCGCCTATCACTCATCAATCATAACAACACAACAGTTTTTTGCTTACAGGTCCACGACACTTAAAATTTAAATTTACCATAATTGAGATTAAATCTGTTTAAAGTATCTTCCCTCCTCATTTCTCTTCCTTCCACAAAGGCGTGCAACAAAGCAAAGCTGATCGTTAGGTGCAAGCAAAATTAAACTTCTTCAATGCGACTGTATTAGATTGGTTCCATTTTTCCTGAAGTTGTTAGATATGGAGACCTGGAACAATCATTTTTCTTCCCTCAGCAGCGCAGGTATAACAAATTATTTCCATTTTCTTCATTTGGGGGATGTTGGCATCGCTGGCTATTGCAAACGTTTTTGCTTTTTCCTAATTGCCCTTAACATAGAACTTTATAAACATATAAACATAGAAGAGAGCAGCAGGCGGAGGCCATTTAGCCCTTTGAGCCTTCTCTGCTATTCATTACGATCATGGCTGATCATCCAACTCAATACCTAATCCTGCTTTTTCCCCATAACCTTTGATCCCATTCGCCCCAAGTGCTATATCAAGCCACCTCTTGAATACATTCAATGTTTTGGCATCAGCTACTTCCTGTGATAATGAATTCCACAGGCTCACCACTCTTTGGGTGAATACAGATCTGTGACTGTCTTCTAAGCTCCGCCCGAGATGGTCTATCCTGAATCTTCAGTCTGTGACCACTGGTTCGGGCTCCCCCACCATCAGGAATATCCTCCCTGCATCTAACCTGTCTCGTCTTCATATAATTTTATAAGTCTCTCTGAGATCCCCCTCATTCGTCTGAACTCCAGCGAAAACAATCCTAACCTAATCAATCTCTCCCCATACATCAGTCCCGCCATCCCTGGAATCAGCCTGGTGAATGTTCATCAGCCTGGTAAACTTCAACTAAGTGGTTGCGAACTAACTTATTCAACTGATGCACTCAACATGGCTTAATGCATCCTTTGTGCTCCTGGACGTGTGGGCTGTCCAAAACGTTGACCGAGCGACAGTAAATTAATGACAAGTCAGTGTATGAGCGACCTGGAGAAGAACACGTTTTTGCGTGTATCTGATCCCCTTGAATATCGACATTAGTGCTCGGGGACTTAGAAGTTGGAACCTAAGGTCCCTTGATTCTATCTTCCAGTGCATCTTATATGAGATACACAGTTCTGTGACTGTGCTTCGGTTGTGGACGCAGTGATTCATTGTGGAAAAGGTGCCTATTATCTGGGACAATTTTGTTCCGGTTGGTGACTTATATCCTCTTGGAGCTGCAATCATCCAATCAACTGACGAGCAATCCATCACATTTCTGTGCTATGCAATGTACACGGTACATTTTCCTTCGGGAGGAAATGAGTTGCTCGTCACAGGATTACGCATCTCTGACAAGCTGTTGTTCTAACAGTATGTATACCTCTAGTGCACTTCAGAGTCATAAAGTTATAGAGTCATACCACGTAAAATAGGCTATTTGGCCTATCGAGTCTACACCAACAATTACTGCCTCTAAACTCGCCTTAATCCTTTTGTTTTAGGCACATGTCCTAGATTCTTGAATGTTATGATATTTCAAGTGAATACCCAAATATATGTAAACGTTTCGAATTTCTCGAGCCTCCACTACCTTCCCAGGCAGTGCATTCCAGTTTCCCACCACGCTCTGGGTCAAAACGTTTTTTTTTCTCAAATCCTCACTGAATCTCCTATGTGTTACACTACAATGATGCTGCGTTGTGATTTATCCCACATCCAAGGGGTTGTTTCATATTCACCCTCTCCAGTCAAAAGACTATACATCAATATCACAGTCTTCTGTGTTCTACAAAAACAATCCAAGCCTATCCAGTATCTCCTTATACCGCAAATGCTCCACCCCAGGCAATATTCTGGCCAACCTCTGTAATCCCTCTCTTACTAATTCATCCTCCCGAGAGTGAGGGAGAACATTAGTCACCATCCAGAATGAAATTGTCCCGGTAAAACGTAAACTGAAATAATCTCTAAATATTCCACGAATTCTCGCTTGTCTTCTTCATCTGCAAGTTATCGTCTGACACAGTCATCCAGAGATTTGAAGTTAGCAAGCATGTATGCCTATAGCAGTCAACTCCAACTGTTAGCATCGATCGGCCTCTCTGTTACCTCGTTTCAATAGTTAATTTTACTCCAGAATGAACTTTCTTGAACAGAAAAATTGAAAGCGTCAGCGTTGCGCACATCCCACCCCCCGGCCCCCACCCCCTCCCCCACACCCCACCCCCGCCCCCTCCCCCCGCCCCCTTCCCCATCCCCCGCCCCGCCAATGAACTCTATCCTCTTCACATCAATCATATCCCACTTCTCAGCTGCCATCTCAGTTTGAACATGCTGGCGCATAACCGCTGTCCCATTTTGAACCTGACATAAATCTCCGACCTGACCGCATATTCTCGCCTTCACATAATATCTTATCATTTGTCTTTTTCTTCCATTACCTGAGCAGTTTCCACGTCTGCCCGAGTCCATCAAGATGTCAAGCAGTTAATTACACAATGCTTTTTTCCAGTCTCCTCCTCCTCTCCCCCCGAATAGCCTTATGTTAGTTCATATGTAAATTAATTTCTGCTAGGATTTCAGTTGATTTTTCCTGTTCTTTCCTACACAATTCATCATAGACTCCGTACGCCGCAGCAGCAGGAGATTCGGCCCATTAGGTCTGTGCCGTCAACAATCCCACCCAGGGCCCAACGCGTAACCCCATGCGTTTAGCCTGCCAGTCCCCCGATACTATTTTAGCAAGGCGAATTAACCTAACCGGCACATCTTTGGACTGTGGCAGGAAATCGGAGCACCCGGAGGAAACCCACGCAGGCACCGCAATCCAAATCCGGAATTGAACCCGGTTCCCTGGTGCTGTGAGGCTGAACTGCTCACCACCGAGAATATGAACAATCTCTAATAATACATTCCCCTCTTGATCGCCTTGAACAACTTTCAAAAACCAAGATTAACTTTTCATTGACATTCACCTGTAAACTTCCCATTGGCGCCACGATATATTGATGCAGATAAAACAAGGGTCTGTTGTTTTATTCTGTTGAGGGTTTGCTCTCCACTCCGCCCTGTAGTTCAGTTCTCACATGGAAATCTGTGATGTCCTCGCCAGATTCGATTTCTTGCAATCTCCTCCCGGGCTAAGAGAATCCCATTCCCTGCCCTACTCCCCACCCCTGCCTACTTCCTCTCCCCGAAACATTTTTGACATGCACAATGATGCAAATCTCTGGAACGACTGCTGAAGAGAAGAATCGTGGGAAACATAGCATAGGGGGAGTGCTGCATATTTCACCAAACTGTTTAGAGTGATGCGAATTTTGTTATATGAGATGAGAGGCTACACGAAACCAGGATATAGTCCATCAGGTGTATCGGCAATCAGAAGCTTTCCGAGCGCTGCTCCTTCGACAGATGATGTGGAGGGAGCCGCACAGGCACAGAATATATAGGCGGAGTGACGGTAGCCCGATACACACAGGTAATCAGTTGACTCAACGCATAAGTACGGATTGGGTAGTGCAGTGTCAGCTGGCAGAATGGCAAGTCTTTAGATGTAATCAAGAGTGCTAATATGATAAATTCAAGCTGTTTAATCAGTATAATCTGTATATTCAGTACGTGCAAAGTCTCGACATGCTGCATACCAGGAGTATGGATGACCTAAGAACTGATAATATAAGGCAGAGAGATAATTACAAATAATCAAAGAGTAAGATGGTGCTAAACACCATGCATACTAATTCAGGCTGAAACATCATCATACGCGATTAAGGTATCCCTGGTGTGAAAACAGGACACTTGGGAAGATTTCTCCCACACTGAATAGTGTGGTTGGGTTCCATGTAGCGCGACCTGAACCCGAAATCACAGTTAAGGTCGTCCTCATGACTGTGGAACGTGGCTACCAGTTTCTGCTTGGTGACACTAAATTGTTCATCTCGATGGTCGTCTGGGAGAATGCTGACCCGAAGATCGAAGGCCAAACATCCTTGGCCACTGACATATTCTCCAACTAGCAGGGAACACTCCTGTCTGGCGCTTGTTGCATGGTGTCCGTTCATTCATTGCTGTAGTGTCTGCATGGTCTCGCCGATGTGCCATGCCCTGGGACATCATTTCCTGTAGTGTCTGAGGTAGACTATGACACTATGACACCCGGACGTTATGGGGCAGTTTTTGCATAGCCAATCAAATTAACCCACACACCTTAGGAGTGTGGGAGGAAATAAGAGCACTCGGTTCAAACCCATGCAGACATGAGTAGAATGCGCAACCTCTGCACGGACAGTAACCTGAGGCCGGAATCGAACCCGGTTCCCAGGGGCTGTGAGGCAGAAATGCCAACTGTGCCAACGTGCATACAAAGAATTTCTCTAAATATATTTCTCTTTTTTGTAGCCTTCAACAACTTTCAAAAACGAAGATTACCTCTTCATTGATATTCACGTACATTCTTCCCATTCGTCAATTCTTCCCTATTGACACAGGTGACACAGATTTCCTCTCATGAGGGTCTTCACTTGTCTCCAATCTGCAGTTCAGTTCTCATCTGGAAGCATATGCTGCCTTCACTAGATCATATTCTTTGCAATCTCCACCGGGGCTTCAAAACCTGGCAATATTTGATGGTTTCCCCCCCCCCCCCCCCCTCCACCCAGGGTCAGTCACCCACTCCGCACCCCGACCCACCACTCACATGCTCACACGCACTTTCCGCCAGAAAACATACACAAATACCCTCCGCTCTGGAATGCCTGCTGAAACGAAGATGAGTGTAAAACCTACTACTGGGGAAGTGGATTAAAAAAAAACATATTACTGGGGAAGTGAAACAACAAAAGACATATAAACCAGGTACAAAATTGGCTCAGCTCTTTCCCGTTTCTCGATGCAGAAATTCCTTTTGTTGGTCCATCAATGGCCCAACCCCTCCTGGTCCGATGATTTAACTGCTATACTCACATCGGAAAAATTGCGATTCGCTGCTGTGCCTTACTCTTTCAAAAGCTCTTTTTTCCGGATCCTATTTCTTTTGGATGAACACTGAATCCTTGTTATCCTGCCTCTATCTTCATTGGATTGAATAGCAGTTGCATCTGCCATTAACACACGTTATATTCCTCATTTCGTTCATCGTTTTATAATAGAATCCCTGAAGTACAGAAGAGACAATTCGGCTCAGTGTATCTTACACAGCCCTCCACGATCCTCGCCCCCGCCCCCCTCGACCCTTGTACTGCAATCCCACACATTTAGAACCATAGAACCATAGAAAATTACAGCTCAGAAACAGGCCTTTTGCCCCTTCTTGTCTGTGCCGAACCATTTACCATGGTGACTTCTCCAAAGCTACGCATCCTGGGCACTAGGGTGAATTGTAGCCTGGCCAAACCATCTAAACTGCACTTCTTTGGGCTGTGGGGGAAAACGGAGCAAATGGACCAAACACACGCACACAGGGAGAGACGTGCAAACTCCACACGGATAGTGACCCAAGGCTCAAATTGAAACCTGGCACTATGAGGCACGCTGCTATCCTCCTCCCATTTTCTTTCGCTTTTGTTTGTTCAGGAAGATGTCAATTCAGTTGCTATTCCATTCCATTTCTTTTCTGCGTCATGAACTTCTTGTAGTTATCCCATCTCTGAAGGTCGACTGTTCTCCAGTGACACTTTATTCCTGCTAATCCTTTGTTGACGGCGTGAACAACACAGGCCTATTCTTATTCCAGTTAATTTGGATTGTCACCACTTTTTTATTCTTACTCAATATTGTACTAGGTACTGTGCCATATCTAAGTTGATATTTGTGTTGCAATTTTCACTGACGTCGAAATTTCCATCTGAACTTTCGAATCCATTGTCTCTCATTCCAAAGAAATGTGCTCGACCGTTATTACCCCAGGACAGCGTACTCTTTGTTAATGGACGGAAAGCGGCGGGTGAGGGGAGATCTCAGGTCGAGACGATGTTGTCCAGTGTTTGGGTGGACTGTGGTAGTGTCACACTAAAATGCCTGTTCCGACTGGGACTCCAGATGACGGGAATTTGATCTGTGGTTACGTGCGAGTTCGGTGGATGTTGGAAGGTGGAAATTGTGAACTGTGAGAGGTGCGTTTCAGTGTAGTAAATGGTGGAATTGGGTTTTGTGGATCGGAAGGTCGCGTTGCCTTCACGGAGCGTGTAGTCTTTGCTCTGTATTGGGCCATATAAATGAGGCAGCCAGACCAGGCTTTGGGTCTGCAGGAAGATATTGGGGATTCCGTGTGGGGGTGGAGGAGGAGGTGTTTTTATGAAGAGAATCCATTTTTCTTTGGAGGTTAAGAATACAGTTGGTGCACTGGGTTGGTTAATCAGGTATGGGGGATCTCCCTGGATGTTCGGAGGATTGTGGGGATTCTTGTGGTGGAACGATCAAATGCTGGTAATTCAAATAATTTTGTCTGATGGATTACGGCGCAACAAATTTTTCTCTGGAGATTGTGTTTCTAATGTTTACCAGGGAACTTCTGAGGACGATTGTCCAATGTATTTTGAGGACACCGCTCCCCCACCCCAAAAATCTTCTTTCCTGCTAAAAACTAACAGTCCCGGTAGGTTATTTTTAACTTTACTGATTTCCAATCAGTGTAATCCAACAATGTACACCAGTATTTTGTTCTGAAACAACTATCTGTGTTGTTGGTCCAGTTGTTCTTGTAGCCCCACGTGGAGCATGTGGACCAGAGCCACTTTAAGTGCCATGGACTACCCGGTCTGTAGAGGTATACATCTGCCTTTCCCAGCGATGGCTGCGCACCCCACTGGAACAATCACACTATGCAGCATGCACAACATTGAAATAAGCACTTCGGGGTCTCCTTACTGTTCCTTCCTCCCTTTTATTTTGTTGACTGCTGGGCACCCCATTCCTCCTCTCATTCCGAAGTCTGCACAGTGAACAAACTACTAACCTGAACTCATAAAGCTGTCGAATAAATGGATGCCATGCACTGACGACAGATGTTGCCTATGTTCTGAAAACAAGAGTTCAATTTACGAAACTGACGTCCTCCTGCCTAAGTGGCTACCTGTGACTTGTCAAACGTCCTGGAGATTCTCTAAAAAAAAATGCACTGACTCTTCAGTGATTCTTGTCTTTGATAGGGAATAACAGATTAGCAGTTTTTATACCTAAAAATAAACAACATTACTAATACCAAAATGATTTAATACACTGTACACAGCTTAACCAACAGCAAGAAATTTCAACAAGATATCTAATTCCGAATAATATCTATATCACTCTACCAATAAACGTTAACCGGATGTGGCTTTAAATGAAAAATAATATTACAATTCAGCAGTTCATTCCCTACTCCAGGTGAGTTTGTATGAAAAGCATACCTGTGGAATTCTCCTCGCAGTGGCAGAGTGCACGGCTCTGCTCTGGCTGTTTTCCACCAGTCATCCATTGAAGTGTGGTGCTATCCTCATTGGGGAAATCCATTGAGTGGTGGAGAATATTTGTTAGCTGTACACTCTCACATTGAAAAATGATCGAGTATTCATAACGTGAACATGGCTGGACGAAATCGATGTGACTTGAGTATTATTGGAGAAAGCATATTCTGGAATAAAAGTAAAACAAAGGAAGGTGCCAGATTAGGGGGGAAACATGTTCGAAATACACGGAAAAGATCTATTTCTTGATCTAAACTTAAATAAATACATTCAGCTGCAATTATGAGGTCGTCCATAAATAACGAATTAATCTGAACCATTTGGTGGAACGCATTTTCAATACATTTCATAGAGATGGAATATTGCTTCAATGATTATAATTTGGAGTTTACTATCCTAAATATAGACTGCAGGGTCTGAATTTTGAAGAACATAAATGGGCAAGCAATACTATTTTTTTAGTAAAATATCTCAATTCATCCTTTCCACAGTCTAACGTGAATTTATCGTTTCTGGATTTGTTCTTGGAGAAACCTTTTGTACAATTAGATTTAACGTGAGAAGGACATCGTTACCAATGATGCATCAAGTTTAAGTTTGACTAATGTAAATGAACATAACAAATAAGAGTGAGAATAACAATTTGGAAAGTACACAAAATCGGTACAGTGAGAATGTATCAGGCGCAGAAAAATTGCAATCGAAGAAGAAGAGTTAAATTAAGGAAAAACTAAGGGAAAGGCACTAATGAAAAGTGGAACTTTTTCAAGGAACACATACTGGGTGTCCTTGATAGGTATGTCCCTGTCAGGCAGGGAGGAAATGGCCGAATGAGAGAAACATGGTTCACGAAAGAGGTGGAATGTCTTGTGAAAGGGAAGAGGGAAGCTTATGTAGGGATGAGGAAACAAGGTTCAGATGGCTCGATAGGGGGTTACAAGTTAGCAAGGAATGAGCTGAAAAAAGGGGCTTAGGAGAGCTAGAAGGGAACATGAGAAGTCCTTGGCGTTTCGGATCAAGGAAAACCCCAAGGCTTTTTACTCTTATGTGAGGAATAAAAGAATGGCCAGCGTGAGGTTAGGGCCAGTCAAGGACAGTAGTATGGAGTCGGTAGAGATAGGCGAGGTGGTGAATGAATATTTTTCTTCAGTGTTCAACAAGGAGAGGGGCCATGTTTTTGAGGAAGAGAAGGTGTTACAGGCTAATAGGCTGGAGGAAATAGATGTTCGGCGGGAGGATGTACTGGCAGTTTTGAATAAACTGAAGGTGGATAAGCCCCCTGGGCCTGTTACCTATATCCTAGGATTCTTTGGGAGGCAAGGGATGAGATTGCAGAGCCTTTGGCTTTGATCTTTGGGTCCTCACTGTCCACGGGAATGGTGCCAGAGGACTGGAGAATGGCGAATGTTGTCCCTCTGTTTAAGAAAGGGAATAGAAATGACCTTGGTAATTATAGACCGGTTAGTCTTAGTTCGGTGGTTGGTAAATTGATGGAAAAGGTCCTTAGTGATGGGATTTACGACCATTTAGAAAGATGCGGATTAATCCGGGATAGTCAGCACGGATTCGTGAAGGGCAAGTTGTGCCTCACAAATTTGATAGAATTTTTTGAGGAGGTAACTAAGTGTGTTGATGAAGGTAGGGCAGTTGATGTCATATACATGGATTTTAGTAAGGCGTTTGATAAGGTCCCCCATGGTCGGCTGATGATGAAAGTAAGGAGGTGTGGGATAGAGGGAAAGTTGGCAGACTGGATAGGTAACTGGCTATCTGATCGAAGATAGAGGGTGGTGGTGGATGGAAAATTTTCGGAATGGAGGAAGGTTGCTAGCGGAGTGCCACAGGAATCAGTGTTTGGTCCTCTGCTATTTGTGATTTTTATTAATGACTTAGAGGAGGAGGCTGAAGGGTGGATCAGTAAATTTGCTGATGACACCAAGATTGGTGGAGTAGTGGATGAGGTGGAGGGCTGTTGTAGGCTGCAAAGAGACATAGATAGGATGCAAAGCTGGGCTTAAAAATGGCAAATGGAGTTTAACGCTGATAAATGTGAGGTGATTCATTTTGGTAGGACTAATTTAAATGTGGATTACAGGGTCAAAGGTAGGGTTCTGAAGACTGTGGAGGAACAGAGAGATCTTGGGGTCCATATCCACAGATCTCTAAAGGTTGCCACTCAAGTGGATAGAGCTGTGAAGAAGGCCAGGTGTGTTAGCTTTTAGTAACAGGGGGTTAGAGTTTAAGAACCGTGGGGTTATGCTGCAACTGTACAGGACCTTGGTGAGACCACATTTGGAATATTGTGTGCAGTTCTGGTCACCTCACGATAAGAAGGATGTGGAAGCGCTGGAGGGAGTGCAGAGGAGATTTACCAGGATGCTGCCTGGTTTGGAGAGTAGGTCTTATGAGGAAAGGTTGAGGGAGCTAGGGCTGTTCGCTCTGGAGCGGAGGAGGCTGAGGGGAGACTTAATACAGGTTTATAAAATGATGAAGGGGATAGATAGAGTGAACGTTCAAAGACTACTTTCTCGGGTGGATGGAGCTATTACAAGGGGGCATAACTATAGGGTTCATGGTGGGAGATATAGGAAGGATATCAGAGGTAGGTTCTTTACGCAGAGAGTGGTTGGGGTGTGGAATGGACTGCCTGCAGTGATAGTGGAGTCAGACACTTTAGGAGCATTTAAGCGGTTATTAGATATGCACATGGAGCACACCAGGATGATAGGGAGTTGGATAGCTTGATCTTGGTTTCAGATAAAGCTCAGCACAACATCGTGGGGCGAAGGGCCTGTTCTGTGCTGTACTGTTCTATGTTCGATGTTCTATGGTCTATTTAGAGCGCAGTTAATATATATTCATAGGAAAGGCAAGGGTGGGGGGTGGGGGGGGGGGGGGGGGCGGTGATCGCGGTGAAGCAAATCTGTTTCCACTTGTTGAATATTAATTAATACAAATACCGACAGGGTATGAAAAATCACTAATTGTTGTGGCCAAGATGATTCGAAATCAATATATTGTTTTCGGCATGGAAAAATAAGGCGGATTGTAGCATAAGGAACAGAGATGATTATCGACCGAAAACCATAATTACTCATCGAGGCAACAGAATGTCAGACGTTCAATTAAATATACTCAAAGACATTGGATAACAGGCAAGAAGGTGCTTCCCAGGTCTTAGTGAAATAGAAGTGTTCAATGAATTGCACGGTTGAAAACTGTCAAGGAGAATGCATCGGGTGGACTGTCAGTTCGGAAATTTTATAAGGCACCAGAAGCAAGGCAAATACGTCCAAGAGCACTAAGGGAAGTGCGTGTGCAACTTGCAAAGCGACTCGCCATAAATGCGTAATTCTTTTTAGACTGTAGTTGGGGTCGACATTGGGGGTTGAAGTTTGAAACGTGGATTCCCATAAAATTGGAGTTCACTCAATTGGAAAATATAATTATGGAAAACAAACATGAATCCGTTAATGGAAAGCTATAATGAATGGCCATCTTCATTATTTGCAGGGTGGAATCATAGAATCATAGAATCCTACAGATCAGAAGGAGGCAATTTGGCCCATCAAGTCTGCACCGTACACAATCCGACCCAGGCCTTATCCCCATAACCTCATGAACTTACCTTTGCGAGTCCCCCTGACACTTAGGGGCAATTAAGCACGCCCAATTCACCTAACCCGCGCATCTTTGGACTGGTAACCAAGTTGTTTCATGATTCTAATGTTGCAAATCGCCACTGAATTTGCAAAGGGTATCTTATGATTTGACACCCAGCAGAAGCAAGTTAAAACTGAGAGCTCATGTCATAAACGCACCAGTGGAAGCACAGGTAGGACATTTTCTGCTTGAGTGGAAAAGCAATGGTATGGTGAACGGTGGTTTTCAGAGTGATAAGTATATTAAAGCACAGTTCCACATTGATCACCTAATTAATCTTTGTTATTTTAAAATATGTGTTGGCGGACTAGTTAATAGGGCAGAAATTCAAAATGTCCGGCTATGATACATCGTGGAAGTGTTGTGAAAAATGAGGAGCATAGCATTTAAATTGAAAAAAGACCCATTGCATTCATATTCGAATGTGTGACCATGTGGTATGTGAAATGAAATTCAGGAGAGTATGAAATGATTTATTTGTTACAAAGAAAGTAAGTAGTTCAAAAAAAATGTGGGATCTGATTCTCCAGATGGTGCAAAAGCAGGCACATCATCCATAAATGTATATAAATTACTGATGGTTGGCATATAGGCCAAACAATTTTGCTAAATAATGCAGAGTGATCCTTTTATGAAGGCGTGATTAATCTTATTACAGCAGCCGATGAGGTTCTTGCATTCGATTCAGAGTCAACACTGAACAGCAACAGAACATAGTTTATACATTTTGCGAATGATTAGAACTGAGTGTAAAGCTGAGTTTACTGTCAAATTTAGTGTTAAATTCAGGATTAGAGTTTGTGTGCAAGTATGATTAGATTGAGGATTGTTCTTCATATTAATGTTGTGCAGGGTATGCGCTCGAGAATAAGAGACCTGGATATTTAATAGAGAAACAGTGTAATAGTTAGTATACGTTGTCCATACACAGTAGAAGCATTCATTGGCTCAGACGAGCAGAATAGATGCATCACATGAAAAACGGTGCCAAACAACAGTGATAATTCTGCCTGAAAGTTGGAGCTTTGATATGGCGGCACCGGAGTGAGCTGATCAGGGGCGTGCTGTTGAGAGGGATTGCCAGAGCTCAGCGGCAAATTATCTGAAGTTGCAACAAGAGTGTTGACGTAATTAAACGTCTCGTTGCGCCAATTGGAAGACGTATGGGAACTGTTGGATCAGGGAACACTCTTGCAGGTCAATACTATTGCACATATCCGAAAGACAGTCGGGTTCGTGGAATTGACATGAATGATGTCGGGAAAGGCGATGTCTCACCGTGAAAGCAAGTCGTTGGCTTTTGAACAATGCAACGATGAGCGAGGTTATGTCATCAAACACACGGCTTGAATTTCTGGCAGTGAGTAAGTGGCGAGTGGCGTTTATCATCACGTAAAAACATCTGTACATGCAATGTGCTGTGGGGGCGGAAATAAGAGTTGAAAATTGGAAGTCGAATTTGTAGCAACATTCTTGTTATTTATTTTAAACTTGCAGATTGCCCATTCTTCAGGATGGAATAAGTGGCCAGCAATCAAATTTGTTGCAAACACGAACGAGAATGTTTTGCATATTCCGGACATTGAATGGAGGAATTTTCTGCTCAGTTAATACGTCTATTAAATCGTTATGTTGGTCACGTTTTGCCATTGTTTCGGTCAAGAGAGGGTCATCGGGTGTTGTCAATGTCGAGGTGAAAATTACCTTTGTGCTTTACGATTATATCAATGAGGATAGACGTGCTTATGGAAACAGAATGGGAAGCTTACGCGAGGTCCTGGGAGAGTGGGGGTCAAGACATAATAATTCTGGAGCAGAATCAAAGCCGTTGTAGCTATTTTGACGATGAGTATGCAGAAAACACTCGGAACATGCGAGAGCCAGTAAACGAGCAACATTACGGTAGGAAGGGGTTGCAAGATGATATCGTGTTCAAGTGGGACAAGGACCGTCGTCAGTTCGAGGAAGACGACTTACTATATTCTTCCTCTGTTCAAAGCTGGAGAGAAAATTGTTTCGACATAGAGAACAACGGTAAGCCAGAGTGACAGGAGATGGACCCTGACTGGAGGGGTTTAGGATGAAGTTCTACGTCACATGGGAATGAATACGGGAAATTGCATCATGTTAAAATATATTGGATTAGGAAGCGAGGTTGGAGTTTGTAATATCTTTTGCAAGTTCCACACAGTAAATGGAATAAAATTTTGGGGAACTTTCTGCCAATGAATTTTTTAAAAAACTAGTTATCATCAGAGATTTAGATAGACCAATATCGACAGTATTTCTGCTCTCCAATGATGTGTTTCTTATTTTCCTGATGATCAGATGTGAGGAGCAGTGTACTGAGCCATTTGAGGAGCACGGGAGACATTTTGTCGTGCTGTCTGAAACGGGACGTCTGACTTTCCTCTTTTCAGCTGCTACATTCTTCCCTTTTAGAGTCGACCCACGAAACACGGAGGACAGGAAGTAACATTTGTTCTTCCAATGTTCCGACAGGGTGTGCTTTGAGCTGTCTTATGCTCTCCAGTATCGGCCGAAATGAGATGAAGTTGTTAATTTTTGTGGTCGGTCTTTCTCCTTCTGTGCTTTCAAAGTGTTCTCTCTGTCCTGCAGCGAGACAGCAGAGCCCGCTCAGTGACTGAGCTGTACACTTCTGCAGACAGGACATGCTCTCTGTTTCCCCTATGCTCCTTCCCTGTGGTTCCTCCCCAAACTGCCAATCGAACGAGAGGTGGTGAAATATATCCTGTGGATCTTTTTGTCTCCTCTCCCACGCGGAGTTCCCACATGCCAGACTGGTAAAGAAACAGAAACCACATGGATCTCAGAGTGGGATGGCCAGATGGATATCGATCTACCCTGGTAATAGAAGAATGTGAGGAGCAGTGGAAGGATGATTTTTTTTAACGAATGGAGATCTGTAGCTACCGGTGTTCCGCACGGAGGAGTGAAACATAGAAACATAGAAAAACTACAGCGCAAAACAGGCCCTTCGGCCCCACAAGTTGTGCCGAACATATCCCTACCTTTTAGGCCTACCTATAACCCTGCATCCTATTAAGTCCCATGTACTCATCCAGGAGTCTCCTAAAATACCCTATTGAGTTTGCCTCCACCACCACTGACGGCAGCCGATTCCACTCGCCCACCACACTCTGTGTGAAAAACGTCCCCCTGACATTTCCCCTGTACCTACCCCCCAGCACCCTAAACTTGTGTCCTCTCGTAGCAGCCATTTCCACCCTTGGAAAAAGCCTCTGAGAGTCCACCCGAACTATGCCTCTCAACATCTTATATACCTCTATTAGGTCTCCTCTCATCCTACATCTCTCCAAGGAGAAAAGACGGAGCTCCCTCAGCCTATCCTCATACGGCATGCCACTCAATCCATACAACGTCCTTGTAAATCGCCTCTGCACCCTTTCAATCTTTTCCACAGCCTTCCTGTAATGAGGCGACCGGAACTGAGCACAGTACTCCAAGTGTGGTCAAACGAGCGTCTTGTGTAGCTGCATCATTATCCCCGGACTCCTAAACTCAATCCCTCGATTGATAAAGGCCAGCACACCATACGCCCTCTTTACAACCTCCTGCACCTGCGGGGCCGATTTTAGAGTCCTATGAACCCGGACCCCAAGGTCGTTCTGATCCTCTACAGTACTAAGAATCTTTCCCTTTATATTGTCCTCTTCATCCCATTTGACCTGTCAAAATGGACCACGATGCATTTATCTGGGTTGAAGTCCATCTGCCATTTCTCCACCCAGTCTTGCATCCTATCTATGTCCCTCTGTAACTTCTGACATCCCTCCAGACTATCCACAACCCCACCAACCTTCGTGTCGTCGGCAAACTTACGAACCCAACCCTCCACTTCCTTATCCAGGTCATTTATGAAAATGACAAACAGCAAGGGTCCCAGAACAGATCCCTGGGGCACACCACTGGTGACCGACCAGCATTTAGAAAAAGACCCATCTATACACACTCTCCGCCTATTTTGGGCAAGCCAGTTCTGGATCCACAGGGCAGCAGCACCTTGGATCCCATGCCCTCTCACTTTTTCGAGAAGCGTTGCATGGGGGACCTTATCGAACGCCTTGTTAAATCCATATAAACCACATCTACCGCTTTCCCTCCGTCAATCTGTTTAGTCACATTTTCGAAGAATTCCACCAGGCTCGTAAGGCACGATCTGCCTTTGACAAAGCCATGCTGAGCATTCTCGAGCTGACTAAACCTCTCGAAATGTTCATAAATCCTGTCCCTCAGGATCTTCTCCATCAACTTACCAACCACTGAGGTGAGACGCACCGGTCGGTAATTTCCTGAGCTATCCCTATTCCCCTTCTTGAAAATAGGAACCACATCCGCAATCCTCCGGCACCTCTCCCGTCTCCATCGACGACGCAAAGACCATCGTCAGAGGCTCTGCAATCTCTTCCCTCGCCTCTCACAGTAAACTGGGGTCCATCCCTTCCGGACCCAGCGACTTATCTATCTTGATGCCATTCAAAGATTCCAGCACAACCTCTTTATTAAAGTCCACATACTCAATCTTTTCAGTCTACCGCAAGCCCGCAGTACATCTACCCAGCTCCTTCTCCTCTGTGAAAACCGAGGCAAAATATGCATTAACCACCTCTGCCATTTCTACTGGTTCCGTACAGATTTTCCCACCTTTACCTTTTATAGGTCCTATTCCTTCACGTCTCATCCTTTTACTCTTCACATATTTATAGAACGCCTTAGGGTTTTCTTTAATCCTACCTGCCAATGCCTTCTCGTGACCCCTTCTGGCTCTCCTAATTTCCTTCTTTAGTCCCTTCCTACAAGCCGTATACTCATCTAGATCCCTTTCTTCGCCATGCTCTCTGAACCTTTTGTACGCTTTCCTTTTCTTCTCGACTAGGTCCCGCACAGCTTTCATGCACCACGGTTCCTTTAACCTACCAACCTACCTGTCTGCTCGGAACGTTGTCCTGTAGAACTCTCGGCAGACGTTCCTTGAAAAACTGCCACCTCTGTTCAGTACATTTCCCCGAGAATACCTCCTTCCAATTTACCCCTCTAATTTGCTGCCTTATGTCTTCATATTTCCCCTTACTCCAGATAAAAGCTTTCCTACCTTGCCTGATCCTCTCTTTTTCCAACGCAAGCATAAAGGAGATCGAGTTATGATCGCTATCCCCAAGATGCTCTCCCACTGAGAGATCTGACACCTGTCCAGGTTCATTGGTCAGTATCACATCAAGTACAGCCTCTACTCTTGTAGGGTTGTCCACATGCTGTGTCAGGAAACCCTCCTGAACACACCTAACGAACTCCTCCCCATCCAATCCCCTTACCCTAGGGATATTCTAATCTATGTTTGGGAAATTAAAGTCTCCCATCACAACAACTCTGCTATTATTGCAACTCTCCAGGATCTGTTTCCCTATCTGCTCCTCCACCTCCCTGTTACTATTGGGCAGCCTATAGAAAACTCCCAGCAAAGTGATCGACCCCTTCCCACTCCGAACTTCCACACACAGAGACTCTGTAGACAATCTCTTCGCAGCATACACCTTCTCTACAGCTGTGACACTATCCCTGATCAGCAGTGCGACTTCACCCCCTCTCTTGCCTCCCTCCCTGTCCTTCCTGAAACATCTGAATCCCGGCACCTGGAGTATCCAGTCCTGTCCCTGAGACATCCAAGTCTCCGTAATGGCCGCCACATCACGCTTCCAGGCATCGATCCACGCTCTGAGCTCATCCCCTTTATTCACTATACTCCTGGCATTAAAGTAAACACATCTCAATCCTTTGGTCTGAGCTCTCCCCTTCTCTATCCCCTGTCCATCTTCCCTCTTGCACTGTCTATAACCCTTCTCTGTTTGCGAGCTAACTTCCTCGCTCCCAGTCACCTCGTCCCGATCCCCTCCCCCCAACTTATCTAGTTTAAACTCTCCCCAGTAGCCTTAGCCAACCTTCCCGCCAGGACATTGGTCCCCCGGGATACAAGTGCCACCCGTTTTTTGTGCACAGGTCACATCTGCCCCTAACGAGGTCCCAATGGTCCAGGAACCTGAATCCCTGCCCCCTGCACCAGTCCCTCAGCCACACATTCATCCTCCACCTCACTCCATTCCTGCCCTCACCCTCCCGTGGCACAGGCAGCAATCCTGAGATTACTACCTTTGTTTTCCTCCTCCTCAGCTGTCTCCCTAATTCCCTATACTCTCTTTTCATGACCCCTTCCTTCCCACATCAGCGGTACCAATATGTACCGCTACCTCTGGCTCCTCTCCCTCCCCCCTCAGGATTTCTGGGAGTCGACCAGCGGCATCCTGGATCCCGGCCCCAGGGAGGCAGAGCACCATCCGAATCTCCCGCCTGCCTCCGGAAAAACGCCTGTCCGACCCCCTTACTGTCGGGTCCCCGATTAACAATGCCTTCCTCCTCTTTTCCTTAGCCCTCTGAGTTACAGGGCCGGACTGCACTACGGAGACACGGCCACTGCTGCTTTCCCCAGATGGGCACTACTCAGGCAGGAGTACTTGTTGTGTAGGGGCACATTCACCACATCCAGTGCTGGGACCTCTGCTGCTTATAGTATGTATAAATAATCTGAGTAAAATTCGTAAATTTAAGTACGACACCAAGATTGGTGGAATCGCTGATAGCATCTGGGATTCTGAGAGGATACAACAGAATATAGATGGAGATGGAGATGGAGTTTAATCCGGAATAGTTTGAGGTGATGCATTTTGGAGGATAAAATTTGGGTGTGAATTATAATGGAAGTGGCAGAACCCTTTGGAACATCAACAGACAGATGGATCTGGGCGTGCAGGCCCAAACATCCCTCAAGGTGGCAACACAGGTGGCCAGAGTGGTTGAGAAGGCGTATGGCATACTTGCCTTCATCAGCCGAGGCATTGAGTACAAGAGTTGGGAAATCATGTTGCAGCACTACAAAACATTTTTTTAGCTCGCATTTGGACTATTGTGTGCAGTTCTGGTCACCACACTAACAGAACGATGTGAAAGTTTTGGAGAGAGTGCAAAGGAGGATCATCAACATGTTGCCTGTTCTCGAGGGTGTTGACTCTGAGGAGAGTTTGAATAAATTAGATTTTTCACGCAGAGAGTGTTGGGTGCCTGGAACGCGCTGCCAGATGAGGTGGAGGAAGCAGTCACATTGGCAACATTCAAGAGACATCTGCATGTGTACATGAATAGGGAAGGATTAGAGGAATACGGACCGAGTCAGGGCAGAAGATTTTTTTTAGGATAGTTAGGGCATCATGATCGGCACAGGCGTGAAGGTTCGTAGGGCCAGTAGTGGGAAATTCTTCTCGGTGGCCTGATTAATTTAAAGACTAAATCTTGTCATTAAACATTTCATTTCACAAAGGCAAAAATAATATTCATCGCACTGAAATTCTTCAATTAAACTAGTTTTTATAAAGCATTGAAATGTTCGAATCAAAACCATTACAAGTTAATAATATTCAGACAAACATTCAATTAGGACAAGACACATTACTTTTGGCCAAAAGGAAGATCTATAAGGCATTCTCGAAAGCCCTCAGATTTCATGCCAAAAAGCCGAATGGTTAGCCTTTTTATTATCAGATTATTCAGCTCAGCACATAATTAACAGCATTTTAATTCATTCTCCGTTCTGTCAATCTAACCACGGCATGTCCTTCAACCAATTATAGTTTGACACCTTGAAATATTGATCTGCCATTCGTCTGTATTTTTTCCGGAAGTGCTCTCCCAAAAAAATGGCTTCTTATGATTCCACATTTCTTTAACCAGTTTAAACCGGCTCTAATACCAAATAAAGGCGCGTTTACCTTTTGGCATTATCCCCCGGATTGGATGTGCATGGGTAATTTGTTCCATAATTTATGCATGACTGGTGCTGGTATCTTTCATGAATACAACTTTCATTTTACTGGCATGTTACAAATTAATTTCTTAGATACATTATTAATATATTACTTAAATATGTTGTGTTATTCTCAAACCACATATTAAAACATCAGTTGCTAATTATCATCATGTTGGGGACTTAGAATTAATCAGAATTCTCAACTGCAGAGCCTGTTCATGTGGAGTGCTTCTCTTCGTTCTTTGTACTTCGTGTCATTGGTGATTAAAGTAGGGGGAACAAATAGTGTGTTGCACAGAATCAAAACACTGGAGCCCCATCTTGGATGGATTCAGTTGCTGGGTTTATTACATAATTGTATAATCCTCTTAATAGGATACTTTACCGCACTCTGGAACTGATTTCTGAATCTGGATTGTGTAACACCATAAATAAATGTGTTTGTGCAGCAAATTAAATTCATGAGTATATATCCAACTTGTTGAAGCGTGTATTCAGAATCACTGTCGTCTCTATGATCTATTCCTGTAATGTTATAGTACACAAATTCTATAACATATGTCAGCCACAGAAGTAGGAAGCTGCCAGATATGGTAAATAATAAGATTGCAGACTTCCTTCTGCTCTCCATCTCTGGGTCATTCTCACTTTCTCCCTTATTCTGACCCCTCAGCCTCTTCCGGACTCGACTGGCCACGAAAATATGTCTGACTGTCAGAATGTTGAGCAGTAAAATTACAGTGAATGGGAGTAATGGAGTTAAAGCTGTAACAAACCAATCAAATGCCACCCATCCTATCTCTGTGTAATAACTTTGCTTCTCTACACAGAATGTCGGGACATTGTTGATTATAACTCCTGGTTCAACGACAAAGTAGTGCGGGATATATTTTATACAGACAAAAATGCAGGTTGTTGCTAGGACCACAGCTGCAGTTTTCTCGGTGCAATATTTTGTTCTCAACTTCTGACAACAAATGGCCACAAAACGATCAAAGGTGAAAGTGACGGTGAACCAAACAGAAGCTTCTATTGCTACACGGCTCAGGACAAGATTGACACTACAGGATGCGGGGAAAATGAGGAAATATCCCGGAAAATAATAATAACTGATCCGCCAAACAATGACATATGTGAGAATGACAAGGAGATCGGCTATCGCCATGGCCAGCAAGTATCGAGTGGTGCAAATGGAGAGTCCGCACTTTCCTCGGGACAAGATCACAATCGCCACTAAATTCACTGTAAAAGAGGGAATGCGAAAGAGTCTGTCAATGTATCTTCCAAAGCTATGTGCTTACGAGTCCGGGCTGAAAATTGAAGAATGTTTGTTGACTGGTCATATGTTTATCATTTAAAACATCTCCCCATACCCGCTTCCCGTGATACTGTGGCAGACTGATCTCTACTATGTTGACAAATGCTGTGTCACCTTCGCACATCTCCCTGGGTGTTGATTGATATGTGAAATGTTATGGAGTATTTAATCCTCTGATTTCAACAGTTTCAAATTTTCATTCTGGCCATCCCACTTTTCAACAGCACTGGCATCCAGCAGCTGACAGGAGACATTGACAATTTTTGGATGAAGGGAATACACTTACAGCACTGCCTGTCGAAAAAGGAAAGGGGATTTTATCTACTGCAGCTGTACAATCTGACACCGGTTAGGTCATCAACCACCTCCAAGCAAAATCTGAGACACGATGGTTTTAGACACATTGAATGAGAACATTACACTGTGGCTAATTGACAGAACAAATCAGCATCCCTTCTGAAACCGTCAATGTACCAACAGAACACCATTCACCGAGAAAAAGAAACACCGTCATCCTGGGAAAGGAAGCAATCACTCAAACCGCGGTGTTGGAACTAAAAATAAATCTGTTGGAATTGTGATAAAATAGTAAAATGCTAAAAGCAGTCTGCCACTGAAATTTTAGTGGGCGAGTTGCAGAGATTGTGAAACCGCCATTGACTGTCGAGTGGGGATTTCTGGCGTTCAGACCAGCGCGGCCAGAGAATTCCACCCATCATTTGTAAGGTACGGAGTGCCCAGCATAGAAACTGAGCTATCGTGAAATACTCTGGCCTCTCCCCAGAGCTTCAATAATTGTAATACTCATATCAATGCTAAGTCCACGGAACAGTGAGATCCTGGTTCAAATATGGATGAATACATGTAAAGATGTGAATGTGTAGGGGACATTGAATGACAAATTGGATGAGGTTGTAAGAAGGGCACAACTAAATCCAAAGGACGGGAATCAGTGCACTTGGTTATGGTGACAGTAGAATATCAAATCGAGAAGGAAGCATGGACATCTGGAATCGAGTATGATGATGGAGAATTGTGGGTACATTCCTACAGTGTGGCCCAGAATTTCACCCGTTCCCCGTTCGGATTCTCCTCCTGTGAATACCAGTGAACGTCCCATGCGTGGCATGCTGACACAATGCTTAGCACTGCTGCCTCACAGCGGCAGAGGCCCAAATTCAATTTAAGCTGTAGGTGACTGTGTGTGTGGAGTATGGACATTCTCCACATGTCTGCACGGGCTTCCTCCGGATGCTCTTTTTCCCTCACACAGTCCCAGGATCTGCAGTGCAGGTGGTTTGGTCATGCTGAAAAATTGCCGCAAAGTGTCCCATGATGTCTGAACTGGGGAATTAGCGCGGTAAATGCAGGGACATTACGGGAATAGTCCGTTGATTTGGCCTGGGTGGGATGCTCTGTCCCAGGATCAATGCAGACTCAATCGATAGATTGGAACCCTTCTGCACTGTTGCCTCTGGTCAACATCGCGTTGCTCCTACTTGAGATACAAATGGTGGTTGGAGTTTGAGGGGTCAGAACGGATTGCATAAGTACCTCAAATGGCAATTTATCAGTTTAAATGCACATTGCAAATTAAAGGAAAATAGTTCCTAAGCAATTGTGAAATCTGCATCTGTTGTCCCCCGCTTCCTCTCCCCGCCCCACGTATTCAAGAGACTCCATGGTAAACAGTGAGCAAACTTATTGTATTGGAAGATGAAGTAACTCAATACTGAGGCTCCTCGAACGAACAACTGAGGATACCGACTATTGGGGGAATGTAAGTAACAGTGAGTATTTAAAATCTGTACTTTCAGCGTAGGGTCAGCGGATCCTTTGGTTCAATTGATGTTTGTCACGATCGCTGGTGGCGAAAATCATTAGAAAGGCAGGTTTTAACGCTGCTGTAAATTTAGCTGAATGTTTCGGGGATGTACGAGGGTAGAATCATAGAATCCCAACAGTGCAGAAGGAGGTCATTCGGCCCATCGAGACTGCACTCTCAACTGTCCCATCCAGGACTTATCCTCATAACCGCATTGACTTTCGCTGCTTGTCACCCTGACATTAACATAAACTTTTGCATGGCCAAATCACCTAACCTGCACACCTTTGGAATGTGGGAGGAAACCGGAGTACCGGAGGAAGCCCGTGCAGACACGTGGAAATCCTCGCAGACACGGGAAGGATGTACAAACTCTACACAGATAATCAACCGAGGCCGGAATTGAACCCGGGTCCCTGGCGCTGTGAAGCACCAGTGTTAACCATTGTGTCACTGTGACGCGCAAATGAGGATGAGGAGTTCAATATGGCGGCGGGAGGTTGATGGGGAAGGCAAGGTGAACGTTAATACCAAAGAACAATTGAAAATTACAGCTCAGAAACAGGCCTTTTGGCCCTTCTTGTCTGTGCCGAACCATTTTTTGCCCAGTCCCACTGACCTGCACTTGAACCATATCCCTCCACATCCCTCTCATTCATGAACCCGTCCAAGTTTTTCTTAAATGTTGAAAGTTTACCACTTTTATTTACCACTTTATCCGGCAGCTCATTCCACACTCCCACCACTCTCTGCGTGAAGAAGCCCCCTCTAATATTCCATTTAAACCTTTCTACTTTCACCCATACCCATGCCCTATGGATTTCTTCTCCGCTAGCCTCAGTGGAAAAACTCTGCTTGCATTCACTCTATCTATTCTTATCAAAATCTTATACACCTCTATGAAATCTCCCCTCATTCTTCGACGCTCCAGGGAATAAAGTCCCAACCTATTCAATCTATCTCTGGAACTCAGCTTCTCAAGTCCCGGCAACATCCTTCTGAACCTTCTCTGCACTCTTTCAACCTTATTTACATCTTTCCTGTAACTAGGTGACCAAAACCGTACACAATACTCTAAATTCGGCCTCACCAATGCCTGATATAATCTTACCATAACACTCCAACTTTTATCCTCGATACTCCGATTTATAAAGGCCAATGTACCAAAGGCAATCTTTACGACCCTATCAACCTGTGTCGTCACCTTAAGGGTATTCTGTACCTGTATTCCCAGATCCCTCTGTTCAACTGCACTCTTCAGGGTCCTTCCATTTACCCTATACGTTCTAATTGGGTTTGTGCTTCCAAAGTGCAATATCTCACACTTGTCTACGCTATATTCCAATTGCCATTTTTCAGCCCATTTTTCTAGTCGGTCCAAATCCGTTTGCAAGCTTTGAAAACTTCCTCACTGTCCTCTACACCTCCAATCTTTGTATCATCAGCAAATTCGCTGATCCAATTTACCACATTATCATCCAGATCATTGATATTGATGACAAACAACAAAGGACCCAACACCGATCCCTGCGGCACACCACTAGACACAGGCCTCCACTCAGAGAAGCAATCCTCCACAACCATTCTCTGGCTTCTTCCATTGAAAGAAGTCTCACTCACCAGGTTAAAGTCCAACAGGTTTGTTTGGTAGCAAATACCATAAGCTTTCAGAGCAATGCTCCTTCGTCAGATGGAGTGGTCTCTGTTCTCCATTGAGCCAGTGTCTAATCCAATTTACTACCTCCTCATTTATATCCAGCAACTGAACCTTCCTAACTATCTCCCATGGGGGACCTTATCAAAGGCCTTTCTGAAATCCACGCAGACAATATCCACCGCCTTCCCTTCATCCACTTTCCTGATAACATCCTCGGAGAAACTGTAATGGATTGGTCAAACATGACCTACCACGCACAAAGCCATGTTGACTCTCCCTAATAAGTCGCTGTCTATCCAAATATTTGTAGATCCTATCCCTTATCACATCTTCCAATAAATTGCCCACCACCGACGTCAGACATACTGGCCTATAATTTGCCGGATTTCTTTTGGAACGTTTTTTAAACAACGGAACAACATGAGCCACCCTCCAATCATCTGGCACCTCCCCCGTGAATACTGACATTTTACATATGTCTGCCAGTGTCCCTGCAAGTTCAACACAGGCTTCCCTCAAGGTCCGTGGGAATACCCTGTCTGGTCCTGGGGATTTATCCACTCTGATTTGCCTCTCGACAGCAAGCATCTCCTCCCCTTTAATCTGTAAAGGTTCCATGACCTCCCTACCTGTTTTCCCAATTTCCTTGTTTGCCCGTTTCATGAGGAAATACGGATGCAAAAAACCCATTTAGTATCTCCCCCATCTCTTTTTGTTCCATACACAGTCGACCACTCTGGTCTTCAGGAGGACCAATTTTATCCCTCACTATCCTTTTGCTCCTAACATACCTACAGAAGCTCTTTGGATTTTTCTTCACTCTGTCTGTCAAAGCAACCTCATGTCTTCTTTGTGCCCTCCTGATTTCCCTCTTAAGTAGCTTCTTGCACTTTGTATACCCGTCGAGCATCTGATATGTTCCTTGCTGCCTGTATATTTCATACAACTCTCTCTTCCTCTTAATCAGTGTTACAATCTCCCTCGAGAACCAATGTTCCTTATTCCTATTTACTTTGCATTTAACCCTGACAGGAACATACAAACTCTGCACTCTCAAAATTTCTCCTTTGAAGGCCTCCCACTTTCCATTTACATCCTTACCAGTGAACAGCCTGTGCCAATCCACACTTCCCAGATCCCTTCTCATTTCATCAAACTTGGCCTTTTTCCAGTTCAGAACTTCAACCCGAGGACCAGATCTATCCTTATCCATGATCAGGTTGAAACTAATTGAAATATGATCACTGGATCGAACGTGTTCCCTCACACTCACATCCATCACCTACCTTAACTCATTTCCCAATTGGAGATCCAATATCGCATCCTCTCTTTTTGGCACCTCTGTATACTGAAGTAGAAAATTCTCCTGAATACATTTTACAAACTCTACCCCGTCTAATCCTTTAACAGTATGCGAGTCCCAATCTATATGTGGAAAAGTAAAATCCCCTGCTGTCATAACTTTGTGTTTCTTGCAGTTGTCAGCGATCTCTCTGCTGATTTGCTTCTCCAATTCTCGCTGACTATTGAGTGGTCTCGAATACAAGCCCATTAATGTGGTCATACCTTTCCTGTTTCTCAGCTCCACCCATAGGGCCTCTGTAGACGAGCTGCCTAATCTATCCTGCCTGAGTACCGCTGTAACATTTTCCCTGACCAACAATGCCACCGCCCCCCCCCCCCCCGCCCGCCACCACCCCCCCCCGCCCCGCCCCCACCTTTCATCCCTCTGCCTCTATCCCGCCTGTCACATCATACGATGTCACATTTGTCGACTCTGGAAATTAAATGGATCTCAAAATGCAATCTCAGCACGGACATGGTACCCTCTGTGGAAGGGAATTATCGGCTGAGATAACCAATATTATTGTTTCAGAGCCCCTGTGTATACAGTACAGTGACAATTGGAACACAAGTGGGAAACTCAAAAAATGGGCAGTGCCTTTCCATCACTGAACTAAATGCTCGATCAAATGTCTTCTGGCAATCGGGCGGCTGAGGAAATTTGTGGTGAACATCCAATCCCTGTAATAGAGGCAAATAAATCGAATAAGTGGCTGGAAGCGTCAATGAGAGATCTCGCGAACGGGATGGAGGGGAGAAATCTGAAGCAAAAATGACAAAATACTCCAGTTCACAGAGAAAACAGAGAATATCACTGACACATCATCGTAATATAGTATAACGGCTATGGACAGCTCCCAAATGGGTAAGAACCAATAATTATATAAATATCCGACTCAACGGCCACACAACCCATGCACGGAATGCCTCCCCTGATTACAGAACCATAGCGCAGAATGTCAGTGTTTACAATGGATTTTCGAATGTATATTCCATAGCCCAGCGTCTGCGCACAAGAAAAAAACATGCACAACATACTGTTACCAAGCTACGGCCCACTATGAAAACTCGAGTTACATCGGGAGTAATATGACATTTCGTGATCCACCCTCAGTAAGTTTATACTGTTATTGAATCTGACAGTGATGCATTGCAACTTGAATTTGCTATTCCCCTCCAACAGAGTGACCCACCCTCATTGCAATTACACAGTGGTTGGTATAGGCAGTACTCTCGGTTCGCTGCAGGTAGGTGTACCAAACTGGTTCATCTCTCAGCTCATCTGTTATTCGTGGTCTGATATCGACAGTAATACATTGCTACTGGGATCTGACACTGCACGGTTATTACCGTACGTCTCAGTATTTCATCGTCCTGCGGTCTATTGCTCTGCACTCCGGGTCCTGTGCAACCCTCATCACCAGAACGCAGTGACAGTTACTCACTGTCTAAATTTCTACAGCAGATACCAGCTCTGCGTTTGGTTCAATCTTCCACACATCGCAATGACATTGATCATAAAACTTGGTCGTGCAATTAATATTTAACTAAGGGAAGGTTAGAGAGAACAATTTGTATATGGCATCATTCATTAGTTTAACAAATATAACGGCTAAGATGCCTGAAGGAAAGTGACCATAGATCAGCAGATAAATATACAAGTCACACATTAGGAACAGATCCCATGTCACGTGCCGACATACACAGTTATTGTCACTTACCGAGAACACCAATGATAACCATAATCGTGAAGCATATTTTCATGATATTGTCTACAAAGTCATGCATTTTCTTTGTTGCAGTGAGCGATATCGTTGTTCTGTTCGCTATCTTTCTGAACTCAGATCTGTATCACGGTATTCACAGAGACGTTGATTTATACGCTGTGGGGGCAGATCGGGAAGGAAGAGGTTGCCACGTCATTCGATTTGTTTTTGTTTGAAATAATGAACAGGTTTCAGAAAGCGTGTTAAATCCCTCGAGTGAAATCACACAACGAGCAGTGGGACTTCTCACGTCGTGTTAATTAGCGTAAAATATAAACTTTAATTGTGTGCCGTTCATTGAAATATCGTCATCCCCAATTCTGAGATTTCATATTGCTTTTGTATTGGTCATCACTCAAAAATACACATCGTACCAATCCTCGATATTCGAAATGTTAACGTGACTCTCGGTGTTGTTTCTGCTCCACTTCTTGTTGTGGCTGGCTTTACAGCAGTGGACATTCAGTTCAATGATCTTAGGAGGCTATTGGTGACGGGTCATTCAATAACGTGACATCAGGTTTTCCACTGCTACACATTGCATCGCTCTCCTCTCTCGAGAGGAGAGAGGTTTGTGTGGAGCTCAGCAAGTATTTGACTGGTCTATCAAGCACATGCTGAACCAAGTGAACGCTCTCTGCAGCCTTCAGTCCCGAACTCGACCGGGAGACTGGAGTTTTCCGTTTTAGAGGCGCACTAACTACCGAATGAGCCGCAAGATGTATCAAAAGCCTCAATAATATATCAGAAACAAAATAAAAACGTCAGAAACGGATGGAGCATTTCCACTTAGCATCGCAATTGAACATAATACATGCAATAGGCAGTTCAAGTTTAAAAGAACACTTGTCCAACTGATTAAGAACGGAGAACATTTTGAAAACCTCAAACCAGGAGAGGGTCGACAATTGAAGGAAAGGGAATGTTGTGTCCGCTGGCATCAGCCGCTCTGAACAGTACAGATCTGTTCACAACTCCCAGCATTTCATAATCATTTCCCTATGATCTATAAAGACTGCATTCGCTGCAGAAAGGACGGTGCAGACTCGATGGGCCGAATTGCCGCTTTCTGTACTGTAGGGATTCTAAGGACAATTGCTACAACTACTACAATTCGTGCAGGGTATTCGAAAAGTACAAGACCCCTGTAACTACTCCCGACTATGAGATCGATACAAAACTTAACAGAGTATACAGCTCTGAGTGATGCATATCATGGCAGACCCTGCAACGAAGTTGGGACTGAGACACTTCGCTGAGGTTCAAGACCAACGGATATTTTCTGCAAATTCACAGGGTGCTGCACTGTCTACCTGTGGAATACTACTTTTAATGGTTGACTCGACATGGAATCGGGGATCATCCTGCTCGCTGGGGGTGAAGGATTGACCAAATATTAGATGCACGTGCATTTATGTTAATAGTGTCTGGAATTTAGGAGTTTAAGCGCCGAATCGAGAGAAAACTGCAGAACTGTGAATGTGTTGAAGAGTAAACGCTGAAAAGCGATTTCTGTTGGTTGCTGAATGTAAAACCATCTTCGTGTAAGGAGGTGCTCATTCCAAGCGGAAATGGAAAACAAGATACTACGTCGCTTGATTTTAACCGTTCTATTTCTCAACCCAGGTGGAAATGAATGCTGAATTAGTCGGGTGCATTGAAGGTTGCGCAACGCCCCCTACCCCGCTTCCCCCTCCCACTGCCCCGCCACGTCATTTTGTTTTCTTCCTCAATGTTTGCTACCTCCAGCTATCTGCCTGTGTCCTACAAAGTCTAGTGTTCGTCCTGCTGATTGTCTTTTTTTGTCTTTCAAGAAGTGCAATGAACTGATCTGTTGAGTCCTCTCCACAATGTGCAAATGGCCTCCCAAAACCTACTGCTCTCCAGCATAAACAAACAAAGAACAAAGAACAATACAGCACATGAACAGGCCCTTCGGCCCTCCAAGCCCGCGCCGCTCCCTGGTCCAAACTAGACCATTCTTTTGTATCCCTCCATTCCCACTCCGTTCATATGGCTGTCCAGATAAGTCGTAAACG
Organism: Mustelus asterias; assembly: GCF_964213995.1. Classification (NCBI taxonomy): domain Eukaryota; kingdom Metazoa; phylum Chordata; class Chondrichthyes; order Carcharhiniformes; family Triakidae; genus Mustelus; species Mustelus asterias. The sequence continues at coordinate 119,444 of NW_027590088.1, read as the reverse complement.
TTTCCAGTGTGTCCGCCGCCACCACCTTGCCTGGCAGCGCATTCCAGGCCCCCAGCACCCACTGTGTAAAATATGTCCGTCTGATATCTGTGTTAAACCTCCCCCCCTTCACCTTGAACCTATGACCCCTCATGAACATCACCACCGACCTGGGGAAAAGCTTCCCATCGTTCACCCGATCTATGCCTTTCATAATTTTATACACCTCTATTAAGTCTCCCCTCATCCTCCATGTTTCCAGGGAGAACAAACCCAGTTCACCCAATCTCTCCTCATAACTAAGCCCCTCCATACCAGGTAACATCCTGGTAAACCTCCTCTGTACTTTGTCCAAAGCCTCCACCTCCTTCTGGTAGTGTGGCGACCAGAACTGGACGCAGTATTCCAGATGCGGCCGAACCAACGTTCTATACATCTGCAACATCAGACCCCAACTTTTATACTCTATGCCCCGTCCTATAAAGGCAAGCATGCCATATGCCTTCTTCACCGCCTTCTCCACATGTGACGTCACTTTCAAGGATCTGTGGACTTGCACACCCAGGTCCCTCTGCGTACCTACACCCTTTATGGTTCTGCCATTTATCATACAGCTCCTCCCTACATTAATTCTACCAAAATGCATCACTTCGCATTCATCTGGATTGAACTCTCCCTGCCATTTCTTTGCCCAAATTTCCAGCCTATCTATATCCTTCTGTAGCTTCTGACAATGCTCCTCACTATCTGCAAGTCCAGCCATTTTCGTGTCGTCCACAAACTTACTGATCACCCCAATTATACCTTCTTCCAGATCGTATATATAAATCACAAACAGCAGAGGTCCCAATACAGAGCCCTGCGGAACACCACTAGTCACAGGCCTCCAGCCGGAAAAAGACCCTTCCACTACCACCCTCTGTCTTCTGTGACCAAGCCAGTTCTCCACCCATCTAGCCACCTCCCCCTTTATCCCATGAGATCCAACCTTTTTCACCAGCCTACCATGAGGGACTTTGTCAAACGCTTTACTAAAGTCCATATACTGTTTAAACATTTCACCAGTTTGTCTCTGTCCTTCCAAATCCTGCCGCCATCGTAATAAATGTTACAATATTTGATCTGTAAATCTTCATCCTAAAACACCCGCTGTTATTCGCATTCTTTGTAGATCGTAACAATTGTCCGAGCCTCCCAAAACCTTTTTCTATCCACATACGTAACTAAACGACGCCTACCTGTGTGGATCGTTGCAAATGATGTAAAACCGCCGCCCCCCACGCCTCACACCCTCTCCCCCCCCCACCCCCCACCACGCCTCCCCCCGCCACCCCCCCCCCCCTCCCACCCGCCCCCCCCCCAACCCGCTTTTCCAGCAATTCACCATTCATTCCATGTCCACTCAGATCCTGTTGTTATACTCACTGGTTGCCATATTTCGCAATTTGGCACTTGCCACACCAACCCAGATTTTACTCTCACTGTTTGCTATACATCACGAATTTGTCTCTCTTCTCCAAATTATTGTTGCTTGTTTCACTGTGCACTGTAATTCTCTAAACTGATTGCCTCCCGCAAAACCCTGCATACATTATTTTCACTGTTCAGACCATTTCATTAATCCCCCTGTGCCCACGTAAATCCCGCTGAAATATTGCCCACATTTGACTCACTTTCTGTGACCTCACATAAACTGTCCGTTTATTCACTGTGTTCTGAAAGCCGTCACAAGCATTGCTGCTGACCGCACTGTATACTCAATGTCACCAATGTCTCTGTGTCCTACCAATTACAGACTTGCCGTCATTACGTTTTGCCAAACTCTCTGACTCTTCGCCAATAATGCTGCAATCTTCACTTTTTATATATTTCACTCATCTGCCTGCTATGGATAACATTCGACTGTTCTCCCGATTACTTCCGAAAATTCACAAATCGTCCTGTCAAACATTAAATCCATCTTCTATGATCTTTGCATAATACATTTGTAGCGACCGGGAAGTACTGTAACAGAACCAATGTCTGTATTGTTGGATGTTGGTGAGTCGAATTAAATGAGTTTCATTTAGAATTAAAGAGCGTAAGAGAGAGAATCATTCAATGTTGATTAATGTTAAACTAAGTGTTAGCTAGCTGGAATGAGACGGAATTGATCAATTAAAAACAAACTGATAGGCATTTCGCAGCACAGGACTTAGCAGTTGCATGTTATGTAAGCAGGTAGATGAAGCCTGCACCTTCTCAGCACGGTTGCCTATAGACAACCAAGTAACTTAAATTTTCGCCACTTCCAGTGTCACAATAGTTTTCATCCTAGGGAATGTTGCAGGTGTGCAGAAAGCAGAATAAAAGGTTTGTGTTCCAACCCACAACCTCTGCGCTGAGCTCCCTCCTGGAATAACGTTATGCAGAAAGCAGAAGACAGCTCAGTGTGTTAGACTCCAACAAATCTTCTCTCATTTAAAAGACACTTTTCCATAAAAAAGGTCGCAGGTCCTTTACGGAGATCCCTTTCTAGATTTGGCATGTGGTGCGAAAACCTGTAGGTCATTATTTTGGGCAAAGGGTATTCTCAAAATTTGAGAAAGCAAATGTCTGTTTCCGTAAATGGTGCTACCCTGCTCACTGTTTATGACAATTGAGCAGTGCCTTTCTGTGTTAAAAAATCCAGTTATGACCCGTATATTTTACTGCATTTGGTAAATCATCCTTTGTCCTGTGATTCATGTTTTCCGCTCCTGACTCTTTAAGGAATTTCAGGAAGCAGTCTGTGTTTTGCCCATTCCTGCTCTGATCCTCAATGTTTGCTATATTTCACACACATCTGCCTCTGTCTTCTCCAATCCTCTTCCAATTCCTACCTTGTGTTGCATTTCACCAATTTCGTCGCGTGATCACGAATGCCACTGCCATGTACACTGCCGACTACAATTCACAAAGCTGTCATTGCCCTCTCATTCTCACTAGTTACTTTCTTTTACCAACTCACGAAGTACAATTTTTCAGTCAGCTGTTGGTGTTTTCACAAATCCTGCGTCATAGAATCATAGAATCCCCATAGCACAGAAGGGGGGCATTCAGACCATCAAACCGCACAGACTCTCTGAAAGAGCATATTACCCAAGCCCACTGAACTCCCCACCCCTTTATCCCATGACCCCACATATTTACCATGGCTAATCCACCTGAGCTGCACATAGCTGGGCACTAAGGGGTAATTTGCAATGGCTAATCCACCGAATCTACATATCTTTCGATCCTCACAAACTATTGCATTTCAAAAATCTGTTGGTTCTCAAATCCTGCCATTTTCCATCTCACCTTTTTAATCAATACTGCAAAGGGGAGACACTGCTCCAGCGATAGTTGTAGTGGGACAGTAATGCAGAGAGTCGGGAAATGATCTGAGCTCTCAAGTTCAAATTCAACAAAACTCTGACGTTAGCGGTTTAATGGTGACCAAGAAAAAAATGTCCATTCTTGAAGAAACCGATCTGCTTCACTAATGTCCTTTTGAAAAGTCCCGCTCTTCTGCGCATTATATACTCTGCTTCAACAACCTGGGTTTGCAACAAATCCTGCGCCTCTCCTCTGAATTTACTCTCTTTCTTGAATATGACTCTACTCTTCCAAATTATGTCGTCTTCGTCACGTTTTATGAAGTTGGAAAGTGGAGAGTTCAAAACCATTCACACTTCCTCCAATGATGAAGCAGCTCATGACATAATGTAGAAGGGTCATAGCATACATACACTTGGACTGACAGGTAACAGAGGCATGTGTGTCACACACGCAGCATGGAACACACATGTGTAAATTTGAATGTCCATCCAGCTCCTTTGATATTTAGTTCCGTTCGCAACGAGAAACCAAAGCTTTCAACATCCTCGCGGTTACCATTGACAATAAATAAACTCGACGCGTCACATAAATATTTTGGATGCAGCAGTTGGTGAGGGGTTGGTACTGCTGCGGCGATGAAATAATCTCCTGCCCACAGGAAGCTTGCACACCACCTATCGGGCACACGGCTTGAGACTGGTCAAAATTTATCACCTTGATTGGAAAATGCATATCTTGCAACACTACAGGAGGATCACACAGTCAACTAGACATTGGATTGGAGTCTCCCCATATCGGCATGGGTTTCCTCCGGTTTCACTGGCTTAATCCAACAGTTCAAAGATGTGTGAGATATGTTACTTGGCTATTGGTGTCAGGAGGATTAACATGGAGCATTCGTTGGTCAATGGAGACTGGTTTGAAATGTGGACGGGCAGACGCGATGGAGCAAATGACCTCCTTCTGCACTCATAGGATTCTATGATTCTATTCACGAAAGGAATTGGCTCTGTTGCGATCGATGTGAATGCTCGTCCGTATGCGTTCCGATGTAGAGTTTCAAAGCTTTGATGAAATGGCACAGAAAAGTTAATTGATGGAAAATCTGTCAGAATGAGAATCAATGATTTTTCCAGATTCAGTAGGAAAAAACATGATTGTGATGCGTCTGATGAGAGTTACTCAAAAGAGACAGCAATGTGCCAAACAGACGGATCTTCATTGAACAAAAAGAAACAGCCAGGATGGCACAGGAATAGGCAATTGCATTTGATTAATATTGCTTGCAACTCATGAGCTTGTGCGTTATTAGCACCACGCTCTAACCATCTGAGCAAACCGGCCACCAGAATTCCAATTCCGAAGGTGAACAACTGTTTTCATATTCAGTGCAGAATTAAGTGGATATTTCTACATTTTTGTTCGCTGACTGATCACGCTGGTTTGATCACTTCGGACTTCTCGGATTTGCAAATTCAAAGCTTCAACCTTTTAGCCAGCTGAGAGGATTGATTTTCAACAGAGCTGTCTGAATGTTTCCATCTTCAGAAACCAGCTCAGCAACAGCTACGTTCTCCTTTGTCGCGATGTTGAAAATATTTTGTGGAGAGCAAATCTCAAACTGCAAGATTTTGCATCATCGAAAATCTGAGGCAATTTTCTGTGAACTGTACCATTTGCTCATCCACAATTCTGTTAAAAATATATGTCAACTTAAAAAGCAAAATTTTTCCTTACATTTAGTTCAAAATATTCTAAATTGTTCTGTTTCCCAGGCTTGATATTTTGAAGCTTGTGGACCATTTTCACCAGCCAGTATTCCAAAATCACGGCCGGTGTAGCAGCGAGAAATTACTCAGAGCCGGTTGAGTTTTAAGTTTGCGACATTTTTTCTGGAAGTTGCAACTTCAGTGAATTGAAATTTGTTCTCGAATGTCCGTCACTTTACATCGTTTAATGGATAAAGCAATTCATAACGTATTGAGAGAGAGCGCAAATCACAGTTGAACTTCCCTTGTGACTGATGCGTTCTTCTCTGTAACTCCCCAGCACAGGCAGCGGGTAAGACCGGGAGATCTCACTGGCATATTATCTTCTGTTTACTCTTTGTGTGAGACTTTGTAACAAGATTGTCTCAGTGATTTCAAATTAGGAAATGTTTCAGAGGACGCATTGCATTCACAGGTTATCTCTCAGTAGTTGTTCCTTCAGGAGTTTTGTTTTCTTCAAGACGTGTTTCCCTCTACTCAGCAACATATTAGGGGCCGTCCTGCCACATCTTTAAAGAGTTTGTAGCAGCTCGTAGGTTTGCCCTGGCCAGCAGCCAACTGCCGCTTTCGAAATATCCATTCAAAAGCAGATCAATTATATATTATGTTATTAATCATTCCCACTTTAGGTTAATTTAAAACCAATAGCATTCAATCTACATGCATATGTAAAAAATCTCTGTCAACTCTCTATACAACTGCATTTTCCACCCAGCAAAGTGATACGTCATTGGTCCATTCAATCTGTACTCTAACTCCCATTTTGGCTGCAGTCACTTTCTAGTTGCTAGGTAACTACAGACGCTCATCATAGATGTCAAAGTGAACATCCCCACCGGTTCCTTGCCATATTAGATAGAAACGTGATCCTGGGCCCGAGTACGTGTCTATTCTATGTCTAGAAAATGAATGCCTCTAATGTTGCAATATGTGTCCCTGCACAATAAAATCCTGATAAACATTTCTGCTAACTAATGGATTCCCAGGCTATTTGGTTCTCAACTATTGTCCCCAACCATCAATCGTTGCAGCATTTTTGCCTTTGACTGAAGTGAACAATACTTAAAATAAATTTAAAGCATCAGCATGTAATTTTAAAGTCATAATTAATCGTTCAATTCTCTAACTGAATTCACATATGTGTAAACTATACTCTCGTTAGCTTTTAACTTGTTTTAAGAATCATTTAACTCGTTATTGGTAGCTTTGTTAGTGCCTTTATTATAAACTGTCTGAAAACTTTATGAACTGGTTATTTTTCCACTACGGCCTGTTTGATTCTGACACCTTCTTCCTCTCCCTCTCTTTTCTTCATCCCCTTTCTGTTTTTTTTTTCTTGACGTTTATCCCCCTCCTCGGATTTGTTTTTTTCAATTGGTACCCATCAACCTGCAACTTTAGCATAAACACTCCAAAGCCACCGCAGTAAATATTCCCAACAGGACAGCTGTCCCAATCCTGTTCTGTCTAACTTTTGTCCTGGTTTCATTTTTCCCCAACAAGTCCGAATGTCCCACTAATCCGAGGTCATCCTCCTCACACCATCTCTTCAGACATATATCCATCTATTATATTTCGCAATATCCACTCTCACTCGCACATGGCACTGGTAGGATTCCTTAGAAAGCTTAGAAGTCCTATTTTTCCACTTCCTAAGTCCACATATTATAATTTAGGGCCTCACTTTTTCGTATGCATACCTAATGTGCGGAAGTTCTTATAAACCAGTATATAAGTTTTCTATACAGTAGACATCAAGGCACTAACAGGGCTATCAGCAGAGTTAAATGATTCATAAAGCAAGATTCTAAGCGAACAAGAGACTAGTTTCCACACATGTAAATGCAGAAAGAGATTTAAATGAGGAATTATAGTTTAAGTTATATATATGCTGATATTTTGAATGCACCTTTTGTATCTTATATGAATTATAAACTAAGTTAATCAAGGCACATTTCTTCAAGGCATGATACTTTAGGGGAAGAGTTTATTAACATTTTAATAAAAACGTAAAGTAAGCATGCTGATATCAGACAGTGTCTTGTACAAGGTCAGAAAGTAACACGTTTATGAATTGTTTGAATCAATTGGCAATGCGCCCAGGCGAGGGAATGAATGGTTATCTGATTTAACAGCGACCTAAAAACAAACCCATGAGAACATTCACTCTGGCCTTTCTGGATGGCATTCGAGGTAACTTAGCAATGGAAAGTTAATCTTAACTAGAATAGATGCTTCTGCCCGTATTTAATGGACGCATAAGATACCATAATCCTGGATGGTAAATGCCGATTGACTGCAGTACATGACAGTTATTATTATTGAACTGTATGAAATGAAGATGATGTAATCTAACGCTAATGAAGGGCGGGTAATTTGATAAAGAAAATGGATAATTGCTCTATATTTTACTGATAACCTCTGAACTTGTCTGAGGGGTCCGGGTTTTTTGTACCTGTGACTCTTGATATAATTTTTCCGATTGCCCCCTGGTGTTAATAATGTTGTCTCATGTGCCAGTGACATTAGCTTCGTCAGTGAATATTTGCTACCTCGTGAAAACCCGCTGCCAATATTGTTTGCACCATTGTGTTCCTGGGCTTTTCGCACTCCCCCTGAGGAATGTCCTGCAGCATCTCCATGACATAGTTCATGTTGGCCTCTTTTAGGTCATAGTTCATGTTGGCAACAGGGAGACAACACATCATCCTGGAGTTTCGTCTGCTGACATAGTAACGCTTATCTTTATGACTTGCATTTGAATTTCCGAGAGCAACTGCAATCGCATACATTTTCTTTGTAGCAGAGCTAACCATGCTGAAACGAATTTGGCTGCCACTGTTTTTCCCTGAGGAGTCATTGTGCAGCATTAAATGTGGGCTACCTGATTTGAAGGAGAATTGTCACAAGACATTTCTGCACTGCCCTTCTAGACCTTTTCCTCTCCCTGTGGTCATCTGCTACCTTTCTGTCTGTTGAATCTTAATATGTGGTGTGACCACGTTTCAGAACAGGTGGATGTTTAATGTGAACATGGGAGTTGAATATTGCGCAGGGAGGTCCAGTCACAGTCCCGCTGGATTTTTAATGGTAGAAAATAAAATGGAATGAAACTTAAAGATGTATCATTCCCTCCGGCTGGATGTGTACTTGTGGTCAACAGAGCCCATTAAAAACAGGGATTTCGTGCAACATTGCAGCGTTGTTGTTACTGAGGACAGTTTCATGCAATGGGAACCAAGTGTTTTCTTCAATAGTGTCTATTGATTTATAATTGGTTACACTGCTGTGTGATGAAATATCGAAATTTTCTTGTGCAGAGGATCCTCATGTGCCATTATGAACAATATTGTAGAAGACAACAGAGTGATGCATTTCCATAGCCCAGGTTGATGCATTGTTGTTAACAATGGAGTGCAACATAGCACCAAAATATTCTACAGTGCACCTGGATGTGTTATCGTGAACAAAGTGAGTTGAAAAGAAATATGTTCTGCTGCATTAGAGCTGGCTGTGTAACTTTGAAAACAAAAGATTCGTGTTGAACATAGCATTGTTTGTGCACGGAACTGATGTTACACTGAGTACTAGAGGAGCATGATAAAAAAAAGTCTTCCACAGCAGACAGGAGAGGTGATTATGAAATAGTTGAACAGAGAAATAGAGAGAATTGAACAGTGAGTGTTTCTTCTCCAGTGAAGTTCAGCATTGTTCCTGCTGCACCAGCAAGATGCCGGGGTGAAATCTGGCATGGTAATTCCTGTCTTTAGCAATATGTCGAAGAATATGTGGAACTTACGTTTACATTCTCTACCTCTATTATCGGACTGATTCACAGGACCATTGAACCATGGAACCATATCAACGTTATGGCACAGAAGGAGGCCATTCAGCCCATCGTATCCTTGCCAATCCAGGTGCACTTCCTAATCCCAAGTCCCTGCATCCAGCCCAAAACCCTGGAGTTGACACCAGTTGAGGTGCAGATGCAGTTATTGGTTACAATAATTTAGGATTGCTGCCTCCAACACCAACTCAAGCAGCAAATGCTGGACACCCGTAACCATCTGTGTAAAAATAACGTTCTTCTAATGTGGCATCTACACCTACTGCCACATCTATTGAATCCATGTCTCATGGTTCCAGAAATTTCCCACCAAGGGCAAACATTTTATCCTGTCCAGCCTCTATCTTCCCTTCACAATGCTGTACGGTTCTATCAAGCCTTCGTTGTTCCAAGAAAAATAACCCCAACCCTATCAACCGATCTCTGATATATAAATGTTCTAGTCCTGGCAGCATTCTTGTCAGCCTCCTCAGCACTCTCTCCCAAATCATTCCTTCCTTCCGTCAATATGGTAAAAAGAACTGCACGCAATACCCTAGTTGAGGCCTGAACAGTAATTTCTACAATCCTAACATTATATAATTACCTGTGTAACCGGTACCTCTGTTAAACAAGGGGATAATTCCATATGCTTTAATTACAAACTTGTCTACTTGTCCCTTTTAGGGACCTGTAGATTCGTACACAAAAAAAGATACTTCATCTTTTCTTCTTGCTAAATCCCCACTTATTTTGTACTCCCTCTAACCGTTTGACCTCGGTGAATGCAGTACCTCAAACCTCGCTATGTTAAAATCGAATTACCACTTTACCACCCACTCCATCAATGTATCGATATAATCGTCCAGATTATTCCTATCCTCCACACTATGCACTACTCAGTTGATCATTGTGGTGTCTGGAAATTTTCAATTCGTGTCCCCGACATCGACGTCCAAGTCGTTAATATCTAACACAAACAGCAAGGCGCGCAACACCTAACCCTGTGGAACCCAACTTGAATCAACATTCCTTTTACATGGGCATCCATCGATCATTACCCTTGTTTTCCTCTTGTTAAGGAAAGTTTTGATGCAGTTTGCCCAATGACCCTGTATCCAATGAGCTTTTTGACCAATCTGCAGTGTGGGAACCTTGTCAAAGGCCTTGCTAAATTGTAAGTTCATAACATCCATTGCACTATTTTCATCAATCCTTCTTGTCGGTTCTTCAAAGAATGCAATCAAATTTGTGAGGCAAGACCTTCCATTAACACATCCATGCTGGCCATTCCAGACAAGTCCCTGCATTTCCATGTAACCGTTTATCCAATCTCTCAGGATTGATTCTACTAATTTGCCCACCATTGATGTAAAACTAACTGACCTTTAATCGTTTGGCATTTCCTTTGATCAATTATTAACGATGGAATTATGTTTGTGTTTCTCCAGTCCTCCAGCACCTCCCCTGTATCTAGTGAATATTGGAAAATCAACCTCTTAACATCTCTTAACTCCTTCCTGACCTCCTTCAGCAGTCACGGAAACAGTCCGTTCATCCCTGACATCTTATCAACTTTTATGGATTCCACCATGTGAGAACTTGCTCTCTATGATTATCCTGCCCAATATTTCACAGAGTTCCTCCTGGAATAGTAAACCTGCATCCTCCCTTTCCTTTGCAAACAAGGAGGCAAAATATTCGTTGAGAACACTTCACAGAGCCTCTGATTCTACACGCGCGGTGCTTTCTAGATCTGCATCGGGGCCCACTTTTTCCTTAACTAACCTTTTAACTTAAATATTTTAAAAACATGTTTGGGTTTTTTTAACTTTACTTTATATTCTTTCTTTATGTTGCCTCTTTGATGTTCTTATTTTATTCTTTACATTGTTCTGGCACTTTCTAAAATCATCTAGGCTGTCTGCAGTGATTCGTTCTTTGTGCCGACGGTGCACTTTATTTTTCTGTTCTATTTGATTTTTGCATATAGCATTCCAGACAACCAGGGAAGCCTAAATGTGACATAACTACAGTTTTGTTTAGTATGAGCCTGCAAGGGTACATTTGTTTTTCAAAATTATGAAATTTCACAGCATGTTAAAAAAAAATGCTACGCTATTGCTTCTCATCCTCTGTCCCATTTAAAAAAAGAGAAAACGGCAAAGACTAAAAAAAAACTTCGCCTGATATACTACCAGTCAGCATAAGCATGCACCACACTCGTCCAATTCCCAGTGGTGTATACAGATTATACGTATCTCTCAATAAAAGTCCTTAAGTGCTTTTCATTCCGGGAGCCATCGATTCTTACTGACACACTTTGTTTCTGAGGAGGACAGTTAACTCAAACTTCCACAAATAAAAACAAGTTTGCAAATCAACATTACTCTGTGTACAGAGAGGTTGTCTTAAACGCAATCTGTTGCTCCACCTGGTCTTTGATATGTTTCAGAAAGAAAACAGTAGACCACCTGAATAATTTTACCAGAATAGAAATCAATTCAGGAACGTCAAAAAAGCAGTTGCATTCAACTCCTCGGAGTTATCCCTACAAACTCTGAGAGAAAAAATCTCCTCCAAGATCAATTTCTCTGGAATGGCAGTGAGGCATCTCATCTGCCAGGTGGTATTCAACAGTCACATGGGCAGACCTGCAGTGGAGTAAGTAAAATGATCAAAAAATATGCCATGATCTTCCATTGAATTACAGCAGCATTAAATTAAAATGGTGGGTCGGATAATCCTAAAAAAGTGTTCAAAATTATGAAAGGATAAGATATGCACAGATCACAGGTAGGATACTTCAACTTATTGTTCTTCCGTGTTTCCTCAAGAAAAGCTGCCATGATTTGTGAAACTTGCTTTCGATTTGCAAAGCGGCAAGATGAATTTGGTACTGAGAAATTTACTTTTGTATGCACATAAATGCAAGAAACCTGCCAATAAACATGCTGTGAGGATTATCAGAATTGATTGAGGCAAATGACCTGAAATCCTGTTGTTGAATTTGAGATGAACTTTCAACAACTGATTCACTTGTGAGACCAACCTTTCTAAAGGCGAGGAGGTAACGCCATGTCAGAAACCCCAATAATTAATCACTTCCAAGGTAAGTTTATATGCTGTTCAAAAATGGTGCTCAGCTTCGGAAATATGGGCATTTGCATCGCTGGTGCTATAGCCAATTTCCATGTTACTCCCATTGTTCTTTTCCAACCCTTAGAGAGACTTTGCCGACCATAGAGCCTCCATGCGTTTTAGAGTTTGCATTGATTTCTGTTCAGCACTTCTGTTGATATCAGCGATTGTATGCAAGACAGAGTCGCTAAAAAATGCATTTGTGATTTTACTCTTGGGGGTGTATTCCTTTTAGAATGATTTTTCTGATCTAAACGGTTCAAGGCCAATACTAGCTTCTGGGCCAGATTTACTTTCAGTGCATCGGTTTCAGGTTTTTATTAATTGAGTGGACTGCATCAGTTTCGTGTTCTGCAACATTTCGGGGACATGCAATAGGCTTATGCTGGTTCAGAAAACTCAATTTGAAATAAAAAGATAACAAAAATAACATGTTTCACGATTCACGTCACCTTTCATATCTTAAGAAATTGAAAATAATTTCAATACCAAGAATGGTTAAATCGTCTGATATTTTCCTCATCGGAATACTTAAGGAGTTGGACCTAGGAACAGTGTACGCATTTGTGGACATGTTCCAAAGTTATTTGCAACCTGAACTGTCTCCAACAGATTGGAGGGCAGCGAATGGAACCTCGTTATTCATGAAGGGAGCTAGAGAGAAAACTGGGCACGATAGACTGGTGAGCCTAACGTGAGTTTGGAAGTTGCTAGAGTCGGTTATCAATTATTTCATAGCTCAGCAGTTGGAAGACAGTGGTATAATCAGACCAAGTCAGTATCAATTTACAGCAAGGAAATCATGCTTGACGAATCTACCGGAATTCTTTGCGGATATGACTCGTAGAATTGACCGAGGAGAAACAGAGGACGTGGTATTTGAAGACGTTTTGAAGGCATTTGACAAGGTCTCACATAACAGACTACAATATAAAGTTAAGGCGCACAGGATTGCAAGTAATGTCTTGAGATGGATATAAAGTTAGATAGCAGATAGGAAGCATAGATTGGGCATAAATGTTTTTTCCCCGATTAGCAAGCAGTGACGAGTGCGTTACTGCAGGGATCTCTTCCAGAACCGCAAATGTTCCCATTATATATTAATGATGCGGAATATGTAACTAAATATATCTCCAAATTTGCACACGGCACAAAGTTGGTTGGGAGGTTCAGCTGTGAGGAACATGCAGAAATGCTTCAGTGTGATTTGGAGTGTGAGGGCACATGCATGGCACTTAGAGGCAAATGTGAATAAATGTGAGGTTACCCACTTTGGTAGAAATGAAAGAAAGCTATATTGTTACTTGAATGGGTGCAAAACGAGAGAGGTGGCTACTCAGCGAGGCCTTGATGTCCCCGTGCATCAGTCGCGTAAAATCAGCGTGCATGTACAGCATGGAGTGAAGACCGCAAATGATCTGTTGGCTTTCATAGCGAGTGGATTTGAGTACAGGAATCACGATGTATCAGTGCACTGATATACGGCGCTGGTGAGGCCACACCTGGAGTATTGTGTGCTGTTTTGTTATTCTTATCTCACGATGGATGTCCTTGTTATAGAGGGAGTACAGCGAAAGTTTACCTGGCTGATTCCTGGGATGACAGGTCTGTCATATGAGGAGAAATCAAAGCGGTGAGGATTATATTTATTGGTGTTTCAGAGAATGAGAGGCCTCTCATAGAATCTTTTAAAATTCTAATAGTGTAAGACATGCTAGATTCAAGAAGAATATACCTGATGGTGGGGGAGTCCAGAACTCGGGGGCCATAGCTTGAGCAGACGGGGTGAGTTTTATCGAACAGATGAGGCTTCTTTATACAAAAGGTGGTAAATGTGTGGAATTCACGATCACAGAAAGTACTTGAGGCCGAAACGTTGTCTTATTTCATGAATTAATTAGGTATAGCTCCCAGGGATAAAATTATCAATGGATATGTGGGAAGGGGGAAACAGGATTTGAATTTGATGATCTACCATGATCAAAATGAAAGGCGGGACAGACTCGAAGGGCTGAACGGCCTGCACATACTACTAGTTTACTTGTTCCTGTGACGATTTAAACGTCTGTTTTCTTCGCAGTGTCTCGATTATTTGTAAAGGCTATATCAATTTGGGCGTTTCTAATTTTCTGGACTTAAACGTGGTTGCAGGCGCTTTGTGAGGTCATAGAAATCAGAGCAATCATAGAAACCCTACAGTACAGAAGGAGGCCATTCGGCCCATCGTGTCTGCAACGACAACCACCCCACCCACACCTTATCCCCATAATCCCACCCCACTAATTTACCCCGCTAATCCTTCTAACGTACGCATCCCGGAACACTAAGGGGCAATTTAGCATGACAAATCCCCCTCACCCAAGTGTCTCATTATTTACCAAAGCAGCATTGTAGCGATGGCCATGCGTTGTGTTTGAGTGTTTGCTTGAGTTGAAGAGTGGGATTCTGTTCCACGAGTTTTGCTATTTTCAGAGTCGGAATTATTTTCAGGATCTGAACCGGATTCAGCATTTGTATTATTATCCAGTAATCAATTAGTTTTAATGATTTAATTAACTTCCATTATTGGGATTATTTTCAATCATGTGTGAATTTCGTGGTGTGAATTGTTTCAGGGACAATATTAATTACCGAGTATGGGTTAATGTCGGGGCCTGTATTTCTATTAGAACTTGTCTTGTTATATGACCATGCAGGTGGTTTCGAAGATGCGTTTCTTCCAGGTTTCCCCTTACTTTCAGCGCGTCTATTAGTTTTGAGCGTCTGTATATTTCGTAGGGGAAGTCTCAGGTAAAACTTTCTTGATGGTCATTGTGCCTCTCTGTCCTATCTCGTTGATCCACACACAAAATAAACTTAGCTTACGACACTAATAAATGTTCTCAAACAGCAAGCTAGAGTCCCAGGCTAGCCACACCGACCCCCGCCGACAATAGCAAAGTCTGCAAGACATAACAGGCTACAAGATGAAGGCATGTAAAATTGCCAGCTCCAACGCACCCCTTCAGTATGAGCTCAATGCATTCTACGCCCGTTTTGAGCAAGAGTTCAGCGAGGGCATGCCCCCCACCCCGGTAGTCCTAAATGATCCTTTATCTGGGGTCACCATTGCAGATGTCAGAGCAGCCTTCTCGAAGGTCAACCCACGGAAAGCGACTGGCCCAGATGGCGTATCCGAACGAGCACTCAGATCCTGCACTGATTAACTGGCGGTAGAATTCACAGCCATCTTCAACCTCTCTTTAAAAAAATCTGAGGTCTCTATCTGCTTCAAGAAGGCGTACCGAAGAAAAAC
This sequence comes from Mustelus asterias, assembly GCF_964213995.1. Classification (NCBI taxonomy): domain Eukaryota; kingdom Metazoa; phylum Chordata; class Chondrichthyes; order Carcharhiniformes; family Triakidae; genus Mustelus; species Mustelus asterias. Next base: position 104,092 of record NW_027590088.1, on the reverse strand, counting down.
CAAGCACCATGCCTTAATGACTATAGGCAGGTGGCTCTGAATTCCATCATTATGAAGTGCTTCGAAAGGCTTGTCATGGCATGAATTAATTCCAGCCGCCCGGACTGACTGGATCTACGACCGTTTGAGTGCAGGGCCATCTCCCTGGCCCTGCACTCAACCCTGGAACGCTTAGATAACAAGGATACCAATTTCAGACTCCTATTCATTGACTATAGCTCAGCCTTCAACACTATTATTCCCACAAAACGGATCTCCAAACTCTGTGGATTGGGCCTTGACAGCTCCCTCTGTGACTGGATCTTGAACTTCCTAACTCACAGACCACAATCATAGGCAACAACACCTCCTCCACCATCATCCTCAACACCGGTGCCCCACAAGGCTATGTTCTCAGCTCCCTACTATAGTCCTTATTCATCAATGACTGTGGCAAAATACCCCTCCAGTTCGATTTTAAAGTTTGCTGACGACACCATCGTAGTGAGTCGGATCTGAAACAATGATGAGGCATAGTACAGGAATGAGATAGAGAATCTGATGAACTGGTGCGGCAACAATAATTTCTCCCTGAATGTCAGCAAAACGAAGGAGATTGTCATCGACTTTAGGAAGCGTAAAGAATAACATGCCCCTATCTACATCAACGGGGACAAAGTAGAAAGTGTCGAGAGTTCCAGGTTTTTAGGTGTCCAGGTCACCAACAATATGTCCTGGTCCTCCGATGCCGACATTGTGGTTACAAAAGCCCACCAACGCCTCTACTTTCTCAGAAGACGAAGGGAATCTGGCCTGTCAGCTACGACTCTCACCAACTTTCACCAATGCACCATAGAAAACATTATTTCTGGTTGTATCGTCGCTTGGTATGGCTCCTGCTCTGCCCAAGACAGCAAGGAACGACAAATGGTCGTGAATGTAGCCAAATCCATCACGCAAACCAGCCTCTCACCCATTAATTCTGTCTGCACTTCGCTCTGCCTCGGCAAAGCAGCCAGCATAATCAAGGACCCCACGCACCCCGGACATTCTCTCTTTCACTTTCTTCCGTCGGGAAAAAGATACAAAGTCTGACGTCACGAACAGCTTCGTCCCTGCTGCTGTCGGACTTTCGAATGGACTTACCTTGCATTTAGTTGATCTTTCTCTACACCCTAATCTTTGAAGGTGACGTCACAGGTGGAGAAGGTGGTGAAGAAGGCATATGGCATGCTTGCCTTTATAGGACGGGGCATAGAGTATAAGAGTTGGGGTCTGATGTTGCAGATGTATAGAACGTTGGTTCGGCCGCATTTGGAATACTGCGTCCAGTTCTGGTCGCCACACTACCAGAAGGACGTGGAGGCTATGGAGAGAGTACAGAGGAGGTTTACCAGGATGTTGCCTGGTATGGAGGGGCTTGGTTATGAGGACAGATTGTGGAAACTGGGGTTGTTCTCCTTGGAAAGACGGAGGATGAGGGGAGACTTAATAGAGGTGTATAAAATTATGAAAGGCATAGATAGGGTGAACGGTGGGAAGCTTTTCCCCGGGTCGGTGGTGACGTTCACGAGGGGTCATAGGTTCAAGGTGAAGGGGGGGACGTTTAACACAGATATCAGAAGGACATATTTCACACAGAGGGTCGTGGGGGCCTGGAATGTGTTGCCGGGCAAGGTGGTGGAGGCGGACACACTGGGAACGTTTAAGACTTATCTAGACAGCTATATGAACGGAGTGGGAATGGAGGGATACAAAAGAGTGGTCTAGTTTGGACCAGGGAGCGGCGCGGGCTAATTGTTCCTTGTTTCTCGTTTCAAGGCTTCATTCCATGATCATCTTGCTGGTGCCAGTACAGAGCGAGACTGCGGATAGTTGGGAACCTGTCTCGGGGGCAGGGAATTCATATGGTATTCGTGGAAGTGGAAATGACAAGGGTTGGGAAGCATTTTCCGATCAGGGCCATTGTGATCTCCTGGATTCGTTTCGATCGCCTCAGGGGGTCGGAGAGGAATTTCCCAGATTTTTTTTCCCCATATTGGCCCTGGGGTTTTTCACTCTGGGTTTTCGCCTCTCCCTGGAGATCACATGGTCTGGAATGGGGGGGTGGGGGTGAGTTAATAGGTTGTAATGAACAAAGCATCGTAGCTGTGAGGGAAAGCTCGGTGGATAGGATATTGGTATGTAGATAGGCTGGAAAATTGGGCGGTGATCCTGGATTCAGGATTCAATCCTGGACCGGGGAGCGGCGCGGACTTGGAGAGCCGAAGGGCCTGTTCCTGTGCTGTATTGTTCTTTGTTCTTTGTTCCTTGTTCTAACTATGATTGTAACTCTACATTCTTCACTCTCTCGTTTCCTTCTCTATGAGTGTGTGTTTTGTCTGTATGGCGCGCAATAAACAATACTATTCACTGTGTGCCAATACATGCGACAATAATAAATCAAGCCAAACCAAATCAATACACACTGAACCAATGGCATCTGTTCGTAAACGGGCCGAGAAACATGCAGCAGTCAAGATTGGACTGCTCGTCCCTTCTGCCTGTCTTCCCAAGACCTATCAATTCAATAGTTATTTAATCTACAATGAAAGTCGCTGTACCAATCCACCACCGTTCCCCTCCACCACTTACCCTCCGCCTCGGAACTTATCACATTCCATTGTGGAATGCAATGTATCTGCTTCCGTCAATCTTTCAGAAAGTTCATTACAACTTCATTTAAAAACCCCATCTCTCCAACTCCTCCCTGTTTGGTCGCAATCACTTTTAATGTGTTCCTCCTGCCTATTGTCCTGTATTCCATTAGCACAATTATCTTTGTGTTTTCTTCACAAAAAATAATTTTAAATGATTTTATTAATCCATTCCCTTAACTGACCTGATCTCAGGAAATAAATCGCTACTGCCCGGGTTCTCCGCTTAACTGAAGGTCCCTGTTTCTGTTCATATTCCAGTCAGAATTGGATGTCTGTGTTCCAGGGACTGGCACCTTTCCGAAAATCACATTCTGAACTTTGCATATCGCATTACATTTCAAAGGGAAATTACTCTGATTGTTTAATTGTCTCAATGGCTATTTCTGCAAGTCATAATGACTGATGTATGTACACGCCTTATTTTTCTCCCACAGACAGCTTTGAAATTGTCCCATTTTTCACATTCACCTGTCCGTTTCAAGTTGTAGTTGGCATGTCTTTGCTCATTTCAGAAATCTGCTTTCACAAAGGCACTGCTGCTTACTGTCTCACTGCTTACTTCTGTCTCCTGCTTACTCCTGCTCAATATGATGTGAGGAGTCAGCTTGCTGCAAGATAACAGCTTGCTACTTGCATACTCCTATGTGGAAGTTCTGATTTTGATATTTGTATGTCATGCAAGGCCTCTTCGGCAAATAGATCAATGGTTCTATTCGTGACGTCGCCACTGTTTTCCCCATCTACCCCGGTGAACTAATCATTATTAATCACTCTTTGTTTGATTTTGTTTAGCAAAATTTATATCTTTAACTTTCCATCACAATTAATTTTAATTAAATTTAACATACGTCTTCAAAGGCTATTTGCATGTCATCAGCCAATTTGATCTCATCCATGATTTTCATTGTTCTACCAAACAGCTCAAATACATTTGTCAGACATGACTTCCTGTAGATGTATCCGTGCTGCTTGGCAATTAGTGATCACTTTTCTCAAACATTTTAAATAAAACTGATCACTTGTTTATAATCCACCTAAGAAATAAATCGTCAGCCATTATGTGGGATTTCGACGAATCTTCCACATTCAACAGCGTCCCATACATACCAATCAGTAGCATCACAACATCACTGCAAGAAGGGCTGAAATATTCCGCTGCTGCATTTATGAAAATGTCTTCCCTTGAATAATTTTTATCCATTACAAAGCGATCAGCAAGTATTCAGTTTTCTGTGGTGCAAACCGTGTTGGATGAAAAGGAGTTAAATGGATATGTTTCTTCAGCAACTATAAATAATTTCATTCTCCAAGGACCTAATTGTGTCACTGTGTCACAAGAGTCCCCCTTTTGTTATAAAAAGTACAACTTCCAATGTCTTTCTCGAACACCAGCAAGTACTGTGATCACTGATACAGAGAGAGGAGAAGGATCGATTAGAATATAAGGACAATGGGTCGAAACGTGTCAACAATGGATCCGAATCTAAGAGCTGGAGATTGGAATTTTACAGCAATGGATTGGAATCCCAGAGCAATGCATTTGAATGTTATTATAATGGATCAGGATCTCAGAGCAATAGGTTGCAATGCGACAACAATGCATAGGAGCTTTTCCTATGTATGGAATCATCTGTATGAATATTACTGTTGGATGCGCTCAGCAACGAGGATCCAATACATACTTACCCTCATTGAATTGCTGTATTATCCAACACTCGCTGGTGTTGGATTGCCTGGGAAGTCCAAAAACATTTTTTGCCTTCATATTTAAGAATTGAAATTATTTTAAGATACGTGAATTCCATTTTCCTGACGTTGCTTCGCAAGCATCCGATTCGCTATCTAATAATGGCAAAATCACCAAACCACTGCAGAATAGTAAAACTTTGCCTCCCCCGGCCAACACTTGTGTTTGAAACAGACCCGTTCAACATCCATAATTGTCCTTGAACTGGATCTATCTATCTAACCTTGATATCACTATTACTAATCATGCATGCTACCAGTTTTGTAGTGTCGCCAGTCTTCATTTTCAATCAGTTCATCTGCTGAAGATGCCAGTATCCATAAAGTTGTGACATGAAGACGTTATCCTGCCAATCTTGCAGTTGAAAAGTTGTTTCAAACAGCCGTTGAACAGCCCACTGCCTCGATCATAACTGAAACCAAATCCCGTGCAGAAAACAGTGCTTTGCTCAGGCATCCTATTTGGCTTTGGGTCTGGCAGTATCCTAGTTCTGATTATATGCCAGAATGTTCTGACAGCCTTACTGTCCAATAATTGTTCTTTTCTTTGTCCTTGTCAATTTCGTTCGTCGTGTGAACGCATTTCCCACTCTATAGATCCCAGCCGTCATTCTTCGCCTTTCATGAGCCACTCGTGCTGGCGCTATGCAAAGATAGGCATCTCGGTGGTACAATGGTTAGCACTGGTTTCACAGCTCCAGAGACCTGGGTTCGCTTCCCGGCTTGGGTCACTGTCTGTGTGGAGTTTGCACATTCTCTTCGTGTCTGCGTGGGTTTCCTCCGGGTGCTCCGGTTTCCTCCCACAGTCCAAAAATGTGCGGGTTGGGTTGATTGGCTATGCTATAATTGCCCCCTAGTGTCCTGCGATGCGTAGGTTAAAGGGATTAGCGGGTAACTAAGTAGGGATATGAGGGTAGGGCCTGTGTGAGATTGTGGTCGGTGCAGACTTGATGGACCAAATGGCCTATTTTTGCACTGTAGGGATTCTATGATGAGATGGTGAGAGCCGCATTGGCGCCCGTGCTCGTCTTGGCTCGAACAAAACTGCACTGTTAGTGGGTAGGCACTGTTAATAGGTATTTTAAAGTGATGGCCGACAGCAGAGTCCTTGAAGCTTCTCTGTGTGCATTTCCACAGCTCAGCTCTGGAACTTCTACTGTGCAGGCACAGGAACGAGCCGCCCCCACGACCGTGTTTTTTTTAAAAAATAGCCATCCAGAGTGCAGCGGCCTTGTTTTTGACTGAGAATTGTTTTGGAACTGTTTGTCAAGGGTGGTGGGACGTATAATAGAGGTTCTGGATGGTCGGCCGACTGCTTCCCATGAGAGTAGGCTACTCAGCAACACAGCAGTTGCAAATTATGATCGTATTTAAAATAAACAGTGAATAATCCAGAAGTGGATCAGAGCGGATAAGCACTGATACAAGGAGAAGTACGGCTGACTCCACCTGATCGGCCACTTCGCTTCCAAGAGCACTTCCCATGCCTGCATCTAACCCAGGAGCAGAATTTAAGATGAGTCTGATTCGATAAGGAACTCTATTTTGAATTTTCAAGTAACTGGTGCAAATTCCAGGAAGCAAGGTGGCCTCCAGTAACATGAGCTTCGTACAGCGCTCAGTCGGGACATCGTATGGATAGAGAACGTTGACATTTCATTTTCCTTGCACTTAAGGCGATTTTGATCGCTTAATGTAGGCATGGGTCGTGTATTGATTCACCCCCAGGATGATTTCCATTGGTTCACCGACTAAAATATCTCACTCATTTATGCCATGTGAAGACAGCATCTTTTTTCGGACGGAAATGATCGCGGGTGCAGCAATATTCAAGACTGAAGTGATTACTTGCGATTCTCGTGACGTTTTGGTTCTCATCTAGGAAGAGGGTGGCACAGTTCCAGAATCAGCCTTTCCCCTGAGCAGAAAGAAAAGAAATAACTCTTGCATTAATTCACGATATGGAAAAATAGAAGATAGGAACAGGAGGAGGTCATTTCGAGCCTGCTCCATCATTCATAAAGATCATGGCTGATCATCTCACTCAATAGCCTTATCCTGTTTTTTTCCCCTCGACCTTTGATCCCATTCGCCCCAAGTACCATATCCAGCCGTTTCTTGAATGTATTCAATGTTCTGGCATCAACTACTTCTTGTGGTAATTAATTCCACAGGCTCGCCATTCTGAGGGTGTAGGAATGTCTCCTCACCTCCGTCCTAAACAGTCTACCCAAAACCCTCGGAATTTGACCCCTCGTTATCGACTCCCCTACAATCGGGAATATCCTCCCTGCGTCTACCCTCTCGAGTCCTGTTCGATTTTTTAAAGTCTCATGAGATTCCCCCTTCATTCGTCTGAAATCCAGCGAAAACAATCCTAGCCTGGATAATCTCTCCTCATCCATCAGTCCCGTCATCCCGGAATCAGCCTGGTAAACATTTGCTGCATTCCCTCGAGAGCAAGAACATCCTTCCTCAGAACAGGAGACCAAAACTGCACACAATACTCTAGGTGTGGCCTCACCATGGCCCTGTATAATTGCAGCAACAACGCATCCCTATTCCTGTACTCGAAAACTCTCGCAATGAAGTCCAACATGAATTTAGCCCTCTTTGCCGAGTGCTGCACCTGGATACATAACTTCAGTGACTGTTGCACAAGGGCACCCAGGTCCCGCTGCACACTCCTTTCTCCCAATTTACAGCCACTCAGGTACTAATCTGCCTTCTTGTTTTTGCTTCCGAAATGAATAACCTCACATTTATCCAAATTATACTGCATCTGCCGTTGATATGCCCACGCACCTCACCTGTCTAGATCATTCTGAAGGATCTCTGCATTCTTGTCACAGTTCACCCTCCCACCCATCTTGATATCATCTGCAAACTTTGAGATGTTACATTTTGTTTCCTCATCCAAATCGTTAATATATATTGTGAATAGCTGCGGTCCCAGCAGTGATCCCTGTAGCACCCCGCCAGATATCGCCTGCCAATTTGATAAACACCCATTAATTCCTACTCTTTTATTCCTCTTTGCCAATCAGTTTTCTATTCATCTCGATACACTTCCCCCAATCCCGTGCTCTTAAATCTTGCACGTTAACCTCTTGTGTGGGACTTTGTCACACACTTTCTGAAAGTCCAAATATACCACAGCTACTGCTTCCCCCTTGTCAATTCTACTCGTTACATCTTCAAAAAATGCCATCAAATTTGTCAAGAATGATTTCCCCTTCATAAATCCACGCGTTCTCTGCAGATCCTGCCACTGCTTTCTGAATGCTCTGGTATAAAATCCTTGATATTGGATTCGAAAATCTTCTCCAACACCGATGTTAAGCATACTGGTCTATAATTCTGTTTTCTCTCGACCTCCTTTTTTGAATATTGGAGTGACATGAGCGACCCTCCAGTCTGCAGCGACTGTTCCAGAGTGTATAGAATCCTGGAAGATTACCACCAATGGACCCACTATTTTTCGAGCCACTTCCGTAAGTACTCTGGGACGTAGATTATCAGGCCCTGGGCATTTATCCGCCTTCAATTCCAGCAATTTTCTCGACGAATATTGATCTTCCTCAGATCTTCCCTCTCACGAAATCTTGCATTCGCCAACATTTCTGGCATTTGATTTATGTCCTCGTTTTTGAAGATAGAACCAAAGTATGTATTCTGTTGCTCGGTCATTTTTTGTCCCCTATTATACATTCCCCTCTTTCTGTACGTAGGGGACCTACATTTGTCTTCATCAATCTCTTGCACTTCATGTATCAATAGAAGCACTTAGTGTGCGTCTTTATGTTCCCTGCAAGCTTACTTTCATACTGTATTTTGCCTTTCTTATTCAATCCCTTGGTCCTTCTTTGCTGAATTTTACACTGCTCCCAATCCTCGTACCTATTTTTTTATGGCCAATCTATATGCTTCTTTCTTAGATCAGATACTCTCTCCAATTTCTTTTCAAAACCATGTATTTGCTCTCTTATTCACTTTGCTTTTGTGCCAGATAGGAATAAATAGTCACTGCAGTTCCCACATGTGTCCTTGAATATTTGTGATTGCCTATCCACTGTCATCTCTTAAAGTAACTCTCCCCAATCTATCAAGGCCAACACACGCCTCATATCCTCATAGTTTCCTCCATTAAGATTCAACACCCTAGACCCCGAATCAACTACTTCACTCTCCATCTTGACAAAAAATTCTGTCATGTTATGGTCACCCATCTCCAAGGGGTCTCGTACAGCTCGAATGGCAATGATTCCTTTCTCGTTACACAGTCTAAGATGGCCTGCTCCCTAGTTGGTCCCTCCACATATAGGTAAAAAAAACATCCCGTATACACTCCAGGAATTCCTCCTTTCCGGCATTGTGGCTAATTTGATTTGCCCCATCTATGTGCAGATTAAAATCACCCATGATCACCGATATTCCCTGACAACATGTATCTCTAATTTCGTGTTTCGTGTCATTCCCAAAATCATTACTGCAGTTTGGTGAGCAACATATGACACCCGCTAATATTTTTTGCACCTTGGTATTTCTTAACTCTACCCATACAGTCTCCACGTTATCAGAGCTAATATCCTTTTTCACTGTTGTGTTAATTTCCTCTTTCACGAGCAGTGCCACTCCGCCACCTTTTCCTTTATTCCTGTCCTTCCTAACTATTGAATACCCTGGGACATTCAATTCCCACCCTTGGACACCCTGCAGCCATGTCTCTGAAACCCCAATTATAGCGTACCCATTTGCATCTAGCTGCGTGATTAGTTCATCTACCTTATTGCAAATACTCTGCGCATTAAGGCACTGAGTCTTTAAGCTTGTCTTTTTAACACTGTGAGTCTTGCTCCCAATAGTTTTCTCCATAGCCTTGTTTGATATGTTTCCTTGGCTTCACTGCCCATCACTTTTCTTATTTCCTTTTCTGCCTTTTGTTTTGTCCTTGTCCCTCCTTCTCTGACTCCTTACACAGGTTCCCATCCCCCCGACATATCAGTTTAAACTTTCTCCAACAGCTCTAGCAAACAATCCCCCGAGTACACCAGTCCCAGTTCTAACTAGTTGTAACCCGTCAAATTTGTACAGGCCCCATCTCTCCCAGAACCGGTCCCAATGTCCCAGGAATCAGAAACCCTCCTCCTGGCACCATCTCTTCAGCCACGTGTTTGTCCGATATATCCTGTCATTTCTTCTCGGGCTAGCATGTGGCACCGGTAGTAATCTGGAGTTCACTGTGTTTCAGATCCGAGTTCTTAACGTTCTTCCTAGCTCCCTGTATTCTGCTTTTCGGACCTCATCCCTTTTGGACCATTGCCATTTGTACCGATGTGTACCAAGACCACTGGCTGCTCCCCTCCCCCTCCAGAATGTCCTACACTCTCTCCGAGACATCTTTGATCCCAGCACCAGGGAGGCAACATATCATCCTGGAGTCTCGTTGGCGGCCACAGAAACGCCTGTCTATTCCTCTTACAATTGAATCCCCGATAGCTATTGCACTGGTACAATTTTTACCCCTCCCATCGGTGGCAGCACCAACTGTGGTGCAACGAGTTTGGCTGCTGCTGCTTTCCAAAGAGAGGTCATTCCCCTCAATAGTATCCAAAGCAGTATATCTGTTTTGCAAGAGAATGGCCACAGGAGATTCCTGCACTCCCTGCCTATCTCTCGTTCTCTGTCTGGTGGTCACCCATTCCCTTCCTGCCTGCGGAATGCCGGACCCTCCATATCATCGTTCTCATTGTATGCAGGCAGAGATTGGAGCGCAAAGCAGGTCGTCCTGTAAAATAATGCAGATCAAATACACATTATATTTTGAGATACTCATACAAAAACGCACGGGAACTGCAACTGACCTATTTTCTTCCATATTTGTCTGATGCGTACATTGTGTTTCTCTCGACTCGAGCTGGTGCTCTCACACAATCTTTCACCAGCGGCCGTACCGTGGCAGAGGGGAGACTCTAAGCATTCACTGGTGAGACTGCAGATACTCTTGCAAGACGTGCTCCAAAAGCTTTGTGACTAAGACATGGATCTGACTGCCCTTCCTCGAAGAGGCATCAGTCTGTTTTATTTTTCCTGGTGGGCAAGCGCAAGTACAGCAGTGTGGATGGAAAGGGTGGGAATGATGTCACCATGAGAGAGGACACAGGTATATATGGTTGTTGAAGGCTTTTCGTCTTACAAGGAATGTTACTTGAACTGGTTCATGGTCTATCGAAAGAGAAAGTTCTATCTTCTCCATGAGTATATCCACCATCGTGTTGTGTGACGTGAACATGGAGATCAGTTGGTTAATTTTTGAATAGTCCTTCAGGTATAAATTGGACATTCAAGAAGTTCCATGGGAAATCATCTACAGATTTTCATAAAGGTACACCATTTAATTAATGACCATAGAATCATGACAGTGCAGAATGAAGCCATTTGGCTCGTCTAGCCTGCGCCAGAAAAACAACCTCAACCATGCTATATGCTTGTAAACCCAAAAAAAGTTTACCTGCTAATCCCCTTAAAACTGCGGGGCAATTTAGTGTGGCCAATCAACCTAACCCGCACATCTTTGGACTGTGGGAGGAAAGCAGAGCACCTGGAGGAACCCCACACAGACATGGAAAACATGCAAACTGCACACAGACTGACACCCGTGTCGCTGGCTTTGTGAGACATTAGTGTAAACCAATGTGCTACCGTGCTGTTCATGTCTATTTCTTTTCCAAAATCACCAGGAAGCCAGAAGTCAGCCCTCATTCTGTGAAGAGTTCAGGAGGCCATGCCAAGAGAAACCTAAAACTAAATTTACTGCATGCTGGAGCTGCAATCCTTAAAGATCCTTAAAGGTGGCAGCACAGGTGCAGATAGTGGTGAAGAAGACATATGGCATGCTTGCTTTATTGGACGGGGCATAGAATATAAAAGTTGGCATATGATGTTGCGGCTGTATAGAACGCTGGTTAGGCCACATTTGGAGTACTGCGTCCAGTTCTGGTCGCCACCCTACCAGAAGGACGTGGAGGCTTTGTAGAGAGTGCAGAAAAGGTTTACCAGGATGTTGCCTTTTATGGAGGGTCTTAGCTATGAGGAGAGGTTGGGTAAACTGGGGTTGTTCTCCCTGGAAAGACGGAGGATGAGGGGCGACCTAATAGAGGTGTAAAAACCTATGAACGGCTGAGATAGGGTGAACAGTGGGAAGCTTTTTCCCAGGTCGGAGGTGACGAACTCAAGTGGACACAGATTCAAGGTGAAGGGGGCAAGGTTCAACACAGATGTCAGGAGGACGTATTTTACACAGAGGGTGGTGGGGGCCTGGAATGCACTGCCAAGCAAGGTGACTGAGGCGGACACGCTAGGACCATTTAAGACTTATCTAAATAGCCACATGAACAGACTGGGAATAGAGGGATACAAACGAATGGTCTAGTTGGGCACATGAGCTTCGCAGGCTTGGAGGGCCGAAGGGCCTGTTCCTGCGCTGTATTGTTCTTTGTTCTTTGCAATGCAGGACAACTTCCGTGACAAATATTATTACCAGCAAGTAACAGATCACGTCCAAGCTCCAAGTCATAAAATCATAGAATCATATAATTCCTCCGTGCTGAAGGCCATTCGGCCCATTGGCTTAATCCAACCACATTCCCACCCGGGCCTGATACCCATAACCCACGTGTTGAACACCGGTTCCTGACACTGTGAGGCAGCAGACCTAACAACATTGCACCCTTGCTGCTGTTTTTGTTCCTGCCACATTGAGTATTGAATGGTGCGGATAATTAATCGGCATATTGGAGGAGAAGAGAACAGTGATATAGAGTCACAGTCATAGAGATTTACAGCATGGAAAGAGGCCCTTCGGTCTAACTTGTCCATGCCGCCCTTTTTTAAAAAAACCCCGATACTAATCACAATTGCCCGCATTTGGCCCTTATCCCTCGATACCCATCGTACCCATGTAACTATCCAAATGCTTTTTAAAAGATAAAATTGTGCCCGCCTCTACTACTACCTCTGGCATCTTGTTCCAGACACTCACCACCCTCGGTGCGAAGAAATTGCACCTCTGGACACTTTTGTATCTCTCCCCTCTGACCTTAAACCTATGCCCTCTAGTTTTAGACTCCCCTACTTTTGGGAAAAGGTTTTGACTATCTACCTTGTCCATGCCCTCATTATTTTATAGACCTCTATAAGGTCATCCCTCAGCTTCCTACGCTCCAGAGAAAAAAGTCCCAGTCTATTCAGCCTCTCCTTATAACTCAATCCATCAATTCCTGGTAGCATCCTAGTAAAACCTTTCTGCACTCTTTCTAGTTTAATAATATAGTTTCTATAATAGGGTGAGGGGAATTGCACACAGTATTCCAAGTGTGGCCTTCCCAATGTCTTGTACAACTTCAACAAGACGTCCCAACTCCTGTATTCAACATTCTGACCGATGAAACCAAGCATGCCGAATGCCTTCATCACCTGTCAATCCACCTGTGACTCCACTTTCAAGGAGCTATGAACATGTACCCCTAGATCTCTTAGTTCTGTAATTCTCCCCAACGACCTACAATTAAATGAATGAGTACTGCGCTGGTTCAATCTACCAAAATGCATCACCTCACATTTGTCTAAATTATACTCCGCCTGCAATTCGTCAGCGCACTGGCCCAATTGATCAAGATTCCGTTGCAATTGGAGATAACTTTCTTCACTGTCCACTAAGCCACCAATCTGGGTGTCATCTGCAAACTTGTTAATTATGCCTCCTATATTCTCATCCAAATGATTAATATAAATGACAAATAACAGTGGACCCAGCACTGAACCCTGAAGCACACCGCTGGTCACAGGCCTTCCAGTTTGAAAAACAACTCTCCACAAACACCCTCTGGCTTCTGTCAAGAAGCCAATTTTGTATCTATTTAGATACCTCACCCTGGATCCCGTGAGATTTAACTTTATGCAACAACCAATCATGCGGTACTTGCCAAAGGCCTTGCTAAAGTCCATGTAGACAACATCAACTGCACTGCCCTCATCTACCTTCTTGGTTACACTTCAAAGAACTCAACTAAATTCGTGAGACCTGATTTTCCACTCACAAAGCCATGCTGACTGTCTCTAATCAGTCCTTGCATCTCTGAATGGCTGGAGATCCTGTCTCTCAAAATACCTTCCAACAATTTACCCACCACAGATGTGAGGCTCACTGGCCTGTAGTTCCCAGGCATTTTTCCTGCAGCCCTTTTTAAACAAAGGCACAACATTTGCCACTCTCGAATCTTCAGGCACCTCACTCGTGACTATCGATGATTCAAATATCTCGGCGAGGGGACACGCAATTTCCTCCCGAGCCTCGCACAACGTCCTGGGATATACTTCATCAGGTCCCGGGGATTTTTCTACCTTGATGCGCTTTAAGACTTCCAGCACCTCCTTCTCTGTAATATGCACACTCCTAGAGACATCACTATTTATTTCACCAAGTTCCCGAACATCCATACTTTTCTCAACAGTAAATACTGATGAGAAATATTCATTTATGATCTCACCCATCTCTTGTGGATCCGCACATAGATGACCTTGTTGATCCGTACGATGCCGTAAGATGCCCTACTCTCTCCCTCGTTACTCGTTTGCCCTTTATGTATTTGTAGAAGCTCTTTGGATTATCCTTTGCCGTATCTGCCAAAACAATTTCGTGTCCCCTTTTTGCCCTCCTGATTTCTCTCTTAACTCTACTCCTACACCCGCTATACACTTCAAGAGATTCACTGGATCCCAGCTGCCTGTGCAGGTCATGTGCCTCTTTCTTCTTCTTGACCAGGGCCTCAATATCCCGAGTCATCCAGGGTTCCCGACTTCTGCTAGCCTTGCCCTGCACTCGAAGAGGAAGTTGTTGACCCTGAACTCTGGTGAACACACTGTTGAAAGCATGCCTCTTACCAGACGTCACTTTGCCCTCCCACAGACTCCCCCAATTAACTTTTGAAAGTTCCTGCCTGATACCATCAAAATTGGTCTTGCCCCAATTTAGAATTTTAACTTTTGGGACAGACCTATCAATCTCCATAGCTTTCTTAAAGCTAATAGTATTATGGTCACTGGTCCCAAAGTGATCCCAAACTAACTCTTCTGTCACGTTCCCTTCCTTATTTCCCAAGACGAGGTCAAGTTTTACCCCCTCTCTAGTCGGGCCATCCACATACTGAATGAGAAATTCCTCCTGAATACACTCAACAAATTTCTCTCCATCCAACCCTCTGATACTATGGCTGTCCCAGTCAATGTTGGGAAAATGAAAATCTCCGACGACTACCACCCTATTTTTCTTGGAGCTATCACGAATCTCCTTACATATTTGCTCCTGAATTTCCCGCTTACTATTTGGGGGACTATAGTACAACCCTATGAAAGTGATTTCCCCCTTCTTATTTCTCAGTTCTACCCATATAGACTCATTGGCCGAACCCTCAGATATATCCCCTCTCAGTACGGCCGTGATGCTTTCCCTAATCAAAAGTGCAACTCCCCCTCCTCTCTTACCTCCTCTTCTATCTTTCCTATAGCATCTGTACCCTGGAACATTAAGCTGCCAGTCCTGTCCCTCCCTTAGACATGTTTCAGTAATCGCTATAATATCCCAGTCCCACGTACCCATCAATGCCCTGAGTTCATCTGCCTTGCCCGTCAGACCTCTTGCATTGAAATAAATGCAGTTTAATCTTGACTTCCCTTGCTCTCTGTCTTGCTTCTGTCTGGTCTGTCTGGTACTAGGATTACTGACACTGCCTTTACTAATTAACGTGCTCTCTTTTAACTTCTGTGCTGCCCTCAAACTTGTCTTCTGTCCCCCTACTGCTTTGGATCCCACCCCCCTGCCAAACTAGTTTAAACCCTCCCGAGCTGCTCTCGCAAATCTCCCCGCCAGGATGTTAGTCCCCCTCCAGTTCAAATGTAACCCATCCCTCTTGAACAGATCAACCCTTCCCCAGAAAAGATCCCAATAATTCAAAAATCTAAATCCCTACCCCCTGCACCAGCTCTCAAGCCAGACATTCATCTGCCTAATCCTCCTGTTCCCACTCTCACTAGCACGTGGCACTGGTAGTAGTCCCAAAATTACTACCTTCGAGGTCCTGCACGTCAGTCTTCTGCCGAACTCTATATATTCACATTTCAGGACCTCATCCCTTTTCCTCCCTATGTCGTTGGTACCAATATGTACAACGATCTCTGGCTGCTCACCCTCCCCCTTAAGAATGTCCTGCAATCGCTCAGAGACGTCCTTGACCCTGGCACCAGGGAGGCAACTCACCATCCTGGAGCCTCGATTACGGCCACAGAAACGCCTGTCTGTGCCTCTAACTAGCGATTCCCCTATTACTACTGCTCGCTTGCCCTTTACCCGACCCTGTCCCACAGCATAACCAACTGTGGTGTCACAGGCCTGGCTGCTGCTGGTATCTCCCCCTGACAGGCTATCCCCTCAGCAGCATCCAAAATGGTATACCTGTTTTAAAGGGGAATAGACTCAGGGGACTCCTGCACTACCTGCCTGCCTCTCCTCGCAGTCACCTATCTACCTGTCTGAAACTGTGGTGTGACAACCTCCCTGTAACTAGTGTCCATCACACTCTCTGCCTCCTTAATCATGGGATAGCACAGCAGTTCAATGTAAAATAGAGGGTTCAATGATTTGTAATAATTGCCCTCGTGAACTTTCAACCTGATGGTGCATATCGGCCTCGACCAAAGCCCAGCATCAACTATGCTGGGCTTCCTCAGTTACATTCAATGCATGCTGTTGCGGAAACTAGCTTAAGGCAACGAATCCTGTAAATGCTTTGGGTCCTCCTAATACTCCAGGAAGAAGAAGGTAAACTCGTGCTCCTGAACTATCTGGACACACGGTAATGTTATTTCCAGAACATCTATAGCATTGCCATCAAATTGGTAATGTAAAGTTTTTTTAAAAAATACTGTCCACCAAAATGTCCTGAACGCAAAGCCCAGAATCACCAGCCTATAAGCAACTCTCAAGCATCAGCAAATGATTGGTGGGACCATGAACATTGTGATGGAATGACAGCGACTCAGCAACAACCAACTTATGGAATTTCAGTTTTCGGTTTGGCCAGGCTATCTCAACTGGTGACATCATGAAAAACTTGTTTCAGGCATGCACAGCGACTTTATCTTTGGATGGGACACAAGAATGAACGACATTGTCATGGAGACTGCATCTGACTGATAGTGGACTGAATGATCCCGAGCAAAATGGAAATCAGCGGGAATCAGAAAGAAAAGGTTTTTGGGGTTGGAGTTTTATTCAGCACAAAGTAGGATGGTAATGGTTGCAGGAGGCCAATCATCTAACCCCAGTGCAGTGCAGTGTTAACCCTCAACATATTTTCCCATGCTCAACCCTCAGTTGCTTCCGCCCACCAAGAGATCAGAGGGAGGAATGTTTGCGAGAATACAATGACCGGTGTATTTTGGGACTCCCCAAATAATATACCTGCCATATGAATGAACACTGGACAATATTTAAACGTGGGAAAATACTTAGGAAGTAACACTGGAGACATGTAAATGACAGACACTGCACATTTTCTACTCAAATGTAAGGACCTATCTGCCGTTTGATATTTCAGCTTCCTGCAGCCCAAGAGTCACATGTCGCCCTGACCAAGTAAGGACATCACATTACCTTCCCGAAAGGACATTAATGAACCAAATGGGGTTTTCTGACAAATGATACTGGTTTCATAATCATCAGTAGATTCTCAATTCCATATCTTCTTTTATTGAATTCAAATTCCACCATCTGCCACACCGGGATTCAACCTGGGTCCTCATTACATTAGCTACGTGCTTGGATTAACATTCTAACAATAATAGCACCAGGCAATCGTTTACCTGTTATTATCAATTCTGTTTCAAGAGGATAAAAGGATCAGTGTTGCTCTTAATCCATTTTCTTCAATTATCACCGGTTCTGGTCACCACATAACCAGAAGGGCGTAGAAGCTTTGGAGAGAGTACACAGCAGGTTCAACAAGATGTTGCCGAGTCTCGAGGGTGTTGGCTATGAGGAAAGGTTCAATAAACTATGTTTGCTTTCACTGGAACGACGGAGAGACAACATTCTGAGGTCACGTACCAACCTATACAAGAACAGCTCCTTCCCTGCTACCGTCAGAATTTTGAATGGACCTACCTTGCATTAAGTTGATCTTTCTCCATACCCCAGCTGTGACTGTAAGACTACATTCTGCACTCTTTCGTTTTCGTCTTGATGAATGGCATGTTCTGTTTGGATAGCACGGGAGAAACAATACTTTTCACTGTATGTTAAAACATGTGACAATGATAAATCAAATCAAATCAAATCAATTCGAGGCTGAGCAGAGACTTAAAACATAGAACATAGAACATAGAACACTTGATAGAGGTCTACCAAATTATGAGAGGCATAGACAGCGTAGGTAGACAGACGTTTATTTTTTCCCCTGGGTGAACGTACCAAACACAAGTTCAAGGGGAGAGGGGGAAAGTTTATGGAAGGTGTGGCGGGGGGGGGGGGGGGAGGGGAAGGTTTTCATGCGGAGAGTGGAGGGTGCATCGAACGGGCTGCCAAAGGAGCTGGTGGAAGCAGGCACATTCGCAACATTTGAGGGTAATCTGGGTGGGTGCATGAATGACGGGGAATATCGGGATACAGACCGAATGAGGACAGAAGGTTTTTTGTTTAGTTTCGTTAGGGCATCATGATTGGCATAGGCTTGGATGGTCGGAGGGCCTGTTGCTGTATTTTACTTTTCTTTTTTCTTATTAGTTCATTAATCCAAAGACAATTATGAAAATCTGCTGCAAATTTTATCTCGGCCTGTAACTTTAATTTCGAGTTCAAATCTATTGCTGTCTCAAATGGCTTCCGAGTCCGCACTGATATTAGGATCATAATTCGTTTCAGTGGCTGCATTTCTTTACATGGATATTCAAATATTACATTAATCACCAACTGAGTGAGATAAATGAATCAGTAGTGCAGGTTAGTGACTGGTTGAAATCATATCAATATAATGCAGTGAGGAACACTTCTGTCCTTCAGTTACAATCTCCAGGTTCGAATCATAGCCCCCCAAAAAATGATCGCTGTAAACGGCTGTAAATAAAGGAGAACAATGGACGCAGTTGCCATTGATTCACCGATCACATAAATGTTGAGAGCATGGGAAAGAGTGTTCTGCAGCACTGTCGAGCAATGGAAAAGTGATCTTTTACGTCAAAGTGGATGACACATCTGGAAGAAGAGACGATCCAGCTCCATCGGAATTTGGGAAAGACCGAGTGATGGAAGGGAGAAAATAATACTTATCGACAATCCTCAGAAATAATTCACATCAGTATTTTGATGAGATAAAAAATAAGAAATTTGGTGAGGCCACAGCTGGAGTACAGTGTGCAGTTCTGGTCAGCACATTATCCGACGGATGTGATTGCACTGGAAAGGGTGCAAAGGAGATCCACCAGGACGCTGTCTCGGTGGAACATTTAAGTTATGAAGGTAAGTGGGATAGAATTGTATTGTTTTCGCTGGAGAAGACAGGGAGCGACCTGACCGAGGTGTACAAGATTATGAGAGACATGGACAGAATGGAGAAGGAGTAGCTGTTCAACTTAGTTGAAGGGTAAGTCACAAGGGGACGTTGATCCAAGTTGAGGGGCTGAATTATTTCTGGGGGTGGGATTGAGGACAAAACGTTTTACCCAGAGGGTGGTGACGGTATGGAATGCAGTGCCTGGATGATGCTCGAGGTGGGTTCCCTCACACCGCTTACAATGCACTTGGATGAGCACTTGACACGTCGTAACATTCAGGGCTATGGGCCGAGTGCTGGTAAATGGAATTAGGTGAGAGTTCAGTTGTTTCTCAGCTGCCGTTGCAGACCCGATGTGCCGAAGGGCTACTTTTGCACTGCATGATTCTGTGATTCTATGATTTCACGTTTCCACACACTTTTCATTTATTTGCTGCACAATCCACAAGAATATATTTTTTTAAAACAATTCTCGTGGAAATGAGTAAAATAACACAACTGCAAAACACTAAATGTACAATCAATTAGATGTTTTGTTCTGCAAAAAATATGTCTAATGTCATTTTTTATTTTCCTCCCTCACAGCAAACTTCTTAACAATCACGAAACTTATACGAGGAAATTGTGGTCTCTCAAGTTGTGTCACTTGCAACATGGTGGCGATGGCAGCAGCGGATGCTCTTGTCATTATCTTTGAAGTGATTAATAAGCAAATTCCACACCTTTATCTAGGACAGTTCGTGATGCTGCTGTACTACACCCCTGTCTGCCATATTCACCTTGCCCTTCTCCATACAGCCAAGTACTGTTCTGTCTGGTTCACTGTAACTTTCACCTTCGATAGATTTGTGGCCATTTGCTGCAGCAAGCTGAAAAGTAAATATTGCACAGGAAAGGTTGCAGCTATGACTTTGCGAACAGTGGCTGTGTTGAGCTGTTTGATCAACATTTTCTGGTGTTTCCAACTCACAGGTCAATATAACTTTACAACGAATTTAATTGTTTGGCTATATAACTACACTTTCATTGCCTCCTGAGGTTTTGCAATAGCTGAGCTTCTTATTTACATTCTAAATCCCTGTGTGCCATTTCTCCTAATTATTTTCTTCAATGTCCTCACTGTCAGGCACATTTTTGCGAGCAGCAAAGCCCGCAGGCGCCTCCGGGCTAACAGTGGTGCGAAGGATGAGAAGGACCGAGAGATGCAGAATAGAAGAAAATCCATTGTTTTACTATTTGCTGTCTCAGCAAATTTTATTCTGCTCTGGACAGTGATTTCAATTTATTCTATACTGAACCGTATTTATTTTATTGGCTATTACGGTAGAAAGCCAGATTATAATTTGGTAAAATTGGGATCCATGCTGCAGCTTCTTAGTTGCTGCAGCTTCTTAGTTGCTGCACAAACATGTGCGTTTATGGCATTGCACAAACGAAGTTCAGAGAACAGTGGAAACAGTTACTGATATATCCCTTCAGTAAAATTCAAAAATTAATTCAATTGGTAGTAGAGCGAATTAATTAAAATTTCCACCAATTCCATATGTATATTCATCTTTAAAAGGGGCCAACACCTTTTGTGATAGGGTCCCAAAACGGCCTGCAATATTCGGCGATTGTAGAAATGCAGGGACAGAACTGCTGTGCAATGAAAATATAACGTGAACGCGGCGGGTGTTCGCTGTAATCATCAGAACCGAATGCGAATACTGGTTGCCACTTTTGTGTCATACACCAGCGAAGGCCTATCACCAATTTTATTTTTCCTCAATTTGCTGGCAGAGCCTGAGGCATTATTTAGTTCTGATAGAAACATAGAAGATAGAAGCAGGAGGAGGCCAGTCGGCCCTCCGAGCTTGCTGCACCATTCATCAGGATCATGGCTGTCCATCCAACACAATAGCCTAATCCTGCTTTCTCCTCATATATTTTGACGTCATTCGCCCCAAGTACTAAACCTCTTGAATACATTCAATGTTTTGGCATCAACTACTTCCTCTGGTAATGAATTCCACAGGCTAACCACTCTTTGGATGAAGAAATGTCTCCTCATTTCCGTCCTAAATGATCTACCACAATAAGAGTCATAGAATCATAGAGGTTTACAGCATGGAAACAGGCTCTTTGGTCCAACTTGTCCTTGTCGCCCTTTTTTTAAACCCCTAAGCTGGTCCCAATAAACTACATTTGGCCCATATCCCTCTACACCCACCATAGCCATGTAACTACCTAAGTGCTTTTTAAAAGACAAAATTATGCCCGCCTCTACCATTAGATCTGGCAGCGTGTTCCAGAGAATCACCACACTCTGTGTGAAAACATTGCACCTCTGCACACTTTTCTATCTCTCCTCACTCACTTTAAAGCTATGCCCTCTAATTGCAGACACCGCAAACTTCGGGAAAAGACATTGACTATCTAGCTGATCTGTGCCCCTCATTATTTTATAGATGTCTACGAGACCCCTCCCATCAGCCTCCTAAGCTCCAGAGAAGAACGTCCAAGTCATTCCAGCCTCTCCATATAACTCAATCCATCAAGTCCTGGTAGCATCCTAGTAAATATTTTCTGCACTCTTTCTAGTTTAATAATATCCTTTCTATAATAGGGTGACCAGAATTGCACACGATATTCCAAGTGTCGCCTTACCAATGGCTTGTACAACTTCAGCAAGACGTTTCAACTCCTGTATTCAATGTTCTGACCGAAGACACCAAGCATACCGGATGCCTTCTCCACCACTCTCTCCACCTTTGACTCCTCATTCTAGGAGCAATGACCATGTACCCCTAGATCACTTTTTTCTGAAACTCTCCCCAACGCCCTACCATTAACTGAGTAAGTCCTGCCCTGGTTAAATCTACCAAAATGCATCACCTCGCATTTGTCTAAATTAAACTTCATCTGCCGTTCGTCAGCCAACTGATCCAATTGATCAAGATCCCATGGCAATTGGAGGTAACGTTCTTCACTGTCCACTATGCCACCAATCTTGATGTCATCTGCAAACTTACTAACCATGCATCCTATATTCTCATCAAATCATTAATATAAATGTCAAATAACAGTGGGCCCAGCACTGAACCCTGAGGCACACCGATGGTCACAGGCCTTCAGTTTGAAAAACAACTCTCTAAATCTACCCTCTGGCTTTTGTCAAGAAGGCAATTTTGTATCCATATCGTTAACTCACCCTGGATCCCATGAGAATTAACCTGATGCAACAACATACACCATGTGTTACCTTGTCAAAGGGCTTGCTAAAGTCCATGTAGACAATTTCAACTGCACTGCCCTCATCTACCTTCTTGGTTACCTCTTCAAAAAACTCAATCAAATTTGTGAGACATGGTTTTCCACTCACAAAGCCGTGCTGACTGTCCCTAATCAGTCATTGCATCTCTAAATGCCTGTCGATCCTGTCTCTCAAACTACCTTCCAACAATTTACCCACCACAGATGTGAGGCTCACTGGCCTGTAGTTCCCAGGCTTTTCCCTGCAGCCCTTTTTAAACAAAGGCACAACATTTGCCACTCTCCAACCTTCAGGCACCTCACCCATGACTATCCATGATTCAAATATCGCGGCTAAGGAGCCCACAATTTCCTCCCTGCCCCCCCACAGTGTCCTGGGATATACTTCACCAGGTGCCGGGGATTTCTCTTCCTTGATGCGCTTTAAGACTTCCAGCACCTCCTTCTCTGTAATGTGTACACTCCTCAAGACATCACTATTTATTTCCCCAAGTTCGCTGACATCCATGCGTTTCTCAACAGTAAATATTGATGACAAATATTCATTTAGGATCTCACCCATCTCTTGTCGATCCGCACATAGATGACCTCCAGTTTGACCTGACTCTTCAGTTTGTGACCCCTGGTTCTGGACACACCAACCATCGGGAGCATCCTCCTTGTCTAGTCCTGTTAGATAATTATACGTCTCTATGATATCCCCTCTCTGAACTCCAGCGAAAGCAATTCTACACTCGTTCATCTCTCTGCATACATCAATCTCACCATCTCCAGAAATTTCCTGGTGAAACTTCACTACACTCCATCGAAAGTAAGAACATCCTTCCTCAGAAAAGGAGACCAAAACTGCATTGAATATTCTAGATGTGGCCTCACCAAGGCCTTGTATAATTGCAACAACTCATCCCTGCTCCTGTACTCGAAACCTTTTGCAGTGAAGGCCAACAGACCATTTGCCTATTTTACCGCCTGCTGCACCTGCATGCTTACCGCTAGCAGGCTGATGACAGAGAGCCTGGAACTGTTTCAGACTAAGCATCTCTGCAAAGGTGCCAGCCGTTTAGATAATGCCTGCCTTCACAGTAACAAAACGGGAGAAGGACTCCACATTTTGTGACTGAGTACACACGTGAACCTCCATTATCTCACAGGTGAAGAGATGAGGGTATTTGTATTGCGACAGAGCAGGAAAGGGAGTTTTCACTATAGAAACAAAGCAGGGACAAAACGTCAAAATAATTATGATAGCATGTCCGTCTGACCCTCTCCTCCTGCTTGAGTCTGATAGACTTTTGATCATTTCAAATGCACACCAGATGTGCAGTGACCGCATTGCATTTAATTGCTTCCGAATAACCACTGTGGACAAAGCACATTAGCTATGTTGCAGGATTTACTTTGCTGGGAGGCCTCACAATGGTAACCCGAATCAATATCATGAATGCAGTGGGACGCCGATGTGAAGAGCGGTTGCAATTTTGACTAGATTTTAGTATGCGGGAATGGAACAGACTATCAGTCGGTTTGTCTATGTGGCGGCAATGCCGATAATGGTGAATTAAGTAAGCTGCCTTAATTGGTAGAGTTTTTATAGCCTCCATCTTAATTTTCCTGGATTTCGACCACTGTTTTGACCAAACGTCTGGAACCTGCCGAGTCCGAAAATAGAGCAGATAATGACTTTCAGGAGCAACGGTGGACAGTTCCTGTAACCAGAATACCAGGAAGATATAGAAATAATTGCATCAGAAATCTGTTGGGACATGACCATTGTCAGCTTCACTCTTATTCTGTTGAGAATAACGAATGACCTGCAATACTGTAAAACATAGAACACTGTTTGTAGGGTTTTTCAGGTGGCGGGGTACCATCAGGGATCTCAGACAATACAAGACTCACGAAGCCAATGTCTCTGTTCAAAGACCAAATCTTTATTTTGACGTGCGGCCGCTAGGGGAAGTCATCAAAGGGTAAGGAAAACGCTGTGAAGGAGAAGAAGACCTCTCCAATGAACTCCAACATATATAATTCGAAACAGATCAATCATAAGTTTTCTTATCAATTATCCCGGCCTTTCATTAACTTTAAATCTTCAGTACACATAAAACAACAACGATACATGTCATATACCATTGCCTATCGCAACTTACCTTCAGGCATTATGACATTTCTTTAGGCCTTAGAGTCCAGATGCTTCATTTCAGCTAACCCAGCTATCTGTACCCTTAGTAACAAGAAGCCAGCCACAAAGTTCAAAGTGTACGTTCCCATACTGGTCACTGCCAAACCAGATTAATACATGACTCCACGTCTGGGCAGTCATGCCCTGATGGCGCAATTATAATCGCCCTTTGCAGTGCTGCTATGGAGGATGCTTCTGCTACCGATTCTGGGAAAGCTATTCCTGCGTCACAGCCCCCAGATGGGACCTGGCCGAATCCAAGGCGAGGAAGTGAAGGATATGTAGCTCAAGATGAGGTGCCAGTATACGCGAACAAGTAGTGAAGTTTTTCAAAATAAACCCACGATACATCCATGTTATCTCGACAATGAATACGCTCTATTTATGAAATGTTCTGAGTGTTCTCTCCATTAGGAACTCTACTGATAAAACGTATATTCCCGAGGCATTAATATTCCCTTCGAATATTGTACTGACCAACACACGTTTACCACGATGCTTTACAGCAAAATGCCTTTGGCCAATGAGAACAGCGATTCTGAAAAATACATTATTGCATTCAAAACATTAAATCATAGCCACTTGTTTAAATCTCTTACCGCATTTCGCATGTATGTAAACTGCTTTCTTGTTAGCTTATAAATCTGTTTGAAAGTCATGTAACTTATTGCTAACAGTTCGGTCAGTGTCCTAATGTCTTACTATCTAAAGATCTTACTAGCTTCTTAGGATTTTTGCACTCACAACACCCCTTCTGGTCATTCGCAAGCCAAATATTAGACCAGTAAATAACGGTACATGAGGAAATATTCTTCAATCCTAAAATGTATTTGACGTCTTTATTTTTTTCTTCTGTACCTTGAATTTCATTACTAATATTATGTTAGTTGTGCATAAGTGCATTTGAATTTTTAATGCCCACTAATGCTAAAATCATAAGGAAAAGTAACATCACATCATGTGTGAGCCATTTAACAGATGTCTGACAGTACAAATTGTCATATGCCGGAAGGGTATTTGGTATTCGGGAATCTATTTCTACACATGGAATGATGCCACTACTGTGACACTTCACAGAATTCGCTGTTAAAGAATAGCAACATCTACTCCTTTGTTTAATTACAATGAACATTAAGAAAACAATGAAGAAGAACGGTATCCCTTGTTATGTTTGTTCCCTGAGAACCCATCCAGCCAGTCTCCCAGTTCCACAAATAAAAGCATGTTAGTTGTTCAAGTTTCTCAACCTCCTTTTTAATTCGTGTGAACAAATTGATTATGCTCTCTGAAGTGTCAGGTATATATGTGCAGCACTTCGATTCAATCAAAGCACATGTTCCACCCTTAACCGCCAAAATAAACTCGAGTGCCATTCGATTCTGTAGTGCTACCATGCACATTGCAACCATGTCGTCACTGATCTCAGTGAGGGCTGTTGTGGTATCATTGTCAACCTGTTACAAATCTGACCTAATGGCTTCAAACGCAGGTGACAATCTTACATACGCATATGGGGGCATCATTAAATGAAGGAAGTGGTCTTTTCTCAAAAGGGCACGTCGATTTCTCCCAGACGGGAGATGGCATGATTGATAGATATGTGGAATTATATATCCAAGGTAACACGACCCATTCCATCCAAAAGGTAGCCATGGATATGCCTTGTTTCCACGAATCCAATATGTGCCATTGAGAGTTGAATAAGTGTTTGCCCCATTGAAATAGCATGTAGTATTGCAGGATTGATCATTACTGCCTGGGTCCATGCATATCCGGCTGATTAGAGTTACTGAGTGTTGACACATGCCTGTGTCCAAACCCCCTCCAGGAACTGTTTAATTCTCAACACACAATATCGTTTTCGGTGTTGATTCTGCTTCATTTAAAATAAGGCAGGGTGCTGGACTGGATGCATGAAAAACAGGTGAATAGCTATTCATGGGGCCTGGTCAACCTGTATAGAATCTATTTCGATATTGGTTTACTCTGTTACAAGTTCTTAGAAAACCCAATGCCACTCTCCCGTGATCTGTAAAACATTGAGTCGGCTGATCCCACTCAATTAATTCTGTCCATGACGGAGGCACTGGACATAAGGGTATCCCTCCATCAGCATCTACAGGACTGTGCGAGCAAATGCAACATTTAGATAAATTGGCAGTTCTAGCATAAGTGTCTGCCATGTACAGGTATGCATCAGAAAGCAGTTTCCGATAGACAGACTCATTGAAAAAAGCAAATTCATCAACAAAAGAACAGGAACATTTACAATCATTTTGAAGACGATTAGCTGACAATCCCTATACTCTATTTTATATTTCCCAGCTGCTGGTCAACATTAAAAAAGATAAACATTTATTTACAGATCCATGCAACAATCAGAACGCCTTTAATTTTCAAGTTTGGCACTTGGCAATAAGTCTTGGGATTTGATTGTTGGTTGTTGTCGTTGCTATCTCTGCAGCTTCATGTAAATTCGGTAAACATAAACAAAGTGCCCCTCGATACTGAAATTATCATCATATTAACTGCTTCATTACTGTTTCCTCTTTTGTAACATTCCCCTGATTTTTTGGTGCCATGACTTGGTCTTAACTAGTCACTCATTTACAAATCCAAATTATTCCTATTATCAGTCATGCGGCTACACGAGCCATGATGATCCCCTGTTCTAGTGGGTTATCCAACCACTGGGACAATTTCGTTATTACTGTGTTGCTCATTAGGATATTGTTTCAGCTGTGTCCAGTGGCGCCATCGCGGACTGCACTTCTCATCAATCAGAGCACATGTTTGTCCTGTGGCCATCACGTTAAAACGCCCCTCCCATCGGGTCCCTTACCCTTTTTTGTCTGCAATAATTTTCACCATTACCTTATCCCGTGGTGGAGGTAATTTAAGAATGTTCACTTCTGTTAATCTCATCCAGTCACTGTGCTGCTGTTGAGGGGTCATCTGCTTTTTAAGAGAATGTAAACGGTCTACTAAACCTCTCATACACTGAAACACTGCTTCTCGAACAAATTCACATTGCCCTCTCCCTGTTATTACATACTCTGGATAACGCATTTCTCTACCAGTCAAAAGGGGTTAATCCTGTTACTCGAGCAGGAGTCACTCTCTGTCGCAGCAATATTGCAGTGAAAGACTGTATCCAATTATTTCCTTTTCTTAAAACGTCTTTGGCTACTCTGCTCTTCACTGCTCAATCCATTTGTTCTACCGTTCCTGAGCTCCATGGGTGATATGGTCTGTGAAAACGTTGTCTTATCCCAAACACTCGGCAGACTGTTCTTAAAACTCTTCATTGGAAAAAAAGTTCCCTGGTGTGGATCGAACTGAAGAGACATTCCCCACCGAGGAATTATTTCATTTGCCAACATCAAATCTACATTTTTGGCTGTGACATCTTTAATTGGAAGTGCTTCAGCCCTTCGATTAAACTGATCAATGTTTACTAAACAATAGATCTCCCTTTTTGCTCTCGGTAATGGTATCAAGAAATCCATTTGTAAGTATTCCCAGGGTCCTTTAGGTCTTGGCTGTTTCCTCATTTTAACCCTGCAGTGACGGCCTGGTTTCACCAGGGCGCACTGCATCTCTGACAGAATTTAATTACTTCTCCCATATCTTTGCATCATCAACAATTTCGAACTAATTTGGCCATGTTATCTCTACTTCTATGAGCTTAATTCATGGTGAAGCTTAAACAAGGTTTGCTGTACTGCTTCTGGTGCTATTATTTCCCCTTCTCTACTTCATGAGCCATCATGACCTTTTTGTCCCCTTGTTTTTCCCACTTCTGCTTCTCTTACTCTGATGCTGGTTCCTGTACTTGCTTCACATCAATGTCTGTCATATCACTCATTTCGAATCCTGTCACACCTGCTGTTTCCGTCCCTTCCAATTCTATTCTGGCAAATCGTTTGCTGCATTGTCAGCTTGGCTGTTTGTTTTGCACTTGATTCTTAATCTTCTCATGTAACTGTACTTTGAGCATAGCTGCTTCTAAGGTTGTGACTGGTCAATCTGTACTGGAGCCATTTTGGGATATTTCTGGTGATTGGGTTCTGTTTTCATAGCCCAATTCATAACATCACGATAATTATATCCTATCAGAGTACTCATATCTATGATTCGGTTCAGGGCTGGACTAAACCACTCTTTGAGGAAGCCAAAAAACATATCACCATTCCTAGCAGGCCGACATTATCTATATAAGCCCTGAATTTTCTTTCTCTGTATTCTTCTACGGATTATTTCGGATCTTGTTTAAGAAAAGTTAACTTAGTCCAATTGGCGAGCGCTTTGCCTATAGCTCGCCCTATTGTCCAGTAAAACTGTTCATATCTTTGGTCCTCACTATTATCTGTTCAAACTATCCAACCTCTCTTTTTCTAAGGTTCGGGTAACATTTGCTGGACTGTTCCTGCCAACTCTTCCTTTCATAAAATTTTACATCATCCGAAGTCAATTGGCTGCTTTCTTAACTCCTGCATATTTGGCCAAAAAGCCGAATTGTGGTGACTTAGAAGCAAATGACCTAACTTATCCATAAGGTCTGCTTCTCAGTCGCTGTTAACGGCACTTCCTCAGTAGATATAATGGTTGCTTCTCTGCCACTCCCGGAGGATTTTACGATTGTAGGATGGAGTGTTGCGACGGGAACGGGCGATCCCATCTTACTTCTCTTAGGGGGATTTCCGTTTCCTGGTGTTACCCTTTGGGAGAACTATTTCCTAACTATTTCCTCCCCTTCGGACTCCTCTGGGAGTGCGAGATACGGTGGAACCAAAAGAGAAAATGCTGCAACATCTCAGCAGCTCTGGCAGCATTTGTAAGGAGAGAAAAGAGCTTAGGTTTCGACTCCTAATGACCTTACGATGGATTTGTTACCATCCTCACTGTGGGTGCACTTTTGGAGTCTTCCTGGGAAGCTTTTGCTGTGGCCCATGCTTGCTAACTGCCTCTTTCTGAAGGCAATTTCTCTTCAGAATAGCGAGAATCACTGCGGCTATCTCCGGTTTTTGTTTAGTCTGGTCTATCCACCTGGTGTTTTTGTTCGGATTCGGAAGCCTCTGTGTCATATCCTTTCGCTATCATTTTCCTAATTAATTTAACGTGCTTTGTTCCTCTCGTTTCTATTAATGAGTTGTCGCTTCACCATTTCAAACTTGTACTTTCTGCCATACTCTGTAAGACCATACGAGTGCGCTATTTTCCTTACAATCTCACTTGCTGACCGGACTTTTACCGGGACAGAAAACAGCATTCCCCGTTGGCCTCTGGCGGGATCATAAGAAATTCGTGCGCACTGTTAATAGGGATCGTAATGTAGGGGTCCTTGGAGATGTTTGGTTCTTAACAGCCGGGTCTTTGGAGATTTTCTGTGTGCATTTCCAAAGCTTGGCTGTGGATTGAAAGTTACATTCCATCGTCCTGATTTTGAACTACTTTAGACGTTACGTCATTGACGCTGAGCGATTGTCCTCAACCCGCATGTCCTTAATAGCATTGTGGATCTGTCTGCTGCACATCAACAGCCGAGTTTGAACACTGCAGCTGGCGTGCACTCTCTGAAGATCAATATTTTTGGCAATGAATAATATTTCATTTAACGATGTCCTCATCCCATAGAACCGTGGCCTCAATACAGTGTAGACGGAGGACAATCGAATTCTCCACCGTATATCCAAAAGAGTTTCTTGCGCTGATTCAAGCACTCTCCTCCCTCCATCCCCGTGCAGAGTGATTCCATTAATGTCTATGGCATCCCGCCCCCACTTCATCAATAAAAACAATATGATTTGAACCTTCTGCTTTTTCCCTAGCAACTAACATCTCCCTCAAATTCGCAGCTCTCTGTCTCTGCCCTTATAAACTTCATGACTGTCGCCAATGCCGTCCAGCACTCAGCAGCAGTAGGCTCATTTGCTTTACTTCCATTCATTTCGAGGCTGCATATTTGCCTCTGAAATACGGATATTTTCTGCAACACCCAAGAGCAGGATGTACAATTAGAGACTTTCTTGAGTAATAATCACGATGCGTAGAATTGGAATATGTGGAATGAATTGGGCTGACGCATAATGGAGACCGGAATATAATGTAACTGATGTTATTTACGTTTATAGGATTCCGTGTGAGCTTTACAATGTCATTCCCAGAGGTTTTTATTTTATTTTAACCATCAAGCATCTACAACTGGTGATCTCTGTTGTGGTCCAGGCCAGAAATTCCAAGGTGTTTTGTGCAATTAGCCTAAGAACTAATTGACACATTTGATTTTGACTTGGGTGAGCATAATGTGATTTTTCCAGGTATGATACAAAAGACCCACTAGCAAGCTGTTATCAAACAAAGTTTATTTAAGAAGACAGAATAAAGCAAAAAGAATTAGCATAATTTTCCCAATTACAACACTTAAACATGACAGTATTATTCTCGACAGCTAGCGCTCTCTGCTGTTCCAATTTTAAAGCAACATCATAGACATGTGCCCTTCTTCTATACCTTGTTTTCAAGTATCTTGCATGTCCACTATTCTATTAAAATGAAAGAATCTAAAAAATATATATTCAATTTGATCCAATCCAATCCCATTTGATTTCATACTCTGTATCAAACCCATTATTGTAACAATACAATTAGGGGAAGAAAATTAAACCATTAAAGCAAACAACATAACAAAAACGTCCACGCAAATACTTTATTACATAGATGCAGGTGGAAGCTTCCAACATTAGTTCCACAGCATTTTCTCTTTCATTCAATCTCAACATTTTAAACTGGGATGAAAATGAAACATTGAAAGAAAAGAAAGAGTCGACATCATTGTTCTTTCTTCCAAACTGCAATCAAACTGAAAAACAAAAGTAAATTCAAGAACTCCCAAACTGAAATTCTAAATGATTTAACACTTTCTCAGCCCCTTTGAAGTTACACCAAATGTAAAGCATTGCATTTATTTCCCGCAATAAATATTCGACAAGAACAATCAATGGCTTGAAGAACCTTTGCTCACAATTTAATGCAAAAACAACTGCATACATTTACATGCAGCCAGGCCACACAAACACATTGAAATACAAAAACTACTCAAATATCAACTAAACCTCAGGTCTTCTCTCATCATTCTTTTCATCTTGCCAATTAATTTACACAATTTCCCGCGTAAGGTGAGAGAACATATTTCCTTTCTCTCAACACCACATTGCACACTTCACATCCTTCCTATAGTGTGGCGACCAGAACTGCGCACAGTACTCCAGCTGTGGCCTCACCACAGTTATATACAAATCTATCAAGACATCTCTGCTCTTGTACTCGAATGATAAAGGCGAGTATGCCATATGACTTTTTCACCACCCTATTAACCTGCCTTTCCGCCTTCAAAGTTATATCAACAAACATGCCAAGATCTCTTTGCTCTTCGGAACGTCCCAGTGTCAGACCGTTCAGAGCACAATTGCTTGCCAAACTACTCCTTTCAAAGTGCATCATCTCAAACTAATCAGGGTTAAGTTCCATCTGCCTCTTATCTGCCCATTTGACCATCTTGTCGATATCTTCCTGTAACACAAGACAGTCAACCTCACTGTTAACTACCCGGCCAATATTTGTGTCATCGTTAACTTACTGATCCTAACCCCAACAGAGTCATCTCTGTCACTTAAATGAATGATGAACAACAAGGGGCCCAGAGCGGATTCCTATGGTACGCCACTGGTCACTGGCCTCCAGTCACTAAAGTGGCTGGCCGTCACCACCCTCTGTCTCCTGCTGCTGAGACAATTATGAATCCTCCTTCTCAGGTCACTCTGTCTCCCGTGTGCATTAGCCTTCTTAATACCACTCCCATGTTGGATTTTGTCAAAGACTTTGCTGAAATTCATGAAAACAACATCACCCGCACCTTATCTCATCCACACACTTGGCTACATGCTCCAAAATTCAGTCAAATGTGTTAGGAAAAACTTCCCTCTGACAAAACCAGGCTGGCTATCCTGGATCAAACCTTGCCTCTCCAAATGGAGATAGATTCTCATTTTCAGAATTTTCTGCAGTAATTTCCCAGCCACAGACGTGAGACTCACTGGTTTGTAGTTCTCTAGCTTGTCTCTACAAGCTTTCTTAAAAAGCGGGACCACATTAGCTGTTCGCCAGTCCCTGACAGCTCACCAGTGGCCAGGGAGGAATTAAACATTTGAGTCAGAGCCCATGCAATTTCATCCCTTGCCTCCCACAACCTCCTGGGACACAATTCATCCTGATCTGCAGATCTGTCCATTTTTATGTCCACCAATACCTCCAATAGCTTGTCACTCCATATGATATTTTTCTCGGGCCACACAGTCTCTCGCCCCGACTTCCATAAGTACCTATTCATTCTCAGGGTTGAAATACATGTGAAATATTCGTTTGACACCCTACCAATGTCCTTTGCCTCCACCCACAGATTTCCCCCTTCGTCCCCAATGGGCCCTGCTCTTTCCATGGTTATCCTCTTCCCATTGATATACTTGTGGAATATCTTAGGGTTTACGCTATTTTACCAGCCAGAGCTTTCTCATATCCCCTCTTTGCTCTCCTTTCTCGTATCCCCTCTTTGCTCTACATCGTGCACTTTCTGTACTCCACTAATGCCTCCGCAGGCTTACTCCACTTATAATTGTTAAAAGCTTTTCTTTTCCTTTCCATTGAATCCTGAATGTCTCCCGTCATCCGTGGTTCTCTGCGTTTGTTACAAATTCCTATTACCATAGAGGGAACATGTTGGGCCTGGACTCTCCCCTTTTCATTTTAGCACAACCCCCACTGCTCTTCTCTAGATTTATCCACAAATAACTCATTCCAGTCCACCTTGGCCAGATGCTTCCTAATTTTGTTAAAATTCACTCTCCCCCAATCCAAAAGCTTTGTCTGCAACTTGTCAACTTTCGTTCCCATAACAGATTTGAATTGGACCATGTCCTGGTCGCTATCACCAAAATGCTTACCCACCAATTCATCAACAACCTGTCCAGCTGCATTCTCCAGAATTATGTCCAGCACTGCGCCATCCCTTGTTGTATCCTCTACATATTGAGCTAAGACGTTTTCTTACATACATTTTAAGACCGCTACTCCATCTAAGCCCGAAACATTATGGTTATCCCAATTAATGTTGGGAAAGTTGAAATCACCTAATATAGTAACGTTCTTATTATTTTTACACCCCTGTGCGAATTACACACATATATGCTTTTCAATTTCGCGCTGACTATTTGGCGGTCTATAATAAACGCCGAGAAATGTTGCTGTCTCTTTTTTAAATCCTAATCTCTACCCATAAAACTTCATTTGATTCCCCCTCCAAGAAATCATCTCGCCTTACTGCAGAATGTGCCTGCTTAATTAATAATGCAATGCCTTCTCCTCTTTTACCTCCTCCTCTGTCTCGCCTGAAGTTTCTATAACCCGGGACGTTGAGCTGCCTATCCTGCCCCTCACTCAACCACGTCTCTGTGATGGCTATTATATCATAATTACATGTGTCAATCCTCACCCTTAACTCAAGCGTTTAACCTTTAATACTGCTGCCATTAAAGGCCCTCCAGTCTTGCCTTGCTCCCTTGAAACTGACTACCATTGTATTCCTTCTTGACCTGATTACTTTTCTACGTTATATAGTGTCCCTATTCTGCCAACAGTCTGGGTCTCCTCGCCCTGCCAAACTAGTTTAAGCTCTTCTCAACAGCACGAGCAAAATCCACCAGCAAGGAATTTAGTCCCGCTCTGGTTCAGATGTCGACCCTGCCACTTGTACAGGTCCCCCCTCCCCGAGCAAAAAAAGTTATATGACATCTGCTGTCTGGACTATATGAGCTCTCTGTCTCAGGTTCTATATGGACATCCTAAGGTTTCAATTACATCAGTTGTGGCAGACGGTCGGCCCTAATTTAGGTGAATGGGTAAGGTGTAGGTTTTGTCACTGGCTTGCTCCAGGTCCTCTATTGCATCTCACTAATATCCACAGTCATGTCATCAGCTGCCTGGGGCCAAAAATCAGAAATCAACTTCCTGAACTTGTGTGATTTTCACCCCTTTCAAAGACACTGCACAAACCCGCCTCGTTTGCCAAACTACTGGTCACTAACAACATTCCTCTAAATTTCCTTGCCCCTTTCCAAATTCCTCTGATTTCTTTAAATAAAAACATAACACACAACACACTGGCTAAGGTTCGAAACACGTTGAGCAAACTTTCCCAGCATTCCAATTCAGTTGCACTGAAAATGACGACTGGCGTTTTTTTGTCAATTACATTGTGGCCTTGCAAACCTCCAGGAAACGGAAGTAAGCAACGGATGAGTGACTGCAAAATCCGTTTGCTGCTGCAACGAATCCGGAATTCCATGTCAAAATAAGTGGCCTTTCTTTCCTTCCTGTGTAAATATCTGGCCTGACAATTTCCTGGAATGAAACGAATTTACTAAGTACCTGTGCATTTTGCAGGTTTCATGGTGTGTTCCTGTATTCTGTGTAGATCCACCTCACCCATAATTTAATCCAATCGCGCTAATCACAGGCACACATTTGGAAATGTATGTCTGCAACTAAATTCCAAACCATTCATGCAAATTGTAAACAGCAATCGATCCGAGTATACCACAGTCAGAGAGGGTGACTGCTATAAGAAGAATAAGTCTATGCCCAAATATATAACATCAAACCTCCAGACTATTGCCATCTCAACATTCCATTTTATTCACTCTGCCCATTCTACCTTTGCACGGTGAGCGTGTTTTCATAAACCTCAACAAAATACTTCAGGAACAACATCCTATTTTTGCATTGGCCTCTTTACACTGACCACAATCAACGTTGAGTTCATTTTACATCATGAATCCGAGCCGTGTTTTGCTTAATTTGTTTTCTTGATGAAAATTATATTTTTTCCTTCATCCTTAATTCCTATGTTTTCTTCTTGGAATTTCTTATCCTGACATTCACGCATGACCTAGAAATACACTTTTTTTAAAAAGTCACTACTTACAGCTCTACTTGGAGTTTTATGGTGAAATCATTTTCCTATTTATCTGTCCGATTCTATACAAGAACCATACGTTACCTTTAGCTCGTTCCTGTCCTTCACCAGCATTTCACTTCTTCTAAGGATATTACATTTTTGCAATTTCTCTGTTCTAATGGTTGGTCATTGAACTGAATTCTTAGCTCTCTTTCTGGTTCCTGTTTCAGAGTTAAACATTAGATATGTAAATCTTTGCTACTGCCATCTACGCGGAAGTTTGGGCAATGTTCCTGCCTGGCTTAGTATTCTGCATTCCATTGTGAAATGTTTTCATCTCTCCAGCCACGCACATAAGCCAGGTGTACCCTGCAAGAAGGTGGATTGTGTCCCTCTGGTTGTGGAGCTTCTCTCAATGGAACATCTGGAGACAGCGGTTTGCTCTTTGTTCCTGCGTAAACCTGGGATCAGGTAAACTTTCAGTGATAATGCAAACGCAGAATTAAGCTTTCTAAACTGGAAC
This sequence comes from Mustelus asterias, assembly GCF_964213995.1. Classification (NCBI taxonomy): domain Eukaryota; kingdom Metazoa; phylum Chordata; class Chondrichthyes; order Carcharhiniformes; family Triakidae; genus Mustelus; species Mustelus asterias. The sequence continues at coordinate 68,094 of NW_027590088.1, read as the reverse complement.
TGATGCCTTCTTGCTGGTGTGATGGTACCAACCGTGTCTTGGACCTGCCGCACCATAACATGCCTTTGTGGTAATGATTGAAATTTAACATCTGCAACCTTAAAGTACATTGTGAATCATTTCACAGCAATGCGTGCTGGCAATTCAGCTGCCAGATCATTTCTGACTCTATGTCAATAAGCACAATCCTTTTGCCATACAACACTGTGGGAAATATCCTCAGTTGGGAAGAGAGGAAATAAGGTTAACAAGGCCATTGCATGGCCACATTTACAAAAATACAACAGATCGAAGCATCTGCACTTGGGATTTTACTTGAGGAATCAGTAATCACATTCATCAGATGAGTGCTGGGGAATATGCAATTCAGTCTTCAGAAAGGGTCACTATTGCTCAGATAAACTTTGCACTCTTTCTGATAGCAATGCAGTTCCTATAACGAGCGTTAATAATGTGACCTGCTCCCTGCAGTGATTTTTCTCAGTGCTGTTTAGTCAAAAGCACAGCTTAATTAGCGGAGACTGCATTGAATAAATTATTCAGCAGGGATGGTCCATCCCTCTGAGATTAAGACAAAATACGTCGATGCTGGAATCTGAAACGAAAGTAAAAATTCTTTGAACTCACAACTGGCCTGATAGCCTCTGCAGAGAGAGAATAGAGCCAGCGTTCCATGACAGGATGGCACATCGTCAGAGCTGATGTCTATTCCCATGTGTCACCACACACGTCGGAGCATCCAAGAGTCTGGACTCACTGTTAAGGCTACCAATGAGCAACTTCTCCCAATTTTATGCAACTGTCTCATCACATCTTCGCATGTCTACACTGTCAGTGAGGCAGTAATTTCCCAGGAATGGAGGTCAACAATTTTGGGATATTTACTGTAAGGTAAGATCATGTGACTTTTTTGGAAGTAAAATATGTTATTGTGGTCCTGCCGGTTTCTGGCCTCCATTCCTCCCAGTTCAAAATCACGATGAAAAGATCCAAAATGGAAATGCAACACAGACCAGAGCTGATAAATGCAGCAAGTTTATTGTCATGATTGACAAAGTAGACGGACTGGAATCATTGGAAGTACAGAATCGAGCAGAGACTCAATGGCAGTGATTACATTCAATATCAGTCAGCGCTTAAGATCAGTGTGGTGGCACGGTGGCTCAGTGGTTCGCGCTGCTGTATCACAGCGCCAGGGAAGATTCCGGGCTGGGTCACTGTCTCCATGGAGTTTAGACGTTCGCCCTGTCTCGACGTGGGTTTCCTGCGGGTGCTCCGGTTTCTTCCCAGAGTCCAAAGATGTGCGGGATAGGTGCATTGGCCATGTTGGTTTTGCCCTCAGTGTACCCAAACAGGCTCCGGAGTGCGGTGGCTCGGGATTTTCACAGCAACTTCATTGCAGTGTGAATGTAAGCCTATTTGTGACTAATAAATAAACTTTAACTTTACCTCAGGTTCATCCTTCTTTTATCTCTGTCTCATTCGGCCATGCAGCAATTGAAAAATAATGAACATTTCTGGGAAGTCTGAACTAAATCTGGTTTACATGGTTGTCTTCAGCATATCACTCTCTCCCGGTCACATTCAGGAAAACAAGAAAAAGAGCTATTGTTGAACCTGCTGATCAGTACATATCAAAGGCCAAGTCTGCTTTCACAGATGGAGTCTTGAACTGCGCACATTGCTAAAGGTGTGCGCTGACCAAGGCATATGTGGAGCTTAACTGTGCATATTTCTTCAACGGTGTGCTCTAACCCAGGTTAGACATAGCAATGGATTGTACTCGTAGTGCTGTCTCGCGCAGGAATATGGAGCGCAAACAATACAGCCTCGATCAGGTGTTGCTTTAAGCAATTTATGCTGAGTTAAAAATAATGGGCAGTGTCCAATGTATAATCTATTCGAAGTCTATGGAGCCAAGAACAGTGCACACTTATTCCATTGTGGTCTAACCGAGTAATCACTTGTCCAGTCTTCTCCTATTTTATTCCAGTGATGCACTATGAGTACCAGAGCAATTTAGAACTGCTACGGTGGTCTGAAGGTATGGAACGGTTACAAGTTGCCTCAAATTAGTTTCATAAAATAAAACACTGAGCGAGGTAAACCCATGTTAGGGACAGCTGACTGAACTTTCCGAAAACAAATGTTTTTGAAGACTGTATTACATGAGAAATTGGGCAGGTTTAACAAGTGAATTCCCCAAACTTTCGCACAGACAGCTGAAGTCGCAGATGCCAGTGGTCGATTGGAGAAACGCTTGGAAGTCCCAGACCAGAATTGGAGGAGCACGGGTGTCTCGATGTGTTTTTGGGCTGGGAGAGATAACAGAAGTAAGGCAAGGCCATGAAAGAACTTGAAATCATGTTACAAGATTACAACAATTTACACTTGCGGCCGGAGTTCGGAGCAACAAGCATCAAAGGCTTTAAAGAAAGTTTGGAAACTAAGATTGTGAGCTTGTCATTCGGAAATATTCAAAATGTTACTGAAACATAATGGGCTGAGGGGGATAACAGACGCACCAATCCTGAAGCGATTGAATATTAGGACGGACTGAAGGGATGAATGTTCTTCACATGTTCCAATTCATGTTTCTGTGGATTGTTTTCCGAGAACGGTACTGATCTCCGAATAAAAGCCTTGCACTGTCAATTCCATCAGAAGTGACGGGCTGCACCAGGAATGAGATCCCAAGGTGCAACCGAAGAACTTTTTTCATTCTTTACTGATCTGTTCAGAGTCATAGTGAAATGAATGCTGCAAGGAGGTTCTTTAGCTGTCCGCACATATTTTCTATGTTAATCATCACAGCCACACAAAAGATTCTGTTGAAACATTAAAGACACCGTTTCCTGAAATGAAGAGACACTGGAATCAAAGTCTAAAATTAATCTGTGGAGAGATTGAAGCGTGCAATGGTTGTCCAGTATAGGTTAGAGGAATTCTTGATTATTCTGTCTGCAATAATCCTTCTGTGGAGAGGGATGTCATATAGAGCCATTGCGTGACAAGGCAGTAGAGGTATTGGCGGGTTAAAAAATGGACATATCTCCATGTCTGGATGAATTAAGTTCCACGCTGTTGTGGGAGGCTCGGAAGGAAACTGCAGGGGGTCTGACCCATTTTTTAAAAAATCCTCTCTTTGCACCGGGACGTGGCAAAGGACTGGAGAACAGCTAATGTGGTCCCAATATTCAAGAAAGTTTGTAGAGACAAATCAGGGAACTGCAGACCAATGAGCCTCACATCTGTGTTTGGGAAACTATTAGAGAAGGTTCCGAAGGACAGAACCTATCTCCATTTCCATCGGCAAGGATTGATCACGGATGTTCGGCATGGAGTTTTCAGAGGAAGTGCATGCCTAACATACTTGACTGAAATGTTTGAGCATGTAACGAAGTGTGTGAATGAGGGTAGTGCGTTAGATGCAGTTTACATGGATTTCAGCAGAGCCTTTGACAAAGTCGCTCATGGGAGACTTATTAAGAAGGCCGATGCACACGGTATACAGGGTGATCTGATAATGTGGATTCATAATTGGCTTAACGGTAGGAGACAGAGGGCGGTTACAGACGTTGCAGCTTTAGTGACTGGAAGGCCAGTGAACAGTGGCATACCACAGGGATCTGTGCTGGGCCCCCTTTTGGTCGTCACTTACATAAGTGAGATAGATGACTATCTGGGGGATAGGATCAGTAAGTTTGTCGATTGTACAAAGGTTGGCCAGGTGGTTAATCGCGAGGTTGAGCATTTTAGGTTACAGGAAGATATAGACAAGATGGTCAAATGGACGGATAAATGGCAGATGGAATTTTACCCTGAATGTGTGCGGCGATGCACTTTGAAAGAAGTAATTTGACAGGGAAATATACTGTGAAAGGTCCGACACCGGGAAGTTCTGAACAAGAAAGGGACCTTGGCGAATTTGTCCATAGATCCTTGAAGGCGGAAAGGAAAGTTAATAGGGTCGTGAAAATGGTATGTGGCACACTCGCCTTTATTACTCGGGGTATGTATTACAAAAGCAGAGAGGTCATGATGGCGTTGAATGAAACTTTGTGAGGCCACAGCTGGAGCACTGTGTGCAGTTCTGGTCCTCACATTATACGAAAGACGTGAAGGCACTGGAGGGGTTGCACAGGAGATTTATCTGGATGTTGCCTGGGATGGACCATTTAGAAAACAAGAGCCAAAAACAAAAAACAAAGAACAATACAGCACAGGAACAGGCCCTTCGGCCCTCCAAGCCCGCTCCGCTCCCTGGTCCCAACTAGACCATTCTTTTGTATCCCTCCATTCCCACTCCGTTCATGTGGCTATCTAGATAAGTCTTAAACGGTCCCAGTGTGTCTGCCTCCAACACCTTGCCCGGCAGCGCATTCCAGGCCCCCACCTCCCTCTGTGTAAAATACGTCCTTCTGATATCTGTGTTAAACCTCCCCCACCCCCCCTCACCTTGAACCTATGACCCCTCGTGAACGTCACCACCGACCTGGGAAAAAGCTTCCCACCGTTCACCCTATCTATGCCTTTCCTAATTTTATACACCTCTATTAGGTCACCCCTCATCCTCCGTCTTCCCAGTGAGAACAACCCCAGTTTACCAAATCTCTCCTCATAACTAAGCCCTCCCATACCAGGCAACATCCTGGTAAACCTCCTCTGCACTCTCTCTAAAGCCTCCACGTCCTTCTGGTAGTGTGGCGACCAGAACTGGGCGCAGTATTCCAAATGCGGCCGAACCAACGTTCCATACAACTGCAACATCAGACCCCAACATTTATACTCTATGCCCCGTCCTGTAAAGGCAAGCATGCCATATGCCTTATTCACTACCTTCTCCACCTGTGACGTCACCTTCAAGGATCTGTGGACTTGCACACCCAGGTCCCTCTACGTATCTACGCCCTTTATGGTTCTGCCATTTATCGCATAGCTCCCCCCTACGTTAGTTCTACCAAAATGCATCACTTCGCATTAATCTGGATTGAACTCCATCTGCCATTTCTTTGTCCAAATTTCCAGCCTATCTATATCCTTCTGTAGCCTCTGACAATGTTCCTCACTATCTGCAAGTCCAGCCATTTTTCTGTCGTTTGCAAACTTACCGATCACCCAGTGACACCTTCTTCCAGATCGTTTATCACAAACAGCAGAGGTCCCAATACAGAGCCCTGCGGAACACCACTAGTCACAGGCCTCCAGCCGGAAAAAGACCCTTCCACTACCACCCTCTGTCTTCTGTGACCAAGCCAGTTCTCCACCCATCTAGCCACCTCCCCCTTTATCCCATGAGATCCAACCTTTTGCACCAACCTACCATGAGGGACTTTGTCAAACGCTTTCCTAAAGTCCATATAGACGACATCCACGGCCCTTCTCTCGTCAACCATTCTGGTCACTTCTTCAAAAAACTCCATCAGGTTAGTGAGGCAGGACCTCCCTCTCACAAAACTTTATTTTAAGTTATAAAGAGAGGCTGGATAGGTTTGAGTTGTTCTCGTTGGAGCAAAGAAGACTGAGGGGCGACCTGATTGAGGTGTTCATGATTATGAGGGGCATGGGCAGGGTGGATAGTGAACAGCTGTTCCCCTTCGTTGCACCGTCAGTTACGAGGAGACACAAGTTAAAAGTGAGGGGTGGGAGGTTTAGGGAGGATTTGAAGAAACAACATTTTACTCAGAGGGTGATGACAGTCTGGAACGCACTTCCCAGGAGGTTGGTGGAGGCGAGATGCCTCACATCGTTTAAAAAGTACCTGGATGAGTACTTGGCACGCCATAACATTCAAGGCTTTGGGCCAAGTGCTGGCAAGAGAGATTAGGTGGGCAGGTCAGGGTCTTTCACGCGTCGGTGCAGACACGATGGGCCAAAGGGCCTCTTCTGCACTGTGTGATTCTGTGACTCTGGTTCTGCGATTCTGTGATCCTATAAAATAATAAGGATGCACTGGCAAATAGCAGAGGAGGAAAACAAATATTCTGTCTTCAAGGTAGAGCACAGGAATATCATTCCAAAAATATTAAATATTCAAGATGAAAATGTGGGGTAGGAATTTTTTACAATAATGACCACTGGTGAAAAAATGTACTGGGGAAAAAGAAGTGATTGCAGGCAGACACATCCCCTGGCATGATGTTTTATAACTCCGGCGGATTCTGCTCCTAATATCGCAAAGTATTGTCAAGCACCAGATCGACATACTATTTTTCAATTTGCACGCGAATAAACTGGGGAAAAGACGGGATAGTTCCGTTCATGTTCATCATCTCACATCGATCAGCATCTCATTGAATGGCGGAATAAACTCGATGGACCGAATGAACGAAGTTTGCTGCTATGTTCTACGGCCTTATTGGTTCCTCGGTGCCTGTGTGGGCAATGCACTCGTGCTGATCAGGATATAACTGCAGCAACTGTGTATTGTTACGTTAAATACAACTTCTAAATTATTTTAGCATAACAAGAAGTGGTACATGCGAATCACCAGGGCTGGTGATAGTTAGGGTCAAGCGAGTCACTTCCTTTCTTTTGTTTCACCTGATGTCTCGAAAGATCATCGAGTCTGAAGTAAAAGTTGAAGCGGCACAGGACAGGTCCCGCACCATTAAATGTCACTGTACACTCACCTAGTGTAAGCGGCAAAATCGTCCCATTGTGTGCCTCCTGGCTGTTCCTTTAATATGCCAACTTATGTTTTGTTCCCTTTTCCATAGCTCATTCATTATAGTCCCTTTAATTTGTTGATGGAATTCCAATTGAAAAGGTTACCATTGAATGTCTTCCCTTTTCCTTGCAGGCAGAAAGACCTGCTTGCAATAACTTGCTGTGTTAAAGGTAAATCTCATCAGCAAATCTACCTGTCAGTCATTTTCAGAGTGATTCCGCTGCATTTTTATTCTTTCAAGGGATGCGGACATGGCTAAAATAGCCAGCAACTCCGGAATACAATGGCCCTGAGACTATCTTGGCCATGTTAGAGGGAGTTTGTGTGTCAACCAGTTTGACGTCTGTCCAGAATCGCATGTAGGGCAGCAGAGCAAACTGGACAAAAGTCAATACGCCAAGAGCATGAGCAACGTAAATTACCTTTTCACAAAACTAATGATATGTTCATGGTCCGTAATATAGAGAGTACCTTTCAATTGAGAGTTGTACCGGTTGAATTTTAAATACAACATCCACGATTGATTTTAAATGACATCCCAGGAGCATAAACATATACCTCTGGATTGCTAATGCACTGATACTCCCAAAATATCACCATTCCCAGGTGTAACCGAACATCCCACATTATAACATTTCAAATCGTTGTCTGAAGAAGTTGGAGCTTTGTCTCCTCTGCACTGGAAGAATATTCATCCATTGACCAATATACCTCACAGCGATTCGCCGGGCACTCTGCCATTGGTGTGCGTGGGAGTTTCTAATAAAATCTGCAATTTAACATTTCAGCGCCTGTGGGAGGGCGTGGCGGGGGTGGGGGAGGAGGGGGGGGGGATGGGGGGTAGGGGGGAGAGGGGAAGGGGGGGGGGGATGCGTTAAGCGCTTCATTCATTGTTTTAGAGCATATTTCTCTCTCTTTCCTTTAATCATTCATCAATCTCTCTCTGTTCCTGTTTCTGCCATTATCTGCCGAACTGCCTGTCTATCTACCTATCATCTCTCTCTTTTCTCTGTGTATGCATCAATCTGTATCACTGGCTCTCGCTTCCTGTTTACCTCTCACCCTCTTCAATTGTAAGCGGAATAGATGAGCATTTATCTGGCCACAAAGGTGACTCCAGGATGGTGTGTCGCCTCTCTGGTGCTAGGGTCAAGGATGTCTTGGAGTGGCTGCAGGACATTTGGAAGGGTGAACAGCCAGTGAACGTGGCACTCAATGGTACAAAATACATAGGTAAAATAAAACGGGGTGAGGTCTTAAAAGTAGCATATAGCTGTTTGGAAGAAGATTGAAAAGTCGGACCTCAAGGTCGTGATCTTAGGATTATCACCAGTGGTATTCTGAGTAGAAGTAGCATGAAATTTTGGATGAACACATGGCAGACGGGATCGTGTGGTGGGTGGGTTACAGATTTCAGAGGCTTTAGAACAGTTTCTGGCGGAGGTGGGGCCAGTATAAACTGGTCCAGTTATGTCTGAGCAGGACTGGCTCTGATGCCCTCGGGAATGTATTTCCTATTGTCGTTGTTTAGGGTTTGCTATGAAATGGCAGGGGGGAAGGGAACCTCCGCGTGCTATTCGGAGTAGAAGTAGCATGATATTTTGGATGAACACGTGGCAGATGGGATCGTGTGAGGGGCCGGATACAGATTTCTGAGGTGGGGCCAGTATAAACGGGACGAATTACACTTGAGCAGGACTCGCTCTAATGCCCTATGGAATGTACTTAGTTTTGTCGTTAGAACAATAGAACCATAGAACATGACAGCACAGAAACAGGACTTTTGGCCCTTCTTGGCTGTGCCGAACCAGTTTTCTGCCTCGTCCCACTGACCTGCACCTGGACCATATCCCTCCACACCCCTCTCCTCCATGTACCTGTCCAAGTTTTTCTTCAATGTTAAAAGCATTCACCACTTCATCTGTCAGCTCATTCCACACTCCCACTACTGTCTGTGTGAAGAAGCCCCTCCCCCCTAATATTCCCTTTAAACTTTTCCACTTTCACCCGTAACCCATGTCCTCGAGTGTTTTTCTCCTCGAGCCTCAGTGGAAAAAGCCTGCTTGCATTCACTCGATCAAAACCCATCATAATTTTATACACCTCAATCAAATCTCCCCTCATTCTTCTACGCTCCAGGGAATAAAGTCCTAACCTATTCAACCTTTCTCTGTACCTCAGCTCCTCAAGTCCTGGCAACATCCTTCTAAACCTTCTCTGCACTCTTTCAACCTTATTAATATCCTTCTTGTAATTAGGTGACCGACACTGCACACAATACTCTAAATTCGGCCTCACCCATGTCTTACAAAACCTCACCATAACATTCCAACTCTTATACTCAGTTTTTTGATTTATAAAGGTAAATGTACCAAAAGCACACTTTGCGACCCCATCTACCTAATACGCCACTTTTAGGGAATTATGTATCTGTCTTCGCAGATCCCTCTGTTCTACTGCACTCTTCAGCGTCCTACCATTTATCTTGTATGTTCTACCCTCGTTTGGCTTTCCAACGTGCAATACCTCACACTTGTTTGCATTAAACTCCATCTGCCATTTTTCAGCCCATTTTTCTAGCTGGTCTAAAACCCTCTGCAAGCTTTGAAAACCTTCCTCACTGTCCACTATACCTCCAATCTTTGTATCATCAGCAAATTTGCTGATCCAATTGACCCCACTATCATCCAAATCATTGGTATAGATGAACGACCAACAATGGACCCAGCACTGATCCCTGTGGCACACCACTAGTCACAGGCCTCCGCTCAGAGAAGCAATCCTCCACTACCGCTCCCTGGGTTCTTCCATTGTGCCAATGTCTAATCCAATTTACTACCTCTCCATGTACACCTCGCGACTGAACCTTCCTAACTCACCTCCCATGCGGGAGGTTAAGGGTTTGAAATGAATTGGCAGGGGGGTGGGACCTATGCAGCGAGCCAGGCGATGGGAAAATAAGAAAAAAGACAAATACAGAAGGTGGAAATGAAAAGTAATCGGAAGAGAAAACAAGGCTCAATTCCCAGATCTGTAACAATAGTGATGGGCCCAGTCCTGATGTTGTATCCAGTTCCCAATCCTTTGCAACAATGCAAGGCACTGTCACTGTTCTGTTACCATAGACCCAGACTCTGTTATCCTATTATAGTGACAGACCCAATCCTTATTCTGTTCCCACAGAAATAACGATGTCCTTGTAAACTTACCATATTGACAGGCACGGTGCCGGTTATGTTATCAGTGTCAGATCAAGTCCCTGCACTGTTCTCAAAGCGAAATGCCCAGTCCCTCCTCTTATACCATATTGTTCGTCCAAATCCTTGTTATGTTTTTGCACTGCCAGACACAGGCCCTGTCCTGACGCAATAGCAATAGACCGAGTCCCTGCACTGTTACCAATGCGACAGGCACAGATGTTGTTTCTTTTTTTCAGAATGGATTGTCTCTGTCCCTGTTCTGCCCTCATAGCGACGGATCTCCCTGTCCTCTCAATATATTTAGCATGAATCGGCAATGTTCTCTTGCCATATTCAAATGTTCAGTTCCCAATTAGTTAACATATTGACGTGTGTACGACCTGACCTCTTCTCATCTTAAAAGGCAGATTCCCTCATATGTATCAAATTTACAGACACATTCACTGACAAGTTAACACCGTGACAGGCCCAATCAGTGATGTGTTACTATAGGAACAAGCCCATTAAGTGATCATTTAAAACAGGGAATGCCCAATTCCTGATCTGTTAACATAATCAGGTGTGAGGTCCTTATATTTGAAGGCAGCAAGAGGCCAAGTCGCTGATCTGTAAGCATACTTACTTTCCCAGTCCCTGATCCTCTTTACACAGTGACAGGCCCAGTTCCTAATTTGTTACCATAATAACAGCAGCAGCCACTGATCAGTTACAGCAGTGACAGTCTCATTTCCGGATCTGTTCCCACAGCAACAGGCCCAGTATCCGGCCTGTTTCATCGTCACAGGCACAGTCCTTGATCTCTCGCCACAATGGCAGACAGAAACCCCTGATGCATTTAATGGCTACATGTCCAGCTTCTGCTCTGGCAGAATAAAGGCTGCTGCAACGTCTGCTTGATTCACATAGTGGGAGGTCCAGCAAATTGATTTATTCACAGAGTGATCTGAATTCACCCTGATCGACTATAACCACAAGTCTGGCCCTGTTGTGTTGCCACAGTGAATTGCTTACCACGAATTGTTACCATTGAGAAAGTCACCGATCTGTTACGACAAGGCAGATGCAGCCACTGATCCTTGATCATATTCAAGACAGCCTGTCTGATAATACATATATAGACATTCCCATTTTTGATGCTTTAGCATTGTGAAAGCTTCTTCTCCACAACCCAACCCAAATCCACAGTGGTAAGTGGTAATGTTCCAACTATATAAGCGAAGAAACAGGGATTGGCTGATTGGGACTGTGAAAACAAGTAACAAAATTTGGATAATTTGAATCAGTGAGACAGTTATTATGATCTACAAAATAATCGCAATATTGGCGTTAGAAGATATAACACCACATTTTTCAATTGCTCTCTGAACATAGTCTGGGTCACGGCATAAATACATGTGTTTGTGCAGCAGCTCAAGAGTTGTAGCATGTAGGCGATTTCCATGACAAACCAATTCAGAAATAATGAAACATACCCCATCCACCACATCCGTTTCCATATACAAAAAAACATTAACGTTGACCACAACAAAATGAAGTTGGCGGAGATAACAAACAGTAAAATGATGGATTTCCTTCGGCTCTCCATTTCTGGATCTTTGTGACTCTCCCCACTATTGTCATCCCGGAGTCTCTTGCGGGCTCTGCTGGTAACTAAAATGTGTCTAACGGTAAAGACATTCAGCAGCAGAATCAGAACAAATGGGACTGCTGGGGTTAGAATGTGATGGAGGAACTCAATTATTCCCCACATTCGAGACTCCATAACAGCATAATCGAAGCCACAAAACCAAGGGCTGTTCACCAGCCTATACTCATCCGTAACCATAAAGTACCAGAAAATGTTCTTCAGACTGCTCAGAGCAGTTACTGTTCCGAGAACCACAGCTGCTGTTTTCTCACTGCAATATTTACTTTTCAGCTTTGGGCAGCAAATGGCCACAAACCGATCAAAGGTGAAAGTGACAGTGAACCAGACAGAACAGTCAGTGGCTGCAAAAAGCAGGACGGCGTGGATATTGCAAACAGGAATGGACTTCAGGAAATAAAACGCCTTTGAATAAACAATCGGAATGTGTCTCCATATCACATCGAGGATAATAATCAATAGATCCGCCATGGCCATGGTCACCAGATAGCAAGTGACACATTTGGAGAGCCCACATTTTTGACGGGAAAGAATCACGATCGTCACAAGATTCACTGTTCGAAAAGGAAATAAATGTCAACGTTATGGTGTGCCTCAGGGGTTGGTGCTGGGAGGACTACAAATTTTCAAAATATACATTAACAATTTGGAAGAACGAATTGAGGGCACTGTTGCTAAGTTTGATTTAAAGATTTGTAGAGGGACAGGTAGTATTGAGGAAGCAGGGAGGATGCAGAAGGATTTTGACAGGTTAGGAGAGTGGGTAAAGAAGTGGCAGATGGAATACAATGAGGGAAATTGTGAGGTGTGCAATTTGGAAGGAGGAATGGAGGCATAGACTATTTTCTAAGTGGTGAACTGCTTCGGAAATCTGAAGCACAAAGGGACTTGGAAGTCCTTCTTCAATATTCTCTTAAGGTTAACGTGCACGTTCAGTCGACAGTGAGGAAGACAAATTCAATGTTAGCATTCATGCAGACAGGGTATAATACAAGAGCAGGGATGTACTTCTGAGGTTTTACAAGGCTCTGGTCAGACCCCATTTGGAGTATTGTGAGCAGTCTTGGGCCCCGTGTCTAAGGAAGGATGTGCTGGCCTTTGCAAGAATGATCCCTGGAAGGAAGAGCTTGGATTAGGAATGGTTGAGGACTCTGGATCTGCACTCGTTGGAGTTGGACGATGAGGGGGTTTGTCTTGAAACTTACAGGATACTGCGAGGCCTTCGTTGAGTGGATGAGGAGAGGTTGTTTCCACTAGTCGGAAAAATTTGAACCAGAGGGCACAAGCTCAGACTGAAGGACCTATCCTTTAAAACAGAGGTGAGGACGAATTTCTTCAGCCACAGAGTGGTGTATCAATGGAACTCTTTGCCGCAGAAGGCTTGGAGGCCAGGTCATCAATTGTCTTTAAGACAGACATAGATAGGTTATTGATTAATAAAGGGACCAGGGGTCATGGGGAAAAGGCAGCAGAACGGGGATGAGAAAAACATCAGCCATGATTGAATTGCGGAGCAGACTCGATGGGCCGAGTGGCTTAATTCTGCTCCTGTATCTTATGGTCTTATGGTCTTACTGACTTGGTGAGAGGTTTTTGCATTCCGCCAACCTACCCTTTAAAAAGGACCATCAACTATTAACAGCCGATCAGATTTGAATTTGATAGAGTTGACAGCATCAAACCAATCATGGTGTCAGAAAATTGTGAGGTCATAGCAGATAATAAGAACAAATAGAAACATTTCAAGAGAAAATCTTGGAAGAACATCTCCAGAGGCCAGGTCAGCCAGTCAGAAAATCGAGCACTCATCTCCAGAACAGATCTCCACCTGTGCCAGTTTAAATATCTCTTGAGAGAATTATCCTGCCAGAAGTATACTGAGTCAGACCGACCTTAAAGATATTGGACAACAACCAAATAACTCCAGAACTTCCAAACACAATCCCGCCTGGTTAATTGTATTTTTTGAGCTCGACTAAATTTCCATTATTATTGTTTTGGTGATGAATTTCCTTTCGTTATTCCAACAGCATTTCTGTTCAAACGTCTGTTAGTTAATATGTAACGTGTTTTGTTAAAGTTCCTGATTATTTAAATATAATACCTTGTTAATTATTCACTCAAAGTGACTGTCAAGCCTTTACAGTAATGAACCTCTAAACATTATTTTAGAACAGTTCACACCTTCCCAAACAAATTTAACCAATGATGAAGCGAGGTAAAGGCGATTAACCTCTGTGTCCTAACAATGAATATGTTACCGTCGCCTATTTGTTTACGTATCAATATAGTGAAGCTGTGTCATGACCGACTAATGACAGACGATCCTCACCATAGTGTGAGGTTGCAGGTCGTGTTGACGGAGGTACCACATCTCTGCGCAAAAAGTGATTATTGCAACTTAAAAGTCGCACTCTGTGGTCCTGGGGAACTGTAAGTTGTGAACTATTTTATAAATCATGATAGATGAGGCAGAAATCACATGATCTTCCCTCTTTCAACCTCTTCCCCTTTCTGCAGTAACTGCTTCATTTATTCTAGTTGTTACAACTCCATATAGCTAGAGTCCTGAAAACTAGTCCAGAGTTGCATCAGGTAATATGTTTCACAGTCCGAATACTACAGCTCAAAACACAAACCTAAAATCCCATTCACAACACCTACACTAACTTCCCAGCAACAACGTTTAGTCAGCAGCCCCACACACATGGTCAAGTCTCTAAATGTTAATCATAATCTTCATCTCTCACTTCTACTCACTGGCTACAATCTGGTGAATCTCTGCAAACTCGTAGTTCATATTTCTCATCGTAAATTTACTGTAATGCTCTTTCAACAATAAATGCTGACACAGTAGTTTAAAACATTTTCAGCATCTCAGCATTGCCTCAGCATTCCCTCCTGTAATATATACAGCTTGTTCTCCCATCATCTAAAGAAAGATATATTGGAGATGGTCCAGACAAATATCACCAAGTTGATGCCAGTGTGCTGGGATCACACGGGCTGTTGGTTATCAATGTTTGAAATTGGACAGCGACCAGGACAACCTTAAAATCAGCGAGTTTGTTTTTGAGGGACACACATATAGGTGTTTGTGGAGCCGCTGTCCTAAGCCAGAGATGGGATGGGTGACATAACGGAGCCGGTTTAGGTAGCACTGCAGATGAAGTTTCGAAATCGGCTGAGAGTTAAATGGGAGCATGGAGATTGTGAGTAATCTGGTGCAGAACACAAGTTAAGGTGGGATGAGAGGGGAACCAACGATACCGAGCACTGTTGATCAGCGGAACTGAATAAGTGATTTCAACCTTTTCGAAATGGAATGTTAAAAATAGCGAAGTGAAACATATTTTATATACTTAGCAACATTAAATGAGACCTACCAGGAACACCGACAATAGCTAGGATTGGATAGTAACCCGCTTGAATAACTTTAAGTAGGTATTCGATCCGGTCAACATTTGACATCAAATCATAAAACACTGAGAGCATGAAAAGTGCATCAGACAATGACCTCCCCATTGTTGTAACATTCCAGTCTATTTTTCTCAGATTCGAATCCATCGTTATAACATTCCACTCTATTGTGCTCAGGTTCCAATCCATTGTTGTCACATTCCACTCTACTGTTCTCAGAATCTGGTGCATTGACTTATTTTTCCAATCAATTGTTCTGGTATTCTGGCTCATTGTATTGACATTCCAATTCCTTGTCTGAAAATTCTTCCCGATTGCTGCACCTTTCTGGTCAAATGAATTCAGAATCTGATCTGTTGATTCAACATTTTCATATTCTGTTATCAGAACATTATCCTTCTTTCTTTCCCTGGTGTCAGCGATCCCTGCCCGTGTAAAAGTCGATACTTCTGCTGACACTGTGGCTTGAAAAATAAATGAGTCCTTTATGAAGAGATGAGGGAAGTCCTCATGTGACACAGTCGCAATCCATGGAGACTGACATTAAGTTCAGTTTCTGAACAAACAAGTTCGCTTAACCCTTTGAAATATTCAATATGTGGACACATTCTCAGAATGAGCAATCAGATTGTTCTCAGCCTGGCTGACCACTGGTGGTCCATAAAAGGCAAAAATTCCACAGCTTTTCTCTGGACTGGTTTTCTTGTCATCGATCGACAGTACTTTGTCCAAGTCGCTCTGAATCTTTAGATGCATTTGCATTCGTATTTTCCTGGATATTTGAAAATCTGGTACAGATTTGCCCAGCACACCTCAGCAAATAGGTGATAATTTAATAAATTCGGACTGATCGGACAGTTGGCAGTGAGAGTTGCTCTACAAGAGTGTTAAATATTGAACTGACTTCGAATTTCTTAGTAAGTACATAATAAGCCCCTTGTGGCTGAATATTGTTGTGCAGCCACAAATGGCGCACAAACACTCATGGATTTGAGCAGCTTCGTCTACTCCAAATCTATCCCCGAGAGCACAATTCTAGAGATAAACAATGTGCTGGACTGTGCCCTCCGATTGGAGACTGAGTATGACCTTCAGAAGGACTGTGGGATGCGAATTGCTAACAAGGTGGTGATGGGAAATGGACGTCTGCAACAGATGGAATGGAATGGGCGAGTTCAAGTAGGTTGAGACCCCTTGTCGCCAACCTCACCTACTGTTAGAACATAGAACATAGAAAGCCACAGCACAAACAGGCCCTTCGGCCCACAAGTTGCGCTGATCATATCCCTACCTCTCGGCCTATCTATAGCCCTCAATCCCATTAAATCCCATGTACTCATCCAGAAGTCTCTTAAAAGACCCCAACGAGTTTGCCTCCACCACCACCGACGTCAGCCGATTCCACTCACCCACCACCCTCTGAGTGAAAAACTTACCCCTGACATCTCCTCTGTACCTACCCCCCAGCACCTTAAACCTGTGTCCTCTCGTAGCAACCATTTCAGCCCTTGGAAATAGCCTCTGAGAGTCTACCCTATCCAGACCTCTCAACATCTTGTAAACCTCTATCAGGTCACCTCTCATCCTTCGTCTCTCCAGGGAGAAGAGACCAAGCTCCCTCAACCTATCCTCATAAGGCATGCCCCCCAATCCAGGCAACATCCTTGTAAATCTCCTCTGCACCCTTTCAATGGCTTCAACATCTTTCCTGTAATGAGGTGACCAGAACTGCGCGCAGTACTCCAAGTGGGGTCTAACCAGGGTCAGTGTATTATTCAGGACTCCAACTATTCTTTCAGCAGTGGCACTGGCTAATTAAGTGGTTCTCTCATCGAATTCTACCCGGGACTCCTGTCATCTGGTCGGACAAAGTGACATTTTGGCAAATTGCCGTGCATATAAGCTGCCCATACAATTTACATGCCAATATTTTTTGTCTTCACTTCCTGCTTTCGTTATGGCGAAACTTGGATCTGACTGAGAAAATAGACACTGTAAAGAGGAGGCGATGGATGCACTTTATTTTATTCACATTATCGAGGCAACAGTGGGACAGGGGTCAGGAGTTGTGTGATCCACACTATCAGGCAGACTCTACATTACAGTCTGCCTCTGTCAGAAGTTCAGCCGTTCCCTCCAGCGGAACGTAATCGCGTTTTTGAACACATTTGAGTTTGCAGCATTTATAAAACCAGAAGCATCTCCCACGTAACCCGTTCTCGTTCCGATGACGTGGACCCATCCTGCATTTCCCCCGCAGCCTGTCACATCCAGAAAATAGCACCTGTGAAAAAGAAGTGTGCATTAAATTCACCCGCCAGGACCCCCTGCCACGCAGATGTGATCTCAGCAAGATAAATGCACTGCCTTGTTCTGCAATCTTTTTAAATGAGGTACGTGGAGATCAGAACAGTGCTCTGAGCTGCTATCGTGTTTCAGCGATGTTAAGGGAGGGCGGAACTCTGCACTGTGCAGCAATCGTGGTTCAATGAGGTTTATGAAGACCAGAACAGTGCAGAGTGCTCCGATCATGTTTCAAATGAACATTAGAATATCATAAATGCGCACTACCCTCCAACACATTGTCAGTTAGTTTTCTGGATACCAAATATGCGCATTGTGCTCCAATTGTTATTAACTGAGGTTTATGGAGACCAATACTGCACACTCTACTCATGGTGCCTTCTCCCCATCTTCTGCCATAAGATGGACTGCGAGCAACAAGAACATATCAAATGTTATATTTTAATTAGGATACTGGGAGGTATCTTTCTGTTCGAACTACTTACTTTATGAATCTGTGCAACACTACACGGAAACGTAAAATGGACCCAATATTTTTTTTGAAAGGTGGTTTAAAATGTTAAATACCAGTTTGGTACTTGGATTTTATATGAAAATTCTCCGCCATCAGTTTCGACATGTGCTCCGACCAATTTACTGCTGTGAGGTGCAATAACCTCCGTATAAAAACATTGCAGTCAGTCCTCCATCGGCAGTGACGGGCTGTACCAGCAGCAGGACGAGAAGCACTGTTTTTTCTTCTTCCATTCAGTTCCAGAGTCAGGATGTGACATCTGGGGTAAATAAGACTTTGATATGAATTCAATGATATTTCTAGTTACTGACCATGGACCACGCACGCACAAGACGGTGAGGATAAGTTCCTCCTTTAACTGGTTAAATGATCATCCGACGAATTGAGAAGAACTGAACGTAGAATCAAATATTAAACGAAGGTTAAACGTTTACCTAAACCATAAGAAGTTGATTGAAGTGGGGAAGATTAAAGGATATCACTTATTGTACTCACAAGAAGTGCCAGACAGGAGACAAGGAGGCCAGTATGTCCATCGTATCTGTACAGGCACCTTAAAAACACGGATGGAATTTCCATGCCTCTCTCTTCTCTTCCACCTATTAAAGTGTTTTTTAAAAATTTCAATCATTTAACAAGATTCACTTTTGCAAATCACTATTGAATCTGACTCGACCACACATTCTGGTGGCAAATCCATTATCACCTGAACTGGTCAGAAAATAATTTCTTCTGATCTCTCATCTAAACTTTCGATTATTATCTTTAATGTGTTTCGAGCGGTTATGAGATGTCCCAGCCACAATGAGGATCCTGCGGCCGCAAGATTGAAGAAGGAAATGAAAATTATCCTGATGACCCTGGCCCAGGCATGTCCCTGATTCACCAATGTTCCTATAACAGGTTGTCCTTTCGGTGTAACATTGTTATCGGTTCGAGCTGCTGTAAGAAAATGGGCTTTCATGTACCCGACATTCCAGAATTCCAGCCCTTCAACATTATTTAATTGAAATTAATTTAAACATTCAGAGGATGCGTAAAGTCTTTGAGAAATAGTTGTTGTGTGTTTACTTGATCAATTCGCCACTGCCATTCATCTTTGCATTAACGTTCATATTTTTAGCTTATCTTTCTTCCTGCATCTACATCTATCTGTATAAGGATACTTTGTCTGCTTATCGATTTAATTCTACTTACATCATGTATACCAATATCCCTGCCCTCCCTCTCTCTTTCTCAGGCTCCCTTTGTTGCTGTCTCCTTCCATCTCTCCCTCGCTGTTTTCTTTCTTCTCTTCCCAAGATCTCAATCCATCTCCGTCTCTCTCTCTCTCTCTCTCTCTATCTTACATACACACTTCCCCCATCTCTCTCTCTTAGGTTCTTCGCCTTATCATAGAAACATAACAATTACAGTGGATCCTGAGGTAAATTTTCACCTCGTATCAGTGCTTTCTCCCAGCCAGTGTAACTCACTGAGTGTGACAGCTGCCTTTTCAATGCAACCCCACTTATTCTCTGTCTTCAAATAAATAGCAATATCTGGTTGGAAAGGCAGAAGTGAATCAGCCGACAACACACTCTCAGGCAGTTCATTCCGTATTCTACTCATTCACTGTGTAAAGACACATTTTCCTCATTGCATCTGAGCCAATCTTCTTACAGACATGTTCTTTGCTGATCGATCTTTGCCCTCTCCTTTCCATTTTTTCATGCTATCTCTTCGTGCCTGCGTCACCCTGCCTTCTCCGAGCACCCTGATTGCTTCAGTTAATGCTGTTTGTTAAATATTTACACCTGAAGCGGAACTGACCTGGCACCAGTCGCCATCCTGTTCAACTCAAGTTGTAGTTCAGAATTAAAAGTTGATATTCAGCCTGTTATCCCTGCAACTCGAATAAATTATTATCTAAAAAGTCAAAAGTCTTTGAAAAGTAATGCAACAAACAAAACATTTGTCAAGTTGTGAGCAATCTACCTCCCTCAATGGTTCATTGTTTGTCTGATCATGTGGTTTAGTTCATCTGTGCAACTGCAGAGTTGCTATGTCCAGAGTTTTCAACTGGAGGGAATCAAGTGAGCTTAATATTGGCATCAATATATCAGGGGGCCTCAGGATGGATTATCAACTTGAAACCTCTAGCTGAAGATGTTGCATATGTCGTCCTCTCTAATTGGAATGACGTCATATTCTTCTCATCATTCACACTGGAGATATTTATCACGGCTCCGTCTCTGGCTCATGTTTTTTTTTATTGCACATTACCGCAAGCCGTGGCCATACTGGAAGCTTTGCTATGAGGTTTTTGTTGTGGAACCAGACAGTTCAGTCCCTCGCATGTTATTTGACATGCATGTGCTTATTTCTTGAAGCTCAAGTTTGGCATCTCAGTTTTCCCTATGGCCAGACTGTCTGGCCTTTGAACGATATTTTCATATTTTCTGTTTTTATACTTTGCATTTGCCTCATGTTGTGGCTAGGAGTTTCCAGAATGGGCTTGAATGCAATTCTGCTCCTGCTAAATTCAGCCACCTTGCTGATCAATTTGCAACCGTTTCTGATGTTACACTTCAAACCAAATTGTTCCAACACAATGGTACGAACACAGTGGTCTGCTACACAACATGCAACAAAGTGCATGTGGGTGACAAAATGAATTTATCTTCACCAGAACTCTGCAGTAGTCGCTCCCATCAACCTTTTCAGTGACACATTCGCTGCGACCTGAACATTGGTGAATACCAGACGAAATATGTTACTTATTCATGTTCGTTCTCTCAGCACATGCCACAAGTCATCTCTGGGACTTACATCATACCTCAAATTAATACATAATTGTACAATTATATGTCTCCAATTAGCGCAATGAAACCAAATAAATTACTTCAGCAAGGGCTTAAAAAATGATGGATACTCAAATATCCAGTTAAAAGATAACGCTTTGTTGAAAAATATAACACGACATACTTAACGACGGGAAATAGATTGCACTTATTGAAACCAGAGATCAGGACACTGAGAAGTGAGAAGGTCCTCTCATCCTTTTGTGAAAGCAATTTGATCATATTAGGAGAATCCAACATGTGTGGTTAAACTCCTTCATTTTGTCAGCACTAGTATCCCAACATCAGCTCACGCCATTATTGTGCACATTTATAATTAGATATTTTTATCATTATTAACTTGTTTGTAACCACATGTGAACATGTCCTTTTCAATTATTTAACATTTATTTCAGAATTTCTGTTGCTAACGGTTTTGCCAGAATTGTCTACTGTCCATTGTGCTCCGGACTTGTGTTGACATCAGTAGAAGGTATCTCGCATGATGCTCATCCAAAACAGAAAAATACGGCAGCATGTTCGAGCCATAAGGTTTAAAGTCTGCTTTAACATAACTGCTTCATTCAGCTTGGTCATTCAGGGAAATGATGCTCTGGTGTTGATCAGATGGGCTTGATGCCATCGAATCCCTGGCTGATCTCTGTTTCAATAATTTCAAATCCCAACATAGAAGTTGTTGAAAATTAATTCATCTAAATCGGGAATTGGTCGTGTATTTGGCGGCAATCTGTAATTGGCCGTCTGGTATTAGAGCAGCGGAGCAGAAAGCTGGATTTTAGGTGGTCTTGCATGAGGGTATAAATGCATCGACGTTAAGGGAGGGGATTTCGGAGCTTAGAACCTGTTAACTGAAGACAGTGCAGCAATGGAAATTGTCGAATGTTCAGAAGGCCAGAATTAGATAAGTTTATATGATCAGGATTGATATATTGTTTGTATGAAGTAGCGGAGATAGAGCCAGGGCAGGTGGGGTGATGTCAGTGAAGCGTTTGAACAGTTGAATGACTATTTGCAAATGGAAGAGTAGCTGAGGCAAGGGACATTGTTCTGAAACATGGACACAAATATCTCAATGTTTACCTATGCAATTATTTTTCTATCTTGCTCTTCTCTCTCGAGTCTTCTTTCAATTATCATTGGCTCGATTATATTTCTGGGATATTGCTGGCCACATATTGCCTGCTGTAGTTCCAGCATTCACACGGCGGCTACAGCTTAACAAGACGTCACTGGCTGATGAGATCATAGCAAATTGGGAAAACTGGCAACAATTTGTTTCTGAACAGGATTTATTTTAAACCTTCTGCCCACTCCTCGCATTTACCAAATTAACTATCCACCTAAGAATTGAAGGGCGGGACGTCAGCAGAGCTCCAAGAGACTCCCTCAGACACGGGGAGGACCTGCACACGCCAGACAGGCAGACACACAAAGGCGGAATCGGGCCAGGGTCCCTTGCGTTGTGAGCCATCAATGCTATGCACTCTCCCACCGTGCCTTCGCTTATCTCTTTCAGAACTCGACCAGCTCTTTGAATAGTTTGTGCAACAGAGAATGTATTGGAATTTGTAGCTAGAATTTATACTCGCTACCATTGTACATCGGCCCTGGTTAATTTGTCAATTCAAGAAGGGCCAGAAGTGTGCTACGTCTAGATGATTCCCCGTTCGTGTTTAGCTTGTTCCAAGTGGGCGCTCTGGATTGTCTGCAGCACCACATCCTGACTGCCACCCCTGTGTTCCTAGTTCAGGTAATACCGTCCGACCAATAATACAAAACATCCTTACAGATTTTATTGGGGAATCTGAAAAAAAGTGCTGCTTGATTATGATTCTCCATGCATGTCTCTGGTGGAGCTACAGGATATAAATGTGATATATTGCATCCTCCAATCCCAGCTCCTTTTCAAGACACAGTGACCTGAGTGAGGAATGTAAGAGATGGATTCAGC
Source organism: Mustelus asterias (assembly GCF_964213995.1). Taxonomy (NCBI): domain Eukaryota; kingdom Metazoa; phylum Chordata; class Chondrichthyes; order Carcharhiniformes; family Triakidae; genus Mustelus; species Mustelus asterias. The sequence goes on along the minus strand of NW_027590088.1, from coordinate 45,547 downwards.
GAGTTTTATTCATGTGAGTCATGGAGTAGCGCATCAGGGGTCAGTGATCACGGCTTCGACACAATTGAAGTAAATCTGGAGGCAAAAATGTTCAGAACCCCACTGATGTTGAATGTGAGATTATCCCAAAACCCAGATGTGTAACTTCAAACATCGTTTCCTTTTGGCGTAGATGTTCAAATTTATCTACTCTGTGAAAGATATATGACCTGGCTGGCTGTCGAGATTTGCATTCTAATTCGTATTCTGTAACTTGATTTCTGTGTCTGTGCACTGTTGGAGAACAGATATCCACTCCATCTGACTAAGGAGCTGTGCTCCGAAAGCTTATGGTATTTGCTACCAAATAAACCTGTTGGACTTTAACCTCGTGTTGTGAGACTTCTTACTGTGCCCACCCCAGTCCAACGCCAGCATCTCCACATCAAAGATATATGAACCAGAGAGGAAGCATTCCAGTTGTTGTTTGAATAATTTATTTTTAAAAAATTGTTGGTGTTAAAAAACACACAACTAGAAAGATGTTAATGAACTACGACATAAAGTATATTAATGTTTTAACGCACACAGCTTTACATAGAATTAACTCTTGATTCTCAACTAAATACATTTGAGATTCCGAGCATCCCTTTTACCCCCAAACAACGTCTAATAATAAATAACACAACGTGCTGAATCCAGCAGGTAACTACTCTGCACAGCGTATGCGGTCAGGTTTAGGAAAAACTTCTTCAATTTCAGCGAAGGCAAAGCCTTTTTTTCAGTAGACCACTATTCAGCTGACTGTGGCGGTGGTGTTAGCTGTGATTGCGTCTGTCTACTTTTCTCCAGTCATTATGCTATGGAGATACAAATCTTTCCATTTAATCTATCCTGCAGAGTCGGTCTTTGGCATATATATAACATATGTAGATATATACATGTCAATTTCCTTGTCTGTTCCTTTTCCGTACCTCATTTTTCCTCATCTGTGTAAACCCATGACTTTCTCACTGATACAAGTCACATGTCAACCTCTCTTCACACATTGGCCTCTTTTATTTTCATGTAACCCAGTTGCATTTTTCTCCAGCTGGATTAAAGTGAGCCTTGAAGCGAGATACATATTCCTCCTGTCATGTATCATTGACGTTTGCAGCAGCATTGCTGATCCCAACACACATTAAAGTAGAATCCAAGTGATGTCGTGGGCACCATGTTAGTGAGCATTTCCAGCAACATTGCTGCAACTGGGGTCGTTTTTCAAAAATGAAAATAAAACGTCATTTGTCATTTTTGCTGGGAAAAAGAAAAAAATATACCATGTGATTGACAAGCCGGGACTTTCAGTGTCAGTCCAAATTCATGGTGAATGGAAGGCGCAATGACATGGAATCAACTGATATGTTATTCCAGAACTCCTTTAATTGAATCCATAATCTTGGCTTCAAACACTGCCTGTTGTAATGAGATACACTCTTTCCCCACTCTCAGAATATAAAATATTTATCTTGAATTCTCGACAGAATCATCCTTTACACTGAGCCCTCCATTAAACTGTTTTTGTCTCCATAGTTTGGAATTAACTCGGACACAACTCCCTCACTACAATATGTACCTGCCCCCGCAAGCCTGACACACACAACCAAGAAAAGGTTACACCTGCAGGAATTTGCGTCCACGGTAAGATCTTCCTTCTGTGAAAGTGCCTTTAAAGCTGTCTGTTTCCATATCAGCAAAGCCGTGTTTCGGATACCGATACTGAGACCTGAGATTGTCTTGAATTTCATTATTTGGCCTCCATCAAATACAATTACCGACCCACTTGGGCAGGTCAATCATAAAGGAAATTGCTGGTCAGACCAGTTAAAGAAACATGCTGCTAATGTGTTGTTTTTACAATCTTCAAAGGCTTAACTTGGTTTTCCACAAAACACGAAATCATGATTCTTCGTAAAGGACAGTTGTCAGCTGTCAGGTTTACAATGCAACACCAGTTGTTTTACCTCGAGAAGAAAGGACGATTTTTTAAGTATTGCAGCTTCTCTTGTCTTCTGCACTTTTTGTGAATTGACGCGTTTCGTACTTGATCCAATTTTAAATTATAAATCTGGTCTGCGATGATTCTTTGCCATCTTGAGTGACATTCTGTTTGGGTCCATCAGATTGGTCATCCATTAACTTACAACGGTTTGTAGTCTAGTTTCGATCACTGCCATTATCAGTCCGTTCATCCAGAGTTGCAACGTTCTTTCATTTATTCATCAACAATGACCACTTAACAATATTGTTATATGTTTGTCCCATTTCACAGACAACTAATTTGACATGATCACTTGAGTTACTGGTTAAAAACATGAATCACCCCCCTCAGACTCTTAAGACCTCTTCTCGGTGACATTTAGGCAGAGCTCTTTACTTGTTCTTATTCCGCCCCTTTCCATCACTGCTTGACATTTCATAAAGTGTCGAGAAATTTAGCCAATATATCTCCATCACACGCTTGTTTTAAATTTACAGAAATGATACAGTTAAGCAATATGCCTGAGGATACATCAACTAAGTCCGAACATGGGCGTGGTAAAACAAATTCAGTCCCACAACAACAGCATATTTCATGTACAAGAAACATAAGAACATAAGAAATAGGAGCAGGAGTAGGCCATCTAGCCCCTCGAGCCTGCCCCGCCATTCAATAAGATCATGGCTGATCTGACGTGGATCAGTACCACTTACCCGCCTGATCCCCATAACCCTTAATTCCCTTACCGATCAGGAAACCATCCATCCGCGCTTTAAACATATTCAGCGAGGTAGCCTCCACCACCTCAGTGAGCAGAGAATTCCAGAGATTCACCACCCTCTGGGAGAAGAAGTTCCTCCTCAACTCTGTCTTAAACCGACCCCCCTTTATTTTGAGGCTGTGTCCTCTAGTTTTAACTTCCTTACTAAGTGGAAAGAATCTCTCCGCCTCCACCCTATCCAGCCCCCGCATTATCTTATAAGTCTCCATAAGATCCCCCCTCATCCTTCTAAACTCCAACGAGTACAAACCCAATCTCCTCAGCCTCTCCTCATAATCCAAACCCCTCATCTCCGGTATCAACCTGGTGAACCTTCTCTGCACTCCCTCCAATGCCAATATATCCTTCCTCATATAAGGGGACCAATACTGCACACAGTATTCCAGCTGCGGCCTCACCAATGCCCTGTACAGGTGCATCAAGACATCCCTGCTTTTATATTCTATCCCCCTCGCAATATAGGCCAACATCCCATTTGCCTTCTTGATCACCTGTTGTACCTGCAGACTGGGCTTTTGCGTCTCATGCACAATGACCCCCAGGTCCCTTTGCACGGTAGCATGTTTTAATTTGTTTCCATTGAGATAGTCATCCCATTTGTTATTATTTCCTCCAAAGTCTATAACCTCGCATTTCTCAACGTTATACTCCATTTGCCATATCCTCGCCCACTCACTCAGCCTGTCCAAATCTCTCTGCAGATCTTCTCCGTCCTCCACACGATTCACTTTTCCACTTATCTTTGTGTCAACTGCAAACTTCGTTACCCTACACTCCGTCCCCTCCTCCAGATCATCTATATAAATGGTAAACAGTTGCGGCCCGAGTACCGATCCCTGCGGCACGCCACTAGTTACCTCCCTCCAACCGGAAAAACACCCATTTATTCCGACTCTTTGCTTCCTGTCGGATAGCCAGTCCCCAATCCACTTTAACACACTACCCCCAACTCCGTGTGCCCTAATCTTCTTCAGCAGCCTTTTATGGGGCACCTTATCAAACGCCTTTTGGAAATCCAAAAACACCGCATCCACCGGTTCTCCTCCATCAACCGCCCTAGTCACATCTCCCAGAATGTTATTTATTTCTCAGCAGTAAAAAAAAAGCTATCTTCTGTCGTCTATTCTTTTCCATAAAAGTGAATAACTCCCATCCCTCCATTTCTTGTTGTGAGCAAGAGAGACACAAATGCATTGGCATCAGCGAGAGATGGACTTGTAGAAAAAAAACACAATTCCCAAAAATATGGAAGGGAACAATACACCATTTGATAGACCACGTATTCATTGCATGAATGTTATACAAACAAATGAAACCATTAAAATACAGGAAGTCAAACTAAAACGTGTACTCCATGAAATTCACAATGCAAAATGCAGCAGACTTCAAATTTATAATCGGTGACGTTTTGAAATCTCTATTGAGTAGCAGGTTTTAATATTCCGCAAATGTATGTGCCCACAGTTATGCAATATATGCATCATTTTATATATCAGCTTGTCTTTATTATTGCTTATATCCATGTGTTATAATGAGGTGTTTCATTTCTATAATGATCATCAAAAAATTTTATGTTTCAGGTTCGGCTCCAATTGTCATTTCCATGCCGTTTTAAAGCTGTTACGGGGCTTTCTTTGATGTTCCACCTGTTAGCGTATTTACTACATTGTTCCCTTCAAGTAGCCAGACAAAGTCACAGAGAAACTTATCGAGGTCAGCCAGAGGACAGAATTGAGGAATACACAAGCAGATATAGTTTGAGACTTGATGATAAATAATTAACAGATACCAATCAAAGTTAAGAAGCTATCTCTATCTTTATCCACACACAGCTACAGATTAAGGTTATATCATGCAGAACATACGAAATTTAAATTCCAGTCACTGCCATCACGAATTTGCTCAATTATAACAGCCAATCGGCCTGAAAAGCCATGTTGGCGGACCAAGTCATTCTTGTTAAAAGTTAGCATTTATGTCCCAGCTTGTGTCTGCGTTTCTGGATATCAGTCCCTTTTCCCATGCCCATATTTCTCCTTTAATTACTTATTTGAGACTAATGGCCTTAAGACATATAGGTTGCTGATTTTTATGAAGACCATTAGTTTCTCTCATAGAAGCGGACGTGAGTTTCACACTTATCTGATTATTAACCCTTTCAAACGCCTGTCTATGATGACACTGCAACACCAATTCCTGAAGACCTTCAGCTGAGCGGGATGCAGTGAGCTGGGATTGCTTCTGCGCCGGCTGCAAGGAGGTGGGGACTGTGCCTGCGTGGGACAGCCCACGACACCATCTCTTCTCTGACACCTGACCCAACTGTTGTACTTCTCGCCTGGCTTTCCATTTGCCAAGTGGAGTCACGGTGAGGAGAGCAGCCACAGTGGAAAAAACACAATAAGCAGGAAAATAAAAAAATACCGAAGATTCTGCAGCGCATATGAACTTTAAAGAGAGAACAAAACAGTTAGATTTTGTTCAGCTCAACGTCTCCAAAAGATGGGCAATCGAGTTGTAATCGTCGAAGAGTAAGACAAAACCATTATAAATACTTTTTTTCCAAAAATGCGGCGACGTCTTGGGGTGGGGGTACACTTGGAGATGTTAATAATAACGTATTCTGACTGAGACTTAGCGGTCGTCCAATGGGTGACATGAGGCAGAAATGTGACCATGTCGAAGTTCATTAGAAAGGAGAGATACCGGTAGAGGGAGAAGGTCCAGGGATATGGGAAAATGGAGCAGCCAGTGGGAGGGAATAAGGATTCGGGGAGGGGGGCGTGGTGTAGCTCTCGCTACCCTGCCCTTGTGAGAGACAGGTTGAACTCTCAAATGAGATGGGAATGTCACCATTTGGGACATGTGGGAACTCAAATATTTAATTGATGCAAGTGAGCAGAATCCGGATTTGTGGGTTCACCAATGGCAGTGGCAAGCTGTCATGTGTTGAAGGAGCTCAGTGTTCTGTCGGGGCTAGGGAGTGTAATGACTGGAAGGTCGGCTGCCCAATTCAATCTCGTTGTCAGAGAGCAGCATATTCTGCTTTCCAGTCAGTGCCATAATGTGTGACTATGCGACAGGGAAACCGAATCGTTGGAGGGGAAAGTTGTATTTGGTGGTGGAGGAGATCAGTTCCGCCTCTACTCTTTGCTTGCACATTGGCTGATTGACAGGTCGCCCTTCGAATGGGAAAGCGTGATGCTGGGAATAGATCGATCCTATCAGATTTGGTTAGGTTGCAGGGTGATGGGTAGGTTAATGAGTCAATGAAAATATATGGCACCTGTTGTAATTTGTGCTCCTGGTCAGGCTGTGCCTGCCGCAAGTTGGATGATGGATAGTTTCGTCGGCCAATGGGAAGGTGGTGATGCGATGGCTGAGGGGAAGGGAAGAATGGCGAGTTCCTTATCCAATTTGTGTGATAGATTTTAAATTTCTGCATGCTAATTGGTCAATCGAAAAGTTCAGAATCGCGTAAGTGCCGTCCATGTCATAATTTTGCGGCTCTAACTCTTACCCTGTTCAGAGGCAGGAATGTCCACTTTATGCAGGTGATAGAGCTTGCAGTGTTTAATTAAAAGAGCATCAAGCCAAATATTCTTTGTTCCTGTAGATTGGATTTAACAGTAGAAGGGATTAGGTAGATTAGGAATAAATTAGAGGAATCAACTTAACATCATATAAACAGCTATTTCATCTAAGTTAAGAAATTATATTAACATTTTAAGACGTTATAAGATTTTAAAAAAAGATTTCTACAAATGAAAAAAATAATAAGGTTGAATATTTATTGAAGGCCAATGTGCAAGACAAATTCGAACTTAAATGAAAGATGTAGCAAATTAGTGAACAGGCTAAGAATCACACTGGACTTTTCGATTAAGAAACTGAAATATAAAGTATGAAATATTCTGGGACTAAAGCCAGGCAGCAGGTCAATATCACACGTAAGGAGGCTAGTAATTACTATAACGTATTCTGACTGAGACTTAGCGGTCGTCCAATGGGTGACATGAGGCAGAAATGTGACCATGTCGAAGGTCATTACCCATCTCCAAGTGTACCCCCACCCCAAGACGTCGCCGCATTTTTGGAAAAAAAGTATTTATAATGGTTTTGTCTTACTCTTCGACGATTACAACTCGATTGTCCATCTTTTGGAGACGTTGAGCTGAACAAAATCTAACTGTTTTGTTCTCTCTTTAAAGTTCATATGCGCTGCAGAATCTTCAGTATTTTTTATGTTGCTGCTTATTGTGTTTTTTCCACTGAGGCTGCTCTCCTCACAGTGACTCCACTTGGCAAATGGAAAGCCAGGCGAGAAGTACAACAGTTGGGTGATAGTGCATTACTAGGAAAATTGCTAACAACATTATAGAAGTAATTGCAGTTGAGAATTCTTATTAATTCTAAATATCCAACTTGAGGATAATTAGCAATTAATGTTTTAATATGTGGTTTGAGAATAACACAAAATATTTAAATAACACATTAATATTGTATCGAAGTACTTAATTTGTAACATGCCAGTAAAATGAAAGATGCATCATTGAATGATACAAGCACAAGTCAGGCAAAAATGATGCAACAGAGTTAATTACCCATGCATAACAAGGCCGGGGTATAATGCCGAACGATAAAGGTGACTTCAATTGGTAATAGGGCTGGTTTAAACTGGTTACAGAAATGCTGAATCATAAGAAACCATTTTTGAGAGAGAACTTCTGTAAAACGGACCGGTGAATGACATATCAATATTTGAAGGTGTCAAACTATAATTGATTGAAGGACAAGTCAGTGTTAGATTGACAAAACAGTGAATGAATGAAATTGTTTTTAATTACGTGCTGGGCTGAATAATCTGATAAAAGAAGCATTCTTAACATTTTATGAATTGAATTTAAATGTCACTATTTGCGGAGGTTTAATTTGAACCTCGATCCTGGCAGGTTTCTCGAATATGAGTCTATTCATATTGGACCCACTCCACCATATCATGCAGATATACATCATTAATATAACTACGTTCATATTGAAAAATGGAGTTGAACAATTCTGCCAACTAATTGTGTGATCACGCAACATGTTTATATTGAGTCACCGAAATAGCACACATCTCATTCAATCAAGTCAACCAATGTTGAATATTTCTTTATATTCACTGACAGTTGAACTTACAGAGGTCGCATGAAGCAAATTCAGACAAATGATACGCTGCACTTCGCACTGTACTTACTCAATGGTAAAGATACTGGCAGAATTTAGTTCTGTAGCTGCGTTGGAACACTCTTTAGGAAATTATTTGATGGTGACTTATGATAAACATGTCATGTGGGCAACTTAAATTGGCGGGTAATGACGAAGAACAACATGACTCTGTATCCAATTTTGTGTTATAATGTGTCAGGAATTGATCAATGTGACAGAGCAGAGGGAATTTTAGCTCCGTATTTAAATCATTCATCTCCCTGCACCATTAGTTTTTGAAGGGCTTCCCAGAGAGGGATGTTTTGCTATTTACCCGAGCTGGTGGTATACATGAACTTGAATTCCTTGAAAGTGCAGGGCAACACTTATTCTCCATTTATCCACATTTTGGATATGCCCTGGAAGAGGTTTCTGTGGCGTAATATATCAAATTTACGTGTGTTGGATCATTTATGGGATTTTGGCGTCGCTGTATTACGCAGCATTTATTTCCCACATATGTTGCCCTTGCCAGGGACCTGTTGGGCTGTCTTCCTGGATTGCGGCAGGTCTGAGTTGTACGTACACTAATGCTGCTTGTCGAAAGGGGCTTCCAGTATTCAGTCTCAACGACATTGAGCAAATGATGATGAATTTCTAAGTAAGGATATTTAATGGCATGGATGGGACCTTCCAGCAGATGGTGTCCCCATCTATTTGTTGCTGTTGTCCTTCTAGATTGTAGTCGTCGTGCGTTTGGAAGGCGTTGCATAAGGAAACTTCATAAGCTCTTGCAGTGCATCGTGTAAATGGTATACACGGCTGCCACAATTCATGAGTGCTGGAGGGACTGAATATTTGTTGCAGTGACAGCAATCGAGCGTGATCCTTTCTCAAGGATTCGATGTCCCAGAGTGTTGTTGGAGCTGGACTCATTCAGATAATTGGAGAGCAACCCATCACACTCTAGACTTGTGCGTGCAGCTGGTTGTCAACATTGGGGAGTCCGGAAGCATGTTGATCCGAGCTTTTGACGTGCTCTTGACGGCAATATGTTTAAATGGCAAGTCCAGTTCAATTTCTATTCGGTGCTCACTCCCAGGGTGCTAATTCTAGCAGCTAAATCTATGGCAATGCCGTTGAAAAGGTTAGTGGTTGGCTCATCTTTTGGTGCAAATGGTTTTTGCGTGGCGCATCAATGGCACGAATGTTACTTTCCTCTTCTCAGACCAAAACTGACTATAAACCAGGTTTTCTTGCATTTGGATATGGACTGCATCAGTGTCTGTGGAGTCGTTAATGGTGCTGAACATCCCCGCCTCTGACCTTATGATGGAAGGATGGCCATTGGAGTTGCAGTTGAATATGATTGGAGTTAATACACTCGATGAACTCCTGTAGTGATGTTAATTTGTTAATGTGTCAATGAACAAATTTGTTTAGTGACTTCCAATGACCAGATCCCTCACCTGCTGTATCAGGAATGACTCAGGCCAGCCGACGCCGATCACACTTGGATTCACATTGACTCCAGTTTTGCGAGGGCCATGAAATGCTACACTGGATCAACAACTGCATTGATGCCACGGACATTCGCCTTAATCTCTGGAGTTCAGCTCTTTTGTCCATGTTTGCACCAAAGGTCTAATGAGATCAGCATCTGGGTGACCCTGGTGGAACGAAACATTCGTGTCTGTGAGCCGATTATGCTCAGTGCTGCCACATGTCAGCACTGCTGACGTAGAATTTCATCATTTCACTGATGAATTAGTGCAGACTGATGGGGTAGTAATTGATCAGGTTGGATTTGTCCACTCTCTTTAGGACCCGGGCAATTTTGCACATTTCAGGTAGAGGCCAGTTTTGTTGCAGTTTATGAATACATTGGCTAACTGTGCAGCAGTTTGAGAAGCACAAAGTTTCAGTCATGTTGTGGAATGTTGTCAGGGCCCATTATTCTGTACTGCCAGCCGTTTCTTCATAGCATTTGGATTGGCTCAAATTGCGTATTGGCTGATATCTGAGGTGCTGGGTACATCTGGAAGATAGCGAGATGGATTATTCATTTGACACTTCTGTCTGAAGATCGCTGCAAACGCATTATCTGTTGATTTCATTTGCTGGCCTCCTCCATCACTAATGATGGGAGTATGTGTGCAACCTCCTGCTGCAATGCGATTTTTTATTGTCCACCACTATTCATAGCTGCAATCTGAAGGTGCAGATGTTAGATTTGGTCCATTGGTTGTGGGACCACTAATCTCTGTCTATCGCTGGCTGTTTTGTTACTTGCTGGACAAGTCGTCCTGTGTTGCAGCTTCATCAGTGTTGTAGGTAAAAAACCTCTGACACTATTAGTAGATCAAAATGCAGTGTTTATTTTCACAATTGTGGGAGAAGTGAGGTTCCTAACAGTGGACCCCCAGCCTTCTCTTCGAAGACAAGTAAGAACAGAGTTTATATATGTCCCGGGCCCCGCTCTCATTACATTGCAATTCTCTAAGATGTCTGTCATTGTTCATTTTGAGATTCTTGTTGTATTAGCAGTATCTTCCTCTGCGTAGCTTGTTCGATCTCCAAGGCCACGACTGTTTGTCATTTATATCCTTGAAACAACATCACAGGTTTTCCACAAACAAATTAACTAATCTACATACAGGTTTGTATAATACTTTATATCAGGGTAAGATGAATAACATATGATGAATATATATATATGAATCTATGGTGATTCAAAGACAGAAGGCATACATGTCAACTTCATCGTGTTAAACAAAGGTACATGAAAATGGAGACTGCTTAGCTTATTTCGAGCTGGGTTAATCGCATTTCTTGATAACAAATGGAGACAGAGGAATAGCTGTTCCTTTCATCTGGCACAGACATGAAAAACACCGAACTCTGACAAAAACATGGACTCTGCAGTGTTCTCAACAAAATCACAGAGTTTGGGTCTTAATGCTTAAGTGTGACAAAGTTCATTAACCCATTCCCGACTGCAATCAGGATCAACCCTGATTTTTATAATGCCTGTGTTGAGCCGAGCCTGCCCTCCTGTGCTCTTTAACGAATCGGGGTTGATCCCGGGCATGGTGGCATTAGCAGAATGGGTGATATGCATCACTATGAGGATACAGATTGCAGTTAAGCACAGTTCTCCTGCTTTTTTTGATGATCAACAGCATCTCCTGGATGCCTAGACTTGATGTCTCAGACCTATTGGAGATCTGTCCCATTTGTCATGGTGGTAGAGCCACACAGCATAAAGGAGTGCATTTTCAATGTGACGACCCGGAATTTTTTTCTTGTTGATTGTTCTCAAACAAACTGCCACTGTCATAGTCCAGAGCTTACTTCCATTTGTACAAGACCAGCTCAGCCTGTGGTGATACTAACCAGACACTCTTGGTCGTGGATACCAAAGGTAGATGATGCGGTTTTGTCAACCTCAGTGCTTCCTCTATTTGGTCTTCAACACCGAGTCTTGCTGGTTTTTCATCTGGGATGGGGGACATTGGAGGCAATCTGCAGGAAATGTCCTTGTCCAAGTCTGAGCTGGTGCCAAGTGATTTAATGGAACCAAAAATAATGTTATTGATTGCAAGGAACTGCAACTGAACTGATTACAACCCACGCAACAACCTCTCCACCCTCAGACACACACAGGCACACACAAACTCACACACTCACACACACACGCACATATACAGACCCGCACTCACACACATGCCGATTCTCTCTCTCTCTCTCACACACACACACACAGACACACAAACACAGTAACACAGACACACAGAGACACACATAAACTCACACACACACGCACACAAACAGACACACACACACACTCCGTCCCCTGTACACTTGCTCACTCTGTCCTACGGGTTGGACAGGCCATAGCCAGCAATGGTGATTGTGGTGTATGGGACATTAGCTCAATATAGGATTACATGAGTAAAACTCTGGCAGGCTGTCGGCTGTGGGCACGAAATAGAAAGTGAAATGCACTTTGTTGATATGAAGTTGCCGGCAGCTGCTTGGGCCAGTCCAGCGACCAAGCGACCATCCTGGGGAATATTACTGACGTCAAACACTTCCCTCCAGCTCGAGCCCAGCCAACACCCGGTATCCATGGGGGACCCTCCACAGTGGGGCACCTGAGCACTCGACCGACATCATTAACCACCGCAAGGATGACAGTTCGAGGTTGCTCGGGGTCAGTGTGCCATTGGTCGTGCCAAGGTGCGGGGCCTGTATTGGGCCTGAGGGCGGATCTGAAGGGGAAGAGTTCCTGAAGGGAAACTGAAAGGATGTAAGAGGAAGTGGGCTCTGGCGTGCCCAGTGGGTCAGAGGGTAGAGACGATTGAGGGGGTTATGAGATGGTCTAAGGTGAGAGTGCGGCTTTGGCGTATGTTTAGAGGGAATGTACGGTAAGGATGTGAGGCAAGGGAGGACGGGAGTGGAGTGTGAATGTGTCTGATGAGGAGAGTGCAGCGGGAGAGTGACTGATGGGGAGGTTATCCGATTGGGATCACCCTCGTACCTGCATGGTGCAGGAGTGACTCAGTATTTCAGTACTGTAGAGGATTACTCCCTGCTGATTTTCTGCAGTTTATCTTTGTCAACAGGGGATCCCCATTTCTGTTTTTGAGCTGGGGGACCTTTATACACATGGAGAGAGTGAGGCCCCCTTCTAAATTGCTGCCCCAATCTATGAACAGCCGGGCGGCACAGCATGATTTGTGGGGTCCATTCCTTTGCATCTTTCAGCTTGGCAAACCCTACGTGATGGACGCTGCCATCGCCAATGGCAAACACTTGGGTTGTCGCGCTGGCAGTGATGCCTCGTGCTGATTTACCTGAAAGACGCCCAGATCTCCCTGGTGCTAATTCCGTTATGATCCTCTCGTGAGAATTTCCGGCCAGACTAGGACTTGTTCCTGTTCGAACGGGATCAGAAACACCAAACCACGCCCCATGAAAATGCCACTATTTGTTTTATTTTTCATTTCTGGTCACCAGGTGACACTGAACAGACTCTACGCAGTGAACCGCCAAAACAGTAAGTGGCATTGGAAAGGACCCGTCGTATACTTCAACTCAATGGCTCCTGTCATAATACATGAAGCATGTCTCCAGAGGAAAGCAGCGGACGTTCCCCAGCACCTGCGGTTTGATGTTGAAAGAAGGATAAATAGTTTGGGGAGTAGGGGATCTGAACTTGGTGGTAATTCTGGTGGGCAGGTGGGAAGCACCGCATGATGCTAATTCGGTCCCAAAATTACAATGCATTACCTTCATATCACGCTAGATTTGTGTTTCCCACAAGCATCTGCCCTCTTGCTCCATTGATATTGGGGTTTATTTTCTCTTGTGACTATAATTTTGAATTCTGCACGCATGAAGTCGATCGCACGTTGCTGGGTATTCCCAGCAGCATCCATCCATTATTCTATTGGTTTTAAGATAGCTATGGAGAATGATAGCTCTGGCCCAAAAGTTAAAATTCTAAATTGGGGCAAGGCCAATTTTGATGGTACAGGCAGGAACTTTCAAAAGTTAATTGGGGAGTCTCTGGGAAGGCAAAGGGACGTCTGGTAAGTGGCACGCTTTTAAAAGTGTGTTCAGGGTGGTAGACACATACCTCTTAGAGTGAAGGGAAAGGCTGGCAGGAGTAGGGAACCCTGGATGACTCGGGGTATCGAGGCCCTGGTCAAGAAGAAGAAAGCGTCACATGACCTGCATAGGCAGCTGGGATCAAGTGAATCCCTTCAAGAGTATAGTGAGTGTAGGAGTCGAGTTAAGAGAGAAATCAGGAGGGCAAAAAGGGGACACGAGATTGTTTTGGCAGATTGGGCAAAGGAGAATCCAAAGAGCTTCTACAAATACATAAAGGGCAAAAGAGTAACAAGGGAGAGATTAGGGCCTCTTAAAGATCAACAAGGTCATCTATGTGCGGATCCACAGGAGATGAGTGAGATCCTAAATGAATAATTCTCATCAGTATTTACAGTGAGAAAAGCATGAATATTAGAGACATTGGGGAAATAAATATTGATGGCTTGAGGAGTGTACATATTACAGAGAAGGAGGTGCTGGAAGTCTTAAAGCGCATCAAGGTAAAAAAATCCCCAGGACCTGATGAAGTGTATCCCAGGACATTGTGGGAGGCTAGGGAGGAAATTGCGGGTCCCTGAGCCGAGTTATTTGAATCATCGATTGTCACGTGTGAGGTGTCTGAAGATTGGAGAATGGCAAATGTTGCCCCTTTGTTTAAAAAGGGCTGCAGGGAAAAGCCTGGGAACTACAGGCCAGTGAGCCTCACATCTGCGGTGGGTAAATTGTTGGAAGGTATTTTGAGAGAAATAATCTATCGGCATTTAGAGGCGCAAGTACTGATTAGGAACAGTCAGCATGGCTTTGTGAGTGGAAAATCATGTGTCACAAATTTGATTGAGTTTTTTGAAGTGGTAACCAAGAAGGTAGATGAGGGCTGTGCAGCTGATGTTGTCTACATAGACTTTAGCAAGGCCTTTGATAAGGTACCGCATGGCAGGTTGTTGCATAAGGTTAAATCTCACGGGATCCAGGGTGAGGTATCTAACTGGATACAAAATTGACTTCTTGACGAAGCCAGAGGGTGGTGGTAGAGAATTGTTTTTTTTCAAACTGGAGGCCTGTGACCAGCGGTGTGCCTCAGGGATCAGTGCTGGGACCACTGTTATTTGCCATTTATATTAATTATTTGGATGAGAATATAGGAGGCATGGTTAGTAAGTTTGCAGATGACGCTAAGATTGGTGGCATAGTGGACAGTGAAGAACGTTTTCTCCAGTTGCAACGGAATCTTGATCAATTGGGCCAATGGACTGATCAATGCAGATGGAGTATAATTTAGACGAATGAGAGGTGATGCATTTTGGTAGATTGAACCAGGGCAGGACTTACTCAGTTAATGGTAGGGCGTTGGGGAGAGTTACAGAACAATGAGATCTTGGGGTATATGTTCATAGCTCCTTGAAAGTGGCGTCACAGGTGGACAGAGTGGTGAAGAAGGCATTCAGCATGCTTGGCTTCATCGGTCAGAACTTTGAATACGGGAGTTGGAATGTCTTGTTGAAGTTGTACAAGACATTGGAAAGGCCACACTTGGAATACTGTGTACATTTCTGGTCACCCTATTATAGAAAGGATATTATTGAACTAGAAAGAGTGCAGAAAAGATTTACTAGGGTGCTACCGGGACTTGATGGGTTGAGTTATAAGAAGAGGCTAGATAGATTGGGACTTCTTTCTCTGGAGCAGAGGAGGCTATGGGGTGATCTTATAGAGTTCTATAAAATAATGAGGGGCACAGATCAGCTAGATAGTCAATATCTTTTCCCAAGGTAGGGGAGTCTAAAACTAGAGGGCATAGGTTTAAGGTGAGTGGGGACAGATACACAAGTGTCCAGAGGGGCAATTTTCTTTCACTCAGAGGGTGGTGAGTATTTGGAACAAGCTGTGAGAGGTAGTAGTAGAGGTGGGTACAATTTTGTCTTTTAAAAACATTTAGATAGTTACATGGGTGCGATGGGTATACAAGGATATGGGCCAAAGGCGGGCAATTGGGATTAGCTTAGGTGTTTTAAAAAGGAAAGGGCGGCATGGACAAGATGGACTCAAGGGCCTTTTTCCATGCTGTAAACCTCTATGACTCCAGGACTCTATCTAGGTGCCCGTTAGGAAGCAATGGCTGCATATTTCCTTGAAACGCACAAGTAGGACTTGACAAAATGGCTGATTATTCTCACATTAATTCGATTATCACTTTAATAGTGACGAGCATGTCACCGGCAAATCTCCACCTGCCTGGGAGTATCTGTGAAGAGAGAAACAGAGTTAAAATTTCCAGTCCAATATAAGTCTTCTTGGCAAAGTTGCAACACCCAAATTGCATCTAAAATTAAAGGAATGTCATCGGAAAACTCCCGTAATGATGTGCACAATGCTACCAGTCTCAGTGTGTGCTGAATTTTGAAAACAGTTTGCCCTGTTTTGAAGGAAATAAAACCGACTTGAAAGCTCAGATCCATTGATTGACAAGTGATATGACTTGAAATGGAAAATAAACAACTTCTGCAGCCTTACAAACTTCATTCTCTGTTTCAATGGATCGCACTGTTCAGATTATTCATTTTATTTCTTGCAGTTTATCCTGCCGAAAATCCTTGGCTGTTTGTTCATTCTTTCTGAACAGAAGTGAATGCAATTTGAATGTTGCGGTCCGGGATGGGATGTCAGTCCCCTGACATCTCCGGGATGTGTCAAACAATTTTAAATTAAGGGGAATATAGAGGGGGGCGTGGTGGGTTCTGCTCGGATGACGGGACTTGCTTGCCTCCAATTAACAGCGAATTAAATCCTCGAGGATGTCATTAACAGACCAGCGAGGGTGGGACATTGATTTCAATTTCTGAAATTAACGTGCCAGATCTGTTCTCTACATCTGCACACCGAGTTGACTCAAGATTGAAGGCATTGATTAATTAATTTTGGTGTGAAAATGTTTTACACCCGGAGAGTTTTGCTTGAGATATTGGACAATATGTTTGAGTTGACCATCTGTCACTGCTGTCCACAGTGAGGCTGCTCCCTTAGCAACATGCTGCCTGGTGTCTTCAGCAAGGGAGCGGTAGGCCCGGCCCGGCCGCATCATAACTGTCATCTGCCTTTGAAGCTGCTCAGATTGAAACAGCTGCTGCCGTTTGTTAATACACATTACCCCTAAATTGGTGCCGAGTTCCCCATTGGTCCTGTTCTGGCATCTCAATTTTGAAATTGCATCTCGAACACAATCGAACCTCTGGTTCCTGACCCCGAATTCAAATGAAGCCTGAACTCCCTCTTCCACAGGGATCTCCTCCCATTTAGGCGACTGATTCAAAAAATGGAGAAGAAAAATACAACACTCTTATATTTGGAAATGCAGAGCAATTCTCTGCATTCCATGTCCCAAACCGCAGCACATCGGCAATGCTGGAATGGGGAGGATTGATTATTCCTTAAAAAAATAAAGCCCACAAAACCTTGGCCCATTGCGTTTTTAAGCTGAATACATGAAAGATATTTTTTTCCAGCATACCATCATCATAGTTGCAAGACGAAGTCCACCACCAGTTGCCGGGTGGTTAGGTAGCAGCAAGCAAATAAAAACGCAAACAGTTAAAGGAGGACGTTACGAAATATGCAAGTGTTCTGAACAACATTTGGCAGAAGGAAAGCTGGAGGAAAGGTGGAGGAAAACACTTTGATCGCGTTGTACCGTTTGCCCCCAGATAGTCGGCGGGAAATTGAGGAGCAAATTGGTAAGGAGATTACAGATAGCTCCCAGAAAAATAGGGTGGTCATAGTCGGAGATTTTAACTTTCCCAACATTGACTGGGACTGCCATAGTATTAGAGGCTTGGATGGAGAGAAATTTGTTGAGTAGATGAAGGAGGAATTTCTCATTCATGTTGTCGATGTCCCGACAAGAGAGGGGGCAAAACTTGACCTCCTCTTGGGAAGTAAGGAAGGGCAGGTGACAGAAGTATTTGCGAGGGATCAGTTTGGGATCACTAACCATAATTCCATTAGTTTTAAGATAGCTATGGAGAATGATCGGTCTGGCCCAAAATATGAAATTCTAAGTTGGACCAAAGCCAATTTTGATGGTATCAGGCAGGTACTTTCAAATGTTAACTGGGGGAGTCTGTTGGAAGGCAATGGGACGTCTGGTAAGTGGGAATCTTTCAAAACGTGTTAACCGGGGTTCAGAATAAGCACATTCCTCTTAGAGTGAATGGCAAGGCTGGCAGAAGTACGCAACCCTGGATGACTCGGGATCTTGAGGCCCTGTTCAAGAAGATGAAAGAGGCACATGACGTTCATAGGCAGCTGGAATCAAGTGAAACCCTTGAACATTATAGAGGGTGTAGGATTGGAGTTAAGAGAGAAATCAGGAGGGCAAAAAGGGGTCATAAGATTGTTTTGTCAGATAAGGCAAAGGGGAATGCAAAGAGCTTCTGCAAAAGAGTAACAAGAGAGAGAGACGAGGGCCTCTTAAGGGTCAACAAGGTCATCTATGTGCGGATCCACAAGAGATGGGTGTGATCCTAAATGAATATTTCTCGTTAGTAGTTACTGTTGAGAAAAGAATAGATGGGAGGGAACTTGGGGAAAGAAATAGTGATGTCTTGAGGAGTGTACATAATTACAGAGAAGGAGGTGCTGGAAGTCTAAAAGCGCATCAAGGTACATAAATCCCCGGGGCCTGATGAAGTATATTGCAGGACATTGTGGGAGGCTAGGGAAGAAATTGAGAGTCCCCTAGCCGAGACATTTGAATAATGAATAGTCACGGTTGAGCTGCCTGAAGATTGGAGAGTGTCAAATGCTGTGCATTTGTATCAAAAGGGCTGCAGGTAAAAGCCTTGAACTACAGGCCAGTGAGCCTCACATCTGTGGTGGGTAAGCTGTTGGAAGCTATTTTGAGAGACAGTATCTACAGGCATTTAGAGACGCAAAGGCTGATTAGGGGCAGTCAACATGTCTTTGTGAGGGGAAAATCATGTCTCACAAATTTGATTGAGTTTTTTGAAGGGGTAAGCAAGAAGGTAGATGAGAGCAGTGCAGTTGATGTTGTCGACATGGAATTTAGCAAGACGTTTGACAAGATACCGCATAGTATGTTGCTGCATGAGGTTAAATCTCACGGGATCCAGGCTGAGGTATCTAAATGGATACAAAATTGGCTCCTTGACAGAAGCCAGAGGGTGGTTGTCGAGGGTTGTTTTTCAAACTGGAGGACTATGAGCAGCAGTGTGCCTCAAGGATCAGTGCTTGGTCCACTGTTATATATCATTGATATTAATGATTTGGATGATCAGTTAGGAGGCATGGCTAGTACGTTTGCAGATGACACTAAAATTGGCGGCATAGTGGACAGTGAAGAATGTTATTTCTAATTGCAACGGGATCTTGAACAATTGGACAAATGGACTGACGAATGGCAGATGGAGTTCAATTTAGACAAATGCGAGGTGATGCATTTTGGCAGATTGAACCAGGGCAGAAATTACTCAGTTACTGGTAGGGCGTTGAGGAGAGTTAGAGAACAAAGGGATCTTGGGGTACAGGGTACATAGCTCCTTGAAAGTGGAGTCACAGGTGGACAGAGTGGTGAAGAAGGCATTCCGCAGGCTTGGTTTCATCGGTCATAACTGAATACAGGAGCTGGAATATCTTGTTGAAGTTGTACAAAACATTGGCAAGGCCACACTTGGAATGCTGTGTACAGTTCTGGTCACCCTATTATAGAAAGGATATTATTAAAATAGAAAGAGTGCAGAAAAGATTGACTAGGATGCGACCGGGATTTGATGGATTGAGTTATACGGAGAGGCTGGATAGACTGGGACTTTTTTCTCTGCAGCGTAGGAGCCTGAGGGGTGACCTTATAGAGGTCTATAAAATAATGAGGGGCTTAGACAGGTAGATAGTCAGTATCTTTTCCCAGAGGCAGGGGATTCCAAAACTGTAGGGCATAGGTTTAAGGTGAGAGGGGAGAGATAAAAAATGTCCAGAGGGGCAATTCTTTTCACACAGAGGTTGGTGAGTGTCTGAAACAAGCTGCCAGAGGTAGTAGTAGAGGCGGGTACAATTTTAACTTTTAAAAAGCATTTAGATAGTTTCATGGGTACGATGGGTCTCGAGGGATTTGGGCCAAATGCGGGCACGTGGGATTAGCTTAGGGCTCTTTTTAAAAAAAGGAAGAGCAGCGTGGACAAATTGGGCCGTAGGGCCTTTTTCCATGCTGTAAACCTCTATGACTCTATGACAGCCCGGTGCCGCGATACAAAACTCAGTGAATAGTCAAGTCTGATCGCAGTTAGCGACATTCGGGACGTTGCTGTGCTCCTTCCTGACTCTAATTGCATTGTTACTTCTCAACTGTGAGTTATTATTGATTGAAAGTATCCCGATGTCTGTTGAGAATCCACTGATATAAAATTGTAGCAAATATATATATATATGTATTGATCATTCCTAATAAAAATGTTGGTGACCTACGTCAGGGAAAGTTGATTATTTGAGTAGTAAGTGTCATCTCAAGGTAGTGGGATATTAATGTACATCAGCTTACAATGAGAGGAAGTGAGTTCAGTATCTGAAAAGCTGGAGGATGAAGAAGGGCTCAGCACATTGAAAACACGCTTTTTTTTGCGCTTGAAGTTTTGTAACTCATAAAGGAGCCAAAAACAGGCTCGTGGGGTTAGACCGAATTGATTTCATTTCACCTGGCACAGTCACTTGGACCGAGGGGCCGAAAACCTTTGCCGAATATTGCTCTGAGTCCAGGAGTGTCCAACGGACGTTGTATTTTATTGCCGTCTACCTGACATTCGTGTGCAGACGAAACAAATTGGAGTTGAAAATAAAAATGGGTTGTAAAATCTAAATCTGGAAAATTATATATTTTTTCCAGCAGAGTTTTGGATTCTCCGCTCCTCTTAGAAAAATGGCTCTAGTATATTCAAATGTATCCTTCATTGTTATGAAGTGCGCATTGGACTTGGGAATTTAATTAGCAGAAATTTCAGTTGGTGAATAAATTAGGTTTCCTGTCTCTTTTTAAATTATTTCCTTTCAAATATCTTTGGAATATAGAACAGCTGATCGATGCATGTTTTAATTTCTCGGCCGAGACTTACGGCAACCGAAGAGTTAAATACAAACTTGAACGGAAATGCCGTACTTGTGCATGGACAGCATATTACTGTAAAACTTCTATTTGGGCACTTGATTTGTGTTGGAACAAATTAGAGCAGTTGCTGTTAGAATATGCTGAAAAGGAGTTTGAGGGAAAGCCAACTCATTGCGTTTAAAAATGCAGGAGTTTTGACGAGGACCGTCCACAGATATTTCTCTTGATGTTTCTCAGTATATTTTCCATCTGAACGCTGTGTGGAGAGAAAACAAACAAATCATTTAAAATAGGTGCCTCAGCCTCAGAGTGTTGTACTAGGTTTATGAATAATGCATTCTATCACATTAATATGAATAGCAATGAATAATTTCATTAATTAATTTCATTAACATGAATACTTATCTAATTATGTTGATAATGTGATTTCCTAAATAAGCGTGATAGGCTTTGTGACATTTGTTGCTAAATTGCCTCATATCTCCTGGCGAATTATTACCACCATGTGTTAATTTAATATTTCTCTGTGATTTTTTTCACGTTCTAATTGTTTTTCATCCTCAAACGTATTCCACGCTTTCATTTTCTCTCTGTCTCATACCGTTTTTATGTGGCATATTGTAGGGGCGGCACGGTAGCACAGTGGTTCGCACTGCCGCTTCATAGCTCCATAGATCTCAGTTCGATTCCCGGCTTGGGTCACTGTCTGTGTGGAGTTTGCACATACTCCTCGTGTCTGCGTGGGTTTCCTCCGGGTGCTCCGTTTTCCTCCCACAGTCCAAAGACCTGCGGGTTACGTCGATTGGCCATGCCAAAATTGCCCCTTCGTGTCTTGAGATGCATAGGTTAGAGGGATTAGCGGTTAAAATAGGTAGGGTTATGGGGGTCGGGCCTGGTGGGATTGTGGTCGGTGCAGACTCGATGGGCCCAAAGGCCTCTTTCTGCACTGAAGGGTTTCTATGATCCTATCAGACCAGTTCTTTCATCTCCTTCCGCACACGCAGTCGTTTTGTTGAGATTTAAGTTGTGGACTTAGTTCAATTTCGCTCAGTTCCCAACGTGCCTCTCTGATTATATTTATTAATCTCAATGTCACTGAAAATGCTGGGTTACTGATAGGGAAGCGGCTCATTACTGTTATCAAACACTCACGCAGGAAAAGACATATAGTCCGCGAAATAAATTCTAAAAATACTGATTTAACTTTGCAGTTGCTCAAAAGAGCATGTCTTGTCAAAGAAAAAAGAACAAATTTTATATTGCGTTACCACAAATCCTATGCTCAATAAACTCAGCTCCTTAAAACAAATGTTTTTTTTTTAATTGCTGCTCAATCGCTGGTTGGGGTTTTATGAAATTAATATTGAAATGGTTTAATAAACTGTTACAATTTTATCGAACTATACTTTGAGCAAAGTTACATTTTCAGTTCATTCGTCTCCAGAAAGAGCAGGGAGAATTAAATACTCCACTGGGTCTGTGGAACAGACGGAACATACATGAATTAAAATTCTAGCTAAACAGTGCAGTCTGGCTGCAGATCGCTGCCACTATTAGAAAAGCATATATAGCAGAATGGAATCTCAGTCAATTAACTGCCTGCGGAATCCCAGTAAAATTACAGTTACTGCCGATGGAATGCGTGCATACACTTGGTACAGATATTTCTCAGTTGAAAAGCTGTATGGTCGTCGAGTGGTACAGTGAGCTGCCAAATGTTAAAGGCTGTGAGTGTGTGTGAGTGTATGTGTGTGTGTGTGTGCGCGCCACGGTTTGTGTGTACTGCACGTTTCAGTGTGTCCGTTTCAGCGTCAGTGTGTCTATGTGTGTGTGTTTGTGTGTGCGTGTGTGTGTGCATGCCTGTGCACGCCGGTGTGCCTTGGCTCTTCACCTTATCCAGGCTACTGATGACTTTATATACCTCCATTATGTCACCCTTCATCCTCATACGCTCCAGGGAGAAAGGTCCCACCCTATCCAGCCTCTCCTTATAATTCAAACCATCCAGTCCCGGTAATATCCTTGTAAATATTGTCCACAGCTTCAAGTTTTATGTCATCTTTCGGGTAGCAGGGAGACCAGAATTATATGCAGTTCTCCAAATTTGGCCTCACCAATGTATTGTAGATAAGTGACATAAAATTATAGGAGAAGTACGAGGTCATTTTGCCCTTCAATTCTGCTGCTTCAGTCGATAATGTCATGGCTGGTCTGATGTGCTTCTCTTCCCTTCACCCCATCAATACTTTCCCTTCTGATTGCCATTCCCATTTCCATTTAAGTCCCTGAATGTATCTGTTCCCAACACACTCTCTGGGAGTACATTCTAGACCCTAGACATTTCCTCCGTTCCCTCTGTCGCCATTTACCTTAAATCAGCATCCTCACTTTTTCAACCCTTCTGTAAATGTGGTAATTACCTCAAAACCAATTGTCTCAGTCCTGGCACATCACCTCAGGAGTTCCACAGGGTTAGTGTCCGAGGCCCCACCATCTTCAGCTGCTTCATCAATGACCTGCCCTTCATCATAAGGTCAGAAGTGGGTTATTCGTTGATGATTGAACAACGTTCAGCAACATTCACGGCTCCTCAGATCCTGGAATGGACATTGTGAAAATACAAAGCAGGTCACCCAGCATCTG
The DNA here is from genome assembly GCF_964213995.1 of Mustelus asterias. NCBI lineage: Eukaryota > Metazoa > Chordata > Chondrichthyes > Carcharhiniformes > Triakidae > Mustelus > Mustelus asterias. Next base: position 22,204 of record NW_027590088.1, on the reverse strand, counting down.
TGGGGAGAGAAACAGATTCTTCACAGATACCTGCCACAGAGGGAACATTCTGATCCCTGAGGTGGCAAGACTGTCGGATGAGGACAGATTTAGTCGACTGGCCCTGTATTCCTGGAAATTTTGAATAATAAGAGGGGATCTAATTAAAAGGTATAAAATTTTGATAAGGCTGGACAGACTGGGTGCATGGATGCTGTTTACTCTGGCCGGATGGAGCCTAGAACAAAGCGTTCATTGTCTGACGTTACGGGGAAGGCCGTTTAGGTCTGAGATCAGGAGAAATGTCTTCACACAGAGGAAGGGGAAGCTAGAATCCTGTCCCACTGAAAGCTGTGGAGCCCAAGTCACTGAATATATTTGATGGTCACTCGATCTTCTCAGTGATTACAATCTGGGTCTTGTTTGAGAAAACACTGTTCCAAACCATCTAAGTTATTACAGTCTAGTGCTTAAATGAGCAAACACAGCATTAGATCTCTCTCAGTTATTAAAATATGGGCATTGTATTAGCTTTTGAAATTGAGTTGCATAGCAGGATGGTGCATACAGTAATCGACCATGGAATTGGACGATCTGTTTTAGCATGGATTGGAAAATGGCTGTTACAGAAAATGGAGAGTTGGAATAAATGTCTCCTTTTCACTGTGGAAATATATAACCATTGCAGTACCGCAGGGATCAGTTCTTCGCCTGCAATTATTCACTATTTAAATGCATGACCTGGAGAAGGTAACAGAATGTAAGGTAACCAAATCTGCAGATGGTACGAAGATAAATGCAAGGCCATGTTCTGATGAGGATATTGTGACTCTGAAATGGGATATAGATAGATTAGCTGACTGCGCGAAAGCCTGGCAAATGGAGTTTAATGTGGGCAAGTGTGAGGTCATGCATTTTAACAGGAGGTAACAAAGGGCAGATTATTATCTTTATGGAGAGAGACTGCATGTGAGTGAAGTACAGCGGGGCCGAGTGCTACAGTGAATGAATCTCAAAGAAGCGAGCAGGCAGGTTCAACACGTAGTTAAGACGGAAAACAGCATTTTGACCTTTATTGGAAAAGAGTTGGAGTTTAGAAATTGGGAGGTTTTGTTGCAGTTGCACAGGGTGTCTGTGGCGTCTCACCTGGAAAATTGCATACAGTTTCGGCTCCCTGCCTAAAATGGGAATGGTCACGTTGGAGTCAGTCCAAAGGAGATTCCCCAGGTAATTCCTGGGATCAGAGAGTTGTCCTGTCAAGAGACATTAAATTCTCTATTCCTTGGAATCTAGAAGAGTGACGGATGACCTTCTTCAAACTTATAATACCCTGAGGGGTTTTGAAAGGGTAGCTGGTGAGATGTATGCACTCGCGAGGGAGTCTCGAACAAGGGGACAAAGCTACAAGATAAAGAGCAGGTCATTTAAAACTGAGGTGTGTAGAAATGTCTTCTCGCAGAGAATGGTGAATCTCTGGATTTCTCTGTTGCAAAGGGCACTGGAGGCTGAATCATTTGGAATAAGGAAAGTGGAGGTGGATAAATATTTAGTAAATTGGGGAATTGAGAACGATAGGAAATGGAACAGGAAATGAGTTGTTGCCGACAGAGTTCAGCCATGATCTTACTGAATGGAGCACCAGGCTTGAAGTGTCTGGTGACCCATCCTGCTTCCATTTCTTGAGTGCTCCTGTGTAAACAAAGCACTGGACGATCTTGGTTATTACAGTCTTGGCCTTGTATGAGCAAAAGATGGCACGAGTCGATCTCGGTTATTACAATCTTGTGTGAGTAATCCCCACACGAGTCCATCTCATTTCCAATTAATACGGACCCTGTTTTAATAATGCGATTCAAAGCCCTGACTCAATTTATTTCACAGCTGTTTCATTAGCTGTAAACTCTATCTGACACTCTTCTGAATTATTACTGCAGTGGTGATTATCATTGTGAATATTATCTCCGTCGCAATGTAATATTTTGCTGCTGACCATTTCTCTATTAGCTCCTTTTCTAGTAATCACTGCACTTGGCCCTGTCGCAGTTTGTACTATTGAATCTTGTTTCAGTTAATACTTGATTTGATTTATTATTGACACATGTAATAACATAAAGTGAAAAGTATTGTTTCTAGCGCGCTTTACAGACAAAGCATACCGTTCATAGAAAAGGACACGAGAGAGTGCAGAATGTAGTGCTTTCGTCATAGTTGGGACTATGAGAAAGATCAACTTAATGCAAAGTAGCTCCATTCAAAGGTCTGACGGCAGCAGGAAGAAGCTGCTCTTGAGTCAGTTTGTACGTGACCTCAGACGTTTGTATCTGTTTCCCAACGGATGGAGATGGAAGAGAGAATGTCTGGGGTGCGTGGGGTCCTCAATTATGCTGGGTGTTTTCAGAGGCAGCGGGAATTGCAGACAGGGCCAATGGATTGGAGGCTGGTTTGCTTGATGGATTGGGCAACATTCCCGACCGGTTGTAGTTCCTTGCGGTCTTGGGCAGAGTAGGAGCCATACCAAGCTGTGATACAACCAGAAAGAATGCTTTCTATGGTTCATCTGTAAAAGTTGATGAAAGTTGTCGCTGACATGCCAAATTTCCTTAGTCTTCTGAGAAAGTAGAGGCGTTGGTGGGCTTTCTTAAATATCGTGTCGGCATGGGGGCACCAGGATAGGTTGTTGGTGACCTGGACACCTAAAAACTTGAAGCTCTTGACACTTTCTAGTTTAGTGGAAGCGATGTTTTCTCAGTTCCTTATTTACAAAGGTGTCAATTGAAGCCAATGGTTGTGAACAGCGGAGGCGAATTATCACACTCATTCTTTGCAATCATAGTACATATTTCAGAAAAAGTGATACTTTTCAAAATAAGTAGATCACACTTTGTATCAACAATATACTTTGACTATTACATAAAGGTCATGAATGTGTTATGTAGATATATATATATATCGAAACTCCTTTCTAAAATCCATGGCCTCGGCCTCGGCACCTCCCTCTGCGACTGGATCCTGAACTTCCTAACTCACAGACTACAGTCAGTAAGGATAGGCCACCACACCTCGCCCACGATCATCCTCAACACCGGTGCACCACAAGGCTGTGTTATCAGCCCCCTGCTATAATCCTTATACACCTATGAGTGTGTGGCCAAATTCCCCTCCAATTCGATTTTCAAATCTGCTGACGACATCATCGTAGTGGGTCGGAACTCAAACAATGATGAGACAGAGTACAGGAATGAGAAAATAATCTGGTGTGGCAACAATAACGAAGGAGATTGTCATCGACTTCAGGATGCATAAAGGAGAACACGCCCCTGTCTACATCAACGGGACGAAGTGGAAAGGGTCAAGAGTTTCAAGTTTGTAGGTGTTCAGTTAACCAACAAACTGTCCTTGTCCCCCCATGCCGCCACTATAGTGAAGAAAGCTCACCAACTCCTCTACATTCTCAGAAGACTGCGGAAATTTGGCATGTCAGCTACGACTCTCACCAACGTTTACTGATGCACCAGCGAAAGCATTATTTTTGGTTGTATCACAGCTTGGTATGGCTGCTGCTCCGCCCAAGACCGTAACGAAGTACAAAAGATTGTGAATGTAGCCCAATCCATCGCGCAAACCAGCAACCCATCCATTGACACTGTCTACATTCCCTGCTGCATCAGCAAAGCAGCCAGCATAATTAAGGACACCACAAACCCCGGACATTCTCTCTTCCAACTTCTTCCATCGGGAAAAAGATACAAAGGTCTGAGGTGACGTACCAACCGATCAATAACAGCTTCTTCCCCGCTGCTGTCAGACTTTTGAGTGGACTTACCTTGCATTCAGTTGATCTTTCTCTACACCCTAGTTACCCAACACCCTACAACACTACCACTGTTACCCTACACCCTTCACCCTACAACACCCTACAACACTACCACTGAGAATGGAATGCTGAGTCGGCTTCTTAACTCGCTGCTGTCCTTATGGCTTTCCTGCACCGATAGCCTGATTTTCTCCTGAACTGCGTCAACTGCATGATGTGCTGAACTATTTCAGGGGAAAATTGAGAATCAATCGCAAAGAACTAAAGCTGGCCAATTACCTCTCTGGAATCTGATGCCCAGACTCGGAAAAAGAGTCATTTGTGAAGAAATGTCTTTAATGCAAAATATTACTTCGTCCCGAAGTCGTCAGTATTTGAGTATAAATCCCTAATTTTGTGCATGCACTTTCCCAGAAACTTTTCCTGCTCTACGTGCCTCTAGTTGTCTTGAATGTGCAGAACTGAAGGAAATGTTTGAATCCAATTATTTTTACTTGCTATTTATAAACTGTTCGAACAAGATGTCCCTATTTGTCTAGCTCTATCCGTTATAACATTTTACCTTTTTCGCAATTCTGTGATTAGCTGTATTTTTCATAGTTGTACTGATGTCTCATTTTCTATCTCAAGTATTCCACAGTGGAAAATATTTCAATATAACAAGCAGGATCTCTGGATGAAGGAAATAGACGCATCTCCTGAATTTCCAACCAGTATCTTGTAAATCGAGTTTGTGTCTGTATATGCCCTGTTTGTGAACACAACTCCTCACTCACCTGAAGAAGGAGCGACACTCTGAAAGCTTGTGCTACCAAATAAACCTGTTGGACTTTAAGCTGGTGTTGTCAGAATTCTTCCTGTGCTTACCCCAGTCCAACGCCGGCACCTCCACATCAAACTGGAGGGAAACAGCGTAAGATATAGACCACGTTGTGAACTCAGTAGCAGACTAATATGTAGAGATATTGCAAGATTTGAGATGAACTGTTTGAAGTTGTTTGCTTTCCAGTAGGTAGGACGTTGAAGAGAAATGCAGACGATGCAAAATGTGGCACCAGAAGAAGGTGCAGGAAGCACAAATCTCAGCAATTTTCCAGGGCCCCTCCTAATACCTGAGAAAAAGAACATGTTCATTCTCTGCCTGAAGTATGCGGTGGCAAACGCCACTTTAAACTATTTGCCCATCACTTCCCCGTCTGAAATAAAAACAGACATTGTGATTAGCAAACATATTCAAACAACTTTCCTCATCGTCACGACATTTACGGATGGTGTGGGCCAGTTACTTATTTAACATTTCATATAATTAATTACTGAGGCAGTGAAACTGATGGTATGCACCTGAACGGTGTGAGGAAAGACAGCATGGGCCTGTTTGCGGAACATTAGTCTTGGCTGAGTAAAGAGAGGAAGACATTAACCAATGAGCAATCGTTCAAAATATGACACGTGAGTGAAAACGTAGAACTCAAAAAGATAAAACAGAATATTGGAAAAACTCAGTAGTTCTGACGCATCTCTAGTGAAAGGGAAACAAAGTTAATGTTTCCAGTCTATTTTACTCTTCATCAGAACTAAGGGACAGTGGAAATATTTCAGATGTTCTACTGTAGCTGCAAGATATTGAAGCGAATGTGCAGCAATCTTAGAGCAGGGCATGAGAGGGCATTAAAGTGACGGCGGGGGCACAGGAATAAGTCTCTTCCGTTGAGACAAAAATGCAATGGTTGTTTCAGAAAATGTGAATTTGGAGGGCAAAGTTCACAGTCTAACGTTGTTTTTCCTTATCATGCGACTGGAAGATGAAGTGCTATTCCTCCTGCTTGTGCCAGGCTTCCCTGGAGCACTGGAAAATACCAAGGATGCACATGTGGGCAGGAAAGCAAGGCGTTTTGTTAAAATAGCAAGTGACACATTGGGATCATGATTGCGGACTGAATAAAGATGCGCCACAAAGTGATGGCCAGTCTGTATTTAGCCTCCCCGGTGTAGGAGAGATCTCAGTGCGGGCAACGAATACAATATAGCAATCTGTGGAGGTGCAAGTAAAACACTGTATAACCTGAAAGGGGTGATTTTGGCCTTGAATAGTCACAAGGAGGTAGTAATTCTGTTGGTGCTCCACCTTATGCGGTTGCTTGAGAAGTTGCAGCGGAAGAGGGAGAGTTAGGGTGGGCCCATGGTGTCATGGAGGGAACGGTTCGTGTGGAATGCTGGGAGAGGGAATTGTGATAAGTGGATGGGTTTCCTGGTGGCATCATCTTGTATCAGGCGTAAGTGAAGAAGTACCATTCATAATGCGAAGACTGTTGGGGTGAAATGTGAGGGCAAAGAGCTCACTGTCCTGGATCTGGAAGAATGGGAAGTTCAGATGAAAGTGATATCAGAAACGGGTGGAATTGCACGCTTCCATGGAGTGGGGTGGGTGAGAGCAGAAATTGCAGAAAGTCATCACTTGATTCAAATTCTTCCTTCGTGAATCACATGTACAGTTGTCGCGTTTGCTTTATATTCCCCCGCTTCAGTCATCCTCTCAGGTGTACCCTTCTATCAAGTCTGCCTTAATTTCCAATAATATGGGCTTCAACATGAGAAGTGCTCTAATGTGGAGACTGGAGAATATCGGTGTGCAACTTTGCAGCCCGACTGCCCCTTTTTTTCACCACTTTGCTATTCTTTCCCGTCCTTACCCAATGCTACTGTTTTCCCTTAAATCCACGTGTTCCCTGTTTTGAACGAACACCATTAAAAAACGCATTTGGTTACACATTGTTCAGGCACTTAACAGCAACCAAACCAATCAACCGCATGCACAACTGTTGATTTATTTTCGGAAACAGTTTTACACACACACACACAAACATAAGGACACACACACACACACACACGAAAAGAACACTAAATGTTTTGCTAATATCTGAAAGCCATTATATTGTCTAATGAGGAGTGACATTTGAGAATCAGGTTGCAGCGTTTAACAACCTTCTGCCCCTATGCACAACGACAATGTCCAAGAGGGGATTGCCGTGCAATGGACAGCACCTCCTTTATTTACTCAATTCCCGCCCTCGCAGATCCTCATTCACTCATACATATCTGGCTGGCCAGTTTGCCTTAAAAAACTGTGGACTTGTAATGGTTAATGGAGCTTATTTGTTAAGTGCCTGTGATTAATATCAATCTCCATGTAACTTAATTGACTCGCTGGGGGATTTCCCTTCTGTATTAATACGGCATTCCTCTCAATGTGCAATCCCATAAATTAAAAGCCAACATCGGCTCCGTGGTCGTACCGAGCAGTGATCAGCGACATCAAAGTGAAGGAAAGGAGAGATCAGAATCGGAAATGTTATATTGGATCATTACAAGCTTGGAACAGAATATGAGAAAAACAGTTTGGAATGTGACAACAATGAACAGGGATATCGCATATTGGTTAAATTATATTAATAAGGACAGCATATGGAGCCGGTTGCAGGATGATATCCAGTACGCACTCTATATTGTTCAACACGTTTACTATCCTATCCTCGCTATTGTTGGTGTTCCTGGTAAGTCACTTTATCCAGTTTAAAATCTATCAGTCATGCCTTCCTGATTTCCTACATCTGTGATTGAGATGCAGGAAGCACGTGTATATTTGTTTAATTGCCTGATGCCAAAAGATGGACAGGAAAGGAAATTTCAAAATAACATAAAAAGCCAAGAATGTTTACACGCAGCTTCAGTAGGTTCTCAAGCAAATCCAGATGAACATGAACATGATAGGAGTGCATTGGCAGGAAATACAGAAAAAGCACATTATTATCTAAAAGGGAAAATGGTTACTAACTCTGATCAAGGATGGAAATTGGTGTCCTGGTATCTGCATCACAGAAAGTGTTATGATGCAGAGAAAAATAAGTAGGAAAGCAAACAAACTGCTGTAATTCAGTGTAAACACAAATGTTTTGAAGTTCAATGGTGAGGTCTGTACAGACTGCTTCACCATTTAATAAGATCATCGCTGTTCGGAGAGGAACTTCAAAACTACATGGAGCCTCCACCCCATAACCTACCACACCTTGATAACGAGTAATGTATTTATGTCTGCCATAATAATATCCAAGCCTTGCCTTCCACTACCTTCTTCAGGAAGAGAGGTCCAAAAATTCACATAATTATGGGTGAGGGTAAAATAAAATCGCCTCGTCACACTTTTAAATGTGTGAGGCCTGCTTTTTGAGGGTGGGGCCTTTCCTCTCTCACTTCTTTAATCTTCAGAGTGGTTTTTTCATGTTGCAACAGTAGAGGTTACATTGGAGAGAGCAGATTGGTGAGTAGAGGTGAAATTCGGGTAAGAATCTATCACTTTTATCACCGACAATATGGAAGGTGATTTTTATGTTTTGAAGTTTGTAAGGGCTATGTTCTTTGCTGACAACGACCAGGGAAGAAGGGACCTGAAGTAATTGATATTGACATCACGCTTCTTCTAATGGTTTAAGAACAGGGTAAGTCCTGGCAGTAGAACTCATGCCTTGCTGTGTTCATCGTGCTCCACGAGGGAAGCCAGCAACATTTCCAGCGCTGGGAACAGAATGTGTGCAGGATGTGTCTCCAGCTGCAGCTCATGTAATTCTGGATTTTGGAGCTGGAATAATGGTTGGAGACATTGTGGAGCATCCGTGAATCAGGGAGAATCGTGGTGAGCACATTAGAAAAGTGGCCACACGATAAGATAAGACTCACAAGCAGGAAGGAAATGGGTGACCAGCAGCCAGAACAAAGATCAAGGCAGGCAGTGGAGGGATCCCCATTGGCAATTCCCCTTCAAAACAAATACAAGACTTTTGTTCGAGTTGGACGGAGTGATCTCTCAGAGAGAAGCAACAACAGCTAAATTCTTTATAACACTGTCTGCTATGCTGCAAATTGGATTGCAATAGTTAAAGGTGATTCAATTGTGAAAGAAATAGAGAGGCATTTATATAGCTGAAAATGAGACTTCAGAATGGTAGGTTGCGTCTCTGGTGCTGGGATCTCGAAGCAGCTGCAGGAAATTGTGGAGGGGGAGGATGAACAGCCAGTGGTACCATTGGTGAAAAAACATAAGCTGAAAAAAATGAATGAGGTCCTGAAATCGGAATATCGGGAGTTAGCAGTAGTTGGAGTGTAGGACCTCAATGTTAGTCATCTCAAGAATGTTAGCAGTGACTCGTACTAGTCAGAGTCACAATATTAGGATATTATGATTCGACTCATGACTCAATGGATGGTGTGATCGGGCAGGTTGCAGATTCCTCTGATATAAGGACTTGTTCTGGGCGAGGTGGGACCAGTCTGAACTGGGCTGCCTACTCCTGTGTCAGACGTGGGCAGATGTCCTTCACGGAATATTTGCGAGTGTTTCAGGAGATTTAAGGTACAATGGCACGGGGATGCGAACGAATGCAAGGTGTCAGAGGAGGAGAAAATCATAGATCAAATCATAGACTGAAACGGAATAAAGAAATGGGAAGACGAAAGATCAAGGGCGAAACTAACACAGTAAAAAATACTGCAAACGGACATCATTCGTGTATATAATTCGTGGGACATGGGCGTCGCTGGCTGGCCATCGCAATTATTATCCATCCCAATTTCCCTTGAGAAGGTGGTGGTGAGCTGTCTTCTTGAATCTCTGCAGTCCATGGGCTGTGGGTTGACCCAAAATGCAGTTAGGGAGGGAATTCCAGGATTTTGACCCAGCGATTGCAAAGGAACAGTGATATATTTCGACTTCAGGATAGTGAGTGAGTTGGAGGAGGACTTGCACATGGCAGTGTTCCCATGTATCTGCTGCCCTTGTGTTTCTAGATGGAAGCGGTCGTGGATTTGGAAGGTGCTGTCCAAGGATATCTGGTGAGTTGCTGCAGCACTTCCTGTAGATAGTACACACTGCTTCCAGTGAACGTCGGTGATTGAGGGATTGAATATTTGTAAATGTGGGGCCAATCAAACGGGCCTATTTATCCTGGATGGTGTCAAGCTTCTTAAGTGTTGTTAGAGTTGCACTCATGCACCCAATTTGGGAGTGTTCCATCAAACTCCAGACTTATGCCTTTTAGATTGTGCAGAAGCTTTGGGGAGTCGGGAGGTTTATTACTCGCCGCAGTATTCCGAGCCTCTGACCTGCTCTTGTAGCCACTATGTTAATGTGGTGAATCCAGTTGAGTCTCTGGTTAATGGTACCCGTCAAGTTTGTTGACAGTGGGGGTTTCAGTGACAGCAACACCTTTGAATGGCAAGAGGCGGTGGTTAAGGTATATCTGATTGGTGATAGTTATTGCCTGGCATTAGTGTGGCGCAAATGCTATTTGCCACTCATCAGCCCAAGCTTGAATATTGTCCACGTCATGTTGCATTGGAGCATGGACTGCTTCAGTATATGAGGAGTCGCGAATGGTCCTGATCATTGTGCGATCACCGGCAAAAATCTCCGCTTCTGACCTTACGACGGAGGGAAGGTCATTGATGAAGCAGCTGAAGGCCTGAGAGACTCCTGAAGAGATCTATTGGAGCTGAGATGCCTGACTCTCCACAACCACAGCCATCTTCCTATGTATCAGGTCTGACTCCAACCAGCGGAGAGTTTGCCATCTGATACACACTGATTTCAGTTTTTCTCGGGCTCCTTCATGCCACACTCGGTAGAATACAACCTTGCTGCCAAGGGATGCCACTCTCACCTAACTTCATTTTGTACGTTAAAAAATAAATGCCATAAGGCTTTGTGACAACTTGCAGTGCATTTGCAATAAAGTGCATGAAGTAATAATGAAAATGCATGTATGCTGGCGTGAAAAGTTCGGAATTAGAGAGGTAGGACTGCAGGGTGACCAGGGGTGGGAACGGAACACCGAGGAACATTCAGTTGTTGGGGCGACACGGTAGCACATTGGTTAGCAATGCTGCTTCACAGCTCCAGGGACCTAGTTTCGATTCCCGGCTTGGGTCACTGTCTGTGTGGAGTTTGCACGTTCTCCTCGTGTCTGCGTGGGTTTCCTCCGGGTGCTCCAGTTTCCTCCCACCGTCCAAAGATGTGCGGGTTAGGTTGATTGGCCATGCTAAAAACAAATTGCCCCTTAGTGTCCTGAGATGTGTAGGTTAGAGGGATTAGTGGGTAAAATATGTAGGGATATGGGGGTAGGGCTTGGGTGGGATTGTGGTCGGTGCAGACTCGATGGGCCGAATGGCCTCTTTCTGTACTGTAGGGATTCTATGATGATTTCTAGAACGAACAATAAGGAAAAAGCTGGCGAAGTTGCCTTGCTTCTTAAAGAGGAAAGTGCGCAATATTGAGAAACGACACTGAATCTAACGATGTAGATTCTTAATGGGTAGAGTTCATAAACACTGAAGAACAAAAAAAAAGTCGGTTTTGTATATAGACCGCTGAACTGTCGTGTTGTTGAGAATGTCATTTTAGATAAAAATAGAGATGTTTGTGGTAAACGAACGTCAATAGGTTGTGAAACGATTAGTGAACGGTAATGTAAGACTGGGAGGAACCAGAGGAAATAAGTGTTTCTGGAGACATGTTGTTGGTAGAAATTGATGGGAGTGGAGGCCAATAAGTTCGCAGAGCCTGATAATTTACATGCCAGACAACATAAGAAAGTTGGTCTGAAAATAGCGAATGTTCTTTCGGTCATTGTGCAAGATTCTATGGACACAAAATTTGGACGATGGCAATGCAAACCCACTAATTAAAAAGGGAAATGGGTCGAAAGCATCTAATTATACACCAGTGAGTCTGACGATTTAGTGGGAAAAAATTCTGAAATCCATTATCAAATTATTCATAGGCGAAGCACTTGGGAAACAACGGTGGAATCAGAAAGAGTCAGCATGGATGAAGAAAAGTGAAGACATCCTTTGCTTTGCAATTCTTCAAGGGTGTAACGATTGTAACGAGGGCGGCACAGTAGCGCAGTGGTTAGCACTGCTGCTTCACCGGCTCGGGTCACTGCCTGTGTGGAGTTTGCACATTCTCCTCGTGTCTGCGTTGGGTTCCTCCGGGTGCTCCGGTTTCCTCCCACAGTCCGAAGATGTGTGGGTTAGGTTGATTGGCCAGGTTAAAAATTGCCCCTTAGAATCCTGAGATGCGTAGGTTAGAGGGATTAGCGGGTAAATATGTAAGGGTAGGGCCTGGCTGGGATTGTGGTCGGTGCAGACTCGATGGGCCGAATGGCATCCTTATGCACTGTAGGGTTTCTATGATTTCTATGAATGGATTTCGTGAGGTGGAACTGATGCACGTGGTTTATTTGGACTATTGAAAGTTTTCGACATGTCACACATCAGATATTATCGTGTAAAACTAAAGCCATGGGATTGGGGGTGGTGTATTGAGATGGATACATAAAAAAAACCTTGTTAGCAAATGAAGCATGGGAACAAAGCTGTTTTTTTTTCCAAACGACAGGCCGTGACTAGTGGCGTAGAAATATAGAAACATAGAAAGTAGAAGCCTAAGTAGGCCATTCTGCCCTTCACACCTGCTCAACCATTCATTTTGATCATGGCTGAGCATCGAATTCATTATTCTGATTCCTCCTTCCTCCCATCTTCCCTGATCCCTTTTCCCCAAGCGATACAACTGTTTTTTTTTTCTTGAAATCAGACATCGATATGGACTCAACTATGTCATGTTGAAATGAATTCTACCATTCACCACTCTCTGCGTCCAGAAATTCATCCTCACCTCAGCCATGAAATGTTCACCCCTTATCCTTAAACTAAGTCCCCTAGTTCTGTACACTCCCGTCATTGGGAATATTCATTCTAACTCTACCTTGTCTTACCCTGTTAGAATGTGATAAGTTAGTTGAGATCCCCTCTCGTTGTTCTAAACTGCAGTGAATATAATCAGAACCAATTCAGTCTCTCCTCTTAAGTAAGACTGCCATCCAAGGAATCAGCGTGCTAAACCTCCGCTGAACTAACTCTATGGGAAATACATCCTTCGTCAGATAAAGACACCAAAACTGCACACAAAACTCCAGGTGCAGCATCTCCAACGCCCAAAGTATTTGCAGTAGAACATTCGTATTACTATAAGCAAATCGTCTCGCTGTGAAGGCCAATATACCATTTGCCTTGTTTTCTGCCTCCTGTACCTGTGTGTTGACTTTCAGCTGTAGGCAGTTCACACAAGGATTCATCCAACGATCCCACTAAACATATCAATGATATAGCTAAGGAAACTGAACATAACATCCCCAAATTTACAAATGACAATGCTGGGAAGAAGATAAGCAATTAACAAGTTGAAGAAATGTTTCAGTGTGACTTTGGCAAGCTGAATGTATGGACAAACACATAGCAGATGCATTATAACGTAGATAAATACAAGGTTAATTACTATGGCAGGAAAAACAAGAAGGCATATTCTTATCTGAATGGGCATTAATTGAAAGAAAGGAACGTGCAACCAGATCTCGGTTTTTCATACACCACTCACTGACTGGTGCTCCAAAACTTGCAACTACCTTAGCTAAGCTCTTCCGATACAGTTACAATACTGGCATCTATGTGACAATGTGGACAATTGCCGAGGTATGCCTAGAAAACGCAAGACAATTCTTACACGGCTAACTGACACCTCATCAGTCTATTTTCGATCATCAGTAAATTGATAGAAGGGGTCATCAACAGTGCTAGCAAACAGCAAATACGCCGCAAATATTCAGCAAGTGCTCAGCAATAACCTGGTCAGTGACGCCCAGTTTGGGGTTCGCAAGTGTCACTCTGCCTCAGAATTCATTACAACCTTTGTTCAAACATGACAAAAGAGCTGAATTCCAGAGGTGAGGTTAGAGTGTCAGCTCTTGGCAACAAGACCGCATTCGACAGAGTGTGGCAGCAAGCTGGAATCAATGGTATTCCGAGGGCAGATTATCCGCTGTTTGGAGTCATACCAGGCACATAGGAAGTAGGTTGCGATTGTGAGTCAGTCAGTCATCTCAGCTGCCGAATGTTTCTGCAACAGTCCCTCAGGGTGGTACCCTAGGGCTAACCATATTCAACTGCTTTGTCAATGACATTCCTTCTGTCATAAAGTTAGAAGTGCGGATGTTCGCCGATATTTGGGAAATGCTCAGCGCTATCCGTGAATCGGCAGATTTTGAAACAGTCCATGTTTAAATGCAACAAGATCTGGATAATATCCAGGTTTTGGCTGAAAAGTGGCAAGTAACCTTCGCGCCACACAAATGTCAGGCAATAACCATTACCAACAAAAGACACGCTAACCACTGCCCCTTGAGATCCAATAATGTTTCCATCACTGAATCCCCCACTGTCATCACGCTTCGGCAACTATTAGCCAGAAACTCAACTCTACTCGGCACAAGAACACAATTGCGAGAAGTGCAGTTCAGAGGCTATGAATACCGGTCACTCATTCCCAGGCGTCCCAAAGCCTAGTCATCATCGATAAGGCCCAAGTCAGGCGTGTGGCGTAATACCCCCACATGCCTGTATAGGTGCAGCTCCAACAACACTCAAGAAATTGGACACGATTGAGGATAAAGTTGACAGCCTGATTGATAACAAATTCACAATAATCATTTCCCTCAACTACCGACGTTCAGTAACAGCAGCGTGTACTACTTCCAAGAGACACTGCAGCAATTCACACATAATTAAAGATCAACGTCCCAACACACGGCCACTCTGTCTCAAATATCAAGGGCAGCAGATACCTGGGACCAACACCACCTGCAATTTTCCTTTCAGGCCACTCACCATCCTGACGTGGAAATATACCACGACTTCTTTGCAATCGCTGACAATAAATATTCGCCATACAGCGAAACTAATGTTCGATGAATGAATAAAATATTTTAAGCATGCATTTGCAGCAGGCGGTACATGCATAAGATCGTATGCTGACGTTCATAGTGAGAGGATCCGAACACAAGTACAAGGATGTCTTGCTCTAATTGTACAATGCCTTGCTGAGGTTTCCCATAGAGTATTGTGTGTAGTTTTCTTTCTCCTTAGCTGATGAAGGATGTTCTCGCTATAGACAGAGTGCCGAGAATGTTTCCAAGATGCATGCTTGGACAGCAGCACTATCATATGGAAGAGATTGAGACTGTTAGGATCGTATTCGCTGGCGATCAGGAGAATAGCTGGGGCTCTCATAGAAACCCATGACATTCTGGTAGATCTAGACATTATCGTTGCAGGAACAATGTTCCCGATGTTATTGGTGTACAGCACAGGGGACACCGTTAGACGATCCAGGATTAAACATTTCGGAGTGTAATTGAGATCAACGTGTTCACCAATGTGTTTTCAGCCTGTGGAATCTGCGACCTGCTGAAGTAGTTGAGGGCAAAATATTATATTTTTTGTATAAAGAGTCGTTATATCTCTTGGGGCGATGGGTATTATGGACACGGTGGAGATGGGGCCGGGGGAGGCGGAGTCATGATCAGACTATGGACTTGGATGATCAGCCATGATCTTAATGAAACCTGGAATAGGTTCGAAGGGCCTAATGGCCTAATTCTGCTCCTATTCCAGATTTTTCAATTTATGATACAGGGAGAACAATGATAGACGTTCTGCTGAGGAGATGTGGGCAGATCGGAGCTACATTAAGAAGCAAATCGAAATTGGTAATAAACTCCTGATCCACAAGTGCATTCGAACAGGGCAGCTCAACGGAGAGCCCCTTGAAATAAAAATAAAAAGCTAAAGTTGTGGCTCAGATTTCTGTGAGGGAGAAATGAGTTCGGATTAATGGGACACATGCCCCAATACTGCAGCAGGAGGGGAATGTTAAGCTGAAACAAGTTCGGACCACAGTCCTAGTGAAACGCATGACTGGGGCTGCAGATAGTACTGTAAATTATAGTGCCACCGGTTTGGGGGCGGGGGGGGGGGGCGGGTGGGGGGGGGGGGGGCTGTGGTAGGGGAGGCGGGGTGTGGGGGGGGGGGGGGCTGGTTCAGTTGCATGCAAAGTTATAAAATCAAAGTTAAAGGCGAAGGAAGGAGCGCAGGCTAGTGATGAGGCTTTTTGTGACCAGAAAATAAATGGACGGCACTAAAAATTTGAACGTCATGCCATTCTCGGGAAGCACACAAGTGTAGTGAAGTTTCATATTAAAACAAACTCATGTGCTTTGGATTGGAATGCACCAAGCATTCGGCATATTATGAACATCACAAATAAAGTCAAATGAATATGTTTTGTTGGCAATTACGAAAATGTGGTTGCAGGGTAACCAGGTTTGCAAATTTAATATGCCAGTGTACTCAGTATTTTGGCAGAATGGACAGGAAAGCAAATGAGGTATTGCATCATTGTTCGCGAAGGAAACGATAAATTCTGTAATGAGAAATGATGTAGCCACTGAGATGCAGACTTTGACTTAGTTTCGATAGAAATCAGAAAAGCAAGGGGAAAACGTCATCAGATGGAGGTAAAACGTTGTTTTAATGAAAAATGAGTTGAAGGGTAATGGAAATTGGGCAGGAACATGGAGGCCAAGATAAGATCAGACATGATCGTGTTGAATGACGGGGCAGGCTCGAAGGGCTGAAATGCCGACTCCTGCTCTTAGTTCCTACGTTCTTTTTAACGTCTCACTAAATGTCCTGGCTGGAGACAATACAGATCTCTTTAACCTGTGTTTAACCCTCTCTCCACTCACATTTTCTGTACCTTTGAGACTTGATTACCTCGAAAGACTCGAATTCCAACCATTGTTTTGTAAATTGAATTTGTGTCTTTATATGCCCTGTTTGTGAACTGAAACCCCACTCCCCTGATGAAAGAGCAGCGCTCCGAAAGCTAGTGGCTTGTGCTACCAAATAAACTTGTTGGACTGTAACCTGGTGTTGTGAGACTTCTGACTGTGTTTACCCCAGTCCAACGCCGGCACCTCCACGTCATGGCTGTACGTTATTAACAGGTCAAATATAACCTGGACATTGACCACCTCATCAGTCTACCTCAGCCATCGGCAAAGAGATGGAAGGGCTTTTCAACCACACTATGACGTAGTTCTAGAGAGGTTGAGGAAAGGATTGCGGAGTCAATCCTGCTTAGGAGTGATAGTAATAGGGCAATTGTTATGGGGGATTTTAACTTGACTAATATTGACTGGAATTGTTATAGCTCTAGCTCGTTAGAGGGGTCAGTTTTTGTTCAAAGCGTGCAGGAAGGTTTTTTGACTCAGTATGTAGACAGGCCAACTAGAGGTGAGGCTATATTGGATCTGGTGCTGGGAAATGAGCCAGACCAGGTGCTAGACTTGGAAGTTGGTGTGCATTTTGGTGATAGTGACCACAATTCGGTTACGTTCACCTTAGTGATGGAAAGGGATAGGCATGAACCTCGGGCCAGTGGTTTTAGCTGGGGGAAGGGTAATTATGAGGCTATTAGGAGAGAATTAGGAAACATAGGTTGGACTAGGAGATTACAGGGACTGGGAACGTCCGACATGTGGAGTTTTTTCAAGGAGCAGCTACTGCGAGTCTGTGATAGGTATGTCCCTGTCAGGCAAGGAGGAATTGGTAGGGCTAGGGAACCGTGGTGCACCAAAAAAGTTTCTTTGTTGGTTAAAAAGAAAAAGGAGGCTTATGTTCGGATGAGACGTGAGCACTCGGGTAGTGCACTAGAAAGCTTTAGATTGGCTAAGAGGGAGTTGAAGAGCGAGCTTAGAAGTGCTAAAAGGGGACATGAGAAGACTTTGGCGGATAGGGTTAAAGAGAATCCTAAGGCGTTCTATAGGTATGTCAAGAACAGAAGGTTGGTTAGGGCAAGTTTAGGGCCAGTTATTGATGGCAGAGGGAAGTTATGTGTGGAACCGGAGGAGATTGGTGAAGCATTGAACCAATATTTCTCTTCGGTGTTCACGCAAGGGGACATGAATATAGCTGAGGAGGACACTGGGTTGCAAGGGAGTAGAATAGACAGTATTACAGTTGATAAGGAGGATGTGCAGGATATTCTGGAGGGTCTGAAAATAGATAAATCCCCTGGTCCGGATGGGATTTATCCAAGGATTCTCTGGGAGGCAAGAGAAGTGATTGCAGAGCCTCTGGCTCTGATCTTCAGGTCGTCGTTGGCCTCTGGTATAGTACCAGAAGATTGGAGGTTAGCGAATGTTGTCCCATTGTTTAAGAAGGGGAACAGAGACTTCCCCGGGAATTATAGACCGGTGAGTCTCACTTCTGTTGTCGGCAAGATGTTGGAAAAAATTATAAGGGATAGGATTTATAGTTATTTGGAGAGTAATGAATTGATAGGTGATAGTCAGCATGGTTTTGTGGCAGGTAGGTCGTGCCTTACTAACCTTATTGAGTTTTTTGAGAAAGTGACCAAGGAGGTGGATGGGGGCAGGGCAGTGGACGTGGTATATATGGATTTTAGTAAGGCGTTTGATAAGGTTCACCATGGTAGGCTTCTGCAGAAAATGCAGATGTATGGGATTGGGGGTGATCTAGGAAATTGGATCAGGAATTGGCTAGCGGATAGGAAACAGAGGGTGGTGGTTGATAGTAAATATTCATCATGGAGTGCGGTTACAAGTGGTGTACCTCAGGGATCTGTTTTGGGGCCACTGCTGTTTGTAATATTTATTAATGATCTGGATGAGGGTATAGTTGGGTGGATTAGCAAATTTGCTGATGACACCAAAGTCGGTGGTGTGGTAGACAGTGAGGAAGGGTGTCGTAGTTTGCAGGAAGACTTCGACAGGTTGCAAAGTTGGGCCGAGAGGTGGCGGATGGATTTTAATGCGGAGAAGTGTGAGGTAATTCACTTTGGTAGGAATAACAGATGTGTTGAGTATAGGGCTAACGGGAGGACTTTGAATAGTGTGGAGGAGCAGAGGGATCTAGGTATATGTGTGCATAGATCCCTGAAAGTTGGGAATCAAGTAGATAAGGTTGTTAAGAAGGCATATGGTGTCTTGGCGTTTATTGGTAGGGGGATTGAATTTAGGAGTCGTAGCGTTATGTTGCAACTGTACACAACTCTGGTGCGGCCGCACTTGGAGTACTGTGTGCAGTTCTGGTCCCCACATTACAGGAAGGATGTGGAGGCTTTGGAGAGGGTGCAGAGGAGGTTTACCAGGATGTTGCCTGGTATGGAGGGGAGATCCTATGAGGAGAGGCTGAGGGATTTGGGATTGTTTTCGCTGGAAAGGCGGCGGCTAAGAGGGGATCTTATTGAAACATATAAGATGATTAGAGGTTTAGATAGGGTGGATAGTGATAGCCTTTTTCCTCTGATGGAGAAATCCAGCACGAGGGGGCATGGCTTTAAATTGAGGGGGGG
Source organism: Mustelus asterias (assembly GCF_964213995.1). Lineage (NCBI taxonomy): Eukaryota > Metazoa > Chordata > Chondrichthyes > Carcharhiniformes > Triakidae > Mustelus > Mustelus asterias. The sequence goes on along the minus strand of NW_027590088.1, from coordinate 3,086 downwards.
TAGTTATAGAACCGATGTCAGGGGTAGGTTCTTTACCCAGAGGGTGGTGAGGGATTGGAATGCCCTGCCAGCATCAGTAGTAAATGCGCCTAGTTTGGGGGCTTTTAAGAGATCCGTAGATAGGTTCATGGACGAAAAGAAATTGGTTTAGGTTGGAGGGTCACAGTTTTTTTTTAACTGGTCGGTGCAACATCGTGGGCCGAAGGGCCTGTTCTGCGCTGCAATGTTCTATGTTCTATGTTCTATATGTAGTCAACAGTAATCACAACGACATACGAACATAAGAACTAGGAGCAGGAGTAAGCCATCTGGCTCCTCGAGCCAGCTCTGTCATTTAATAAGACCATGGCAGACCTGTTCGTGGACTCAGCTCCACTTACTTGCCCGCTCGCCATAGCCCCTAATTCATTTACTGTTCAAAAGTCTGCCTATCATTGCCTCAAAAATATTCAATGAGGTAGCCTCAACTGCTTTACTGGGCCGGGAATTCCACGGATTCACAACACTTTGTGTGAAGAAGTTGCTCCTCAACTCAGTCGTAAATCTGCTCCCGCTTATGTTGAGGCCATACTCCCTAGTTCTAGTTGCATCTGCCAGTGGGAAAAAAAACTTATCTTTTCTACCTTATCTATTCCCTTCATAATCGTGTATGTTTCTATCAGATCTCCTGTCATTCTTCAGAATTCCAATAAGTATAGCGCCTGTCTTCTCAGTCTCTCCTCATAAGCCAAACCACTCAACTCCTGTATCAACCTTGTGAATCTCCTCTGCACCCCGTCCTGTGCCAGTATATCCTTTCTCAGGTAAGGAGACCAAAACTGTACACAGTCGTTCTCGGTATGGCCTCACCAGCACCTTATACAGCTGCAGCATAAACTCGCTGTTTTTAAACTCCATCCCTCTTGCAATGAAGGACAAATTTCCATTTGCCTTCTTAATTAACTGCCGCACCTTCAAACCAAACTTTTTGTGATTATGCACAAGACACCCAGGTCCGTCAGCACAGAAGCATGCTGCAATGTTTTTACCATTTCAATAATAGCCCATTTTGCTGTTATTCCTACTAGAATGGATGATCTCACATTTACCAACATTGCACTCCATCTGCCAGACCATTGCTCACTCACTTCGGCTATCTATATCCCTTTGCAGACTGTCAGCAGCCTCTGCACACTTTGCTCTGCCACTCATCTAAGTGTCATCTGCGAATTTTGTCCCACTACAATTGGTCCCCAACTGCAAATCATCTATTTCAATTGTGAACAATTGCGGTCCAAATTCCTGATCCCTGAGGCACACCACGTGTCACTGATCGCCAACCAGAAAAACACCCATTTATCCCCACTCTTTGTTTTCTGTAAATTAACCAGTCCTCTATCCATGCTAATGCATTATCCGTAACAGCGTGCACATTTACCTTGTGAAGCAGCCTTTGGTGCGGCAACTTGTCAACTGACTTCTGGAAATCCAGATACACCACATCCACAGGTTTCCCCATTGACGACTGCGCATCTAATTGTAACCCCCTGCTGACCACTATATGGGGCTACTATTTAAATATTCAATCAACAGGATCCCGAAATCCTAGCGGTTGATGTTGATTTGGCTAATTCCCTGTTTACCCATAAATGTCAGTTTTGTAATCGGAATATCAAAATAAATTTAATAACAATATCATTAACAGACATAAAACAGTGAGCTCTGAACTATAACCGTTGGGGCCCATTCGTTGGTGCACACATGGGGAAACTCATCCTCAGTAACACATTTGTAGATACTGTTCCAGTTGGACTGTATAGTCCCCAGCAGTTACTCACGACACCCACACACAGTCCAGAAGAGACACACGTCTGGAAGATGATGCCGCAGGAGGCAGAGGTGCCACGAGCTATCCATGCATCAACGTAGGTCGAGTGCACTGAAGGCTGTCCTCCTCGGCAGCAATGAAAAGAACAGGCAGGGGAACGCCTGGCTGCCTCTCACTCCAAACCGAATTCTCACTGCCTGGGAAATGCTCTCTCTCTCTTCAGCTCTGCCCTTGCTTCACTTCCTGGCGCCTTTTTTTCCTCCCGCCCCCAGTGCAATCCCATTGGCCCAGCCCACATCACTCAATCAACAGCATCCTGTTCACAGCACCCGCCCGGCAAACAGGACACTAAAACCCACAAGGGGGCAAAGAACACTGGTAAATGTCTTCCCCACAAATTTTCCTCAGTCCCTTACATTCTCCCCCACCAAAAATAGAGCATGCCCCCATGGTGAAGTACATGACATAGGACCCAGTTAACCAATTACACCATGTACCATATAGTGTGATGACTGGTATAATAGTGGGTGAAAAGAGTGGTACCTTATTTATACATGACGAGCACTGAGCAAAGAGTTACACCACATGTATGACAACTATTGCAGTGTTCAGGAAAATGCATAGTGGGTGGCGTAGCTGAGTGAACACTTGTATGTCCTACTACTACAGACTTTGCACACGGCTCTCCCAGCTTTGTATAGTGGGAACGGTCTGCTGGCTTTCTCTCTCTCTGTGATCTCCTTATCTCTGGTTCTGGATTGGCTATGTTAGATGTGTCTGTAGTGTAAGTGCCCTCAACAGAACTGTCTGATTCTACTTCCCTTTGCTGAGTTTCTACCTCTTCTATCACAACAGGTAGCCCTTCTGAAGATTCTGAGCTCGCTGCGACTTCTGTCACTTCTGTCGCATTTGTGGGGGATTGGACTCTGTAGGCATGACATCCTGTTCCGGTTGTTCACAGATTCCCTCCGGATTTTCAATGATCAAGTCCTCTGGGTAATGTCCATACTCTGACTCTGAGTCTGAAGAGTTTTGGTCTCCCAGGGGCACATCAGCTGCGGAGTCATCTTTGTGAACCTCAGAAGTTTGATTCCTTTCTTTTGCTTTTCTGCGCCTGAGGGCTCTTGGAGAGGAAGTAGGCTTTGAGACAACCTCAGTGCTCAATTGGACCTCTTGTCCCAGGGGCAAAATATGATTTCGGTGCATGACCTTAATGGGTCCCGAACCATCTGCAGGCTCTAGACAATAAACAGGAAGATCAGACATTTGAATCTCAACC